>NC_141488.1:2754645-3354645 GCF_009769465.1 Tauraco erythrolophus
CCTTCTCTACCTTGGGGAATTTTTAAACCCGGGCTGTTGGGTTTGGGATTTGGACTGAAAAAGGAGCTCAAAATGTCAGACTTTCTGATGGAAGAGAAAGTTTGGTTTTCAGCCAGTGACAATAAATGGGGTAGTTCTGATCTTAGTTAGCTTCGACCAGACTGATGTTGCCATCTGCTTTTGTGAAGATCTAAGCCCAGAACAGTCCCAAGGCTGGAACGGTGCATGATGGACAAAAACACATCTCCCCTTCTTCCCTTATCATTATCCTGTGTACAATTTTCATTTTCTGAGCTTTTAAAATAGGGAACCAGAGGGCTTTTTAGGCCACATGCACAATTAGATCCTAAAGACCACCCTCCCCCCCCAGCCCCAGGCAATGCCTTTGTGTTATGCTTTGAACAAAACAACTGCAGTGTGAGTTTGTGCACGAACACGGTGTTGGTAGGATGGAAAGGGCTGCCCAGGTTGGGATGTCAGCCTCTGCTCAAGCCCCTGATGCTGCAGTCGCCATCATAAACATCCGCATTTCATCCAAAGATCTCAAAGTGCTTTATAAAGACCCATGGATCAATTATCCCTTCATCTACAACCAGCTTTAATGTGAGGTGCTGGTACACAACTGACAAAAAATCATGTCCTGCTTAATTACACTTCGTGCTGTCCTAGTGAAGGAGGCAAGAGATAATTGCTGCTCTCGACTGAAGGGGGGCTTTGAGCATGGGGAGGAGGCCAAAGTGTGGAAACCTGATGTTGAACATTCTGCATTTAAATTCCTAATTCTACATCGTTAAAGGTGGAGAGGAGAATATATCTTTACGGACTCCTCCATCCCAGTGGGAGATCTGTGTTCCCTGCTTCCCACAGAGATCAGGCTCAAATACTTCACAATTCGCAGTCATGTCCTCCACAGTTGAACCCTTAGCTTGGAAAACTCAGATTTTTCACAAGTGGATAAAGAGCTGAGAAAGATAAGAGAGAAGATGGAGGACTGAGTGAGATTCCTTGGGTCACCACGTTCCCGACTCCGGGGTTGGCAGGCAGCCATAGGGCAGGTGCTTTGTCCAAAATAACTCACAGGAGCCTTATTTTCCAGCCACCCCACTCTGGATCTGAGCACCAGGCAGTACAGACCCTGGGAGATGAGCACGTGTGCCAACATCCTCCGAGGGAGGACAGGATTAGCCTGTTCCCCAGTGCTTCAGTAATCCCCGAGCTGTCGGAGATGCTGAGGTCTTCACCTGGGAAAGTGTCTTTCAATTAGCGTCTTGCAGAACTTAAAACAGCAGCCCTGAAAGGCTCCTGCTTTCCACCAGCATTCAGATGCAGAACAACACTCCCATTATTTCCATCCGCAGCACCAGGCTGTCGCTCCGGTCTTTAATTGCTAATTATGTTTTCATTATATTTACAGCATTAAATTTTTTTAGTGATTATCGGCCGGAGTTGATTTGCATAGGCATTTGGATGAATTATTTTATCAGAAATCAACACGCACTGCCAGAGAGTTTGCTCATGCCTGTATTTTCCTCAAAGAAAGGAATAGAAGCGACTAATTGTTTTCAATCCATCAGCCTTGGAAACTGTTGCTTCGTGCAGAAATGACAGCAGACTCGTAACGAGCTCCTCTGGCTGCTGTTCGCTGCAGCGTCTCAAGCAGTGCAGGAGCATCAGGGACTCCTCTTGGTAAGGTTAGGATGATTCTTGTTGATGTCTGTGTGGCACAGTCCTGAGAACTAATACAGGGTGACGGTAAAAAACGGACTGACCCTGCTTTTGGATCAACAGACTGCTTCCCAGCATCAGCCACCGATCAGTTTGGTGCTGTGGTCCTGCTCCTTTGACCCTACGAGCAGCCAGGGGTTTTAAAATATTTGTAGTGACTTTCTTGATTCGTCACAGGCTTCCTTGTGCCATCATGAACCGCTTCTAGACATGAGGTCTCTAGATCTTGCTTCTGATGGATCCTCTTAGCCAGTATCCTCAGTCAGCCCCAGCAGAGCCTGGTCCAGATCCTGGTCCAGACTCTGCCTTGTTGTTATTCAGTCTTCACTCTGGTCCTGATTTCATTCTCTGTTTTTCAAGTTTTAAGGGGATTTAAGAGGATCTTTTCTCTCCTTGTGTCAGAGATGTTTCAAAAACACAGAAATACATAAGATGCTTTGTGATTGTATCTTACTAGGATGTCCTGCTACTCATCTATCCCAGTCCAGCACCATCCTTGGCTGCAGTGCAGCCTTGAAAGGATTACCTGTAGCGCTCCGGTCTGTTTTGAAAGCTGTCTCTGATGGGTGCCATTGCATGCAGGAGGCTGGAAGACCTTCGATGGTGCTCTGGTGTCACCTACTCACAAGAAGTGAAGGGAAATTCCCGATCTTTTAAATAATTTGAATTTTTGGAAATACGTGATTTATTTTTGGAAACACATGATTTCTGCTCTCTGGGAGCACTTTTTCTGTGCTACAAGCTAAAATATTGATGTTCTAAAATGATGGCTGGCCATGATTTAAAAGTATTTACTCCTCATTAAATTTCTTGTGTTGAAAGCAGAGGACTAGACCCCCACCTCCTCCAAATATCAAAGCATCTTCCCTGGGACACTTGATATACAGAATGTCTTTGTACAAATACCACTCAAAAGCTTTGAATGTCAAATGATAACAGGAATTTCCTAGATGGAGGCAGCCACAAACAGTCAATAGCACCGGGACACTTTTGGTTCACTTTTTTGTGCATATAGAAAAAAATCCTATCGCCTTTTTTATACTGGAGGAAAAGGGTGTTTCCATCAGGACTAGAAAGGGGAAGATTTCCAGAGAAGTGGAGCAGTTATAGCTTGCCTTGTCTATCTTCATGTGTTTTATCATCTGCTGGCAGCCTGCTGTTACACAGTGGGGGAGATAACATGATTTCCGCAAGGGATTTTCATTATTTGTGCAAATACAAGTGTATAAGCAGCTACATCAGAGCTGGAGGGGTGGGGACAGGGAGGATTTTAACTGACAATAATATCACCTTTTGTTTCACATTCAGCCTCTGAAACCGTCACGCTGGGAGAAGAAAAGCAAATCGCTGTGAGCCAGGAGGAGCGGGGTGCCAACCCATGGAGAGCCAGGACGTGGGGCTGGTGGCAAAGTCCATGGTTGGGCTTTTAGTGATGGAGGAGAAACTGTCTCCCATCCCCAGGCTGGGGAACACCTTCCTGCAGAAGGTGCTTCCAGGAGTGCAGGTATAAAAGAGCTAAATATTAGTTTTATCAATATTATTACTGCTACCTACTGAGCAGCTGGGCAGCTCTACCTGCTTTCCCAGCCCGGAGAAGCCGGGTTTGTGATGTTAAAAGCCTCTTTACATTTCTCTGCTGTGCTCGTTTCGGGACAGACCAGCAAACGCCTGCAAAGGGAACATCTGTGATGTCCCGCCTGCAGTGGATGGAGTTGAGTAAGCGTAAAATCTATGCATATAAAAGACAAATCAAGCCCAAGGTCTTAACACAGGACTTCCACGATGCAAAAGACTCCTTGGGGATCAAGCAAATGGGAACTGGATAGCACAGCTCTTATCATTCTCACCGCTGCCAGCTCCTGTAACTCTGCGTTGGGGATGAATTAACATCGCAGCCCCCGGGGTCCTGAGCGTGACAGATTTGTAGAACCCCTTTGCCAGGCTGTGCCTGGGCTGGCTTCTAACCCAGCAATGCAGTGTTGCTGTCGCTAGTTACTGGCACAGTTATTATTGTGGGCATCAGGCAGCAGCCCGGAGAGCGCACGCACTGCGACTTGTTGCAGCTCCTGATTTTGGGTGGGTTTTTTTGCTGAGGCTACAGGAGGCAGGAAGGATGAACGCCAAAGCCAACATCTGCACCTCCACGCATGCTGGCTGGGAGGTGGCTGTTCTCACCAGCACAGCTGTAATCCTCTTTTGGCAGGTCTGCAGATGCCCTGCTGGGGAAGCCTTTGAAAGCCCAGCTGGGGTGCTGGGTGACCATGGCCAGGACAAGATGGGAGATGTATGGTGATGGCCAAAGGTGTGGGGAGGGAAGGCTTGTCCCATGGTTGGTAATGCCGTCCTGTGGGGCTGGGGAAAGGAAAAAAAATGCAATTACAGATAAAGGTCCTAGCAGAGGTGTCTCTGAGGTTCGTGTCCAAGACTGAATCAATCTCTTAAACTTCTTCAGCTGCAACCAGGGAAGAGAAATTCAAGATTGAATCTACCCTCCTCCAGCCACTGCCTGCTCCTTCCCACACCCTCCCCTTGCACAAGCGTGTGCACGATCAATGCAACCTCCTGATGAGCTGGGGAGCTGGTCTGCATTAAACCCACAACCCACAAAAACCAACTGTTTTCCTCTCAGCAAAAGGATTTCCCTGGTGTGATTCATCGCTCAGCTTGAGCTGAATGGGGCTGGGCATGGCAGTCTGGGCAGCACTCGACCAGTTCATGTGTTTCAGGCATTTGTGAATCTATAGCAGGAGATGTTGAACACCCTGTCGGGCCAGAGCTCGGAGTTGAGGTGCTCTCCCCAACAGCCCCCTCTAAGCAGGGCTCGGTGGGCATCACCTGCCAGCGGCCGAGGCTGCCTGGCTGGCCTGAAACTGGTGGGGTCAGAGGCACACAGAGACCAGCACAAGGTGAAAAGGGATGCAAAAGTGTGAGCAGCACAAACAGGTTTAAAAGCGCGAATGTATTTTTTTTAAAAGAAGATTTTTAAGAATCAAAGAAAGAATCCATGAAGTCGACCCTGGGGGCCCCTCCTGTCCCATGCCAAGGGGTTTTTCTGCTCCCTTCCTACAAAACCCTCCCTTTCAGGAGAGGGAGTGCCTGGCTCTGCTGATGGGATCACAGCCTTCGTGCAGATCCCGTCTGGCGGGACCAGAGCTGCGGGGCCGAGAGCGGGAGCGCTGCCCGTCCACGCAGGATCCCCCGCCGGCTTCAGGAAACAGCAGCTCTGTGCTCCGGGAGGAGACAGGGAATGGTGTGCATTGTCTGCTGGCATCTCCTGGCAAGCGCTGCTCCTTTAGGAAGCTCAGAGGAGCTGGGAGGATTTGCAAAGCCCCTGGTTCCCAGCGAAGGCTCTCTCCAGAGCCCACCACGATGCCGTGGGAATGCGACGCGGCAGCATGGGAGTCCCTTGACAAGCCCTCTGGACAAGTCAATTAGGTTTTATTCTCTTCTCCTAATTTGGCTCCTGTGCTGTATTCCCCAGCTGATTAGTGTCACTTTCTCTCACTGTCTGGCAGCTCCAGGGTGCTCCCAATGAGATGGCTTCTAGCTGGAAATGCACTCTCCAGTACTGGATCAGGCTTTTGCTGTGTGGGGTCCTCATCCATGGAGACACTGGTTAACCTATAACACAGGATAAGGCAATGATTCTTCTGTGGGAGGATGCTTTCCAGCCCATAATAGTCTTTCCCATTAGAAATGAGATTAGTTGTGTGAAAAAATATCCCCCCTTTCCTCTCCTGGTCACGTTCTCTGTTCTGTTCTTGCATTGCCTGTGCACTTGGACGTTAGCAAATGCATCTCCTACAACAGAGGAATTTTCTTTTTGGTGTTTATTTACACAACCAGTTGGACTCGCTGTAATGCTAAACCCAGCACAGATACCTGTCCCTCAGGTATCTGCTGTAACTCTGACAGCAGGAACCCACCTGGATGTTGGGGCACTGATCCCAAAGCAGTTGCCCTCTGTGCCAGTCGGCAGCTCCCACTGCTGCTCTCTCTCCCCATCACCCTCGCAGCCCTCGGTGAAGACAAATTATTGACGACCCAAACACCTGAATCAGCCCATGGGCTTATCCTCACCACACTACCTTCCTGCCATCCTACCTGACCTTGAACACTCCCAGGGATGGGGCAGCCACAGCTTCTCTGGGCAACCTGGTCCAGTGCCTCACCACCCTCAATGTAAAAAATTTCTTCCTTATATCTGATCAAAATCTATCCTCTTTCAGGATAGCCTCTTTCTTACATCAGCTCATCTGCTTCTTTCCTTCCCTGCCCTGGCTTTCAGATGTGGGCAGCTGGAGATCTGCCCTGATGGCCTGTGAGAGCCCCTGTTCTGCTAATGAGCTGAGCTGTCTGCTGGATGCACACACAGCCTTACTCCTGCTCGGGGACCAGGGGTGCCAGGGGATCTCAGTGTGCCCCCAATTTGTCTCCCAGGACACCATGCTCCTGAGCCCTGGGCAGACCCCTCACACCCCAGGGGCTCTGCCAGCTACCGAGTCCCCTCCTTCCTATTAGTGAAAGAATTACCCTGCCAGAGAGTCGGCTTGTTATTTTTTTTGGCATTGCTTTTTGGCTTCCTGGATTGGACTATAGATTTTCTTTGTTCTCGTGTTGTTTTTTTCACCTTCCACCTTCTTGGATAGCTAAAAATAACACATTTCCTTCTTGTTAGCAGCCAGCAGCTCTGCCTGCATTGTTCTTAGAGGTCTCCCTGCATATCTCTGCTGGTTTCACGAACTTATGTGTCGGAGTTGAGCACTGCTTGTTCTCTCCCTAATTGTAAGGCAACAAGAAGCCACAGCTCTGCCAAAAGGTTTTATTAAAGAATAAAAACAGCCAGCAAGCAATATACACGAGCCAATAAAATGGCACCCCGTGTCCCCAAGCTAGCGAGCACATGGAGTAACTCTTAAACTGATATTTTATTTGGAAAAGAAATCAACCTTGACCCACTGCAGTCCATAAAATTAATCAGGCACGATATGTCCCATGTAGATGTGCAGTCCCTATGATGCAGGAGCTGAAGGAAAGTCATCACAGTAGGTACTTAAACCCCCCCTAACGCATCAGTGTGACACATCCCACGACACATCACAACCCACAAAACAGCGAAGGCATTAGCGACAGACTACTCATTAAAATCACCACGTGTGGCATGGCTCGGGGGGAGTACTTGGCATCTTTAATTTTCTTTGTGTCCCATGGGCTGGTGCTACCCAGAGACCTTCTGCCAGCAGAAAAGGGTTTGAGTCCAAGTGGCTTCTCCCGCGATGCTGAAGTGCGAGTATGAAGTTTGTGGGGCCGTGTGTGGTGGACAATAAGCGAGGTAGGACCTCCCTTTGCCTTCTCACATCCAGGCAAACCTCAGCTCAGCTTTCCAGGGCTTTGGAGCCGGCCTTGCCTTGCTGTCTGCATGCCATGCAGCACTGAGTGGGGACAGGCAGCTAACCCAACGGGGGCAGCTCGCCCGCTCCACCCACGATCCGCTTGGAACAGCCGAGTAGCAGTCGTTAGGAAGCTGGTTAATTATCTTTGGTCTTAGATATTTGCATCCTACATTTCAATTTTGCTAACTTCAGCCTCCAGCCATTGGATTCATCAGGCTTTTGTCTGCTGGATGAAAGCATCTCCCAGTATCAGCTACCTTTTCTCTCTGTTGGTAATTACAGACCACACCGAACCGCTGTTGAACCTTGCCTTCAACAAACCACTGACTCCTTCTCTCAAGTCTATTCTTCCCGGGGCCATTTTCTTTTTCCCAGCTCCCAGCCTCTCCTGCCAGCTCACTGCTGACTTGGTGAGGAACCTTCACCAGGGGCTTCTCCAGCACAGAATCCTATGGTGGGACAGCGGCTTCAGTGCCAGACTGGGTCTGCTGGGGACAGCGAGCACAGAGTTTCTGGGCTGCCAATCTCAGCAGCCACCAATGCACATGGGAGGGATGTGCCCCACTTCACCTGTACAAATAAAACAGAGATAAAATAAAATCAAAACGGGATGAGCAAGAGCCACAGGCAGCAGTCCCTGCTCAGCCAGCCGTCTCAGCGATGCTCTAGGAGCATCACCTCCCCACCAGGAGAGAAGAAATGGGGGTTTGCTGAGTGTCACCTCTTCCAGAGCGAGATTTAGGAGACGTGAATGATGTTAGCATGGAGGCAGGTTCAAAGCAGACAGAAGGGGGCAGCTCTTCCTTCACCATGGAGTCTGGGCTGTGAGAATCCTTTCTGCAGCAGTCTGCTGCAAGTTTACAACTGTAAAGTGGGCAAGTGCATGGTAGGAAACCCACTGAGGGGTGATGACCACATAGAACCACGTCTGAGCTGCAAACGCTCGATGGATGGGGTGGTACTAAAGGAGGGGACTGTGATATATGTTTGCTCTGTTACACCCTTTCCTTCACTTTTGTCCTGAGACGAGACAGGGTGAGAGGGACGTGCAGGCTGACCTTGTGCAGCCACTCTTGACTTCTCACGGTGCTGGAGAAGCCACTTACCTTTTCCTTCTACACCTTTCCTTTCCAGTTTGGATTCGACTCGTTTCCTAATTTCTCTGGGGCAGGTCTCAACGGGTGTCAGGCAGCATCCAGGCTGCCAGGACCCAGCAGCATGGGTGGGTATCTGTGGTATGCAGATGAGCCTAAATAGCCCCTCGAGAGGTGTCACGATGAGCTGTGATTTTTCAGATACAATCTTTGGCAACATTTCCTCTGTCTTGAAGTGCAGCAACCTCTCATTTAAATATTTTAACCAAACTGGCTGGCAAATCTGATCCTTCTCCCTGATGGATTAGAGAGCACATGCGGGCACCGTTCGCATCTCTAAGTGCTGCCATTAACGATGGTGCCAGTATTCGTGTAAACGCCGCCAACGTAATTTAATTGTTTTAATACAGGCGGTTTATAGGGCTTGCTTGAGCGGAAAGAGATGAAAGTTGCCAACGTGAGGAATGACTTGGGATATCAGTCCAGGCATATCTGTGGACAAAAACAAGGGATGGCAACAACTGTCAGCGTTAAATCGCTTAGCTGTTTCCCTGGCTGTCGCAAAACGACTCTTCACGATACATTTCCTAACGTGCTGCCGAATCTTATTTGAACATTAACACCCCTCCAGGCTTTCATTTCTTGTTTCCACGGGTAGATTTCCAAAATTTTCATCAGCCTTATGATATTGCAGATGAGGAAACTGAGGCATGGGGACATGATCTAATTCAATCCAAGTGGTGCGGTGACAAAGATGGGAGCAGAGCCCCCTCCCAGACGTATGACCTGCCATGTGTCCTGCTGCTGGGCTGCTCACCACGGCCCTTAGCAGAACCAGTATGCCCAGACATGGGTTGATGCCTCCAGAGAGCAGGTCAGCAACACCAGGGGGCATGAGAAGGGCCGAGCAGCCTCGTGGGGAAGAACTGTCATAAGAAGGGAAGGGGAACTGCTGGGGAGCATCCAGGCTGGTACGTGTCCTTTCCTCTCGCTGGAAAAGGAGGGGCAGTAATGAAAATAATTGAGCAGGAAGTTTAAGTTAATGAGCAGTTAATTCCTTCAGCATAATTAACATCTTTATAGGCTCATTTACATTATTTTGCATATCTGCAGATAATAACCTGCAGTCGGGTAAGGGAAGGCACGGCAGGGCTGTTTGCTGGAGAGTGGATGGTCCCATGGGGCGGTTTTGGGAGAGCTGTGGGGAACGTGCCCTCTCCCTCTCCCCCAGGCGCTGTGTCCTGCTTCCCTGCTCACGGCTGCTCCTGCTGCCAGCCCACGCTCGCTCCGGCGTTCCTGCCTCTGCCTTTCAATGAAGAAGCTCTCCCAAATCCTGGTGGGTTTATTTAGGCTGTTGGCTTGTCCTTTCATGCTAGTTAGGAGATGGGCTACATTTAGGTGATCAGGTGCTGAGCACCTGGCCTAAACATCAGACACACACTGCTAACCTTTGCCAGAAGCTTTTCCACATGGAGATTAGGTGTCATACCCAAAACCATGGCCTCTCTCCTCTATGGACCCCATTTTTTGATCACAATCTGATCTGTGACTCACCTCAAATATGGGGTGATGGAGGAGGTGAGATGTTGCTCTGCTGCCTTGGGATTGCATTTCTTTAGAGTCTTGCGTGGAAAGGAGCTCTGCAGCTTTCCCTCTCACTGTCCCAGTCACCACAGCCCCATCTGAAAACATAACAGCCCTACACACTCTGCTGTGCATTGACATGGACAGAGTGTGCCATGTTGGGTCTTCTGCAGAAGGCTGAAATCTGATCCATGCTGTGATAGTGTTCTTGTACAAGTTCCCAGCAAGTCTGGCTCTCTGGTCTATAATGAGCTCCAGAAGAGGGAAGGTTAAATTGGAAAAATTCACAATGCAAATAAGGCATTCACAGGGAGCATTAAAGCACTGACAAAACTCATTGAGATGTTCAGCTTGTTCATCTTGTCCCAGAGCTCAATGTTGTGAAGAATGTCTCTCTTGGAGACCTACTGTAGCTCAGCAGCTCTTGAACTTCACGCTCCAGCCAAGGTCTCTCAGCCCTTGCGTTGCCTGAAGACCTCCAAGTGCCCTCATCCAACTGTTGGCTGAAAAAGCATAAAGCCGATACGGCTCCGCGGCCCAACATGACTGCTAATTTCTGTTCACACCATGGACAAACCAGAGCTTCCCTTTCCCTGCCGTGCTGGGCATTCTGATGAATATAAAGATTCCTTGTGATTTTAAAACCAATCTATCTGCCTCTGCATCGTCTTGCGCTCGTGTTGTACTCATCCTAGTGCAAGATTGCAACCTTGGTTGGACCTTCTTTGCCGTTCCCAGCCCATCACCTGTCTTGTTTATTCAGACTGTAGGTTCTTGGAGGCAGGGTCTGTTACTTACGTGTGTACTATACTTAGCACAGGGGTTTCAGGCTTGGCTGAGTTCTCTAATAGCAATGAATATTCCATTAAAAGAAAAAAAAAAAACAAATTACTTGATTAAAAGCAAGCTATTTAGACTACAAAGTCAAAGTAGCGCAAATTTAATAGTTATTCCTCCAACCCTCGATCTGCCTCTAAAACTTTTTCAAATGAATAAAATTAGAAGATGCACCATGTTTTCACATTGACTGACTCCTGCTACAAGTTGAAAAGACAAGAGGGCACGCCTCTCGAGGCAGGAGGTCCTTTGCTGTGCTTTAAAGCATCCTGGAAGGATGGAGAGGTTAAAGTTTCTCCCAAGGCTCCAGGAAACATTTATAATAGTGACTGTCAGGCAAACCAATGCAAAAGCTCCTCATAGGTTTCATTCCAACAAATAAAGTGCTTATTTCTCATCTCTGCAGAAATGAGTAAAATTTGGAGACATTTCTGGTATTTCTAGCCTTTACTGATGAGGTTAAATAGGTTTTGGACTCTCTCTGAGTCTCCTGCATGTTCCTCAGGAATCAGTGGTGGGGGGCTGGGATGTGTTGCTATTACAGCCGCCTCCACAGCCATTTTTATTTGACCTTTTCTTTCTTGCCTTTTATGCTTCTTTTATCAGACATCTGCAGTGAGATTGCTCTTTTCCTGGATTTAGCAGCACTCCAGGCCTCCCACTCCTGGTTTTATGGAGTGTTTAGTGATTAGTAGGGCAGTTTTTGTATAACTTTGCAAACAACAGAGAAAAAGCGAACCCAGGACTGATGTTTTTTATTTAGCCACATTGCTAAACCATCTCCATCTACCCCAGCTTCTTGAGTGTGACAGCATTTTCTAAAATACTCATCGCTCATTGCTTATGTGCAACTGATTGTAAATCCCTGCTGCTAGCAGAGGCTCTGTGTCCAGATCTGAGCCTGGATCAGGATTTGATGGGCCTGGGGAGGGTACAGATCTTCTAATTTTTGGAAAAAAAACACAACTCCCTGTGATATCTGCAAGTTCCTTTAAAGTTCTTGATCCAGCTCAAATCACAGCCCCACAGAGCTGCTCAAGACTGGATGCTTTGTCAGTGTAAATCAGTTGAGCACTGTCAAACCCAGCGGAGCAGAAACAGTTTCCACCCCTCCAGTTATGATACTTGTCTATTCCTCCTTCTTCCTCCTCAACGCGTTCATCTTCATAGTACCCAGACGCTGCTCGCCCTGTAGAAGTGATGTTATGGCACAGAAGAGTGATGTTATGGCACAGAAAGGTGAGGTGGAAGCCTCACAAGTTGCTATATATTTACTCAAGGACCTGAGTCCCATCAAGGATCCACATGAGCTGGATCTCTCCCACCATTGGGGACCTTCAGAAATGACACGAGGTCTTTCATTAGTTGCCAAGTGTCTTCTTGAAACCTTCGAGCTGCTGTTGAATGGTCACCGCTCGTAACTGACTCTCACTGCATGTTCATAGCCCCTGTCCCAACGATAGGCACATTTAATGCACAGGCAGCTCTGTGGTCTCTTTGTCATCATGACTGTGTCCTGGGCGCAGATCTGAGGAGGGCTGCAGTGTCTTTCTGAGGTGGAACTCCAAGGGGTCTTGCTCTTGAAGGAGTCTCATTGCAGGCTTATGCATCGCTGCCTGCCCATGGCTTCTTCTACCTTGAGAACCACCATGAACCAACCCCTCCTGAACAGCAATGCAAAGCTTAGTGGAACAGAGAGGTGTGGGTGGATCTGGGCCTAGGAGACATGTTCAAGGGCACTCTGGAGGTGCAGACCAGAGTGGAAGCCCAAACTCCCACATTGCAGGTTTCTGCACCAGCCCATGGACTCTTCTGGAGTTCCTGGTGGTCCTGAACACAGATCCCAGCCCTCTCATGTACCTGTGGAAAACCCCTGTCCCTAAAGTTCCAAAGGAACCCGTTTTCTGTCTAAGCCCATATTTACTTTTCAATATGAAACCCAGAATTAAATAAATTTTATGGAGTGTCCTGATGGCAAAACAGACTGGTATCTCCCTTTTTTTGACTCAACATATCCTGTCTTTAGTCATTAAACACAACCAACAGCATGAACATTTCATGAGCAGATAGTTAAATTTTAATTTCCCCATTGAATTCATTAAGGTGTGATCATGCATCTGAATTGAATTTAGCAACCTGGCAAGAAACCAAATTAAACATGACATAGTGACAAGGTTTCCTTTTTCATTGTACTTGATCACCCTCCCCCACTCTTGCCCTATTAAAAGAAGTGTTGTTTCTTTCCCCCTTGAACATTTCTTAATCAAAGTCTTTACTAAAATGAAGGAAGAGCGTCCTGCCTTAAGCACCAGCCAGAGACGTATACAATGCACTAAAAAGAGGTCTGACAGAATTTATTGTTTGTGTTGGCAGATGGAGTAATTGCAACAGAGGCAAAAAAACCCAGGTGTTTTGCAGAGAATGATGGTGGTCTCTGTTATAATGCTTAATTCATTATATCAAATAAATTGTGCACAGGTAGAGCTTGCAGCAAATGTGCTTTCTGTACTTCAAGCCTCCTTCCACTCCTTCCATCTCCCTATTCGTGATTCCAGGTAGGAGACAAATGATCTTCAGAGTGCAGGAGGTTGCTGGTGCAGAAGAGGAGAAACCCAAGGTGCAACAAGGTGGATCTTCTCCTTCAGATGCTGCACTGGGGACTGCCCTCTGCCACGATCTGCTCAGCACCCTGGCGCTGAGCTCCACATGTTATTTCAGTCACTAACTTGCACTTCCTCCACCCACCTCAAACTTCATCTTCTCTGTTGTCTGTTTTCACTCTTTGGGAACAAGAGTGGGGAAAAATAACCAACTCTTGGGGGGACACGCATGACATTACTCAGAAGAAGCACTGATAAGACACAGGTTGAGGAGGAGCAAGGAAAACCTGTATGCAGGTCCCTCAACACATCACACCATCCCAGGGGTTTCTTTCTCAGACTGCTTGTCCCTTTCCTAATATCTTGCAGGGTTTGGAGGTGCTAAGGTCTACCCTGCTTCTCCCATATCCCTCAGTCTCAAGTCTTCAGGTCCTCCTTGCTCAGGGGACAGGTCTCTGGGCAGGGGGTCCTTGTGCTTGGCAATGTGGCAGGAGGAGAAGAAATCTGACCCTTCCATACAGATTCCCAATACCCTGCAGGTGCCTGCGAAGAGACTTCTCATTCAAGGGGAGAAGGACGGATCTGGTGTCCTCCATGGGAGGACCTGGCAGGATATTCCAGATGAGAATTTCACTCTGTGCCCGGACACTGTGTTATCATTGAGCTCCTACCGCAGGCAAGAGTTGGGGAAACTGCTTGTTACCACGCTGCCATCTGCATTTCTGAGCGTGGTGTGTGGTCTATGCAAGAAGCTGGTAATGAGCCAAAATGTGCTTTTGAGACGTCTGTGTACCTGATGTCTCATATAATATTTAGAGCGAGCAACTTAGCAACCCATGATAAAACAACCATCCAGCTGGGTGGGTGGCAGTCACACCAGCAAGCCAGCTAGAAACAAAGTGGGAATTGCTTTTAAAACACTTGCTGCTCAGTCCAAGAAGAGTCATCACAAGCATTTGAGCTGCTGATGAGGTGGGATATGAGCACGGGCATCCTTTAAGAACCCAGGAGACCTGGCTCCACATAGGGCAAATAAGGACTATTACATTCACACACGAAACGAACCTCCAAGGAACTGTAGCTGGCGCTTGGTGGAGGAGGGAAGTATTTGGAGACGAGGATAACACCTGGAAGATGGATTGTTGTTGTGAATGCTTATCGCCAGCTCTGAGATTGGAGTCATGTCAGGGGAGGTATATGCTTGTTAAACCTCAGCTCAGGTTCTGTTTTGTATTTGTTTTACTTCTTACCTTTTGCTTCCGATCTTGTACCTACAAATCTGACCTTAAATCTTAGAAGAATGCTCTTCCCTCGGCGTTACCGTGGAACGTGGCTGGTATTTAGGGCACAGTGAAAAATGGTGAAAGGGATGAACTGAGAATGCCCCATCTGCCGGGAAATGGCACATCTCAACTGTGTCTGGGCATCCTGGGCTCTGGGGAGCCCTGCTATCCTGCCAAATGCTCGGTGGGAGATTTTGTTGCCACGCATCAGCTTTTGGGCAGGAATTCCCACAAATCCCTACTCACATCCCCGCCTCGAGCAAAGAGAACGGCAGGACACTCCGCTGCCCCGAACGAAGCCCTTCGTCTCACGGTCTGCTGGAAAATGGACAAACTAATTTCCAGGGGCTAAAGCAATCAGGAATGATATTTCACATGAGCAGTAGGTGCTCTGAATGCTGACACAATGTTCTCCGAAAATGACCACAATCTGTCTCGGTGGCTAATCAGCCCCGCTGTTACAAAAGTGTGCCGCCTCTCTCATTTACATGTGTCTGGCTCTAACTTTCAGTTATTAGGTCTTCGTTCTGTCGTTCCCTGCAAGATTAAAGAGCCCTTTAGTACTTGATATTTTTCCCTGTGATGGTTCTTGCACACTATAATCAAGTTACCTCTTGATCTTCCTCGGATGAGCCAAAGGAACTGAGCGTGCTGTCTCCGGGAGACGGTTCTGCCGTTTCTGATGATATTTGGAAGGATTTCCACTGTCCACGCCCCCTCCTCTAATTTTTAACAACCTTTTTGAAATGTCAGCGCCAAAACTGAGGACTTCCTTCCAGCCATGAAGACAGAGAAAGTCAGTTCCAAACTCCCACTCATTAATTCCCCTTTTAAGACTTCCCTGCATCACATAAGCCCATTTTTCAATGCCAAAGCCATGGGGGCTGCTGCTCAGCTGCTCATCAGAGAGACTTAGTCCCACATCACTGTGGAAGCTGTACTTCCACAAATAGTTTCTATTTTGGAGGCCTGGCCTTCATTTGTTTTTTCTTCAATAAGTGACCTTGGATTTGTTGTTATTATAATCATACATTGTTTGAATGGATCCGATTTGTTAAGGAAACTGGGTTACTCTGCACTACCTTCACTGCTGTAAATTGCTCTGCCAATCTTTGTGACATCTGTAATTATCAGCAGTGATTTTCTTCCAGATCATTGCTAAAAATATTGAATAACTTGGCCTGGAAGTGATCTTGGCAGAATCCACAAGTAACATCCCAATTCAGCAATGCCTCCCCGCTGCTAACCGCTTTTTGAGAGCTGTCAGCTAACCCAACCTCAGTCCATTTAACATGCACTCTGCTAATTTGGCACAGAGTTCATTATAAATATATCAGAATGTTGTGCAACAGGATACCCAAAGCACAGCAGAAATCAATTCTTCTTTTTACAAGACCTATTTCTGGGCAAAACAAAGGAAAAGAAGAAAACAACAAAACTTATTGACTGATGTTAATCACATCCTCATTGTTTGTTCTCCGCTGAGTCCTTGACCAGTCTCTCATTTAGTTTGCAGGGACTAGCATAAAGTTAACTGTGCAGTAAACAGCTGAGTTATATACACTATTTTTGAACACTAACACACCATTGGCATTCATTCAATTTCCTGCAGATCTCCCGGTAATCCAAGATTATGAAAAATTATCACAACTGGGCCAGAGCTCTCCTTAGCCAATTATTTTAGGACTCCTGGGTGAAAATTACCATGGTCTGCTGCTTTAAAATTTTCCACACTCAAAATACTTACTGCAAGTAGCTAGAAATTACTGAAATTACTAAATATGAAAAAAAAAAAAAGTAAAACTTGAAATGGTTACTAGTGGTCTGGAAAGTTGTGCTGCAGCCCCATATGACAGAGAGAGAACAAAGAGCTCTTTCAGCCCATTTGCAGAGTTGGTCTCTTTGTTTTGCTGCAGTGGAGAGGCTGGAGAAGATTTACAGCAGGATACCCTGGAGATTAAAGGCAAGGATGCCCACCCTGGGAGGCAGGAGACGTGATACAATTGTCCTAAAAGGAAGAGTTGTGGTCACAGTAACACAAAAGATGACTGAAGATGACCTGCAAACATGCAGAAGATGTTTTATGAGGCATAGAATGATAGAATCATTTAGGTTGGAAAAGACCTTTAAGATCATCAACTCCAACCGTAAACTTAACACCACCAAGTCCACCAAAGAAGAAATGCAAACTGACATAAAATCAATTGCAAAAATTGATTTCTCTTAGCAACTGTAACTTGCTCTTCTTGCCCAGACCCACTCTGTAGCGTGTGTGTCAATCGCTTTGGCTGTCACCCTGTCATGCTGGTGGGTGGCCTGTTTGCCTCGGTGGGGATGGTGATAAGCTCCTTCTGCATGAACATCATTCAGATCTATCTAACTGCAGGTGTGATTGCTGGTAAGTCGTGTGCTTGCACAATATCATAATGTTAGTTTATGGCTCGAAGCCAATTGCATTCCTAAGAGACAATGTGAACGTGGGTAGAGAAAATACCACTCAGAGGATCATCCCTCTGAAAGGTGGTGTGAAATGACTAGATGGATGCTTTTCTGCCAGAAACAATTCCCAAATCTGGCAGTAGGAGGTACACTTTGCTCCCCAAAGGCGGAGTATGACAAGATCATGCCCATGCTCAAGTGAATGTTTAATCACGAATCCAAAGTGAAAATCAGCAAGAGAAACTGTGAGCATTCACCTTATCAGGTGGTTATGGCTGTCTTCTGGGGTGAGGGTGGTGGGCTCACACCTCCCAGCGCTGGGCTCTTTTACCCCCTGCATTGCTACCCCAGCACCTGGACAAGGAGGTAGAAGGAGGACTCCAGACTCATCAGTGCTTCAACACCTCCTTTGCCTTCCCACCCTAATTTTTCTCCTTCCAAAACCATTTCTTGAATCCATTTCAAGTTGTCATGAATTTCAGGGCAAAAGAAATGAAACTTTTCTGCGAACCAACAGTTTGCTTAAAAATCACCTTCTGCCAAGAGCAGTCTCTTTTGAAACTGCAGCCTTTTGCGTAGTTTGATGTTCATTGATCCCGTGCTGTAACTGGTGCTGTTCCATTGAAGGCAATAAAGACACTCGAGGTTGTGCCTGTCGAGGAGCTGCCCCTCGCTGAGACTATGTCCAGCACCACCACAGTCTCAGAGCTTGCACCAGTAAGGATGGATGTGTCACCCCCAATTAATGAGCAAAAATCTGGGCTCAGGGTGAGCAACCTCATGTCTGACACCACACCAGCCTTCATGAGCACCTTGCCCAAACCACTGGGAGCTGTGGCCATCACACTTTTTAATAGGTGACCGAAATCACAACAAGCTGCTGTGAATGAGAGGGCATTTGCACAAAAGCTGACATTAACAACAGCCGAAGAAAAGGCTTGAATCATTCTCCTGTGAAATGTTAAGCTTAAGTGCTACTCCCCTGTCACTGGCTTCTCGTTCTCCCGATTTTTACTGCATCTTTTTTCATTTCCTTCCACTTTATTTTTCCCTGCTCCTCCGAATGGCCTGGTCTGCTTGTTTGCGATAGATTTATGACTGTTTGTATTTTGTGTGATTAATAAATTCTGCTGTGATTTATGTTTCGGGAGGCTTTAGTGATTCTACTTCATTTTCCATTGCACGGTCTCTCTCTGGGATCAGTATTTTTGCACTATTGGAAGTGATTAGGTGTCTAACTGTCACTCTATGAGAGTTCATCAGCCTTAATTCTTCGCTTAGGCATATTTTGCTTTCGCATGATTTATTGCTTAAAAAACCCAAAGTGATGTCAGCGATGGGTTTTGTGCGTGCATGCGCATGAAGGCCAGGTTGGATGAGGCTTTGGGAAACCTGGTGTAGTGGAAGGTGTCCCTGCCCATGGCAGGGGGTTGGAACTGGATTATCTTGAAGATCCTTTCCAACCCAAACCAGTCTGTGATTGTATGATTCCATGAAGGTGGCTGTCTGCAGGGTTGGTTTGAGTTTATCAAGGACCAAGAACTGGATTTCCTACCTGGGGCCCAATCCTCAGCTGAGGTGTGTTTGCTTGATGCTCGGTGAGGGCTTGAGCATGTTGGCAGGCGGTGAGGTCCTCCTGCCTTTGCCTGGACCGTATGCGGGCAGGCGTAAGGGCTCTCCAAGGGACTAGTGCTGGTGTGCATTCATGCTGCAACCCAGCCTAGATCTGCCAGGATTTTCAAGAACAACTTGCTCCGAAAAGGTCTGATTTTTCTGCTGTCTGACACCTCATGCAGTTATTTATATGCTGTTATAAAGGGGCAGTGCTGCATCCCAGAAAATCTGGCTGGTGACATTTTATCATCCACTTTGCTGTGATAGAAACGATGGCACAAAGGTCCAGACAACGGCAATTCAGGCACAATTGAATTACAGGCATATTTTAATATATTTTTTTTGGCTTGGCAAGTCAGACTTGACAGAAGATCTTTGTAGCTTTGTGGCTCTCGTTTGCAGCTGTTAATCAACAAGCCGCTCGCTTGCCTCAGACAGTCGTGTTTCAAAGTCCTCCAAATTGCTTATGAACACACATTAGGAAAGCATCTACCCTCGCTTCCCCCCTGTCTGCGACAGCCCACGTAGCTTTGATTAAAAAGCAAACAGAAAGCAGGATGAAAACCCTCTTCCCGGGTTGCCTAATTAGTGCCAATACCAGTGCCATTACCGTGTCAGCTTTTCTATCTCAATCGCTGAGACTCTGCACTCCCCAAGAGCAGACGGTGCAGACCAGGTCCCTGGGGTACAGCAGGGAAACACCCCTCACTTCCCAGAGACCAGCAAGAAAACTTTTTGATGTATCTTACATGTTTTAATGGAAGAAAATAGATCATGTTGCTGGATGTCAGTTTTTCCATAGAACAACATTTAGAAATATCCGTATTTCTCAGGATAGAGAAGTGCACTTTGTCTCAGCCCCAAGTGACGATTAATTTTAGCTCAACAGCTATTGCTGACAAAAAGAAAACAAACAAACATAAACCCCAAACCCCTGAAAGCAGCGGTACAAATCCAGGCTTCCCAGTCTGCTCAAAACATCTACTCTTGATTTGGAAGGGGGCTGGAAGATCTTAGGCTGTTCTTGGATAATGAGCATTGTCAACATATAATGAAATATCCAGGAAGCCAGTGACCCATATGAACATCAGATTTGACTCCCTGCAAAAAAGTCAAAGAAACTCAACGAAACCACGTGTTCGGAAGGCTGGAAATTATAGGTGCACTTTCTCTGCTGTTGCAAACATTGATCTTACCAAAGGATTCCTTTTCTTCCTGTTGGGGGACCAGACACAGGATTGATCATCAGCGTGCTGCAGTTCATGAGATCTTCTGGAAGATCACTGGGATGGCTGAAAATGGGCCAGAAAGCACCATCTGGCCCAACAGGTCTGCGATGATGTCCATCTCAATGGTGCTACCAGCTTTTGTCCAGCTTGCTGTTGTCTTTTTGGTCCCTGCAAAGGGACTAAGTGTCTAAAGTGTAGTTGGCTGGTGATATTTGAGACATAACCACCTCCCTGTAAGCTGGTAGCACCTCACGGGCTTTAATGAAGTGCTGATAATTAACAGTTGCTGGGAAGATGGCATGTATGACACAATTCTGGAGGGAGGGAAGGGAAGGGAAGGGAAGGGAAGGGAAGGGAACTAGTCTAAATCGGGCTGATGTAGGTTTATACCATGTAACAGCTGTTATCGGCTTCTGCTGCCTCAGGAAATTCCCTTAATATGTTAAAGAAAGGATGAAAGTCAGTAATTTGCAGAACATAAAGTTTTAGACCGAAGAACGATTTTTGTCATTTATAAAACCATTTAAGCCCTGGAAGTGAAGGTGCAGTATCAGCGGGAATGGAGCCCGTGTGTGCCCATCTGCAGCCTTCCATTTATCTCGCAGTGATCTCCCACCTATGTGAAGCAAACCTGCTAAATACACTGCGTTTTGTTATTTCTTTTATTTCGGTGTCAATTCCGTCCCCTTGAGAGCGGCGCGTTCCAGTTATTGTTTTTCACAGCTCAGCAGCGTTATTCAACCTTGATTTCTTCCTTGAAAACAAAGCTCAATTCAGATGAGCACACAGATCTGGTACAGATATTTGATTTCCCTGAGCTGTAAGGATGCTTTGAGTAGTCTCAGCTGAAATTCAGGACTAGACCATACAAGACTTGGCACTGAACCTATAAGAAGAGACAGTTGATCATTATTCCTGCTTCTAGCTTATTTTTCATTCAAGAACAGAGGCACAGATAGAGTTAGGGGGTGTAAGGTTGTCTAATTGTTATGGTTCTCCCTGAAAATGCTTGGCATAATTTAGGGGACAGTAAGGGCCAGGCGCTGCTCTGGGTGACTGGGATGAATGAGGGCTCTTGGAAAGGGTGGAAGGGGGATTTTACCCGCACGCTTCTGTTAGAGACATTAGCACAAATGAGGCTAACTTGCTGGTTAGCAAGTCAGTAGAATCATAGAATGGTTTAGGTTGGAAGGCACTTTCAAGACCATCTAGTTCCAATGCCCCTGCATGGGCAGGAACACCTTCCACTACATCCGGTTGCTCAAAGCCTCATCCAACCTGGCCTTGAACACTTCCAGGGATGGGGCAGCCACAACTTCTCTGGGCAACCTGGTCCAGTGCCTCACCACCATCAGAGGGAAGAATTTCTTCCTTAGATCTCATTGAAATCTCCCCTCTTTCAGTTTAAAGCCATTGCCCCTTGTCCTGTCACTCCATGCCCTTGTCCAAAGCCCCTCTCCATCTTTCCTGTAGCCCCTTTAGGCACTGGAAGGCTGCTGGAAGGTCTCCTCAGAGCCTTCTCTTCTCCAGGCTGAACAGCCCCAACTCTCTCAGCCTGTCTCCAGAGCAGAGGTGCTCCAGCCCTCGCATCATCTCCGTGGCTTCCTCTGAACCCGCTCCAACAGCTCCGTGTCCTTCTGATGTTTGAGACCCCAGAGCTGAACGCAGCACTGCAGGGGGGTCTCATGAGAGCAGAGCAGAGGAGCAGAATCCCCTCCCTCGACCTGCTGCCCACGCTGCTTTGGATGCAGCCCAGCACACGATTGGCTTTCTGGGCTGCCAGCGCACGGTTCCGGCTCATGTTGAGCTTTTCATCACCCAACACCCCCAAGTCCTTCTCCTCAGGGCTGCTCTCCATCCATTCTTGCCCAGCCTGTAGTTGTGCTTGGGCTTGTCCCGACCCATGTGCAGGACCTTGCACTTGGCCCGGCTGAACTTCATGAGGTTTGCACGGGCCCACCAGCCTGTCCAGGTCCCTCTGGATGGCATCCCTTCCCTTCAGTCATCGTGGTGATGTTGCCTGCCCAGACATCTTTTGGGAGAGCTGTCTCATGAATAGGGAAGGGAGCTGAGGGCGAGCAGCTCCAGTATCACTGAAAGCCAGATGCTGAAGATTTTATTCCCTGATGGATGCAGCTGCTGCTGGTATTGAGCTGCTGAAGCTGGTGGGTACTTGTCACCCAACCTGGGTAGCGTCGATGTGCCCAGCTGCACTTTAACCACTTCTCTAAAGCTCTGTAAATGCTCAGTTTCAGCTCAAATGTCTGAAGGCTGGTAAAGTTGTGAGCAATTGAAACCAACAGGTAGTAGTAATACAGTGGAGAGATGTGCCACGGCTGAGGTTGTCATCAGCAGTTTTATGACGTTTTTATGTCTTTCAAGTTTCCCCTCAGTAAAGATGTATAAAAATGTTGATACTTACCTTGCTGGCAATCTTTTTCCCACTCAGAGCTGTGGGCATGGCAGTGAGGAAGGGCTGTGATTGAGCTGGGCAGGAGAATTGCAGCTAATCTAAGGGAGTGTTTCCACCACAGTAGGAATTTGTAAGTTCTGTAAATCATGCAAATGTCATCTCCCTGCTTAGCAATCATCTCTGTAACATGGCCAAGCAAGAGAGCGCAGCAGTCTCCATTACTCCACTTTGAGAGTCTAAGGTTATGTGATATTCATGGGAAAACCTGCTTAAAACTCTAACAAGCCAGTTAGTTATCTGCTACGGCATTAGGTACAACGAAAGAGGGTGGAAGTGTGAAGAGGGCTCAGCAGGGGATGTATGAAGCCTTGATTTTTCATGTCTTTTTTTAAAAAAGAAAAACAAAGCTTTTGCCTTTAGAGCACAGTCCAGGTTCCTTGCAGAAACGTTTGGTTTGTGAGCTTGAAGTTTGCCCAAACCAGGGAGGACAACAATTTGTCTTTTCCATATGGCAGGTGCAGTCCATACCACACATGAGCACCTTCAAAAAAGTTTGGAGAGATGGTTTGGGAACCAAGAAATCTGGTGTGAGCTCCTAGCGCTGCCATGGTTGCTTGTGTAGGGGGAAGTGGCTGTGGCTCTGCACAGCACTTGGCTCAGTAGGACTCTGATTTTGGTTATGACCTGCAGACTGTGCTGGGATGGGAATAATAATCACATCATTACAGCCTGGAAATGCAACGATGCTTGGAAGACTGAGAGCTTCAGGCAGCTCCTGCTGTGTATATTTGCCCTCAGAGGCGGGGTAAAGTTAACAAGGGTTAAAAAAGAAAAAGAGAGCTGTGACTAATCCAGTTATTTGCACACACACAAACCAGCAATTCATTTGCTTCATGGCTTGATGAGCCCTGGGGGCTTGACCAAGCAAAGGGTAGACACCTATATCACAGGGGCTTTATGGCTGAGTGAAGGGCGTAGGAAGCCCCTCTCTTGTCATAGAATCATAGAATGGTTAGGGTTGGAAGGGACCTCGTCAATCAAATCTGTTGGTTTATATAATTTCTAGGCAACACCTTGGGGCAGTGTCGAGTGCAGTGTAATTACTGCTGCGATTGGTGTTGCTGACTTTGGTTGTTAAATGTTAATGCAACATATTAAGATACGTTTGCCTACAGGCAAAGTCCTGCCTAGCTGGTATCTCCTTGACTTTGCCCTCCAGGATGGTTTTTAAAACTGTTCAGTGACTTGGAGCTCCGGAGGATTTGGAGATGGTGTCAGATGTGCTGAGGAACCACGACTAAATAACTGGAGACTGGAATTAAGGTGCCAAAGAAGCATGGATGCCATGCAGGAGGGTGAATCTGGGGAAAGGGATAGGCACAGGGACTGGGCACTTTCGCAGCAATTGGGCACTTCTGCTCTGACTGTGCGCTTTGCCTCCATCCCTTTTTCACTGAATTCCTGCTGCAGTGCCCTCTGGGATGAAAGCAAATGCTCCTTTTAATTAACTCCCCTGCTCCCTCTCTTTAGAATTCATAGCCCTTTTTGTACAATAGGTTGAGAACCAGTCAAGAGCCATTTAATTCTTCCAGTTCGTGTTCAAGTGGGTAAAACACCAGCCAGAGAGGCCCAGAGACTGAGAGACCATTGCATGAGCACACTGTGTCTCTGCCTGCTCGTATTGCCAAACGGCAAACCTCCAGGGGACGAGCTTATGCCTACGCCGCAGCGTGTACAGAGATGTTTGGATTTCACAGACGGGTTCTGAGTGCAATTGTAAGAGTTCAGAAATGCAGGTTTTCCACCTGAAATAAACTTTTTCAGAGCTACTGACAGCCCTATGCCCTCACAACCGCTTCCCAGAGCTGGTTCAATGGGCTCAAGTAGAGTCCTTGGTCCAGCACCTCCATCTCCTTCTGGTTTTCTAGAGCTGCTCAGGTCACTGCTGTGATCTGTGAGCAGAGCAAAGGATGTCCTAAGCAATCCCCGGTGGAAATGTGCTCCAAAGCCTGGCCAGCATGATACTGGCCACAGCACTGTCTCCAAGGGACATAAGCAGGTTGTCATTTCCAGGACGTACTACTTTTCCTGTTCTGCAGGTGAATGCCTAGCAGTGTGCCTTGCATTTTTCCTGGCACTATATTTGCTTAATTTTTAACTTTTTCTGAATGTGTATTGCATGCTTGGAGCTGAGAAAGCTTTTTTTGCTGAAGGAATACGGTGCTTGACTGTGCAACAGCAAACACCACGGGAGCAATTTTCCCTTCTAGTTTCTGAATATATTGAAAGCAGAAAGGCAAAGGGTATGAATTTAAATGAAGGAAAGGAAAATTAACCCACCAGTCACTACAGAATCTGCCTGGTTCTCGTTTTCTCATCCATCCTGAGCTGTCTGACCAACAGGTGCCCAATTTTTAAAATTGCCTAGTCTTTCTCCAGCAGACACAACATGGCTAAATAAATACAGCAGTGGGATGACGATAGCTCTTCTGCAGCTTAGCAGCACTCTAATGCTATTTTAGAGGCTGGCATGTAAGGCTTGAACATAGTTTTGATGGGAGGAGGAGGGAAAATCCATTATACAGTGCCTAGTATATATTCCTCAGACTGGAAGGACCTTGATTGCACAGACAGCGAGGCTCTGCTCCTGCAGAGAATGACATGCAGGAAAATTTGTGCCTTCATTGGCAGTTCTGAATGTTATCTGTACGGGTCGGATGATCTATCTAGATAAACTATCAATTTTCTTCTATAGCTTCAGCATTGTACAATATGAACATCCATTAACAATGACAATAATAATTTAATTTTAAAATCCAACAGGCCTACAGTTATGTCGGAGATGGGTGTTTCCAGCATTATACAAGGATGGCTAGATAGGCAGATAGGTTGATGGATATTCAATTATGATCAAATAAAGCTCGTATGTAATATTTATTTCTCACAGAGCAATTCTGTAAAAAAGTTGATTGAAAGAGGAGGGAGAGTTTTGCCACCTAGAAAACCTGTCCCCTCTCCTTGAAACGCAGAAATCACTAATCTTTCTCCCTCCTAAAAACCTCCAAATCTCATGGCTTTTGAAAGTTTAGTGCACTCGTATTTGAAAATTGCTCTGTATCTTTAGGGAAATAGAGTATCATCTGAAGATAGGAATCTTCTGTTCTAACTTTAGTCACGTAAAAATTAAACATCTAATCAAAGCTGGGTGTTGCTACAGAAGGAAAAACCACGTCCCCAGGACAGATGTGCCCCATACCCCACCTAAGCACATCTTCAGGACAGACTGAACCTCTTTCTGTAGATACTGGTCTCTGCATGGGTTGGAAGAGAAGACCAGAGAGCCGGTTTGCATAGATTTTTTTAAAATTTCATTAGCGTAAAAGCTCATTTGAGATCTGACCGACAGAAAAGCTCTGAGCTCTGTGTGATGGATCTCAGGCATTTATTTCTCCCACCTGTGACAACCTCAGTTGCTGCAGCGCAGGGAGGTTTGCAGAGGGGCTCAGGGGCTGCTGCCCCCATGGTCTCGTGCTGTCCTGCACATAGTTCATAGCCCAGTGACAGCTGCATCCTGCTCTCCCTCCAGGACACCTCGTCCTCTGATCCACCTCCTCTCACTGCCTCCAGCGCACCAGCAAAGCTCTGCTGAAATTGCACAGAGACGTGTTTTTTGAGTGAGGTTAGAAGGACTTGTCTGCTTTTTCACCGTGACATTTAGGATCTCTCCTTTGGGTGACTCCTTCCCTTTTCTCTGCTGCTCCTTCCCCCTCTACTGGTGACTGGGCTGTGGATAAAAACTCACTGTACCGGCAGGAACATTTTCCCTCAAAGATGGAAAAGTGCATCAAGCCAAGCCCAAACTTCTAGGGGGTTGACCCTGCCCAAATGAAACCCTCTGCAATGGAAATCACAGTCCTCAGGGGAGCAGTTTATGGTCAAAATGGAAGCAAGCAAAGTGGAAAAACCTGGTGCTTGCTGGAGCCAGGCAGCAGATAGAAAGTGAGGAAACTTTGTGGTTGGTGATTTTGTCATTTAATTAAGCATCGCTTTTAATAGGCTTGTAGTGTCACTGCTTGACTTACACAAATTGTTTCACTGACATTACTGGCACTGGCTATACGGTGTACTGTTCCTTGTGAGGATTTGGCCTTATCAAATGTGGCTCCAGGCTGTAATTCTTCTTCTTCCTTACAAATACAGGTCCCCGCAGTATTGCCAAGGCTCATTAGGGCATGTGGATAATGGGATATTTTTATCCACGATAATTAAGTAATTATTACAGGTAATACAGAGAGGGGTCAGTTGTACCCAGCCTGCTTCCATTTACATTGTAGGAAGGAAAAAGAAACACTTCCATGTATTTTCTTTTCTCTTCTGAGAGACAGGTCCATTTAAATCTCATTTATTATTTATTTGTCTGTCACTTTCTTGCAAAATTAACCTCATTAATACCAAGGTCTCAGGAAAAAAAAAAAAAACCAAAAAGCATCTTAAGTGTAATTTTATTCCCAGGCTGAGGTAAACACTCCCCTGTCATCAGGAGTGAAGAATTCATCGTTAACCTTCATCAAGCCTGCGAGCGAGTCCTGTTGCTCTCACATTCACCGGGACCAGGAGGATGCTGGGGGGCTGCAGGGTACCGGGGGGTGCTCCAGCTGGGGGGTCCCCGCTCCCATCCCAACCTCAGGAGCCTCCGGGGTGTTTTCGGTAGCTTCGATCTCCCTCTTGTGGCCGAACATCACGGACACGGGGTGCGCAGTCCGGACCTGCACTCAACGGCTCGGGGGGGGGCACGGGCTGGGAACTGCTGGGACTCTCCCTCGTTGGCTGCAAGCACCCTAAATCCCTGGAGAAAGCGGCATTTAAGTTTAATTAAGTGTTTTTCTGATGCAATTGTATTGGAGCCAGTGCTGTTTAACATCTTTGTTGGTGACACGGACAGTGGGATTGAGTGCACCCTCAGCAAGTTTGCAGATGACACCAAGCTGTGTGGTGTTGTGGACACGCTGGAGGGAAGGGATGCCATCCAGAGGGACCTGGACAGGCTGGAGAGGTGGGTCTGTGCATACCTCATGAAATTCAACAAGGCCAAGTGCAAGGTCCTGCACGTGAGTCGGGGCAATCCCAAGCACAAGTACAGACTGGGCAGAGAACGGATGGAGAGCAGCCCTGAGGAGAAGGACTTGGGGGTGTTGGGTGATGAGAAGCTCAACATGAGCCGGCACCGTGCGCTGGCAGCCCAGAAAGCCAACCGTGTCCTGGGCTGCATCCAAAGCAGCGTGGGCAGCAGGGCGAGGGAGGGGATTCTGCCCCTCTACTCTGCTCTCGTAAGACCCCCTGCAGTGCTGCGTTCAGCTCTGGGGTCCCCAACATCAGAAGGACACGGAGCTGTTGGAAGGGTCCAGAGGAGGCCACGGAGATGATGTGAGGGCTGGAGCACCTCTGCTCTGGAGACAGGCTGAGAGAGTTGGGGCTGTTCTGCCTGGAGAAGAGAAGGCTGTGGGGAGACCTTCCAGCCCCTTCCAGTACCTAAAGGGGCTACAAGAAAGCTGGAGAGGGGCTTTGGACAAGGGTGTGTAGTGATAGGACAGGGGCAATGGCTTTAAACTGAAAAAGAGGAGATTTCAATGAGATCTAAGGAAGAAATTTTTTACAATGAGGGTGGTGAGGCAGGCCCATGGCAGGGGGGTTGGAACTGGATGATCTTTGAGGTCCCTTCCAACTGAAACCAGTCTGTGATTCTACAAAATGAGGCTTATACAACCCTTTCTCTCACTGTCATCGTTCCGTGGTCAATTCTGAACCCAGTAGCCACTTGGAACTATATATGACAGCTAGCTGCAAGGGAGCAATGTTTTCACGTACTTCCTGGATTTTGGAAATTCCTGCCTGAGAAGAGCCATGCTGCCTGGATCGGCCCTGGCTCAGGTGACCCAGGACTGACTTCCATGGATAACTTGGAGCTGCCCACGCTGGGTACTGTATCCCCTCATGCCGGTGCTTAAGAGATCCAGACGGGATGGGGATGCTCAAAGGAGGAGTGGGGGGGCTGCTGGCAGGAGCATGAAAATACCATGACTGCAAAAGCTGGAGCTGCATGAGACAGAAGAGGGAGGAAGGTCCTTCTGGCCCTGGTGTATGCTCACAAGAAACCCCACATTTCTCTAGTTTTACCACTCATGTGGTAAGTGTGTTACTGTTGTGTGTAACCACCAGATCGACCCCAGTTTGGGAGTACGGTAAGCAAATGTGATTAGAGCTGGAAGATCAGCAGTGACAAAGAATGCTAGGGGTGAGAGACAGATGGGTTCATTGCTTGATGAGCAGCACATGCCTTTTTCCCTGTTGATGTTTCTGTAGACAGCAGAAGTATTTTCTTTCTGGGGCTGTTGCTAGGTATTAGTATGAGCCCTTAGATGTAGGGGTCTATGAGCAAGCTCGGGGTTGAAACCTCCAAAGGGTCACTGTACTTCCCCAGATAACCTTGCAGCATGGGTGCGTGCACCAGGAGGACACACGGACATGTTCAGAAACACAGACACATAGTTGTACAGCATCTACACGTGCCTTTCTGTACATAAACCTCCCAACCTCATGAAAAGACTCTCTGCTATAGGGGTTACATTGTAAAAAGAGGCTTTCTTTAGGCTCCAACAGATGGAGAGATGTCTGAGGTGACAGCCTCAACAGAGCTCTTTGTCTTGACCCCTCTCCTTGGCAGGTCTTACTGTCTAGTGCCTTCTTGCATCGAAGAGGCTGAACTCCAGGGCTGAAGATTTCAGGGATTCCTGAAAGTTCAGTGCTGCAAGGCTCAACTGTCTTCAGAAATACCATCTTTCCTTCCTTGATCCCAAAGAGCCATCTTGGTGTTGGTTCTTTGTGTGGGCTGCTCTCCAGTGGCCCTGAGGAAGGTTCTGTCCCACTGGGTACAGCACCTCCCACAAAGCTCCAGTTCCCAAATGGGGCCTTTTTTGCATCTCTGTGATACAAATGGCCATTTAGCACTCCATTTCCAGAGCCATTCTCTGCGGAATAAAGGCCTGTTGGGGATCATCAAACCCGAAGAGCTGCGAGGGAACATTTTCACTGAATAGAAACCAAGGGTATAGCCAAGAGAAAGAAAGAAAAAGAAAAAAAAACCAACCAACTCAGTAAACAAACCCAAGAAATTGAAAAGAGCTATTAAGTTTGAAGTATTAAAACATCAATCCATTTCCATGAAGAAGGATTGGATAAATGCCCGAAGACATCTGAAGCATCCCCATTGCACATAGCACGTTTGAAATATTTTTCCAAAGAATATGCTTTTTACAAAGAAGTGGCCTATGTGGATTTTGTTTGCAGAGAAGATATAGAGTTAGTGGAATATAACTGAAGTTTTCCAGGAAACTCTTTACGTATCTAGGTATTTATGTAAGTGTATGAGTGTCTGTAGCTGTACCTCTGCAGGCTTTTGCTTTGGCTAATGAAAAAAGAGATGCTGAAACTATAAACTGAATGTAAGATCAGTGAAAAATGTCCTCCCTTCCTTGAATTCTGTCACCCATTCAATTATTTATGGTTGTGCCTTGCCTTTTCGGACCACTCGGGCTGACCTGCCCAGCTTGTTTCACAAAGCACATGGTAGTTTGATTAAATGGCATTTCTGGGAAGGGAAAGTATATTTATTTAGCTGATCTATATGAGCCAGACTAAATCTCTAACAGTCTTCAGTAACAAGGTAAGAATACATGACTTATAAATTCCTTCACCCCACTAAGAACTTGTGGAAAAGTATTTCACTGGGATTTGTGAATCCGAAGCCCCACTTCATTGCAGACTGTTTATATTTACGCATGAAAGCTTTCAGACATGCTATAAGAAGTAAATAACTTCCCTGGCATTATGTTCTTTTCCACAGACACAAAGAGAAAAATATGTGTTTGCAAAACATCTATTTACAGCCTAGGAGACCTTTTATTTCAGTTTCAAGAAACACATACAAGTGAAATCTCCAGAGAGTGAGTCTGTACACCAGTGAGCCTGAGAGAGGACGCGCGCGGTGGGGGACTTGGGGTATAACATTCCCACCTGAAGGGTAAGATTTTAAACACCTAATTTAGGAAAGAGACATTTCAGTATCTAAACCTCCCGAGCTGGTTTCCCTCAGCTCCTTAACAGGGAGCAGAGAGAAACAGGCAGCTCCAGAGAGTGATTCATCACATCCCAAGACAGGTGTCAAAAATGGGGTAGATGAATCGTGTTCTTGCAGTGCTTTTTTCTTGCTTATTGACACCAAGACATCATGGGGAGCCATGTAAGATGTCCAGATTAGGGTGGATGAACCCTATGGATAGCAAAGGCAGAGGCTTTTAGTGCAAATAAAACAGCCACCAGGCATGTTTGGGGATGCAGGATACAGAAATGAGGGTGACAACCTCAGTTTTCCATTCTACGCATTCTTGTGTTTACTGGAGATTAAATGACCGAGATATTTCTTTCTTTCAGCTTTTTCCAAAAGTTGCAGACCCCAGCACTTTGTCCAGCAGGATAGGGGTCTGTTATAGTGAACTTATCCCTTCTGCTAATAGGCTTTTTATCTCTTCATTGCAGAGCACTCTGTCATTTCTGACGGTAGAGCTAAGTGCCAAGCCCACCACCAAGCAGAAGCCAATACAGAGGCTCCCGTGCAATTCCTTTTCCATAAACGAAACAAAGAGGTTGCAAATCGGCACTAGCCCTAACGAGTGAGCTGTTTCCACACCCCATGTTATTTGGATCCTCATGACTACTGGGAAGCCACAGTAAAAGCACAGAAGTGTTGGCTGCAGTCGTGTGCATGGTCACGTACGAGCGGGTTTGTCTTTTAGCTGCAAAGATACCTCCTCAGCTCAGCCAGGTTGTTCCTGTCTCAAGGGGTGTTTAGAAGCTCTGTTCTGCTAGGTTCTCTGCGAATGTCAGAGAGAGACAGCTCTTGCTCCAAAGAGCTTATATTTGACATGAAAATGAGGAGACAAAGCATTTTTATCGAACTCGAAGCATGGGCTTATACCAGGGTGGGCACCAGCCCCCAGTGAGTCCTGCCTGGAGGGCAGCAGCATGGGATCACCCCACATTTCTGTCTTTCCATCCGGAAATCAACACCTCCCATCTGCAACCTGCAGCCCATATCCCCACAAAGCCCACTGAATCCTTGAGAAGCCTTTTGGCCTCTTCCCTGGCAGGCCTGGGAGCCTCCCCTGATCCCCCCACCCTCATGGCTGCTTTCCATCTCTCTCTGTTGGAATGCAGAGATCCGTGCTTGCAAGTCTCCTGTGTATCATTACAGCACTTGATTTCTTCTTGGTACGTTCTGAGAAGCATTGAGCTGCCCTGCAATTAATTAATGCTCTCTGCCTTACACCAAAGGTGCCCCCTCCCAGTAATGCACAGCTGCTGCTCGGCTCAGCAGCACTGTTGGCCACAGAGGCATTCAAGGCATCAGCAGCAGCATGATGCCCTCAGTTTGGGCTATCGAGGTTCTCTCCAAGCACAGAGTAAACTTCACAACTCCCAGGAAAAGTGAACAAGTGCTAATATTATAACAACAAGTGCTAGATATCCAAAATATGGATAAGTCTTGCTGAGATTGAACGTAGCTGGCTTGGAAGCTTACAAGAAGCCCAGAGAGAGCCAAGGATTCTGGCTGTAACCCCTCCTGCTAGGTATGGGTTCCTGGCTCACCTGCCACAGGGCCGTATTCAGTGGTGGTGTAAAGGGCTCACCGGGGCAATTCGAGGAGCTGTTCCTGCCTCCGGGAGAGCTGAGTTTGTCCCGTGGGCAGCAATTTCCTGCAATGAGCACGTCTCAGTGTTTTCATTCCCTTGGTGCCCCTGCTGACCTCTCTCTCCCCAGGATTTCATTCTGCAGAGACACAGGTATAATCATAATTCTGTCATCTTGCTCAATAACAGCCTTGAACAGGTCTAGCACTGGTTTGTCTCTGCCTGACTGGTGACATTTCCATGAGTCCTGAGTGTATCTAAGCTGTAAATGCGACCTCCCTCGCACAGGGCCGTAAGCTCTTGCTGAGTTTTGCCAGCCAGCTACACTGCGTGGACCTGAAACGACCCAATCCATTAGAAAACCTTTAAAATGTCATAACGAAGATGTAGCAGTCCGAAGATCCTGCTGCGTTCCTGGAGTGTCTGCTTAGGCTTATTAGGAGCCTCTCCTTGCTCTGAGCATCAGGCTAAACAAAGAGGACAGAGATTAGGAGAGTAAACAAAAAGCCAGAGGGATGAATTATCTCATGAGGAGAGCACAGTGTCTACCCATCACCTAACCCTCCTTCACAGTCAACTGAGAGGACTGGACACCTCCAGAGGGCAATTCCTCATCTAAGAGAGGTAGGCAGTTTGGTCATATGAATCCCAATGCAGGAGGTGTTGGAGGAGGTGTGAGAAGTGATCTGTCTTTGGAGAAGAGATTTGAGATGAAAGATGGGAGGACAATCCCACACAGGTGGGTAGGAAAGTGTCTTGTGGCTTGTTTCTCAACCATGCGGAGCTCAGAGTGAGCAAAGAGCCCCACGCCATGCTCGAGGGCTGCGCTTTGCTCCCAGGGTCGTCCCCTCTGCACAAGTGGGGCCTCTGGTACATGATAGAATTAAAAAAAGGTATTTCTCTGTCCTCTTTCTCCACAGTTTGTTTGAATCCCTATGGCAGGATGGGTGAAGAAAGAGATCAGGAAAAGACAAATTCTTCAAGGTGACCTCTCATGAGTCAACTTCAGCAGATGAAGAGGGATAAAGCTAATTGAGTGACTGTTTAAGAAGCTTCTGTTGCTCCTCATGCTTGTAACAAAATTGCATTAAATTGTTAAAGCATCTTTGCCACACAAGATGCTATTAAGATGCATTTTGCTTTGCTACCTAATCTGCTGCAGAGGCACGTGAATGACAATGGGCCCTGCAGCTGCAGTCTCGGGGGGGATACAAAGGTGCCAGTGTCCAAGTCCTACCTCGGCTTAGTGGAGAGGGCTCCGAAACGAATCCCACGTGACATTCAAATGCTCTGTATGCTTTCGATGCCATCAGGGCTTGCACTTGCTCCTCTGCACGGTGGCATGCTCGTGCCAAACTGACTCTTATTCCTCTGGGTCCTGTGCTGCACAGATCCTGGGTTTCTTCTTTTTAAATTTTCATTTAAAGCGTCATGATCTTACGGGTTCAAAGCTACATATTTCCTTTTAAGGGATGCACAGTTCTTATAGATATACAGTATCCAGACAGTCTGGGCTCAAATAATTGGTCTCTTTTGATGGGCTTGATTAGAAATGCTGCCTCCTGCTTGATGATGGAAATCTCATCAGCTAGCTCAGTTGAAAGTGGTGGAGCTGCAGACAGCCCTGCATGGCAAGGTGATGCCCAGCTTGCCACCTCTTGGCTCGGGCTCTGTATGTCCTCCAGCTACAAGGACTATCTCCAGATTTCTCCTTTTCTGATTTCCAGGCAGGGGCATTTTAATTTCTACATTTAATTTGCACCTCAAGGGTTTCCATCATAGTTGTTTCCAGACGATACTCTTAATATTTCAGTCACGTGCAGGTTATTAGTTTTGAACAGGTCAGAAATCTGACAGAAATGAAAATGCCTTTATTTGTGAGCGTGGTACACGCTATATGACACAAACCCTTCCTTTGATTACTTTTCCATAGCTGTTGTGGGGCTGCTCGGAAGCTCGGAGGATTAGAAGATGGCATCAGAACTCATTCAGATATAAATGACTTTAATATGCTTTGACACGCAGCTCGGTAAATAAGCCTGGTGTGTTGCCAAGGTGATGCTCCTTTGTTGCTATGACTATATCAAATAGCCATGGTTACTTCTTACCGGTTCCACTTGGAGAGACCTATTTTTGAAATGTCCCTTTAATAACTTGTGACACTAATAGAGTGATCGGAATTCTGGACATGAATAGGATTTGTGTGATACACACTGTGAGCTGTTGCCATTAACATATGCTGAAGGTTTTTTTGTAGGAGAAACTACTCCGGATCCAGCGTTGCTCTGCTTATTATCTCTGCTGACTGCTCTCAAGTCCCACCAGGGATGGATTTGGCCCTTGTCATCTACTGCTTCCCTTCAGCCAGATCCGGAATGAATACATCTTGCCTATTCTTTCACCTAATTTTAAGTCTAGTAGGGCAATGAGCAGGGTGTTGTTTTTTTATTTCCAAGAGTTGTAAACATTCGGAGAAATAAGTCAGAGCAATTGTTTTGCATTTAAAGACACTTCTTTACTTACCTTAGCCAACAGAGGTAGTAATTGGTATAATATCCCCAGGAGTTGGAAGTTGACAAAGCTTTGTTGACTTCAAAATGTAGTTTTATCTCAGGTTGTTTTGCCTGAACTTGGAAATTCTGGTGAAATGTGAGTTTGGAAAGCAGTTCACATCATTTGTTTCTTTGCAGTTGTGCCTAACACATCATTGCAACTTGATTATCTTGTTCAGTTTGGCCCTGGTTTTTATATTCTAATACTGATAGAGTACTTATATAGTACACCAAAACATGTACCTCGGACATCATGATTAGAAGCTGTTCCACATGACTGCAATAAGCCGACAATTCTGAGTTGAAATGCTTGGGAATGGCGTTTTCCCACGAAATCCTGATGCCGTGGCTCTGGATTGTCCTCAGAGTGGGAGTTAGTTTAGAAATGTTGGAATTTTCTGGAACAAATCCCACTTTTTTTTCTAACCAGCCTCTTTAATCAGTGAGCAGATCAGAGATTGGGACTTCCATCCCCAACCGTGCTGTTGATTTGCTGTGTGAAGAACGATTTATCATCTGGGCACGTTACTTTCCCATCTTTGGAATGGACAACAAGTTGAGGCCATCCAGTAATGTCCCCAGATATACTTAATTGATAATAATAAAGCTATTTGTGACTGTGGATGAAAATCCCTGAAGAAAAAACAGTTGTTTTTCCTGACCAGGCTGGACCCATAACAAGAGTTTCCTTCTCAAGACGAGATCTCGCCAGGCTTATATTGGAGTGTTCATGTCTGATTGTGTTTTTGGTGGGAAATGCTCCTCTTTTCCTTTTCCTTTTTTTCCTTTTGCGTTTCCTTTTCCTTAATAACGAAGATTGTAAGAGTTCACAGCCAATTCTCTACGAGGAGATGAATGCCTTTCTTCTTTAGAAACGAATGGCTTCATTGCTTGGTGAAATGTTTTTATGGGGGTGCATCAGCATATGGATAATGGGTATATGTGTACAAGCTCCTTAGAGAATAAGTCTTTCTGGTCAGTCTAGCAGTCCTGCACATCCTTTCATCACCTTCCAACCCGAGCAGCTCCCCCAAAAATACATTGTTTTCCTCAGGAGCTCTAGCCACGGCCTTGCATCTGTAGCTTTTTTGCTCTTATGAATTCTATTCCCTTATCCATCCTAGGATCACACCAGCTTTTCTCATGTCCATTTCCAAAACAGCATCTCAGAACCACCTCGTGATTTTCCTCCTTGCTCAGCTCCAGTTTAGGGTAGAAATTCCAGTTCCTGGCCTCCTGAATGGGTGGACTTTATGCTACTAAATTTCATTCGATTTCTATTACTGCATTCTTCAAAGCATCCAATGTATTTCTAATTCCAAGAAGTGGCAGTGGGACTCATTTTCTTGCTGTCCACAGGTCTGAATTAGACCTATTAAGGGACCCAGTTCTGAAACACAGCTGGATAAGATCAGCTGTATTTGGTGCTGTCACCGTGACCTCTTTACAGTGTAAATGATGACATGCACATGTTGGAATCGGGGCATGTGAATTTGTCTGTGCTCCACAAAGTTATAGCACACGGCTGTGCTGAAATAAGCCAGTTTACGTCTGTAAAAGATTGATTTTAAATTGATTCACTTCTATCACAATACTTTTTTTCTTTTTTAAATGCAGAAGAGCCTTTGTGTGTCTAACTGTCCCTGAACTCAAATGGCTAGAGGGATTGTGTTCAAATCATCCATTAAAAACAATCTCCTGGCAGAGACCAAGTATGAAAAATTCAGTCCAAAAGATGAAAGGATCAGAAAGCGTTAGGGGTTCATGGAAAAGGGGAATTATAAGGGTTTGTGACCTATACTAGGGTTGCCATAAGCCATATGCACCCTAACACATATAGGGCCAAAGATCCCATTAGCTTTTAAAGGAAACTGGATTAAAGCTTTAAACCTAAAACCTCATGACTAATCATCCATGCAAGTAACGCACACTGCTGTAGGATCTTTCAAGTGGCTGTTTTCCTTCAGAGATAGCTGCTGCTGGAGACTCACTGAGTTAATTCTTTAGTTTGGGTGGCAGAAATGGAGTCCTGAATGGGAAAGATCTGATATTCAATCCCCACTGAAAATCCAGATGGAGGAGTGATGCCTTTCCCCCTTCATGGAAGTGAGCGGTGCTCTGGAAGATCCTGTACATGATTTTAAGTTGAATCCTTCCTGGAGGTCCTTCTGGATGACATGAGGGTAGTTTTCGGTTAGATCTAAGGAAGAAATTTTTTACAGTGAATGAAGGGTGGTGAGGCACTGTACCAGGTTGCCCAGAGAAGCTGTGGCTGCCCCATCCCTGGAAGTGTTCAAGGCCAGGTTGGATGAGGCTTTGAGCAACCTGGTGTAGTGGAAGATGTCCCTGCCCATGGCAGGGGGGTTGGAAGTGGATGATCTTGAAGGTCCCTTCCAACCCAAACCATTCTAGGATTCTATGAACAGGGATGGAGAGCTGCTTTCAGAAAGCCCTGCCGCCATGAAAGAAAAAGAGGTTACAACAATTAATAAATGTTATTTATAAAGCACTTCCCACACCAAGAGCCTTTTGGGAGCAGCGTGAACCATTCAAATAAAATCCAATTATAAAAACCAATCACAATTAAATTGTTCATATCCCTCCGCGGGAGCCCTGTCTCAATCAGTCACTCCATCTCTCTCCTATGGCCATGCTGCAGAGGAGGTTCAACTCATTTGTTTGTGGCATCAACAAGAGAACCCTCATTATCTGCGTATTATAAAGCTGTATGGGCGAAAGTATTGAGATTAATATGAAATAATTAGCTCTGATGAAAGTTATACCTCTCTCAGAACAGCTGGGACTTGAATAGGATGCAACTGAGACTTGATTACTGTGTCATTACAGTATTAGTGCTGTGTACAGTCATTGTCATACAACTCCAAAACGCCTTTGATATGATTACACTTTAATTGAACACTAGCCATGCTAGGGTTTGATGGCACTGCAGCGCTGGGGGTGGTAGCTGTGTTGTGTAATGACTTCTGTTTTGGTTTTATGAGGAGAGTAAACTCCTTAGGGTTTAAAAAGCAATCCTCAATGAGGCATTTTCCTCCTGAGAAAACTCTAAAATGCCTATTGATGTTGTCTCTGCTCAAGTTTACACTGGAAAATGGCAAAATCAGAATTGTGGTAAATTCATACATGAGGAGGTCACACTTGTCACTCGGATGTATGCTGTAGTCACATGGAAAGCGTTAGTGACAGGTAGGACAGAGGGAAGGTCCTGCTGTGGCTGTACCAGAATCTGGAAGACTTGTCCCCAAGGGGAATCTCCATCAAAGCACTGCTGTGCAGTGGGCAGTTCTCCTCCTGTCCCACAAATAGCGGAGATGTACGTAGCCCAACCCCTCCTGTGCAATGGGGAGGAGATGCTTTGCTGTTCCATTCCCAGGTCAAAATACCTTCAGAGTTACTAATAGAAAAGAAGACCTTGAAGTCGTTAAAACCAAATTTCCATTTTATAACAATTAATGTCAGATGGTTTAAAAAATACCTTAATTAGGAATTACCCTTCTTAACGTCTGACTGACCGAGGCCTGAAGGTTTAAGGTTAACTCTGAGTTGCATATATTTCATCCCCTAGTGCTGTTTGGAGGACAATGGTTAAGGTTACACTCTCACTGATGTATGCAACTGTGCTGTGATTTGCATATAGAAGTCAAATTTTTTGGTAACATTTTCTAGCAGAATGGAATTATACATACAGCATTGTAGAACTTGGGGAGGGGGAGGAAGAGATTGTACCTAATTTAAAACAGAAATGAGAGAGATGGACCTACTTCAGCATGTCCTGGCGTTGCAGAATTAGCTCTCCAACACAAACACATCCAGACTTGGAGTGTATGTGGATTACAGGGGTATGCTAAGAAGTGATGAGCTACCTAAGTGCAAATTTGCAGTACTTGCCTTGTTGTTGGACAGAAGCTGGACTGTGCCCACAGCTCTGGAGCCAATCCTGGAGCTCAGCGGTTCTCGATTCCAGATCTGAATTTGAATTTGAGAGCTGGCCTTGTGTAATAATTCAGTCTGAACTCCTGTTTCAGATCCCCCATAAAAAAGGTGGAGGTGTTCTACACAGTGCTCCAAAAATTTATCCCAACTTGTTCTCTCAATATGAGTCATCAGAAAGCATAACTGCCATGTAAAATTACATTGTTTTGTTCCTAGTGGAGCCAAAAATAGAGCTGTTCCTGTAAGAACAGTTGGTCTTTTCCACAGAGAGAAAAAAAACATGACATTATCAACCCAAATTTATAGATCAAATAATTTAATTTGAGTTCAAATTAATCTTAAACAGGCATAGCTGCTTCTGCCAAAGAGCTGAATAACATAATCCAGCCACAACGCTGCTCTCCTGCCTCTTGCTCACCCAGCACGTGAGACCATGACTCTATTTCACATGGCCCGTGCCCAGTCCCACAAGAAAGGTGCCTACCTGCACGTGTGCCCCATGACATACATGTGACAGGAAGACTCCCATCATGAGGCTCTGCTATTAAATTATCCCATTCCGTCGGCTGCAGAAAAGCTGCTCTCAAATCTCATTGCTTTGAGGGCTTTTTTGCTTTCCAGTCTGAATTGTTTTGTGGCTGCTTCATTCCTCCTCCTCAGAATCCAGCTTCCATCAATCTTCATTTTGCCAAGCCAAGCAAAGCCCGTGCTCCCCCACTGCGAGGAGCTCTCTGTCCCCATTGCCACCTCTCCCTGTCCCATTCTGAAGCCACCCCAGGCTGAACAGGACTGTACACCCTGCCCAGAGGCTTTCTGAGCTTCATTCTGCTGCCCAGTACTCACATGGGTGGAGTAAGAACCGTATAGCCAGAGTGTAATGAATTTTAAACAATGCTTGGATCCTTACCACCCATACAGACAGGTGCCCTCCTTCTCTCTTGCAGTTGTGGATACATGGGGGCAGGCATTGCTTTTCTCATCAACATTTAGATGATGGACAAATAAATCTTGTAAATCTTACTAAAAACACCGAAGAAGAATACCCTCCTCCTTCAAAAATCCAAAGCAATTTGCAGATAGTGCCTTATGCCAGAATTCAGTTGGTTTATAACATCCCATTGCTATTTTTGAAATTGGGTCAAAATAAATACAGAGAGATAACAACTCAGGAATGAACAATTGGGTCTTCTAGAGGCGAACACGAGTTATGAGTAAAATTTACTGCTTAGCTGGAACACTTCTGAATGCTAACAGTGCTACATAGCCAGAGAAGGCAGACCACGTGTGCCAGTTTATTAGCTTAAAAATGAATATCTAGGCTTTCTGCACTCGTCAAACATAGCCCAAAGGAAGATCAAGCTCTTAAGCCTTCTAAACAAAACACGATTGATAGCTGGGTGCAAACCCATAGGACCTTTCAGTGCAGAAAAACTTGCCCAAAACTTTATTTAGCTCATTCATCCCTAGATATATTGGCTTTGGTGATTTTACTGCAGACTTAACAAATGATTCTTTATCATACCAAAACCAAATTATTATCTGGTGCATCAATAAAGAGTTACTCAATACAGTCAGCAGAGGGAATACTTTACTCAGCAGTAATAAAGCAGAGAGGCCAGTAGGAGAGGGGAGTGATGGGCTCATGGAAAGGGAGGGAGACCTCAGCGGGCCTGAGTCATCTCAGCTCTTGAGCTCCGGAGCTTTCCCCTTTGCTCCCCTGCTGGACCATGGACCATGTGGTTGGATGTGCTGGAGACCTCTGGGCCTGGAGAAGGCAGGTTCGAAGGCTGTGAACGATGCTGCCATGGCACTTAATAGATTTCCTGCTCATAAATGGGTCTAGAAATCATCCATGGAGATTTCTCCTCCCTCCTGCATACAGAAAGGATGCTCACCCCTGTGGCTAAGCCCGTCTTGTGGAGCCGGGTTGTGGTCTTAAGGAAACAGACTCAAAGATTTGGGGGATTGTATTTAGTTTTTTTCTATTTCTCTTGGCTTTTCCAAAGTCAGCCCCAGTTAATGAACACAAGTTTTGCAAGATTCAGCTTCAAAGGCAGACCACTGGCGAGGGAAGGGGAAAGGAATTGACTGAAGTGAAAAATAGCAAACTCTGAGGTTTTTGCATTGATTGAAAGGTGTTAACCATTGCCTGGCCAGCAGCAGTGTTCGCAGGCATACAAAACCGCCTGGAATAACAGGGCAAGAACTGGATACATCAAAACTATTTTCCTGCAGAAAACAGGGATTTTGAAACTTTCATTCCACAGTCACTTTTTATGGAATGTTTCGATTTTTGTGAACAAAGGCAACCACACAAAGAGGAAAACATTTTAAGCTGTTCAGCTTCACATTGAATGTTGGACAACAAAATTGGAAACGTGAAGCTGTAACCCTGGCACCATCTTTTACGTAAGATTTTAGACGGTTTTATTCGGAGTCCAAAAGAGATCATGCAACAAAAATCATCATTTCCTCCACAAGTGGAAAAGACACTCATTCTCTGCTCAGTTAACACACTTACTCACTAATTATTTTTGCCATAGCACTTCAGGGAAACATATGCACTACTTCTCTTAGGATACATGTGCAGCCATGAGCTATTTAGCCTTGATCTAACTCAACAGATGCAGCCCCATGCTCTTCTCGCTGTGCAAATTACACCTCAAGAAACATTTTCAAGGTTTCTGGATCTTCAGCCCTGAGATTTCAGCGCGATGCTCACGGAGTGAATTCTCATGAGACCAGATGCTGCAAAATTTATAATTGGAAATGCACAGAGCCATCATGGGCCTCGTATGGCAGCGAGGGAGCTAAGCCCACAAAAAAGCTTTGAGTCTGTAGAAATGGCTGTGGAGAGATGCCTGGAGGCACTCCCTTCCCAAAGGTTTTAGAAAGGGGGAGGCTGGAAACCAGCTCCTCAGCTAGAAAGCTGTCACCATAGGGTCAGAGATTTGAAGGGGACAAAAAAATGTCCATCTACACAGAGAAACGGAAAGGGTCAGCTTAAGCACATGGGACTCATTTGCTTGGATAAAATTAATCTGCAGATTAAAGTGATTTAATGTACATGCCTCCATATGTGCTGAGTGCCTATCTTCAATTCAATTACTTAAGCATTTGTTTCATTTGGAACACCCTGAGGGCACCCAAGATAAGTACAGTGGCCTGGAAAATGTGACACAGGGTCTCAGGAGACCAGTTCTCTTCTGGAGGGACAGCAGGAAGCCATGTGAGATACCTTAGGGCAATTAAGTTGCACTAGATGTCCGTACATTGAGCTTCTCACCAGTAACCAGTGGAGATCTGGAGACCTTTCTGCTCACCAAAGTGCACTCTAAGACTTGGCTTTGCTGTGTCCTGGACATGTCCTTGTGAGCAGAACATGGAGGCTGAGAGTGGAGATGGACTTGGAGACAGACTGGATCAATCATACCTCCCAGGGGTGTTTGGGAAGGCAGCAGCAACAGTAGAAAGGTTTGTGGATTTGCCACCACCGCTGACCAGTCCTAATCACTAAGTGTCACTGGGCAGCTCCTGGTCTTTGCATGGAGACACACAACCCCTTGGCTGCATCTCACAGGGCTTACCTGCTGGGATCACCTGCAGCATGCAGCATCCTGCTGAACGTGCCAGTGCAATTTCTCGTTTAACTTCTTATGAGTCGCACTTTCTTTCCTCTTTCTCATATTTTCCTCCAAATGAAACCACTCTCACAGCACAGCTCCGGCGAGCATGGGAGGGTATCTAAGACCATAGAATCATAGAATCATAGAATGGTTAGGGCTGGAAGGGACCTTCAAAGGTCATCTAGTCCAACCCCCCTGCAAGGAACAGGGATATCTCCAACTAGATCAGGTTGCTCAGGGCCTTGTCCAACCTGGCCTTGAATGTCTCCAGGGATGGAGCATCCACCACCTCTCTGGGCAACCTGTTCCAGTATTCTACCACTCTCATGGTAAAAAATTTTTTCCTAATATCCAATCTGAATCTACCGCCCTCTATTTTAAAACCATTATCCCTTGTCCTATCACAACTGGCCCTCCTGAACAGCCATCTCTCCCTCTTCACCACCAGCCGTTGCCCTTTAGGGGAATCCCTCCTTTTCCTTACTTCTTCCATGCTGCTATCTGCCTTCTGCTTCTCACCACGCAGAGCAAAACGCTTCTAACTCTGAGCCCCCGGGAAATCACACAGACCACTGACCCTCCAGCCCAACTCTGGAGCTGGACCTGCTGGGCTGAGCCGGTTTGATGATGCCAACATCACAAACAGCAAAACGATCTGCAGCATCTCATGGCTGGCGGCGTGTTGCTCGGCCTGTAGGTGTTGCTGTGGGCTGCAGCTCGCTCCGGACCACGGCGGGCTCCTGGCTAGTACCGTGTACAAAGCTGGAGCTCGAAACAAACTGTGTCTTCACAGAGGATGCAGCCGTCTTAAATCAATGCTTGACTTTAGGGCACTTTCTGATTTTAAGCAGCATTAGCAGACATTCTTCTTGCATTTCTGGAAAATCTCAGGGTCATCTATGGTTATCGGTTGCAATGGGAGGTTAATTTTTACCATTTGGCTCATCTGCATCTGAGGATCTCTGTGGGAAATGTCCTCCATGGGAAAAAGGGATGTACATCAGCTGAGGTGTCAGGGCACTATTTGGGTCTTATAAAGGTTTTGAGCTATTCTCAACGCAAAAATACAGAAGCGTGCCCAAACGGGAAGCTCGACACTAGTGACCAGCTGGGGAGGAGCAAGGAATCATTTATCCAGGGTCAGATAAGGCACCTTTCCCCAGAAAAATGTGGGGCTTGAATTCAGACACAAGTCCCTCTGAATGACAATCCCCAAGGCCACCCCTCCTGCATCTTCTCAGACCGTTGCACCGTGCCACCGCCACAAGCTTGAGAGGAGTTTGGCTCTTCACAGACATAAACCAGATGCAGCTGGAACCAAAATCCCCCAGTTTGGGTGCAGCACACACTGAACAAGAGATGCTTTCTTTCAAGCCAAATGGCTGGATGATCTTCGCATTCATTACCTTGGGGGGACGGTTCATTTAGGGCTTTTTTTCCCCATGATGGAAAGACAAGACCTGCCCCATGTCTGTCATGCAGCTTCACATTTTCCTCCCAAGCTTAATGAAGGGATGTTATGAAAGCACACGCTTGGGGAAGAAGATGGGTGCCCGCCAGTACCCTTCCTCCTGAAGATTTTGCTTTAGTCAGGAAAAAAAATCCCAGAGACAGTTTGTTCTCCTGATCAGAATCCAGGTGCCATATTTACATTTTGTCTGAAATTAATTCAGTCAGATCTTTCAAATGCAAATAGCTGAGAAAGAAATAGCCCTGGATTGTTAAGGAAAGTGTGTATATATATATATTTTTTTTTCCCCCTTAATGAAATAGTGCAGGCAATTGCCTGTGTTAAGGAGCAGCTGTCTGTAAACAATCAAAAGCATTACATTCACAGGTCAGGGAGATGTAGAAATGTTCTTTCTTCTTGTCTTTAATAAATCTTGAAAACTGACATTGACCAAAGCTACTAATTCTGCTATTAAAAGCAGGTGCTTACTCTCATTTTTATTTTTCCTGGTTAGCTTCTCATAAAAAAAAAACATGCTTAAGACAGAATTAATCACGTATAAGCAGCGTGTTTGCAAAACATGACAAAAATAGGGCAGAGTCTGCTTATTAGTGCTTTATGCTAAGCCCTGCAACAGAGAGTCATCAGTTGTGTGCACTTGGTGCTCTCCACTGAAGCTCACCTGTGATACTTGGAGGCACAATAGAGCGTGTGTTTTCTTTTCACTGAGATGTGGTGTTTCATAATATTCACAAATATATATTCAGCAGCAGCTCAGAGTGCTTTGGGAAGGAAATCACCGGCCATTTTCCCATTTTGTGCAAACCGAAGCAGAGGAAAAGGAAACAACCTGCTCCCAGCCATCAAGGTTAGGAAGCATCACTGCTGATGGCTCTCCTGCTGCCTCTTTAAAGAAGGATCATTTTTTTACTGCATTCACCTAAAATGTCTAGAAGCACAGCAGGTTGCTTCCGTCTGGATGTGCTTTGCTAAGCAGACGCTTTTTAACCCAACGCACCTGTAATCTTTGGCAAACGAGTCCTGTGTTCCTCAGTGTAACTGGATCATTAGTGGGAACAGGTGCCTTGTACCTGGCTGCTTCGGGGACATTTCAGGACACATAAAGTTCCTTGTACTTGGGAATACCTGGTGCGTTTGGCAAGGAAGCAAGCATGTCCTACCTTGCAATGGCAGGGAAACGTGGCAGCAAATAATGTTCCGCAGACTGGAGATGGTATCAGAGGGAAAAGTGGTAAAAATACAGCAGGTTTGGCTCCTGGATGTCCTTAGATGTTCACAGGTCTGCAAAGCAGGATTCGACAGGCTTGGCATGGTGGCATCAGTGTTTAGCTTTGGTCAACCCAGGTAGAGAGCGGCTTTCTGGGGGTGTGCTCCTGGGTGCCCAGTAGCCGTGCTGAGCTCGAGCACCTCATGATCCTTTGGGTGCCCGTAATGGGTGTCTGCTCAGAGCATGGCCAACCGTCTCACACGCATGGATGTCACCTTGTGGAAACCCAGGTGCCTGGAGGAGGAACAGGGGGGTCCCTGGGCTGCATCCTGGAGGGGTCAGGATGTGATGGGAGAAGTGACAACCAGCATCATGCGAGCAGCTGCGACGACGCAAAGGCACGTGGGTTTGTTGTCAGTGGTGTCTCACTGCATGTGGTCCAAAACAAGCCACTAAAAGGGTCAAAGATGAGGATTTGACTCATCTCAGCCATGTAGACTGCCAGAGACTGATCAGTGTGAACGTGCTGAGGCATTCAGGTGGAGAAATATGTGAGAGGACTCTGCCTGTCCCTGGCTGTGGCATTTGAGTATATCAGGGCATAAGTACCCTTGGAAGGTGCGGGATTTTATTTATCCAAGTTTGCAAATGCTAGTCAAAATGCTTTCATGGCAAAACGAGAGTCTTGAGATCCCCAGAGCAGGGCTGTCCAAATTATTGCTCAGAAAATCAAAAACAAGAGTATGTTCTGCTTGTTAAAAATGAAAATATTTCCATTTTCTCACCCAGCCTCAACTCACCTAAAGCTCTGGTTTGATCTGACACAACTTTGATTCTTTCCTTTTCCTTTTGAACAAAATATTTTGCCATGTTTAGTGTCTAAGAATTTGAAAAGGAAAACCCACTTATTTCACTTCGGACAGAGCAGGAAAAGAAGTTTCATCACATCTGAACTCTTCTCCCATTCGTTTTTCCGAAGCGACATATTTGATGAATGCAACTTACGTTGGCAAATGTTTTCTGTCAGCTACTGGTCATTTTCATTGGAAATAAATTCATCACCCGAGCTAATTTGCCAAGTCTCTTTGGGAATCCCCACTTGCCTGTTGCTTCTGCCCTGACAGTTAACAGCAGCCGTCTGAATGTGCCCTGACTTTCAGAGAAAAGGTAATAGGATTTTAATGTCACCACAGCTTAAGGCAAAACCAATGCATTTCATTTTTTCTTGGAACAGGGCTAGAAAGGAAAAGGGAAATATGAATCCCGCCAGGGACTGCATGAATTCACTCTGTGCCAGCGAAGACCTGAATTCCTCAGAGGGTCACTCCCCCGGCAACCCTCATCGTTAATACCTGGTGGCAAATGAGAAGTCCTGGGAGTTCAGGATTATTCTTATAAATTAAGTTGCTGTGGTAGAGGTTGGCAAACCCAGAGCACTGGCTCACTCAGTCCTGCGGGTTCCCCGAGGTGCTGGGGGAGTGAGGAGTGGGGCTGGCCAGATGGATGAACCTTTAAGCAAGTCACTAAAAGGAAAAAAATCAAGTTAATTTAGTTGGTGAACAAGAAATAAACATTGCAGTGTGGCCAAAGGCTCAGTGATGTCCCTATCAGATCTGCCCTGCACTCGAAATATGTGATGGGGACGTGGTCTTTTTCCTCATTTAAATTAGTAGCAATTTGATACTTGGCCTTATCTTTAGATGATAAACATGACCCTGTTTGCATTCCCCCAAGCGGAGGCTTGTCTCCATGAGGAAATCTTCATGATGTCAGTGAATTTCTCTGCAATAGCAGAGAGAAGAAACTATTCCGAAACCATTTCCCACCTTTTGGAAGGTAGTGGGAGACGCATTACAAATATCAGTCTGGTATAGAACAATGAATTTTGGATAACTTCTAAGATAAGAGATGCCATTCAGGGTAGACCAATGGTCCATGAGAACCAGGGCTGTCTCCGATGGTGGTAGCAAGACATCCCATCCAGGGACAGCAGGAGAGCCTGGCTCCTATCAGAGGACCATTCCCTTGTACCCTCCTTTGACATCTACACCACCAGTCATGGAAGGTGACTTTCAACTCTGCTTTGTAGATCTCAACTATACCAGAGCTTCTCCAGTGGTACTTGGTGCCTCTCCTGAGGTCCTTCCGCTAAGCACTCTCTGATGCGGTGGGTGGGCCAGGTGCCAGGGCTGGTTCAGTAGCCCACACAGTGTCTACTGCTGTTAGAGATAGCTTAGGGCCATCCTGATCCTACGGCACATAAGTGTTCTGTGTTACATTTGCCATCCTCATGCAGTTATCTGAGCATCTGAAATGGCTCCAGACACCTCTGGTTTGTTTTTTTTCTAAGCAGAAGTTTTGATCTCTGACAGGAGCTCAACACTGACCTGTGGACGCGTACATTTATGATCCTTTGGACATGAATCCTATCTATTCAAAGACATGAAAAGGAATGTTGTGAGATCCAGGAAGTACGTTTGTGTTTTGGGATCTCACAGTCTGTTTCTGCCACACACACCCAGGCTAACCCTGAGTCTGGATGCCACCTTCTGTACCCCCAGCCTGCCTGGGCCATGTTGTCTGCCACTGACTTCCATGACTGATTTCAGACACATCCAGTAACTGGAACTGGGCTTTATATCTTGCTCTTTTCCCTCATCACCTCCCTTATTTATGCTTACGGCCCCCATACACAGACAGAAGATGTTGAGTGCAACGGTGGGGCTCACCGTTGGATCACAAGCTGTTGCAATCCAGGTTGCTAAGACACTACCTCAGAAAATTTGCAGAAAGAAGCAAAAGTGAGATCTGTTGATCTGTCTCTACCAAGACCTTTTCCATAGAGAGACGAACAGGAAACCATACGGTCACAACACAGTTGCGTGCTTTCCGCAAGCACAGGGCAACTTTCTCTACTGAGCGTTGCTTCGCTTTGCAACCCCTTCAGAACACTTTGTGCCACAGGAGCAGTTCTTACTCCTCCACTCCAAGGACACAGGTTGTCAAACACTTCAGCTTGCTCACAGGGTGAGCCGAGGTGAGGAACGCTTGATCTGAGCTGACCCTGGCGTGAATGATTTGACCGACCCAAAGAAATATAACTCAATCCAGCGGTGGGAAGAAAAAAGTGCTGGGAGAGGAGCCAGGAGCTTTGCAACAGGCTCACCATACAGGCTCCGCTGAAAACGGGTTTTCTTCTTGTGCTGTTGTGTGTAACGCCTGCCCCTGGAACCTGAAAACCAGAACGTTTAATAATATTATTTTTTCTGCTGGAAGGAGGACAGGCAGTGCCATTTTCTCTTCCAAGTCTTTTTGCTGGACTTAGATACGTGCTGAAAAGCTGCTAAGTAGCTTGTGAATTCACAGGTGATGTTCTCCTTTGTGGTGTTGGTGTAGAGGTGTGAAATCGGTGTGTGAACACCAGGCTTATGGTGATGTTAATGTGAACAGTAGATTTTTGTGAATTAGACCAAAATCTTTCAAAGGTACATTTGTGTTATGCATGTCCAGGATGTGGTACCTGCCTGTCATGGTTTGAAGTGGGGGAGGGAGGGCAGGTGGCAGAAGCTGCCCAAGACACCCGACTCCCATCCCCCTCGGGGCTTGAGCCAATCGGCGCCTCTGCGAATTGCCCTATTGACGTCGGACAAAGGAACCGGAAAGGTGTGTGCCTGTGCCCAGGGGCGAGGAGAAGGGAGGGGGGCACGGCCCCCGCTCCCGGCTGGTGCCCGCTCCGTGCCGGTGCCCGCCCCGTCGAGGATGGCGGCGGCGGAGCTACGTGGGGAACTCGGGGAGAGCCCCGCTGCCGGGGCGCCCACCGGGCCGAGTTCACCCAGACAGGGCTGAGATCTGAGAGAAACGGCCACACGGATAAGGGGTCAGTGAAGATGGGACGGAACAGCGTGTGCCGCGGCTGAGTCCCCCTTGCCAGCAGCCCCTTGCAGCCAGCCCTCGGTGGGGCAAGCAGAGACCCACTCGCAGCCCGTGGAGGACCCACGTCGAGCAGAGATGCCAGAGCCTGAGCACGGTGCATCTGGAGCCCGTGGGATGCCCCCGCCGATGGGGAGGGGTTTGGTTAAAGGAGATGCCCGAGCCGGAGCCTGCTGTGACTCCCGGGCACAGGGCGAGGCCATTTGCGCATCTCAGTCCGTGCGGAGCCGCGTTTCAGGTCGCTGTGCCGCCCCACGCCGGAGGCATTTACAGTCTGTGTGATGGCCCACGGCAGGGCGAGTGGCTACAGCTCCTTAAAGGTCCAGGGCTGGTAAAGCCCGCACTGGGGGCAAATCCGATGGGGTAAGGATTTGCCTCCCAGCGGGCAGGATTCACGCTTTCGCCGTGAGTAGGGGACACACTGGAGCAAGGGACAATGGTGTAAGGGCTCCTGCTCCTTTAAGAGAAGCGGCAGTAACAGCTTGGAATGAACTGACCTGCACCCCCCCATTCCCTGCCCCCTGCGCCGCTGGGGGAGGAGGTAGAGCCGGGAAGAAGAGGCAAAAGGGGAGGGAGTGGTGTTGTTTTTAAGACCTGGCCTTGTTTTTCTTGTTATCCTCTCAAGTAACCGTTTTTGTTTGCTTTTCTCTTTGTAGGTAGCTGTTAATAAATAGTTTTGCTTTAAGAAAACAGCCTCTTTTGCCCGGGACCATGGTTGGTGGGTGCTCCTCTGTTCCTGTCTCGACCCTCAGCTCTTTTATTCCATTTTTCTCTTCTCCATTTTACTGGGGTGGGAGAGCTGCGTGGGGTTTAGTTGCCGGATCGGCCTAACCCACAACACTGCCTTAGAGCAAGCATCAAACTTTCAGACCGGTTAAATAGGGTGAGATGAGTCCTACAACTGATATTTCCTAATGGGATCCTTTGGGATCAAGATATGAGTCTTTACGATCTCACTATTACTTTTGCTCCCTTTCTAGTATCATTTTGGTATCTTTGACTTGTGCCAACATTTTGTGCTTATAAAAATCTTTTCGTTATTAGATCGTTTTACAGATATTAAGGGTGTGTGGCCTCACGCTGTGTCTCAACCTTTACATCAGATACACTTCACTGACTTCAAAGCAAAATTAGGCACCCAGCTAATTTCATAATGACTCTGAGATAGCTGGATGCTGTAGGGTCCTTTCTGCTGTCAGGGCTAATTAGGAAGGGATTGGACTGTGTCAGGTCTGAAACTGCAACGAAAAGCCTGAGGTTTCCAAACCTGAGCTATGTTGCAATATTCAGTGTAATCATCTAAATTTAACCACTGCTGAGACTGCTGCACAGGCAGAAGAGGCAAACTGAAACCCAAAAATGCTAAAATCCAGGAATTTCAAGTGAATCTGATATGATGATGATGTAAGCCTAGTTCTTTAGGAAAAAAAGAAAAAAGGAAAGAAAAAAAGAAAAAAAATCCCACAGTACTTCAAATACTGCTTGACATCTTCAAAATGGATCTTCAGCAGTCTTCCCATATTTGGGTGTGGGTACGACCTTCAAAGCTTGCTCTCACACCAGAGTAACTGTCTGCACTCCGCAACACGGAGGAAATGTTGGTCTAGATCTGAACTTCACGGCTTCGCCCTGGTAGTCAGCTGCACGTAGGGTGCTTGGTTTTCTTCAGCATTCAGTTCGAAACCGTGTGGTGTGAGGAGGAGGGCTAGAGCTGAAGCAGTTCAAAACAGGTACCAAAATGTTCATCTAAGCTCATGGGAAAAGAAACCATCAAGTTATTCATGCTCTTGATTACTACTTCTTCTGAGGACAGAACTAAAACACAGCAGAGTGCTTAAAATATCTCACCTGCTCTATGTAGTGTTCCTTTTTTCCAGTTAAGTGCATTGAAGGGAAATGTGGCCAAAAAAAAGTCTCTATCTGAGACTAGTTCAAGGGAAGGGCTTCATCTGTGTATTGAAATTCTCTCTTCCATTACAATAAGACAAATTTCGTGTGGGTTGAAGGCCTTGTGCAAAGTCCCAAGCTCATCATCAGAATTTCAAGTCTCTCCTTGGACTCACTCTTTGCACTACAGGACTTCATCCTTACAATTCCTGAAGTCTCCAAGGGCATTTTAACTAGGGAAGGACTTCATCTGGCCAAGAAATGGGCATCTGCAGGGGTGCTGAGTAGCTGCACATGAGAAAGAGTGAAGTGTGTGACCTCCCCATACCTTAGGATATATTGTTGTGCAATTGAGTTATTGTTCATTATGTCATGCTGGCTACCTGCAGGGTTCTTCTATGGTGTTTCCTGCCCTACCACCACCATCTGACCCCTTCAGTAACCATCCTATGGATGTGTGCGGGGCAAAACAGAGAAATAGCTGTAGGAGAGCAGGTACTGGCTTCTTAGCCCTGGAAGCCCACCAGGTCTTGTGTGGCAGTGCTTTTCCTGCTAAAGAAAAAGCTGAAAACTCTCAATTGGTGCAGAGTATAAGACTTTACGTTGTTTGGTTCAGTGAGCCACTGTTTTGGTTGTGTGACCTTTGCTGTAGGAAAGCTGCGTAGGAGGTGTTATGCCATGGTCTGCTGGGTGTGAAAGGATCTGTCCTCACATGCACATCTGTGGATGAGAGCGCACAGTGCCACACTGTGTTCGGGCTGGTACACAGCCCTGTGCTCAAGGAGGTTTGTCTCCCTTGCTGCAGCCACACATCGATCCAATGGATTGTAAGAACTAGTGTGTCTGTCCAGACATGTCTCTGACAAGGGCCAAAACGAGCTTCCTAGGAAAGAGCACAAGAACAGAACATGGGATTTTCCAATATCCTTCCATTTTCAGCTGAGGTACTTGTTCACCTAACATAGTTTTTTTTATATATTTAATAACCCTCTATGGATTTCTTTTCTTTGAACTTGTCCATCCTTCCTCTACAAACTCATGGCATCCTGTGGCAGGAGTTTCACGGCCTAATTCTGTGTAACGATGTTTTTTTGCTTTGACTCTGCCTTCTGCCACATTGATTTGATGACCTCTGGCTCTCTTTTTGGATTAGGCGCTGAATGATCAATTCTTGTATAACTTCCCCATGCATCTCATGAATCCTTCCTAGGCAGCACGACAGTCGTGCTTGAGCTATCCCTGATGTAAAGGGGGCTCTGATGTGTGCCAACAATGTGATCATGGTCTCTCCCTGGGCAACACTAGACAATTCTGTGAGGGTTTAGGGATCATCATAGATTCACAGAGAATCAGGGTTGGAAAAGTCTCTGAAACATTATATAATGCATGTAGTTGTGGACAGACCAGCAAGAATGTGTTCCTCTTGCATGCAGGCAGGTGTGAGAAGGTGTTAATTCTTTCTGTAAACAGGTTTATTATGATAACAAACTGTCCAAAAGCCCCTTCCAAGCATATACAGTGACTGATACAAATTCCCCTTTGTGTAGCTGTGGGTTAGTTTTCAAAAACATCTTCCTCATGCACGTAAAGAGACCATATCCCCAGGAGATGTGTGTTCTTGGATCAGTGTTTGCGTTTCTAGGACATTTTTCTATCCCCACAAATCCCCCAGGGAGCACAGATGTGATCTGTTGGGATCCACACAGCCTAGAGTGTTAGAGGCACCAGTCCTATGAAGGAAAAAGGAACGGCCCTTCTCTGAGCTTTCATTCATCCTGCTCCAAACCCCTGTGAATGTGCAAGAGATTTGAGGGGAAGGATGTTGTTTTCCTTTGAGTGCACCCAGAGAGGCTGTTGATAAACATTGGCAGCTATTCCTCAGGTCTGAGCCAGCAAACAGTTTGTACCTATGGTCATGATGCATCAAACCTTTGGGATTTGAAGGTAAAGGCTTACAGGAAAGCACAGCACCATTTCTCAGGTGCTTGAAAAGCCAGGGTGACTTCCAAACTGTGCTCACTTTGATGAAAAAGGACAGGGATCCCAGGTCAATGCAACACTTAAATGCCTGGGAGATTTTAGGTTTCATAGAATCATAAAATCCTGGAATGGTTTGGGTTGGAAGGGATCTTCAAGATCATCTAGTTCCAACCTCCCTGCCACGGGCAGGGACACCTTTTCCTGTGTCAGGTTGCTCAAAGCCTCATCCAGTTTCAGTTTCTTGTTGCTTTGGGTTTGCATCACATAATGTATTTTAATGCGAGGGGTAGAGAGGAACAAACACAACATGCTTAATGATCTCATGGGAGTATAGGGTTACCTAACCCTGGAGGACTGCATGTGTGGTCACACAAAATCTGTAGAGATTCTGGAGCAGTTTAAGATGCTCTTCATCTGGTAGGTATGGGTGACACCTCCTCTCCTGGAGGTCACCACTTCCACGGTGGGAAGACTTTGCCTTGAGACAGTTAACGAGTCTTCACAAAATCCCTCCAGTGAACTCAGTGCGTTTGATTTCATTTTGATATCAAAAGGCTTCAGTGCCCAGGACAGCGTGGTGTGGGCTCAGGCACATGCAGCCTCTTTGATGTGGCCTGGGCAAATCTTCTCAATGTCAGTGGGAAGAAGGTCCTGTAAGATGAGAGGAAGCATGTGCCAGAGCAAGGGAGTAGAAACCTTCAACCCTGGTTTGGATAGCCTGGGTAGAAAATGATTTTCCCTATTGTTAGATTTTTGACACTGGGCTTCTAATCTCAGTCACTGATTTATTGTCAATGGAGACGCTTCTGGAGGCAGATACATCTCAATATTTATTCAAATCTACCAAACCTATATTCAGGACACCTAATTTCAGTTACTTTCAGTGTATAACCCAGAAAGACCCTGAAGAATGAATGATTGTGGGAACTTTGTCTCACACTGTTCTCATCTACATTTTCCTGGCTGTAGGTGATGTGTAACTGCTGTCACTCCCATATATTTGCAGTTTATGCAGTTTTTCTCCTCAATGAAAGGAGTCTAGATGTAAGACTTAGTGCCACTTCATGTCTACTGTATGTTAAATTACAGATATCTGTAAGATGTATCTGTAACACTAATGTAAAAAGAGACAGCTGAGAAAAAGTGTTCATTATTACATTGATCTAGATGTTGCCCTTAGGACAGCTATCTCATAAACTTGAGAATAATTTATGTAAGTTTGGATGCAATCTTTGACTTACTTCATCATATCGAATGGCCAGACACTTTAAAAGGAAGAGAAAAATGCGTATCTAGTGCTCCATAACAAAATCTGTAAATTCCATGCTCTCTAAATTCCTGCTCTAAAACAGGAGTATATAATTTATTTGTTCAGTGGTATGTATATAGCCTGGAAGAAAGATTCTAAACCTAGAAACCTAGATTCTAAAACTAACAAAAATAACTATTCAAAACCTACAAACCTATTCAGAAAAATACTAGAACAAAAATACTTATTACTGGAGCTAAAGTCCTTATTAGCAATATCCAAGATATGTAAAATAATTGACAGTCATGTGTTACCTTACAGGGATATGACATAGTAAAGGCAGGAAGAAGTCTCTGAGGTGTTTCTGGTTGCAAAGTTGGTTAAACAGCACTTAAAAAACCTGTTTATCACTTCCAGTGTCTTCCACAGAGAATGCAGCTTTGTAGTTTTGCCAGGTCAAATGTGTGATCCAGCAAACTTTCCTCTCTGTAAGTCGGGTGGTAGAGCTCAGCCTGTGCCACATAACTTCCCTCTCATGCAGGTATTGAATCATCTTCAGAACTGTGCTGCCCATGGACCTAGCAGACCAAGCTTTGTGCGTTGCCAGAAGCATGTGAGTTCAAGCCTTTAGTCTCTTTGGGAATTCACTGAAAGGCGTGAACGTGCCTCCATTTCTTTGAAGTGGCATAAAATAAATAAATAATTTCATAGCTGGCAGTATGGCACAGTCTGCAGGGAAACAAAAGTGGGCAGAGGCACCTCTTAGGAGTCACAGTGGTGGAAAACAAACTCAAGCCCCTTTTGCTTTACAGCAGCTAATCCATGTTTATTTTAAGGAAGTTTAAATCACGGAGCTAATAAACATATTTACTGACTAAGGTCTTTGGTGAAACGCCCTGGTGCTGCTCTTGCTGTGCCTTGCAGTGCAGTACCCATGGGAAGTGGTCAGGCCAGCCTGGCAGAGAGTTGCAGTTCCCTAGCCTTTAGCTTGAGACTAGATGCAGAGTTATTTCATGGATGGGTGTTCCAGGTGGCTTAGGAACATGCCAAGTAGAAGGAGCCATGTGCTCATAGGTGACATGGGCAATATCCATTGCGTTGTGCCCAGGGAGACACATGAGGAGCCCACCTTAAGGACCGTTGGAGATGGTGCAGATAGAGACCTAAGAACCCTTCCTGTCCTGTTCCTGTTCAGATGAGAGCCAGGTTTAGTCCATGCTTGTCCTCCCTCCTAAAAGTGGGGAATAACGGCATGCGATGTGGGGAGTGGTGGGCTGCAGACCACAACCAGATACTGAACACCAGACCTGGGCTTCCTATTCAGGCCACACACCAGTGTGGAGCCATTAAGGATGGTACGATTGCTTTATCTGTATCATCATAGTACCTGAGAGTCTCCACTCCAGTAATAGGATGTCACTCTGTCTGGCACCAAAATCAATCAATCTGGCATGCTTAATCAAAAAACTGATATATTAAAGCTATATTTAATTTACAGCTTGACCACATCTTTCATTTGAGGGTGATTCCTGAGTCCTTGCCTAATACTTAAAGCTTTTTCTCTGTTCCATTCTACTTGTTTACCTTGCTACCTAGTATGTCTATACGTAATCCTTTCCTATGCTTAATGCTCAGGAGAGAAAAAAATAAAAGAAGATAGTTCAAATTAGACAGATTTTTTCACACCATTTCCATCCCTATTATGTAGTAAGACTATATCCTGTGAGAGAACACAATTCACAGGTTTTTCTTTAATCTTAGTGGTTTTGAAAACAAAATTATGAGGTGTTGCCAGCCAATTCTAGTTTATTCCAAAGGACCAAAAAAAAACCTGAAGTCTTTCTGAAGTAGAGAGATCCCTTCGTGACCATAGCACTTTGTGGGCTCATGAAAAGCATAGAAGAAACACTGACTCAAAATACATGTAGAATACATCATATTTAAAACATATCTGAGTCCCCCGTGCATGAATTACTGAATCAGAAAATCCCTGCTTTGCGTCATAGGAGATGGGAGAGCATGTAGTAATAACAGACCATTGCTTGCCAGAAAGTACCTGAACCTCCTGTAAGGACTGTTGTAAATTTGGCTGGCAAAGTCAGTGGGATAGCTCCAGCACAAATAAAATCTGAATATTGCTGTGTCAGCCTCACTTTTTGTTTGCACAGAGTCCTGTTTTGATCGGCGGTGTTGATGTCAGTGGAGTGAATCATGCTGTAAGCCACAGTGAGGGAGATCAGAAGTAAAAAACAAGGCAAAAACAAACATTTGAGTCAGTTTAGGACAATCTGGCTCATTGCTGATCGTGTTTAGCCCACAGACTCCTGTAAAGTTGTTCAGTCAGTGATACGCACACGGAGTCAACTCTGATGTTTTTGTGTTGTTGTTGCATTCTGGGGACGCAAGATGAATTTTCAGCTAGAGATGCAGAAGTCATAAGAGCTGTGAGAATTCACGGAAAGGCCAAGAGCTGACTTCAAAACCTCATTACTTCAACTCCTGTCAGTCGTTCAAAACACATCAGGAGAGTCTGCAGCCAGGGCTCTCACCTCACCTACTTGCAAAACATAATCTGAGCATGAAAATTAGATGGTTTTGGTGAAATGTCTAAGTGTGTCTGCAAACCTGCACACTGTACTGTAAATTAAGTGCTTCACCGCTCTCTCTACTGCATTTATCTGAAGTTTTTCCCAGCATGGGAGCGTTGCACGCCCGTGGGACACCAAGTCACACAAGCATGGAGGGTGACAGAAGGAAATGTGATGGGGGAGACTCACAGAAATGGGGTGGTTTCCTGTGCAGGTTGCTTTGAATGTGGCCACAGCTTCTCTCCCACCCTGGGATCTCACATGTCAAATGCAGCTGGTTGGTAACACAAAAACTTGTGCCTGCCGTGTCTAGACGGGGAACTGGAACTGTGTTTGGAAATAGGCCATGGAAAGAGGGGACAAAAAGTTTTCCTTGCTGGAGCACTGCTGTTTTGGGAGCCAGCACCTGAAGTAAGTCAGTTTCAGACTCCAGTGAGACACTGGTGAAGCAAACAAGGGATGGGAAGAACAAGCAGGAGATAAACTAACAGCCCTCCAAAAGATAGTAGATAAAATTAAGATTCCTGCAAACTGACAGAGAGAACAGTCTGGAAGCTGATGAGGACGGAGCCTTTGGGTACAATGTGTATAGATGTTAAATCTCTATGTGAGTAACTGGGGAAAGCTTTTAGCTAGCATCAGGAAATGGAACAAAGGAGAAAAGGTGGCCGTAGCTGTTGACAACTTTACCAAAGCTATTGGGAAGAGGAATGAAGATGGCACAGATGCTGGGATCGTTGATCAATAGTCAGGGATAGGTGACGGGGAAAACTGCAGACCTTGCCAAAACTGCCTTCAAAACATCTTTGCCTCTGTCCACAGGTGGAACAACACTGCAGACATACATACATACATTTTCTGTATTATTTCCAAGTCTAAGGACCCAAGGAATCCCAAGCAATACTACCTAGACCCAGGCAAAATGGGTACAAAGATTGCATTATTCCTATTGCCTCACACTCTGGTATGATTTTACATCGGTGTTTCATCAAGATAAATCCTTACTGTGGTGGGTTAGGCCGATCCGGCAACTAAACCCCACGCAGCTCTCCCACTCCAGTAAAACAGAGAGGAGAGAAATGTAATAAAAGAGCTGAGGGTCGAGACAGGAACAGAGGAGCACCCACCAACCACGGTCCCGGGCAAAAGAGGCTGTTTTCTTAAAGCAAAACTATTTATTAACAGCTACCTACAAAGAGAAAAGCAAACAAAAACGGTTACTTAAGAGAATAACAAGGAAACAAGGCCAGGTCTTAAAAACAACACCACTCCCCACCTTTTGCCTCTTCTTCCCGGCTCTACCTCCTCCCCCAGCGGCGCAGGGGGCAGGGAATGGGGGGGTGCAGGTCAGTTCATTCCGTGCTGTTACTGCCGCTTCCCTTAAAGGAGCAGGAGCCCTTACACCATTGTCCCTTGCTCCAGCGGATCCCCTACTCACGGCGAAAGCGTGAATCCTGCCCGCTGGGGGGCAAATCCTTACCCCATCGGATTAGCCCCCAGTGCGGGCTTTACCAGCCCTGGACCTTTAAGGAGCTGTAGCCACTCGCCCTGCCGTGGGCCATCACACAGACTGTAAATGCCTCCGGCGTGGGGCGGCACAGCGACCTGAAACGGCTCCGCACGGACTGAGATGCGCAAATGGCCTCGCCCTGTGCCCGGGAGTCACAACAGGCTCCGGCTCGGGCATCTCCTTTAACCAAACCCCTCCCCATCGGCGGGGGCATCCCACGGGCTCCAGATGCACCGTGCTCAGGCTCTGGCATCTCTGCTCGACGTGGGTCCTCCACGGGCTGCGAGTGGGTCTCTGCTTGCCCCACCGAGGGCTGTTTGCAAAGGGGCTGCTGGCAAGGGGGACTCAGCCGCGGCACACGTTGTTCCGTCCCATCTTCACTGACCTCTGATCCGTGTGGCCGTTTCTCTCAGATCTCGGTCCTGTCTGGGTGAACTCGGCCCGGTGGGCACCCCGGCAGCGGGGCTCTCCCCGAGTTCCCCACGCGGCTCCGCCGCCGCCATCCTCGACGGGGCGGGCACCGGCCCGGCCGGGCGCCGGGAGCGGGGACCGTGCCCCCCTCCCTTCTCCTCGCCCCTGGGCACAGGCACACACCTTTCCGGTTCCTTTGTCCGACGTCAATAGGGCAATTCGCAGAGGCGCCGATTGGCTCAAGCCCCGAGGGGGATGGGAGTCCGGTGTGATGGGCAGCTTCTGCCACCTGCCCTCCCCCCCCCACTGCAAACCATAACACTTACTTGGCGTGTTGTCTGCTTGAGAGAAAGGCCCAGCACCTTGAACTGGTTTATAAGTAGCTTCAAGAAGTACTACAAACCTGTGAAAAAAATGAATCCAAATACCGGGTGCCTAAGTGTTTCCTTCAGGTTCCCAGCTTCCTCCAAACCATCATACCAGGTAACTGGCTTTCATCAGTCCTGTTTCTCATGCCTAGCTCCAGTGGCATGGTGACCTTGGAAGTTAATTTTCACTGCATTGCACTCCTAAAATTTCATTAAACTCTCTCCACGGCTCCCTTTGCCAAAAATGCTTCACCTGGCTTGCTATACATGATCTCTCATTTGTGAATCCTGGCCTGCTCTCTTTAATTAAATCAAAACTTATCTTGCCCCCCCCCCCCCCCATCCTTGTTCCCTAGAATCTTACCCTTTGGCAATGTCAATCTTTACAAGCCTGTAGCTTTGGTCTGCTGTTCCCTACAGCATTTTCATTGACAGGTGCTGTGTATGATCATTTCTGTCCACTGTTAATTTTCCATTTTCCAAGAAAGCTTCTGATACACTGTCTTTCTAGTTCTAGCAGCTCCCTTAGCTCCTTTGACACTTTGCTCCGAGTTTGGAGATTTGACCATCTGGTCTTTTTTAATACTGAATTCTGAACACTTGCCTCTCTTGACCAGCTATTTGGCAAGATCCCTTTCACAGATTTCTGTCTTTAGAAAATTATTACAGTTTTTCTTTTCCAGGTCCCTTCTCTTCTGTTAATGGGAAATTTCTGTCACTTGGATGCTTTAGAGCACCTGAAATTGTAGTAAGTAACTATTTGTTGGCTACTGAATGAAGTCTTGGATCTTCACCAGCTATCAAAAGACCTTAGATTCCTAGGTTATGTGCAGACACCTATATTTATGTGTCCTAATCTGAAGTTGAATCTTGAGATGACTGTGAGTTAAATATAGAAGTCTGAGCTGATCACTGCTGTCTCTCTTCATCATCAATGGAGAGGAACAGATACCTCCTGGCAATCCCACCTATGACAATGTCTCTGATTTAGGAAGAGACGAGTTGAGTTTCAAGGGCTGGCTGGCTGTGTCTCAGCATTGAGAGGATGGATACTTCCCCCATTTCCTTCGTTGACTGCTAATCATTCACTACCTCTGAATCAGACATACCTGGAGATTAGAGCTGTCTCTCATCCTATGTCTGCAAAACACCCAGCAAAACGTCCTCTCTTTGAATATCAAATCACAAACTGCAGAACACAGTGCTTGGAAACAAGGCTTTTCTCCAGATAAGAGACTGGAAGTTCACTCACAAGCCACCGACGGATCTTTTTCTAAGAGATCTCTGGTGGAATCTCAGGTTCCTCTTACACTCATGTAAACTCAGGGAACCAAGGTTACTGCTGAATTGCAGTGTCAGAGGGAGGAGTTGTGGGCTGAGAGTCATCTGTCACAAGACTGGACACTCGAAGTTTAGTCCCTTAAGCCTGAGCTCATTGCTGAAGGCTTCTTCTGGAAACAGAAATAAGCAAGAGCCTTCAGGGACCAGTTCATCTGATATGTTTTAAGCACCTGTTTCAGGCTTAGAGAAAACAGGTTGCAGTGATATAAATATCTAACTATTGATTATAGAGACTATGATCAAGACAGACTTAGATATCTAACTTCTAGACACAAAAAATAACATGTATCTTTCACCCTTTCCCCACTAATATCTCCAGGAACTGAGGAGGACAGCTTCTACGCATCTCTCTAGTCATTTTCCCTTTGTCATGTGAAGATAGTTACATTTCATATAAAACTTTTATTAGGGTGATATCGAGGTCAGTAAAACATTGAAGACTTTTTTCAAGTCCATGAGTATAATTATCATCATTTTATCATTAGGGATAGCTTAGCTCAGGGCTGGTTGGGTCTAACAGGTCAAGAGAAACCTGGACTGTATCTGATCCACAGTGCTATCTGCTCTTAAATTTCCTGTACCGTGGTATTGTAGGTCTTAAGTGACAGAAATTTCCTATTAACAGAAGAGAAGGGACATGGCCTCTCTGGGACAGCAGCTGGAAAATAAACGTGAATTCCTCGGGAATGACATGGAGGCCATGCCACTGGAAAGCTGTATGTGAGCAACTTCATCTAGTCCAGCAGAGATACAGCCCTTGGAGCCTGGAGGACCAAATGTGGGTCGTTTGATTCACGAACCCAGATACTGCAGAGACTGTGTGTGTTCACAGCTGCCTCCAAGGGTCTCAAATTGGCACCGTTATTGGGACCGTTGGCACCGCCAATGGACGTGTCTATGCTGCTTCTGGTTACCTCCAAGGGTCTCAAATTGGCACCGTTATTGGGACCGTTGGCACCGCCAATGGACATGTCTGTGCTGCTTCTGGAGCGTGGGATTCCACACGGCCAGCTGACCTGCACGTCGCTGGAGTGTCCTCTCTCATGAGCACAGGATCCTGCACTGAACCATGCCATGCCTGGCACAGTAGTGTGCCCAGGGCAGTGCTGCAGAGGGATCTGTGACCGGCAACAGGAGACACATGGGTACGACGCAGAGAAGACGGAGCACGTGCTCTGCTTCCAGCTGCTTTCAGCATCGGTTATCTCGGGCTGCCAGAAATATACTCACTTCAGCTGCCCAAAAATCAAGATCACAGGCTTTTAGCTCTTTGGGATCCATTTCACAGCTTACACGGACATCTAGCCTTGTTTTCCTTCTAGCAATGGGCAGGTTTGGGAGTGCAGGATTTGTAGACGAGGATGTTTTTGAATCCAACCCACAAAGCCTTTCTTCTAGAGCAGGTTTTTTGCACTCAGCCATTGCAGCAATCAACACAGCACGAAGGCCGGGACACAGGCAGCGTTACGGAGCTGCTATTTCTGGAGCAGATGCACTTTGGGTTTCTGAGCATACGAAAGCCCTTTTGTGCCCGGCGCTGCCCCCGTTGATGGTGCAGAGTCCCGAATCCGGAGAGCGATAACTTCCTTGGATATTTTTAACACTGGTTCATTTAAACAAACACGTATCCACATGGAGGGTTGTGAAGGTTTAAGTGATTAGAATCTACTGAATAGTCATGAAAGCTATATCCAGGCACAGCAGCTCCTCAGAGTGCAAATTGCATGAATATATATGAAGTGACTTATTTAAAACCACTTGCCTTTAATGCCGCTTCTTTCAGTTCATTTCACGCAGAAATAGACGTGGAGTTTTAAGGGGAAAATCTATTAAAATCTATTCTCTTTTATGCTGCCATAAATCGAGAGAGTTAATTCAAAAAAATGTCCAAGTCAGACCCTCGGGTTGTGACTCACCTGGATTCTGCTGGAAAGCGTAAAAGGCAGCGTGAGAATAAGAAGGTTTCTTTTGTGCAAGAAGAGTCAGGACCCTAGAAGTGAAGAACCAGATCATTAAAACTGCTCAACGAAAACAATGCAAATGGAGTGCGCCGTTTCCAGGAGGAGTTGGACAGCATTTTAGAATGAAAACTGGTTTGTGTCCCTTTAAAAATTCCGTACCCATTTCCAAGCATAGGAAAACATAAAATAGCTGGAAACTGATGCAAAACCTTTTGTTTCAAGATGAATAGTGTGCTCCACTCTGATAAAACCCAAGTGAGATGAGTCATTTTGGATGTGATCATAACCTGAAACATGACTTGTTTGCACCTTTCAATTAACTGTTAATTTTTGTATCTTTTTTTTTTTAATCTCTTGTCGTGTATCTTGAGGAAAAAATCATGTCTTTGGTTATTTCATAAACAAGAGCTCTAGATCCATCCTCCTTTGGGAATTATTTTACTTACTGGCTCTGATGGTGCAAGTGATGATTTCTTGTGGCAGAGCCCCGTTTTGTTGCAGTCTATGGGTGGAAGTGGCACCAAAGCCCCATTTTCCTGCAAGGGGGTGACTCACAAGCAAAAAAAGAGTGGGTGCGACATGGACCCACATGGCAAATCATCTTCCTGACCTGCCATCACCCAGTGCAAAGATAACTCTGCGTGGTGGCATTGTGTGACGGACAAACATCTAGGATCCTGCTGAAACCACCAAACACATTTTTTAAGCAGGAGCTTCAGTAGGGTATGAAATCTGGTCCCTGAGGAGGGAAACAGGAGCATGGACCAATCCTCCTTCTTGCCACAGTTATTTGGAAAATGTTTAATGGGTATTATTTTTTCCAATAGAGAAATTGCCACGGTTGCTGTGGGTTGTGGTGGGAATATATATACATATACACACACACTAACAGACAGACATATTTATATATTTATACATATTCAAGTCAACATCTTTAAAGAACATCTTGAATAGGAGTGTAATAGGGGCTTGAGAAGGGGACACAGCAAAGGGAAGAAACACACATAAATTCTCTGGTCTGGACATATGTACAAGGATACGTGGGTGTCTGGTGCAAACATGCAGCGATTACCTGTTCTAGATGGGGAAATCAGGGAAGGAGGAAAGCAGAGCTGGGATTTCCCAGGGAAAGCTTCCTTGGGAAAATGCTTTGTTAGGTGTGATTCAAGGTTTTTGGTAGAACGAGTCTGTTTCAATCAGTATTTTCACCTTTATTTCAGGTATAAAAGTAAAAAACCTCCTGGACCAGCTAGCTTGGACGTTTTAAAAAAGCAAAGATATCCAGTTTCACCTTGTGTTTGGAAGATGTTTCTGAATATGGAAATTAGTTAAATGGAGTATTCTTAATCACAGTTTTGTTTGCATATATATGTATGTATATGAAGCTTTGCCCAACTTTGCCCGTGTATTTCTCAACATTTTGGTTTAGACAAGCTTTGTTTTTTTTTTTTTTTGATATCTGCCCCTATCCAGGATTAGAACTATTCCAATGCATTGACATCTTCCAACACAAAGGAAAAAAAAAAAAGAAAAAATAGTTCTTGCCTGATTCTAGTGATGGACTTTCCCTCTCTTTTAGTAGAAATGGAGCAGAAGTAATGTATGAGTGTCCTGGGAGCCCCTTAGTCCAGCAGCATCCCTCTGCACCCTGGCCAGAAATGGTGAGGCGTGCTGGGGAACTGGCATCTCCCAGAAAAAGAGGTCACAGAGACAGATGTACTGGGATGTTCCTTTTGGTGGTTCTTTCCGATCTTGAAGTGGTGTGGAGAGCAGATCATTTTTTCCATAGTTTGACCTCTCTAGTCCTGCCTGCTTCCCCTCATATCCACCACCCACATCAGGCAGGGCATGGCTGGAGCAGTCTTCTCAGACAGACACCCACGGAAAAGGGCTGTTTCCCTGATGATTGACAATAGCAGTAATAGAGTCTGAGATACTCTTGCACAGAAATTTGGAGTAGAATTAAAAAAAAAAAAAAAAAAAAGGCTCTTCAACACTCATTACCCAGATTCCCTCGTCACCTTGTAGAAGCTTCATGCCTGGGAAAGACCTCAGCAAAAAGGCCTGAAATTGGGAAACAGAGGTGTAAAGGGAACTAGACACTTCTCCCTCACCCAGAGACATGAGAAATCAATCAGATTTTGAGGAAGAACATCATGGCCTGGCCCAGGGCAAAAGTCCCCATTGTGCTTCTGGGTGAGGGTGATCTCTGCTACAGGGGCAGAATCAGAGTAAATAGTAATCTGTAGGATTTTCTGAATCGCTCCCATCCTCAAAACATTTTCCTCCCCTTCCACTGCTAGAGAAGAAACATCCAGTCATTGCTGTAGCAGGGAAGAAAAAAAAAAAAAAAAAGAAAAAAAGGAAAAAAATGAATGAAAAGCCTTGAAAGCCAGCACACAAACATGCCTTATAAGGGTGACTTTGTTTAAGCGGATGGGGTAAGGGAGTTGGAATCACTTTTTGAGGATGAAGAATTCACCGGGGAGGCTGCCATGAGGTCTCACAACGGTCCCCAGCACAACGCCAGAGTCTGTGTTACCCAACCCGCGGGAACGCCTCGAAAAAAACTAGCTGTTTTTAAAAAGGTGTGCGGTGGGATTTATGACATTCCAGCATTTAGTCTGGTATGAAAAAGATCTTGTTTTTTCACAGCTACAGTCAAAGAGGAGGGCTGCAGGCTGAGAGTGACAGACAGACGCACTGCTTTCATGAAGATCGTTGCAAGATATTTTAATTTCTAGAAAAAAAAAACACAAAGCAATTGTTGAACTTAACAACGGAGTATGAAAAGCTGGTTTGTCATTATGGGGATGCACAAGTGCAGACAGCCTTAGCAAGGACCCTGCTTCAGCCTGTTGGGTGGACATTCATGTGCTATGATAACATTTAAAAATTGGTCAGTTAAGCCATAATAAATGTGTATGTTTAATAGGATTCAAAGCAGCAGTGGGAATTAGTCTGTTGAAGAGTAGGAGGAGGAGAAGGAAGAGTAGTCTGGGAGAAAAAGGATGTAAAATGCCAAGAAAAATTAAAGAAACATTACTCTTTGCATCACTCTGGCTCTTGGTTACAGCTTGTTATAAATGCCCCATTGCAACTGTTTTTGAAAGGAAAGTAGGTTTTCAATTAAATTTATACATAGTTTCCTAGAGATCCTCTACTTTCCTGGGAAAGGCTTGATTTTTTTCCATCCAAACAAAAAGTACCTGGATTCTACAGCTGGATTCAGATGTTCCTTGAATCACCCACATACAAATCCCAAGATTTATGGTCCTCCCTCTTTTAGGAAAAAGAATTGTGAGGCATTGCAGGAATTTTAGTCCAAGAAAATGCCCAGGAAAGAGGATGAAAGTATGAGGTATGCAACAGAGTAGTGCCAGCATTTTCAAAGCCCAATATTCAGATCTTGTGCCACCCTGCCCCTGACACCAAAGGAAAAAAAAAAATAGCTCTCATTTATTTCTGCAACCAATGTATTTTCATGGAGTTTCCCCTACTTTCTTCTAAGTATTCCACTGGGGACAAATAAATAAATCCAAGCTTCCAACACTTCTGTACCACAGCTGATAAAGTTCTCACTCATATATTTATAATTTTGGCTTAGAAACGTGCACACTGCTTCAATCCCTCACTTCATTTACATACAAAACCCCATTATTTAGTTATACCTGAGACACTCGGATGAATTCCTTCTGCTTTCATCTTGGGTTTTAATTCTCAGCGGCACGCTGCGCTGGGAGCAGACCGACTCGGAGATGTTCCCTGCTTTCCTCCCCTGTGACCTCGGGAGACATCATCCATCCTTTCCAAACACACATGGGGTGGAGGCAGGCTCTGCAGACCTGTATGGAGGGTTACCAGGACAAGTTCTAGCAGGATGGCCGAAAGCCTTACCGAACCAAACCGATTTTTGAGCGTGGTTAGAGATAAAAGTGGAGGAAATGAGAAAGCAAGACCATGAGCTGATTTTTCCAGTTAAATCTTTGATTTCCTCGATCTCAAAAGAAGAGCATCTCTTCTCACTCGCACATGGCAGCTTGCTCACCCACACAGTGTCTGGTCTCCAAGGTCTGATGGAGGTACATGTAACACGGCCAGCATCTCGGCAGCGCCTCCGGGCAGGAGGTGTGTTTAGAGTTAATGGAAATCAGCATCCCAAATATTCTGATTTTCATTTATACCGCAAAGCTCGTTCGCATCACCCTACAAACTCCCAGAGCCTCTCCACGGGAATAAATGTGCAAAGTCGGAAGCAACACTTACTGCTCAGTGCCCCTCCTTCTCCCATTGCTGGAGGGTTTGGGTCGAGCACTGGTGCAGTGAGCAGTTCGGTGCAGGGAGTTTCTTTGCAGTGCTCACCATCGCACGCCGCTGTCCCACGACCGGGTGCACCATTCCTGCTGCTGCGGCTCTTAATTCCTAAATCCCCCTGTGTTTTCAGGCTAGTGCAATTAGCTCGGAAATATCTACTGAATGGGACAATGTACAGATTGGAGGAGTGTTTGTTTCAGCTCATGCTGCCCTGCTCGCTCGTCGTGAGCTGCACCGTGGCCACTTGTGCTGCAGATCCCAGTTCTGAGCCGAAAACTGGCACCGGTGCAGAGGAACGACAGTGATCCTCACTGTTTGCTTGCTGGAGATGTGAAAATGAGTAAAAGAGCAGGAGGGATGAAGCCAGATTGAGAGATGACAGGGAACAGAAGGTGAGCTGTCGAACCGCTGGCTGGCTTGTTACCTTCACAGCTGAAGCAACTTTTGAGTTAAAGCTCTGCACCTCTCCTCCGTGGCCTGGATTTTGGGAAGCAGACTCCACCTGGAGTCGCAAGGGTGCAAACAGGATGTAAGTCCAACAAAAGACAGCAGAATGGCCTCGTATGTGCAGCAACGTAAGGCTGGGCTGAATCTGTATGGTTGTAGTGTAAACACAACCGCAGTTGGGTACCCGACTCTTTCTATCACAGACATATGAACTCTACATTCAGTCTTTCTAAACTTCCCGGTGCCCTGATGTAACTGGCCATGAAAATGAAGTGTGTCTGGCACAGCTGGAGTTGGAGAGCTAAATTGTCATCTGGCACCTCGCAGCGAAAATCCGGTGCCTTGAAAGCAGCCAGGTTTGTGCTACGCTGTAAAACACAGAAAAGAGCCTGTGCTTCGCCTGCCTTGGGCTGCCTCCTCCATCTCCCACCTCGCAGCCTCACTGTAAAGAAAACCCCTAAATCCCAGTGTAGATCCTGCAATCACGGCAGGGTCTGTAGAAAGTTACACACTTAGATTAAGTCTTTAAAAATAATGGTGACAAAGGAATACGCGCTAAACGAGGAAGATCTTAATTGACCTAAACAAACCATTTGCTAAATTCCTTAGCAGACATAGCAGTGTATATAGGATAGAAATAAGTATATTATGTTTACTGTAACATGAGAAAATTAATATAGTGGAGTAATGAAAGCAATTAATCTTGTACTACACTAGCTAGTAAATTTAGAGTGTGCAGAGTGGAGATAATACACTATTTTAGCATCAAGTGTCCTTATGAGACATTAGTGAAGTGAGAAGCTGTGATGAACCAAGCATTTTGTTACATATTTGTGAATTCTGAAAGTGATGCATTAGGTGGTCTTAATGGTGCTGTCAAGGTCGAAGTGATACGAATGCAATCTTAACCAGTAGAATGAGGTCTCGCTAAGTGTACTGTATGGGATGCAAGACTGCATAGGTAATAAATTAGTATGTAAATTGGGGTAGTTTTAGGAGATAAAAGGGCATATTTGAGGGGTGTACTCCGAAGCTGTTCTCCCAAGATAAGGTCATTGACAGCCGCCATGGTTCTCTTGCTGTCAAATCAGCCTTTAACAGAAGTTACCAAAGATTTTTCTCTGTTAGAATACTTACGTGCTCCAGAGTACAGCAGGTACTGAACTTATGTCCTGTCTGCCCTTTCTTTATTGCTTTTATTCCAACAGATCTAATAATTTTCATGTGACTACTGAGAAAAAATGGTATTTAGCCAGCCTGTGTTTTCTACCAGCCAATAAGGGAATAGGTTACGCTCCAGAACTGAGCCATGCACTCATATTTAGGGATTTTCATGATGTCCTGTTTCTACAATCAAAAAAATGCTTTAAGGACAACAATAAATCCCCCACCCTTCTTCCTAAACAAAGAACTTGGCTTATTGCATCTCCTTTGTTCGGTCTCCTGCACCAGGTGTTGTCCACAAATGGAAGTCCAAACTAGCTGCAGTGATGAGATTTCCAGCTTTGTGCAATCAAAAGGCACAAATCTCATTTGCAGGCTGTCTTTTCAAGGCTACAGAACAGTTGCTAACAAGTGGAGGTGGGCAAACTAGAAAAAGCAAGTCTTTTCTAGCGAAAAAGGAATCCCAAATACCTGCCTATATAGAGCAACTTGAGCCGACACTCCCAGGGTAGGGAACCCTCAAGCATTTAATCTTGCCTTTGATCATTTCTGTGTCTAGCTACAGTTAGAACACAGTAGTAATAAAAAGGCAAGATAAAATTGAAAATTATTTACTAAAGAAACTAGGAAAAGTTGGGTTTTTTTAATAAGAATTAGACCTTTTTCATATGATGTGAGGTCCAACCTATGGCACTAGCCCCATCACTGGTGTAAAATAAGCTCAGTACTACTGGGACAGATCACCTCCTGGAAACGTGTCCATCACTTTTGTGCCTTTCCCCGGAGCATAGGTAACTGCTAGGACTAACTGCATGATCTTTTTAAGAGCTAGTGAGGACAGGTGCATCCCATTTTCTGCAGGTATTATTAATTCCACCTCTATTGAAGCTGTTTCTGATCTAGAACATCAAAACTTCTCTACACGGTAATGCTTTATCTTTTCTTTTCCCCCCAATACATCTGCTAAGTTAGGAAAGGAAAACAACGGCAATTCAGCAAATTATCAAGACTTTAGTATGGTAAAATTACTCTTTACTGCTTTATTTTGGGGTTTCCTTTTTAGAATTCTACATGCAAACAGGAAGCCTGACTGGAAAAAAATCCTGTTTCATTTTTCTTTACATGGACAAATGAGCTATATTTATTTCCCAACTTTTTAACAGGCTAATTTAGTTTTGGAGAAAGTTCAGGTTGTTTCTTTATATTATTCTGAACAAGAGTGCCAGTCTTTAATTTCTTCATTTTAAAATCTAACACGGTGCAGCCAATACCATTGTTACCTTGGAGTAGGTTTCTCTGTTATTCCCCACAGCTGCAAAGAACATTATAGATATGAAATTGTTCTGAGCAGAAGCTGGAAAAGAAAAGCTGGCCAGGAATATAAATGACTTTTCCTTTCATTCATGTTGAGTTTGCAGTTATTCTGGCATAAAACTAGAGTAAAACCACTCTTAGTAGTGGATCTACACCATTGACTTAAGTGAGGTTGCTTCGTATTCACGATCCTGGATTCAATGGAGATAGAATAACACCAGTAAAAGCACCATGAGGACAACAATAAAAAATAAGCAGAATCTGGCCCCTCGAAAGCACCTTTTAGACAAGTTGGAGCCCTAAGTCGTGGCTGTGTGCAGCAAGCAAGGTAAACTCGAGGCCATCAAGGTGAGCAAAGGCGGTAGTGTCTTCCTTCCTAGGAGCTATTGCTCATGGGCCTGTGATGGTGGGAAACCACTGCCCTGGGTGAGGCCAAGGCTTCTCTCTGAATACGTATAATGTGGTTTTCTAATCCTCCCTCTGAGGTGTCAGTGGGGCTTTCCAGGAGTGTCCTCTTTTTGGGTTTTGGCAATCAGCTTCTAGATGGGTGGCCCCTTGAGTACGAAGAGGTCAAGGATTCCCCAGGCTCACACACCGACTCTTTGACTTGGCAGAGGTGGAGCTCGCAGAGCAGATGCTCCTCTGACTCATACAGGTGTAAATAAGGATTTCCTCCAAGGAAAACTGCACGTTACACCTACCCGCCTTGCTGGAGCTGGTGGAATCGCTGCTGATTCAGGCTGGGAAAATTTGGCTCCATGACCCCGACCACTGGACCACACAGTCCACTCCCTTCCCCTGTCCATAATTCATACACAGTAACACACTTGTAAGGACGATATATGCTTTCAGCAGATGTTCCCCGTGCCAGTGTGATGAACACACATACAGGATATTGCACTACGTAACCAGTGCCAGCAGAGAGATGATCTGGTGGGCTCAGATCTCAAAGGGTTGATCCATGCAGACAAGAAAAGCCCTTGCTCAGGGATCCTGAGGCACTGTCCCAAAATAGATGCAGTCACACACGTAGATGGTAGCAGAAGAATCATTTTAGGGAGTTTTCTCTGATCTGAAGTCTACTAGTCCAAACCATGAAAAAAGAAAAAGATCCCACTTACTCATGACACAGCTGGTTTAGAGGAAAAAAGCTTTTTCTCTACAACAATTTTTATCCAAAATTTAAAGAGAAGTTTGCCAAACTTTTCTTTTCACATCGTTCAGTGTATCCAGCAGGGAAGGGAACAGACCTAAAGGCTGGATTGTGATGCCAAGTGTTGGTTAAATCCAGACTCCTTAGGTCCAAAGGGAACCTGAAAGAGGATGTATTGCCAGAATGCAATTCTTCTGAGACTCCTGGGCTGAATTTCAAAGACATAAAAGAAAACTTGGAAATAAATGTAACATTTTGAACAGCTACCAGGATCAAAAGAAACTCCCAACTGATAGGATTCCTCTATAGCTACTATCAAACATACGTAGCTGCTACCCACATAGTACTTTAAAAATCTGTGGGAACAGCAAATGAATATGTAAAGTACGTACCTTTTGTATGTTGTAGAAATTTCCCATTGAGACACATCACTAGGCCATCCAAACTGTATCCATATAAAATAAGTGAAGTCATCCGTGAATTTAATGGAATCTCTGCTCTTTCTCCTACTGGGCTATATAAAATTCTGCTTAGATCATTTTTCTTGGAGTGCAGAAAGGAGAGGAAATGCTTGCTTTGTATTTCATTCTGTTCTTAGCCTGTGTTGCTTGAGAAGAATGGTTCAGTAATTGCTAAATGTTTTCAGCTACTTTTTTCCTCTTCCTTCACTGAAATCTTAAAAAATACCCAATCAACTCTATAGTTCAACAGCTACATTGAGAAGCTATCACAGAAATTTCGTTCGTACATTATAAAGAACTTTCGATCAAAATTTTAAAATTATTGTACGTTCCACTTACGGTGATGAAACTCCCCGTGATAATTATGGTTGAGGTATTTAACCCAAGGTTTGTTTTAATGAAGTGATGCTTCTATTTCTGTTTCTGCATCTCTTGTCTAGCTGAGATATGTATCTAAGCTGACATGTCCACTTTTGCCTGGCTCCAGTTGGAGTTTGTCCGAACAGGACCTGTCCCAAGATTCACCACCAAATTGTATTTTCTTCCAGATTCACATTCTTATTTTAGGTGAATGCACTAAAATGTCATAGATAAAGCTACCAACATGGTGACTGAATGCTCAAGAGCAGTCCCACAGAATTATGGACTCTACTGAACAACTTCCTGTTGCAGTAAAATTGCTCAACTGCTGGGTCGGATAATTTCACTCAAATTAATAGTTTTGTGGGCAGCAAAGTATCTTGCCTCTTGAAATGAGTGCCAGAATGACCTTTATCTTTCTAATTGATGTGGAACCTAGTCAGCAGGGTCAGTGCTCTCCAGCCCAGGGAGGGTGGCCCTTTCAGCCATTTCACTAAAATTGAGTTTCCCTGCAGGATTTTGCAGTGGGACATTGATGGCAGAGTTACAGGATGACAGATGGGTGCAATTCAAGACGAGGGTCTTCTGCAAGCAGAACAAAGAATGGCTCTTTGTGCAAACCACAGAGCTCCAACCACTCTATTCAAAAGCAATTCAAAATCTCATTCAAAGACCTCATTAACTCAGTGGGAGCCTGGTCTGAGCAAGAATTTTAAGCTCAGACCCTTAATAAGGACAGTCACAAGGGGACAGAGACAGCAGGATATATTCCATTTGTTTCTAACCAGGATGAAATTAATCTCTATGCAGAAAATCAGCTTAAGGACTCTACCCTACTTAAATTCCTGCAAGGCCTCTGTAGTTCACTTGAGTAATCATTGATTGGATTCTTAAGAGATACAGAGAAGCTCTAGCTAATTACAGTACATCTGTGAATAACTGCATTTTTGGTCCTTAGGCAGTTCTGAAGTTTGGAAGAAAAAAGAAAAAATCAACCTGAAAGGAAAGTATTCAAAAATGTGGTGCCTTGAAAAATAAGACTGTCAAAATCTGGTCAAGTGAAACATTTTGATTTGATTGCTACTTTTTTTTTTTTATGATGTATAACACAGAAACATATTTCGAGATCAAATGTTTTCCAACCTGAGAAGGTGAAATGTTTCATTTTGAAAATGGCAAAACAAAATGTTCCCATTTTTATATTTTAATTTGTGGCTAGAGGATTTTTTAAAAAACTCTGCAAAGTTGTCGTACATTTGTGTAGGGTTCCAGCTGATCTTCGTCTGAGCTTTGGGGTTCAAAAGTTTGACTCAGGCTTCAACTTTCCATACCTGTGACACAGAGTCCTTCTCCGTGCTAAAGCTACAGATGAAGAACCCGCACAAGAGGGTCTGTCTCCATAGACAGTTATAGTGGACATATATGGAGAAAATGGATTGTTCTCATTTTGGCAGGAAAGATTAATATTTGTGTGATCTGTGCACACAAACTGCAGCAATATTTTAAGATCAATGGTATTGAGGACAGTCAGAAGAAAAGACCGTTTGCAACCCTGTAAGATTGATGCTTCCTGTTAGGAATGGGTGAAAAAACACTGGAAAGATTTTTCTCTACTGTCTTAAAAATGCTCCCAGCCTGATCCAAAGCCGTTTGAGCCAACAAACTGATCAGTTGTATTATGGTGACATCAAGAGGCCACTGCTGTGCCAGAGACACATCTGCTCTGCAGAGCTTATGATCTCCTGGGAGCAGGAGCAGGCAGGAGATTGAGGAGAGCAGTAACTTGCTCAAGGACATCTCTGTGGGCAGGGCACAGCTGAGATATGACCCAGACATGCCAGATCCCAACTCTGAACTGCCACACACACTGCTTTACCTGCATCTGAGGCAGATTTCATAGAATCATAAAATCCTAGAACAGTTTGGGTTGGAAGGGACCTTCAAGATCATCCACTTCCAACCCCCCTGCCATGGGCAGGGACACCTTCCACTACACCAGGTTGCTCAAAGCCTCATCCAACCTGGCCTTGAACACTTCCAGGGATGGGGCAACCACAACCTCTCTGGGCAACCTGGTCCAGTGCCTCACCACCCTCAGAGGGAAGAATTTCTTCCTTATCTCTAATCTAAATCTCCCCTCTTTCAGTTTAAATCCATTGCCCCTTGTCCTGTCACTACACGCCCTCATCAAAAGTCTCTTTCCAGCTTTCTTGTAGCCTGCCTTTTTGAGGCTACAGAACAAGCTGCAGAGCTGAGATAAGTTTTTGCTGAAAAAAATCACCCAGAAGCTGAAGTTTACTGAGTACCCAGAGGGTGGTTGATGGCCTGCTGTGGGGTATCCATCGGAGAGCAGCCTGCAAGGCTGGGATTAGCAGGATCTGGGTCAGGCATGCCCAGACCAGGTGAGGCAGAGCAGGGGTCTCGCAATCGTGGAGCTTTCTGAGAAAAACAGGAAGGTGTTGCTTCTGTGAATTGCACAATAGCCACCAATTTTTTATTCTTTTTATTTCCTGGGAGATGAGAGTAGTCATAGTGCAAGGATCAATTGGCGAGGTCTCCCTTTTCTCTTCCCCACTCCCTGCATAAGAGAATCCCCCACCCCACTGCCCCTCTCTGCCATGTCTCCATCTCCCGAAGCTCTTTTCACAGGGGACACTAGTTGCACCACCCAAACATGCTCTTTAGGTGCAGTATTGCTAAATGTCTCATGCCAAAGCACAGTGGCTTCTGCCCTCCTGCATACCCTGGGATGCAGAAGGTCTGGCTGTCAGTCCTGATGGTCCCTTCCTGGCTCCAGACAAGATCCTCCTCTGCTATGACATCTGGGCTTTTTGATAGGACAACTTTCTGCTGCTCACAGGAATGTTCTCCAGGAGGACCAGCTTGGGTTGAGGGATCAATAGGTTGGTCTGGGACATAGCCTGGTGCCTCTCACCTCCTTGTGTGCTTGTGGGGAAGGAATGACTTGCACATCTTTCCTGCCAAGCAAAGCCTTGATCTTATTGCTAAATAGTAGAAACAATAACAAAGGTCAAGAATGCCACAATTGTTCCCTGTGAGGTTGCTCATTTGAGAGGTAATTTCATTTTGATCATAGTGTTGATCCAAGAAAATGATCTGAGGAGTCAAAATTGGGAAATCCCATGAAGCGGTGACATTCCCAAACAGACCTGGGATTTGCAGTGCATCAGCAATGGCTGTGTGCACCTCCTCCCCATCCTGCTTTTTGCAAGGCAGTTTTGGGGACAGGCCACCTATCCCGAGGACAGCACTGGTACAGCATCCGAGTCGCAGCAGCACACTGCTCCTGATTGAGGCTCATCCCTTCTCTCAGGTTGTCTCAAGAGTTTCCCTTGACGGCCCTTCTGTTGACTTTCAAAGGTGCACGTTCTGCTACAGGCAACAGTCCCTCAAACTGGAAGTACAAGCAGCTAACTTTTACTAAGATGCTCATGTTTAACACAGAAAGTGTTCCTTTCCAATCAAGACAACGGGAGCTTTATGGTCCACATTTGCCCTTCTTCCCTACAACTCCTTCATCAGCATGGCACTGACTCCTAGAAGCCCTCTGCTTTCCTGAGCTCACCTTAGACTTCAATTGACTTTCACGATGCTGAAGTGGTTTCGCTCTGCTGTGCAAATTGTCCATGTTTTCCTACATTTCTTGGCTATTGTTGTTGGCCGTGGCTGGTTTGTTAAAAAAAAAAAACAAACCATATTCAGTGTTTCTCTCTCTGCTGCAAGTCAGTTTGGGTGGAAAGCTTGAGAGTGGGTGAAGGTGCAGACGCAGCCTCCGTACAGGCTCCTATGTACGTGTAAATATTTGAAAGGTCACTCAGTTATTCATACAGCATGTTCTGCCAAGCTTTGTGCAGAAAGCACTCACCTTTTTTGGTGTCTCCTAATAAATCTTTTGGGGTTTGCAAATGTAGCAGCAGGCAGTCTTGTTCCCTTTTGCAGCTAAATAATCCATTGTTTGCTTGTTTGTTTGTATCCTGAGCAAATCGGAACAAAAATATCATTAACGGGAGGTAATTGCAGATGCTTGAAGTGAGCAACAAGGGCAGGTTATGAGCAAACCTGAGGATGGAAAATGTAAAAGGGATGAGATTTTTATATGGTGACTAAGTTCCAGAAATATGTTGTTTTCCAGTTGTGGCAAGCAGCAACCCACTAATTGGGCAAATGTCCCGCGGTTTGCCATGGGCAGGGTCCAGGTCTGAACTGTGGAACAGGGCTCTCCTTTGCCCTCAAATAAGGTGAATTTGGCTCTAGATGTGAACTGTTCTTGTGGAGTGTGCCCCTCTTTCCTGGCCTGACCTGATCCCGGGTTGGCCTCTGTGCTGGAAGAGGACCAGCACTTACCAGCACCCTCAGTCCTTTGGAGTCTAATGGGCATTCACAAATACGTGTGCTGATGCTGCAGGAGTCTGGAGACGTGTTGTTCCAGTGGCACATTGCTGGTGCTTGTGCCTGCACGTAGGTGGATCCCTCGTGTCTCAGCCACCTCTCAAGCAAAGCCTCTCAAAGCTGTAGGAGCTCTGAGGCAGATATGTTGTAGGATACATCTCAAAGTCATTGTATATCCCAATTTTCCTTTCCATTTCAGAGGCCATCTGAGTCATGGTTTCCTCAATGAACAAGGTAGCTAGTCCAAGTTGCCCATCCAGGCTCCTACATTCAGGAGAAGGAATCATCCCATGTATCTCGGATTGGACACCCAGAGGGAGGTTTACCTCCAAGTTAAGAAACAGCATTTTGGTGTTGGATGGGGATATCTCTGTACGCTGATGGTGGAAGCTCTTAGGAGAAGTAATGGAGATGTGGCCCTTAGAGCCAAGAGGGAGATGGAGCTGGTCCCTGATGAGTGCCTGCTCTAAGGTGACCTAAACAGCTTCCAGCTTCCACCATTGGGCCAGATCTTCATGAAATGTGTTGGCAATTTAGATACCTGGCACACATGCAGACACCTAAATTAATTCCTAATGGGGAGTTGAATCCCATATAGGTCAAGGTAGGAGGGATCTCTCCATTAATCATTCGTACGAATAACAATTAAATAGAAATAGTGGTTTATTAATTTATCCTCATTGGATGACTATTTAGGTGAAACTGCTGCCTTATTTAAAAGCAAAGGACCGTCTTGTTCTTCATAGCTTTGTGAGTAAAAGCTAACACAGCAGCTTCTTCTATCCAGCTGAATGAAAACAATAGTCTTTTACCTCTGTGAGCACTTAAATGTACTCAAGATTATTATTTTTTATGTCTGAGCAAAGCAGAAGGCATGTAAAGTAATGTATAAAATATAGTAAGGTATATCTGGAGGGAGGCTGTATGGACATCAAGCATAGCAAACCTGATATAAAATATAATGAAAGAATAAAGCAGGTAACAGGGCAGACATAAATCCTGGTGCAATGAATAAAGCATGTCACATAATGGTGATAAAAAAAGTAGCAAATGGTAAAACACACATCAGCATAGACATAAAGCATAATGAACTGATGGATGAAAGTCACGTTAATGAATAGATTGCTCTTGTCACTCAGAATAAGCAAAATGATCATTTTGTCTTTGGAGCCCTTAGAGAGCTTCTGGCTACAGGACTATGGGGAGGGTTTTCTAGTTTTCTTGCTCAGAAACTAATAATATCTGACACTTGCAAATACATTTCGCTGAATATTATCATCAGGTCTAAAAACCTGTCCGGTCGAAAACCTTTGTTGCTGGGCTCAGTGAGAGTTTGCAGGGAGCAGGCATGGGATGGAGACCTCGGAGGAAGACAGGCCAGCACGGCTCGCAGACCTCGGGGGAGCGAGGCTGGCAGGATTGTGAAATCCAGCTACGCTGCTACTGCAGCGGCCCCATCCACAGCCACATCTCCATGGCTCTCACTTGCACAAATACGTGTTCCCCAAATGTCCTTGATGAAACACAGTCTGCTCAATAAGATGTAGGTAGAAAAGCATGGATGGGATAACTTTCTCTGGGGTACTGTTTCTCACCTTTGTTAAAAACATATTTGAAAGTATTTTTCTTAGATCGCAATGATGTAATTTGCACAATGTACTGTAACTCTTGCCGAATGCAAGGTTTCACCTTTTCACCACTGTTTGGAGACAAGAGGCTTAGAGAGGGAACAGAGGAACCCAAGTGATTGCCCCTAGAGAGCAGGAAACACCCTCCTGCAAGATCAGAGCTGCAGTGGGGTTCGGCTGAACGGACTCGGGCGGAGATGTTAGTAAGCACAAGCTTGGAAAACTCACTGATGGCAGAGTATTTTCCAAAGTAGAGCCCCATGACATAGAGCTCTGGTCACAGCTCACGAGCAGGTGCTAATTTTCATGACCCTCTGACTTCTGGAGAAAGCCCTACATGCTCCACTGCCCCCTCCAATGCTTTCACCTGCCACCTGGCAAGAGGTAGCGTCGACAATCCAGCGACCGCACACCTTCTCGCTTCTGTTGCATCCTTTGCTAGCTGCGTTTTTGCAAACCTCCTTCTGCAAATCGATTTGAAAGGAAAGTGCATTTAGTTTAATTAGTCGACTCTACAAGCAGAAGTCATTTATCAGCCACTTAACCAAACTCTCTCTTTTTCCTGGCAGCAGCGCATGCCCGAGCCCAACTGGTTTGCAACAGGAATTTGCGGTAGCAGACCCAATGCCAACCTCTGCCAGAGATTTATTGCTCTGCTGGCGTGCAGCACTTCTCTCATTAAGGCTCTCACATTGTTGTTTGGCTTCTTCTAAAGTGCAAATACTTGAAGCAATGCTTTGGAGAAAGCCAATTAGGAAGGACAGAAGAAACGTTTCCCACTGGCTGGGGCCAGACCCAGGACTGAGCAGGATCAGGGCTTCATGGAAATTGGGAGAGTGTTACAGGTAGGGCATTAGAGGTTTGAGTGCAGGAAGCTTAGTACATCAGTGGTGTTGTAGGCTGGTTTTTTCTCTGGAAAAAACTTCTCAATTTCCTTGTGCTTTGTTTCCTTATCTGTGAAGTCAGCACAAGCTTTTTAGACTAAAAGCTTTGTCTTCCTAACCCGACCTCTTGCTTTCAGGATTGTCACTTCTTCCATAATTGTCCTTATGTAGAAGAGTGCATGCCTGAAACCATGTCTGAATTAGGCATAAAGATTTAGACAAGGACCATACGGCTGCGTTGACACCCTTCTGAGCAAAGCAGGCGAACAGCAGCTCCGATTTATCCTACACTCCGGCTCGACGCTGCTCCCATGGAGGAGCAGCACACCCAAACCTGGGAAGCTCTTCGCTTGCGGGTGCAAAGCAGAGCGGCACGTGGCTCGTGTCAGCCTCTCCTCGTGCTCTCTCTGAAGGAGATGTCTTGATGGGAGATGCTTTCTGACGGCAGCAGGTTGTGAATCGAGCCAACGGAACGAGACCCCTCAAACGAAAGGTCCCACCAGGGATTGCTTCCAGGAAGGAGTCAGGGCCAAGGCTCTGCAAAGCATATAAAATACGTGTCCATAACTCCGTGAAAAAAACAAGGCTGTGTTCCTTAGAGCAGTCTGACTTCCTACAACGCTGATCTTTCAGCAGCAGTCTGGGTGTCTGAAGGGGCTGGTATGCAGACCACTGAAAGGGGCCACTCAGGATAATGCTGTAAGCCAAATATGCAGTGGCATTCAGGACTATTTGAAGCCAATGGCCCAGCCTGGGCCACACTTTCTATTTGTTTTTACACGTTGTGAGCTAAGTTTGGGTATGGTATGCTCAAACACACAAGCAAGCCTCTGTCTGCCTCTAAAAGGAGAAGGGGGATTGCAAAGGGAAAGTACACTTTTCAAGCAAAGTCAGGTTCAAATTATGAACCAGCTTTTCATATTAGCAGGAAATACTTGATCCTCCTGCACCTTCATTCAGCTGGACCCACAAAATGGTTTTGAGGGGAGGCAACCCCCAAAGAAAACATGTTTCATGTGGAGAAGGTAAAGCTAAGCCTGTATTTGCAACTGATTTGTAAATGAAAGATGCCTAAACAGATCAATTTTTGAAATCAAATATTATTTTTAACCCTATTTTCCCAAAGATGTTCCAGATATTGCTGTGCTTTGGCTTAGCTCCAGCTCTACCAGGGGTGCTGATAGGGCTTGATGCTCGTGCTGCCTTCAGCCCTCGTCTGTGGCTTTGTGCTTTCCCTGCGCGTGAAGAGACTTCAACCTCGTGTTGTGCTGTGGATCCACTGTGAATCTTTGCAGCTGGATTATGTTTTTTAATAGTAGTTAGAGGCTATGATGAAAAATGTGCTAAAAGAACCTTATTTTTAGCCTGAAAAGCACATGCCATAATGGTGACAACCAACAGTGATGCCCGAATTTTACCAGTTATCAGTCAGAAGTGATTTGGTCCAAAAGTGACCTGATTTTGTTCAAAAGTGACCCCAAAGTGGCAGGATTTAGTCTAAACCTAGTCGGAAGTCCATTAAAACTTACAGAAACTGTCATTTACGTCCCATTCCTTCCTCTCTCCACCTGATGGTTTCACGGAGGCTAGGAAGAAGGAGCTCTGAAACACTGGAGTAAAGTCTAAATTCCTAATATTGCTGGGAATAAAAAAAACCAACCACCTTGCCTGTAAGTGTGTATTCATAACATTGCTCCACTGTGTTTGGAGGTGGAAAATAAACCTCTAATCCTGTCGGAGACGATATTCCAGCAAACCTGCCTCCCCCAATCTCCAGAGCTACAGTTTCCGCCCCATAAGAGTTACTTTGCTCTTCCATATGATGTTGATAAAGGAGGCAGGAGTTGTGTTGTCCAAAGAACTCATTTTTCAAGTATAAACCTCATCTCTAGTAGGGAGGGGGTTTCTTGCTGTATCCTCATGGACCAGACTTAAATTAATGGTATTGTTTGAGCATCTTTGGAGGCCTGGAGAGACAGTGGCCATCTAGTGCTGTGCTCAGTGCAGATTATCGCTGTGGAGACACAGAGGGGACAGAGCTGTCTCATTTGGGGAAGAGAATTTTTAGGCTTGGGGACTAATATTAGGTGTTTGCACTCATTCAGCTGGAGCCGTGACCACAGGAAGGCAAAGTTTTTGTAGAGCTATGAATATCTCAGAGGCTGTGGTCCGGGTGAGGGCTCCAAGGCAGAGACAGGCTCAGCTCCTAACCCGGGACAGGTAAGGGAGAAAGTGGCAGAAATGTCTCCTGTCCTAGGTGATGGGGAGGTCAGAGCACAGTTCAGACTAGACAGGAAGGTTCTGACCCCTGGACAAGCTCTAATCTCACCTAAAATTGGGGAAATTAAAACAACAGGCAAGACCCACGGTGCACTGAGTTTCCCAAAGTTAATAAGCACCCACTAACGATGCTGGGATAAAGTGTTTCCAGGGCATGTGGCTATTCTTTTGTTTTATTTAAAAAACAAAACAAAACAACAAAACCCAAACTCAAAAACACAACCCTACAGCAATGACACTTGAAGCAAAGGAAGACGAATCCCCTCAGTGGTTAAAGAGCTTTGAAAATATTTCCCATCATACTTACAGAAAGCTTGGCAGTAAGATGTGGCTTTAAAACAAATAGGAGATCACATTCTGGGGGCTTCAGCTCAACCCCTTCAGCACCGTGATAATGCATGACAAAATCTTTACCTCTGTAAATAAAAACCAACTATCCAGTAGGAGCATTTTCCCAGCTGCTGCCATGGATTTGCCTTAGAATGTGAAGGCAGGAAGCTGCAGGAAGTCTCTTGTTTCAGGAGATCCATAACTATAGTCTGTAGGAGTTACTTTATTTCCCATCCTAAAAAGAGGTGGAATCTGTAAAAACACATACTGGGGAGGAGTGAGACCAAACATACTTCAAATTTACTCTGCATAAAAAAATGTATCCTTGAAATCTGGAGCTGTTCAGAAGCCAGGCAGATTTTGAGTGGACTGCAGAAATATAACTTACAGTGATGCCATCTTTTGCCAACACTATAATTTCAGCGTCTATAAATTTCATGTTTTCCTTGCAATGAAGTCTCTCCTCGTAAACTGAGCAGCCTGTGAATCCACAGGCATCGATTACCTACCCAGCTCGCTTTTGGCCAGCAGCATAGCCATGAACTGGGGCATTTCTGCACACATTTCTCAGTTTCCCGTCTGTAGAAAAGGGATAATGATGCCTGCCCGCTTCTGCGGAGCCTGATGAGGACCCTGGATGGAAAGCTGTGCAAAACAAAAGCTTCTCTCTCTAGTATTGGTGAGCATGAATTACTACGGGCTCAGCAGCGTGGGCTCAGCTGGGTTTGCAAGGAAATTTTCAACTGGAGTTGAAGCCATGGACTTGGACTGAAATAAAACACACCAAACTGACCGTTCAGACCTGGCCTGAGTCTCCCAGGACTGACTTGAAACCGACTCAACTTCCACTCTCTCCCAGGATGCTCAGCCTTCCAGTGTATTTTTTTTTTTTTTTTGCATTTGAGCATTTTTCTCAAACCGGTGGATGATGGAGAGCACAAGTTATCCCCAGCAGTGTGAGTTCTGACTCAGAGCAGGTCCCCAGGGTTACCCCAAGGCTGCTTTCAGCCTCCTGCCAACTGCACGACAGGAGTTGTGCTGCTGTCGTCAGGTTTCTGAAGAATATGAGCCCATCTTGTTCCCCAGCTTGTTATGAGATTAGCTAGAATACAGTGTAACCACTAAACAGTGAAAAAAAAGAAAAAAAATAGAATCCTTTCCCTTTTCTTCTTCCATTCAGCTGCACTTAGCTCTTATTAGTAAACAGTTTCCCACAAACTGAAAAACACAGAGGCATCCTTAAAGGGAAAAAAAAAAAAAAAAAAAAGAGAACCATGTGGCTTCAAAACCTGGGACTTAAGTAATAAACTGTGAGATTTGGTGAGATTCCAAAGACAACCATGGGAATATGCAACGGGACCCAACTGCACTGATCCTGCCCTGCCCTGAAATGTCTTTGTGCTGCAGAGATCCCTGGCTCTGGAGGGGGACCCTGGCCATAAGGCACGGCTGATCTTTTATGGACCGTTTGATTTAAGTTTTAAGTTGACCCTCTCCAAGATCCATTGTCTCCAGGAGCATTCACCTACTTACACTTCCTACCACTGCTGCCCAAAACTCCTGACATCCTCTAAAAACACATCACTGTAGAACTTCCATGGTGTTTGAGAACAGAACTTCAGCCAGACTGAAGCTTTCCAGCACACCTCCCATAACGTAGCGGGATGTGTCGTACTCTGTACAGATTTGGAGGGCTACGGAACAGATATTTCCTGGTGTTGAGGTAGAATTTGTGCATTTAGTTTCATAAGAATGTTCAAGAAAACCCTCTGCCTAGGCACCGTAGGGTCCATTGGGTGGGGAAAGAGAAAAAATGAAAAGAAAAAAATGTTTTTTATGAGAACGATAATAAACATGTAGCGACATCTTTAGTAAGTTCAAGCAGGGGTAGGCAGTCTGACATCCTGCACAGTGGTGAAGTCACCAGGCTCATATCTCTCTGTTGCTTTTCTTTTCCAGGAGCTGGTGAACATAAATCACATCAGCTGTCCCACGAACTGGAAGCAAATCTGCAGATCTCTCAGCCAACAACCCCGACCCTTGGAGTCCATCATCCTTCTGGTCCCAGAGTCCAGGGCCGCTCTCAAGCATCAGCTCCCAGGAGCACTTCCAAGGAATGGTGACTTTGCTGGCAAAGAACGAGTCGCTTCAAACTGAGGAACTTGGATGCTTCACTGAAAAAACAGCGGGTCAAGTTTAAGGTGAAATTCTTGGCCCCCTGCTTTTGTTTCTGATGATTTTTGTAGGACAAAACTGCACCCTGCTTCGGATCCCTCCTCTACCCACACACGTCCCTTGCTGGACACCCCCGTCCCAAAGCAGCATTTGTGCTTACATTTGCCATCTGGGATGTGCAAGCAGTTAAAGATCTGTTCAAAAAGCAACACAACTTTGCTTTCTTTATTATTGAGAAATCAAAGACCTCATGTGACTTTGTAGATGACTTAACACATTTATAAACCAGGAAGGAAGCCGAGCTGCACCGCTCGCTTCGCTTTTCAGTGGGGCGGTTGCTGAAAATTCAACCTCATTAACTCACGGTTGTGCGGAGGGATCCGAAAATGACCGCCCAAACGACCACAGAGCCCCCCAAATGTTGCTTCTTCAACATCAAGACAGCAACAGTGGCTCTAGGGGTCTTCCACATGGTAAGTTACAGGACTGGAAGGGAGGGGGACAGGGAGAGGGGGACAAGAAGAGAGAGGCAGAGGTGTATTCTTTGCAGAAGGTGTGATCATTGAGGATCACAAGGTATCCTGACTGTTGACTTTTCTGTGTTCCCAAAAGAGAAAAAACAGTGATTTAAGAGAGATGGACAAAAGAGGACAAGCGACGGGGCGGGGGAGGGAGAGACAGGAAGAAATTTATTGTACTGGGAAGGTTTTTTAACTATATTTTCCCTGGTTCTACCAATGGGAACTCATGGAAACTCACTCTGCTTCCTGTTTTTCCCTTGAAGCTTAGTGCGGGAGCTCTTACCCACGTAGGGGTGTGTAGCTTGGCCAGGGCTCAGCGCGGCTACCTGGACCTGTTGGTTAGAAACTGGGCAGCACATCGGCGATGGAAACTGTGGGAGTGCTGAAATTATGGGTCACCGGAGGGAGGAGGGATGTGGGCCCCCAGCAAGCAAAGGGCAGGTGGGCAAAGCTGCCTCGTTTCTCTCTCTACGGCCAGTTGGACACTATGTGCACTGTTTTGGTTTCCATTTGGATCTGTGGCTGTGTTCATCTGCCCAGCAGCTGGCGTAACGGCTCGGGGGTGGGTGCAGATGGCAGGGAGCAGGGGCAGCAGAGCCTGGAGGGACGTTTCTACCCCTCCACCTGGTTGCACAGAGGTGGTTTCTGGTGGTTTTAAGTCATACTGAGGATGTGGTTTCTCGCACAGCGGAGGCACTGAAATAATCCCATGTGTTGCACTCGCTGTGCACAGTCACGGGTTGGGAGCCTGCGGGGAGAGGGACTTTTATGAGGGTGTGTAGTGACAGGACAAGGGGCAATGGCTTTAAACTGAAAGAGGGGAGATTTAGATTAGATCTAAGGAAGAAATTTTTTACACTGAGGCTGGTGAGGCACTGGCACAGGTTGCCCAGAGAAGCTGTGGCTGCCCCATCCCTGGAAGTGTTCAAGGCCAGGTTGGATGAGGCTTTGAGCAACCTGGTGTAGTGGAAGGTGTCCCTGCCCATGGCAGGGGGGGTGGAACTAAATGATTTTTAAGCTTCCTTCCAACCCAAACCATTCCATGATTCTCTAATGGTTAAATGGGGGCTCTTAACCCCTCCTTGCACAGGAGAAGTGGAGTGAGGGGAGCCTGCAAATACGTGCTGGGTATGGCAGATGTGGCAGCCGTGCTACGTGTGGGAAGGACATGCCATGGTCCCTGTGCAGCACCAGTCTGCTTTCCTGGGGCAGGGGGAGTATTCCAAGCTGCCTGAGCAAATCCTCACTGCACCATAACCCCCTCCTCACTCACACAAAGACAAGACAGCGGTCTGATGTGCTGGTTTAATGGTTTTGACTTCCGCAATGCCATGCCAGCATACTTTGGGGGATTCAACTCATGAAACAAAAGTCAAAGAAGTCTGGAGATCAGCTTAATTGCTTTTTCGGATAGTAAGATAAAGCATTCAGGGAATGGTAGGATTTTCCAAACGCACCAGGAGTCAGCATCACTGTGGGCTGCTGGAGGTGGTGGGCGAGGGGAGTGGCTGTGCTCGGGTGCAGCGCAGCATCCCTGCACCTCCCTGTTTTGGGGCAGGAGATGGTCCCGTGCCAGCCAGAGCAAGAGAGCAGAGAAACTTGTGTCTACACCACATCTTCATGCAATGTAACTGCCAGCATCTTTCCCCTGGCGTTACTTGAAAGCCAGGTGCCGCAGCAGCATTTCCATGCCATATTTTAATCATTTGGGGACCTCAAAAACATTATGAGATTGGTTAAAAGAATCATGCAATTTCATAATCTCTTTTGCCTTCTGCTTTTTGAGCATCTAGATTACACCCTGAGCCGACTACTTTTCTTTTTGCCACAAACTCAAAGCTTATAATCTCACTGCTTTAAAAGAAAAAGAAATTGCTGCATTTCTTGTGCATTCTCATGACCCCAGGACACCAAAATTGAAACACATGAAAGCTGAGAGTTTGCAGCAGAGCACAAGCAATTTCTAACAAGCAATTAAACATACAGCCATCACGGAGGGATGGTCATGAACTGTTTAGAAATGGGATCCTCATAGGAAGTATAGCCAAGATTTGAGGAGGAGCTGGCAAAATTAAAGGTCTGTGCAAAGATGGGAAACACAAGACAGGGAACTACACCACGTTTTCTCCAGAGGGCTACAAGCACGCTGTGTGACGTGAGCTATCTGTTATCAGTGGTGAAACAGAGGTACAGAAAAAGAATTATTTTTTCCTAGCTGGGAAGGTGAATCATAAAAAAGCCTCCTTTGTCTTTCTCAGAAGTCAGCAAAAGCTTTGAAATAAGGCACATTTTTCTTGTAAGTGTTTCACCGTGATGCCACTAACGATAAGAGAGATTCCTGATTTGCACCAGTGCGTGATGGAAGAGAATGAGACAACACCTGTCGGTGCTGGTGGCTAACAGGGAAAAATTAATTACTAGTGATGTCATACAAAAGCTGCGTTATTTCAAAAATGTTTTGTGGGTCTGTTGAAGACACCAGGTGAGCAAAAGGCACAGAGTCTTTTGAGCAGCAAACAAGCCTTGGAACGAGCCTTCACAGGGCTCATGGGAAAGAGTTTGCAGAAAAGGTTCAAAGGTCCACCGAGGGCGGGCAAGAGAAGCTGCTTCTCTTTGCAAAATGGCAAAGGCAGAAGTCATAAGACAGATGTCCAGAGTCAGCCCTGAATTCCAGCAGCCTCCCAGCCTGCCTCCAACTGCAGCCAGAAGCAGCTGCTTAAAAAAGAAGGTGTTGGAAGCAGGACAGGTACCAAGTGATCCCTGCCCTGTGCATTCCCTGCAGTCGATCCATCAGAGACTTCTTGAGGTTGAGGTTACATGAGAACGATCATGTTTACTAGCTGTTGTGTTTAATACTCACCAGCTCTGTTCTGCTCACGTTTCCTTTTCAGTCATTTCTTTTCCATGTTTGACAAATTCTAGTGTAACAGGGCTCTCTATGAGCAGAGGCTGTTTAGTACACAGTCTTTTTTATTGCTGTGAACGTTATACCTCTCCTGACTGTTAGCAGTGGAGACATGGCTCAAGTCAGAAATTACATGTGATATCCTTAGTTGTAGTTTATACCTTATGCTATATAAATAAAAGCATAGGTACCTGCAACAAAACACTTAGATTCCCTGCATTGCTAACTAAAAGAGGGTGAAGGACTAATCCTGTGCCCTGAAGCCAAGGGGTGCTGCCTGGCTTAGGGTCAGCTTCTTCTGGAGCAGATCAATCTTGAAGAAAAGTGGTTTGAGTAGTTCAAACCAAAGCCAGGGAGCAAGCTAAGCATGGCAGTATGGGCAATCAGGGGTCTAGTGCTGAAGTTGCCCGTTGATCCTCTTTTAGGAGGGACGAGTCTGCATTGAATATGAATGTGACTCTGAGACCATTTCTGAAACAGACTTACCCATCACCCACAACATGTCTTGAGCACATCCACAGGAAAGGACTTAGCAACAGTAACTCCACCTGATATTGTAATGAAGACCAAACTCCCACATTGCAGTCAAAGCCACAGGCATGTGTCCCCTTTCTGCTCTGCCAGGGCATGATCTGGCTTCACCCTGCACCTGACAGATCACAAGAAACATGAACTCACTATGGTTTTGGAGAGGATCCTGCAGACCCACAGCTGGGTCCTTTCTCTGCTCTCCTGCCCACATTGGTAGTCCTCAGTGCCAGGGCTGGGTAGGAAGCGTCCCCATGACTCTAAATGACAGGTCTTGTGCAGTTCAACCACCATCACAGTGACCAGCTGGATGTGGCTGGTGGTCAGGAGGGTTTAGGGTCACCTTCTGAAACTTTGTGGCACATCACTGCAAAACCAGAATAGCGATTACCGTAAGATATGCACAGGCATGATGTACGAGATCAACACGGCGTGCAGTACCAGGGAGCATTAGCAACTAACAAGCAACTTGAGTTTAGACTAAGGAGCCAGAGATGCTCTTGAAGACCAGAGTGACCCAGTAGAGGAAATGGGGAATAGGCAGGAGCAGCCTGAACCCTCAGCTCTTCATCCCTGCTGCTGGGGCTGGCTCCTGACAGTGACCATCACTGCAATACCAGAGCCTCTAACTCCCCAGGTCCCAGCGTGTCTGTACCTACTGTATCATCACAGGGGGGTTCTTTTACACAGAACCCCTTGGGAAACAGTTTAATTTTTGAAGAAGGTTGTCTTGTCTTACTGGTTTAAGAGACAACACAGAAGAGCAAATATTTTTTCCCTACCTCTTCTCCACCCTTTTGATCATGTAGCTGCAGCTGGGCAGAAGGAGGGAAAAAGAAAAGGGGATTTATAACTCAGCACTGACTTGGATGATTTGCTACGTCAATACTGTTGGTTTGTATCAGTATGAATTATTGCTGTGGGTCCTAGTGATGAATCATAGTGGTGCTGGGTGATAGTAATGCCATCAAACACAAGCTCTCAGGCTTTGTGGCGATGTCTTGTCCTCCTATAAATTAGATTTGTCTTACTGCTGATCTCTCCATGGACAGCTGAAATAAATCGTGGGCATTCTCAGATGAGGAAGAAGAAGGAGGGGAATGAGGAGGGGACAGAGTTCTATGATTAGCAAAGCTTCACTGGGTGTTGTGAGGTGAATTGCAGGTGACTTTCAAAGAAAGCATGGAGGAATTTGTCCTTCTGCTCATTGGCTCCTCCCAGGCATGAAGAAGCTCAAGTTATTTGACATTAGCTTCTGGAACAAGGCTGGAAAGTTGCTTCTGTGCATACAGCATGGGCAGAAAACCCACAATCCGTTTGTTGCTTGTCCTTGATCAGAGCCAAAGGAGGTCTTAGAAAGCAGCGTGTCTGTAGCTTGGTCTGGCCTCAGTTGCAGCTGAGCTCTTCTCTTTGTCAGCCATTTATCTCAAGGAGCAGAGTCTCATCTCTAGGACCTTCCCCAGGTCCAGTCCTCACCTGTAGACATGACTCTTGTTGGCACAGAGCTGTGATTCATTGCACTTTCACCAAGCTGTGGCTGATCTGAGATGTTCAGCAGACCCTGTGCTGCTCCCTCGTCTTCCTGGAGCATCTCTGCTGCGCAAACAAGAGCGGGGGGAAGGAGGCAGCAGGAAGGAAAAAGATGAAATGTTTTGAAAGGAAATCAAATGGGAGCTAAAAACACTCCTCACTTCATCCTACCCATCCTGCCACAAAACCCACTTTTAAATTAAAGGAAGAAAATGGGAAGCACTGAAAGTACAGTGCTTATATGTGGTGCTATTTGCCTTCAAAGTGCTGGGTGTCACCTGCTTGTGTCCACTGCTGTCAGAAACCTTCGCAGCACCCCAATGCACTGCTGGAGCAGCACGTCACCGTCCCCATTGACCCCTGTTCATTATGGCTTCAAGCTGTTCTTGCAGAAACACCGGGTGTGAAAATAAAAGGAGCAGCCGTCACACCAAGGCCATGTGCATAAAGATAAATTATTTGGAGATTAGTCAAACTGCACATATTTCAGAAGAAAAAAGGCACATGACACAACCTCTAACAGCAGTTACCCTACTGCAGCTACAGCAAAATTATTCACAAGGGAGCGGGGGCTGCGTGTGTCACGCTGTTAAGATTCTGCCTTGCAAGACACCCCCAATTTAGCTGCCTTGGCTTAACGACTGGTTCTACCTCAGTCCTGCACTATTTGGCTAAGTCACTTCATCTCCTGGTGTTACAATTCTTCTACCAGGAAGCTTGAAGCACTCCTTTAAATAAGGAGTCAGCAATAAGATGAGACATGTCCTCCAAAAACTGCAGCTATTGGAGATAAAGGAAGAAGGGCTGGCTGGTGGAGGGGCTGGGAGGCTGCAGCACACCAAGTGAGCTGTGAATTGAGTGCTGGAAGGTGAAATTTCCTATTTTAAGCTATTTTAAGCCTGCCTTTCTCCTGTCATGACATAGCAATAAGGGAACTGGATGCTTGTCTAAGCAGTCCTGTCTGTCTGAAATGGGAACCTTTCGGTTTCTTCTGGAGCTGAAGGGTGAGTCTCAAGTGAGAATACACGCAGCCTCGCAGAGCAGGGAGTGCCAGGCAGGCACCACATCAATCTTTCTCTACCTTCTTCTCAAATTGAGGCGAGCAGCCCACCGTAGAGGTTTCATCAGCTTGTATGTATATTGTCTGCGGGAATAAATGAGATTGTCACATGCCAGGCAGCAGCGTGTCAAATCCAAAGTCAGGTGATGGAGAGGTACCCTGGTCCTCACGTGGCACTGGTGATGGACAGTCAGGGGAAAGGCACACAGATCTTTGTCTGTTATATCTCGTTGCAGTTCAGTGGCTTGTTCTTTCTATGCAAAAGACCTTTTAAATGGAAAGTTTAAACCAACTTTCACTTTAAAAGTCTTCTCCTTAATCTTTCAGGTTGGGCTTGGGTGTTCTATCTGATGTGTACTTGTTTTATGTGACTGCAGTTGGTCTGGTTGTGTGGCTCATTTCAACACCTGCAAAGAAACCAAGAGCTCTTTTGCTCTACTGTTCCCCTCTTTGATAGATGTCAGAGATGGTTCTTCATACTGAAGTTTAGGATCTGGCTCTGCTCTGGCTGTAAATCCATCTGGGATGGGAGCATTTGGGATTTGATGTCCTGCGTTCACTCACTTGTCTTTCAGGAATGAAACTGCTGTTTACAGCTCAGGTCATCTGTTTTGCTTAGGCCTCCGTTTAACAGAAACCTGAAAAAGCAATTTCTTCCTATATTTCCCATGTTGACATTCGAGGGGTTTGACCAACAGTAGCAATAAGGGAAGCGAAATCTCTTCTGGAGCGTGTACATGGAACCTCTCAGAGAAGCTGGGGCACTTGAAGTCAGTGTGTGACCTCCATGGGTAGTTAGCTAAAGATCCTTTACATCCCAGAGGAGACCGTCAAGTGTAGAGAAACTTCAGATCAATGCAATGTCATCCTTGACAAGGTTCAGCGCTTCCACGGGACTTCAAACGCTGTTACATTGAACTGAATTCATGTTCACTTCCTTGTGTTCCCATGTAACGAGATCTAGATATTTCTCCTTTTCCTATCAGCCTCACGAACAAATTGCAAAGTTCATTTACTACCTGGCAAAAAAAAAAAATTGGAAAAAAGTAGTGTGTGTCACATTTACTGCCTGGCAAAAAAAAAGAAAAAAAGTAGCGTGTGTCACATAGCTATTGAACAATCTGATACCAGGAGAAAACATGACACATCCTTTCTTCCAACTCGGACTTTAGACAGCATTTTAAACTCAGAGGGAAGGCCAGTGGTGGGACACAGGTTCCCAGTCCCCACTGCAGGAAGCTTGTGGCTTGGTGGACACTCACTCTAGAAGCAAAGTGCTCTGGGTGATGTGCTACAGCTCTTCTGGAAGGTGCACTTGCAGCTTGTGGCACAGAAAGCTGATGAATTTGGTTTTGAAGGTAGTTTCTATCTATCTCCATCTCCTGCAGCTAACGCAGAGACAGTGGCACAGTCTGCACTCAGTTCCTGTCTCTGCTGCCAGCCATCCCACCCAGACCTGCTTCCCCATTTCAGGGCAATGCTAAGTCTTTCTTCCCACTCCTCTTTGTTTCGTGTGCTGGCAATGTCAGCCCTCGCACACCTGACCATACCTTACTCCAGCCCCAACTCTGCCTAGGTCTTGTAGGGCACCTCCAGCCCCTGCTCTGCCAAGACAAACAACATGATTTCTTCTGCTTGCTTACAGCTGGGCTTGCCTTATCTCCCTGCAGTTGCTGGTTTTGTGCTGTTTCCCACACATCAATTTGCCAACACAAGCGCAGACCACAACGGTTCCGGTTCCTCCTTGCCTGCATCACTTCTTTAAGCCGTTGTTGAAACGAAAGGCTGCTGCAGCTATTGTGGAAAAGATGTTTGAGCTACATGGTACCCGAGCCCCGTGCTGATCTTGGTAGCAGATACATTCTTCCTGCGTCAGCGTGGGGTTCAGACGACTCACAGACAGAGGTCGACTCACAGACAGAGGTCGTGCAGCCCAGACAAAACAGCTTCTGCCATTGACCTCCTCATGACAACCACTTTGTTTGTTGATGGCACTTTTGTGGATGGCTCCTGTCCCTGGAGAACAGAACACTCTGCAGAATGGGTGCTCCCCGTGCTGGACTCGGTACTGGTGGGGTGAAGACGGAGAGTCATGTTTGCAGAGGTTTCTCCATTGTTTGCACACCTCAGGATTTCCTCTCCTGCAAACTCTGTTCCCACGCCTCCGAGGAAAAATGCAGAGGGCATGACAGTCCGTGCATTTCTCCTGCTCTGACCCCTACTCTCTGCTCTCAGGCTGTGCCCTGCTGTTGTGGCAAGAGGTCCTCCTGCACAGGGGTAAAGCTCAGGCAGAGAACAAGCAGCAGCAGCAGCAGAGAATGTAGCAGAAGAAGCACAGCAGAAGCAGCACAGCATCAGAGAGGTCAGATGTCTTGTCCAGACAGTGAGTCGCAGCTGCGAGGTGACGTGCCCGTGTTTCCTCCATCCCTGGGTGCGGCAGCAGCGCCTCCTCCCCAGCCACCCACGCCGTCCAGCCAATTTTGAAATAACCCTGCTTTTGGAAAGTGCAGCTGTGGGTGTGGGACTGGCAGACCGTGCTGGGCTGCAGCTCGCTACAGCCTAAAAACGGAGAAGAAATGAAAGACGTACCAAGTGTGAGGGAGGACAGCAGAGACCGGAGAACGAGGAAGAAAGAGATGAACAAGATTGGAGTCAGAACCGTGCCATCTCACTACATAGTGCTGAAACTGTCAGGAAGGTGATGAAGGAGCAATAAACAGCATCAGAGTAGTCCTTTACCCCAAGAGGTGTTATTTGCTCTGACATCGTTGTGGGCAGTGACTGATGCTCTGTTGTGGCCTTGGACTTCTTGTTCTCACATCCGCAACAAGTTTGGTCCCCTTGGCATGTGCTGTCTGTAGGGTACACACTGGCAGGGTGGGATTGTCCCCAGGAGGGATGTGGTGGCATGTCTGGCCTTGTGGATACTCATTTCCTGGTTTTACTTGCATGGAAATACCCTGGACCTGCTGTCTGAGGTGTTCCATGGTGGGGTCTCCAGCCTTACAGAGGTCTTCTGCAGCCCCCGACTGCCCAGTGCCCTACATGCAACAGGAGCTCTCCCTAACCTGGGGGTTAGAAATTGATTTTTCACTGCAGATCATTACTGTTTGGATACAGAAGTACCGAGCTAGGACTGAGACCACAGCTCTAGACCTCACCACATCTCACAGATTGCTAAACTCAGAATGGGATGAAGTTTGGAGTCTGGAGTTTGATGTTCGATGAGGAAACTTGGACAAAGTCGTTTTGGTTCAACGTGAAAAAAGCACATTTGGAAATTTTCTCAAATAAATAAAAGAAGGAAAATTATATTTTTGTCAATGAAGCAGTACAGCTAGACTTACAGAGAGATCTTTATTCCTTTTGTGTTTCTTTTTACACTTTAAAATACTATCGTTACATTTAGGTCAATTCTGAACCAAAATGCAATTTCAAGATGTAAAGCCAGGAATTTCTGGATGAAAAAATGTTGAAACAAAACTCATTAGCTTTGTAATTCCTCCATCCTCCCTCAGAGACTGGCAGAAAAAGACAGCTAAACCAAATCATTAATAACTGATAACTTTTGCCTCAATGTTTCCTTGTAAAGGATTTTAAACCCTTCGTGAGTGTCTCACTTGGAGACTCATCCTGCATTTAGGACTGTGGCCATTGCGTGCTCCCTGGAAACAAATTTGTTGATAGGAAGCTGGCCCAGGGCCCACTGAATTATGTCTTTTGCTTTTGTTCTCCTAGGTTATGAGTGTTTTGCTGCTGATTGAGTACTCCTTGGAGGTGGCGAGAGGAAAAGGCTTTTGCAAAGACCTGGACAAGGACTACTACAGAATCGGTAGGTCACCGGGATGCTGGAAAGCAGCAGAGGTCTGTGGGGTTCAGAGGGAGCCCAAGGTCCTACGTTGGTCCCTCTTTCTTTTTCATCAAAGAAAATTGGAAAATGGTATTCAGAGCAGATGGGCCAAAAGCTCAGACCCAGAGATGAAATTTAGGCTCTAAAGCTTCAGATTTTGGTTTAGGTCATGACTGCGTTGGCTTTTGGGAGATCAACCTGGAGCCCAGTGAAGTTGTCTTTATTTCAGCGGATCAGGCCCTCAGCCCAAACTCTCCAGTACTCTCATACTCCACCAGCCATCCCACTCCCTCTGCAATACACTTGGCATTAATCTGCCAATCCTGTTTTCTCCTTGTGGTGGGTTGACCATGGCTGGATGCTGGGTCCCCTCCTCAGCTGGCAGGGGAGAGAAAAAATAACAAAAGGCTCACGGGTTGAGATAAGGACGGAAGAGGTTGTTCACTAATTACCATCATGGGCAAAACAGACTTGACTTGGAGAAATTAGTTTGATTTAGTACCAATCAAATAAGAGTAGGGTAATGAGAAACAAAGGCAGATCTCAAAAACACCTTCCCCTCACCCCTCCCTTCTTCCTGGCTCTACCTTCTCCTCCTGAGTGGTGCAGGGCGATGGGGAGTGGGGGTTGTGGTCAGTTCATCACACATTGTTTCTGCTGCTCTTTCCTTGTCAGGGAAAGGAAGACTCACTTTCCCCAGCTCCAGCATGGGGTACCTTCCCACAGGAGACAGTTCTCAATGAACTGATCCAGTGTGGGTCCCTCCCGCGGGGTGTAGGCCTTCAGGAACAGCCTGGGTCCCCTGTGGGGTCACTGGTCCTGCCAGCAAACCTGCTCCAGCCTGGGCTCCTCTCCTGACGGGTCCAGAGGTCCTGCCAGGAGCCTGCTCCAGTGTGGGCTTCCCATGAGGTCACAGTCCTCTTTGGGCATCCATTCGCTCTGGCATGGGGTCCTTCATGGGCTGCAGGTGGATCTCTGCTCCACCGTGGACATCCATGGGCTGCAGGACAGCCTGCCTCACCATGGTCATCACCATGGGCTGCAGGAGAATCTCTGCTCCAGCACCTGGACCATCTCCTCCCCTCCTTCTTCACTGACCTCAGTGTCTGCAGAGGTGTTTCTCTCACACATTCTCACTCCTCTCTCTGGCTGAAGTTTTCTCTCTCTCAGATTTTTTCCCCCTTCTTAAATACATTATCCCAGAGGAGCTTCCACCGTCGCTGATGGGCTTGACCTTGGCTAGCAGTGCGTCCGTCTTGGAGCCGGCTGGCACTGGCTCTATCAGATATGGGGGAAGCTTCTAGCAGCTTCTCATAGAAGCCACCCCTGTAGCCCTCCCATTACCAAAACCTTGCCACGCAAACCCAACACACCATTTCTCTTTCTTTTCACCAACTGTAAATCATTTAAGCCTTACACACACTGTTAACTCCTTTCACGTGTTGGGCATTTTCCAGGAAAACACTGAAGCATCTGACCAGCGACTCGATACACCTAGTCTGGACAGTGGCCTTAGGATCCCAGAGTAGGGAGAAATCACAGTTCCACAATACATCCCATGGGTGCACGGGCTACCTGACTTTGCCACCAATACCCTGCTCTCTATGCCATGGAGCCATCCTCTTCTCATCACCCATCATGCCATGCAAGGGTCTCCTACCTCACAGTTGAAGGCACTTCAGAGTGCCACACCAGCCCACCTCCCTTTTCCCCTTGTCTCTTCAGCCCCCACCCCTAGATGTCCCCAACCTGTGGTGGTTTTTGCAGAGCACTGGTTGTCTGGAAGAAGCAGCCAGGCTGGTTTTTTTATCCCACAAATAGTCACAAGCGTCATATTCCCCACAGCTGATTGAATTCCTATGGCTTGAACTAGGAAGGCTCTAGCTTGGCTTTCAGAGACGTGGCAGATTTCTCATCTGGGGTGCCATTTACAAGAAAATAACTCCCCAACCTCAAATATTATTTAACCAGGCTAGTTTTGCATGAAGTTGTTTGGAAGCAACAAACGCAGGGTGCTTTTTTCCTTTTCTTAGTCACTTTTCAGCTTAAAACCACAAGTTGAGATAACCCTTCTCTGCTGTGTGCAGAAAAACGGAAACCAGACTCCCACACCCAGCATTGTCTCTCCCTGCAGAGAAGACTCGTAGTCAGAGAAAAATGCAACCCACAGCAGCAAGGACTTGCCTGTTCCCTGCTTGTCCAGTGTGTCCATCCCCAAGCTACAAGCATGCACAGAGAGGCCTCCTGAAAGTGGAGGAAAAAGAAGTGAAGTACAGCAGATCCTACACATCTGGGGTAGGAGTCAGACACGGTGGAAAGCACCAAAACCAGGCATAGCCACTGTCTGGGTGAAGTTATTGCTAACAGTTGGGTTCATGTTTTTCAATGAGCCCAGTTGGGTCTTAGGAGACACCAATGGGATCCAGCAAGGCTGGTTTGAAAGGTATCAACAGTGAGTAGAAGATGGAAATTTGGGTGAGTCCTGCTAATAGGACACCAAGCGATGGTCTGCTGGGTCACATCTTTCCCATAGAACATTATTTCCCAAGTCGTCCAGTCTGGGTGGGTTAGAGACGACTTTGCTTAGCTGTGGTCCACACAGGCTCCTCTGGAGCTGTGGCTCAACTCAGCACCCAACGTAGACTTGCATGATGACTGCTTTGGAAAATGCTTTCTGCAGAGCTTTCCCATCAGGGCAACACACAACACATCGAACGGGCTTTAAACCCACCTATTTTCCAGGTGACTGGGATCAACACAGCATAGAATCGTAGAATCATAGAATCATAGAATGGTTTGGGTTGGAAGGGACCTCAAAGATCATCTAGTTCCAATCGCCTGTAGGAGAATCCAGTTTTCTGTTTCTGTAATATATTCTTCTAGTTTTAATTTTACAGATACAAACTGAAGAATATAATGCAAGTGTGACCTTAAGGTCTTCTTTCCTTTTTTGGTTCTTTTTTTTGGTGTTTTTTTTTTGATTATTTGTTTTTGTTTTGATGGACCTGGTTTGGATATGGGCGCAGTTGGAAATATTTTTCCTGATGATAGAGTATGCACACGCATTCTGACCAATACAGTGATCTGACCTGCTAAAAACTGATCATCATATTTGCAGATCAGAATACTTTCCCACAGATACAGTTATGTAAAAATGACAACTGTTTTTCATTATTGTTTGCAGAAAGATCATCCAAGGCCAATAATTTTTACTTTTCTTCAATATCCAAGTAAAATATTCTTTAAAGAAAAAGAAACAAATCAGTGAGAAAGATTTTTCAGATAATTTCCTTGAGAAACCATTACAAGCTTTCTAAGCAAGACGTGTGTTTCTGCAAATCTGGAGGGTTTTCTTTAAGAATAGAACCATTCTGAGTGAAATTGGCCCCATTTTTAACAACCCCCCCTCTTCCCACACAATCAAAATGACAGATCTTTCCCCTCCCCTCTTCCACTGCCTCCTACACAAAAAGGAACATTTTATAATGAAATACCCAGCGCTTCCACTTGGCTTCTCTTCCAAGTATTTCAAAGGGCTCTGCTTGGGAGATTGTGAGTGTTTTCTGATTACAGTTGGAATAAACACAGTGCAACCCTTCTATTTCCAGAAACTAGCAGGGAAGCAACACAGCAAAGCAGTACAAAAAGTTCAATTTGACTTCAAAACCCAGATGGAAGAGTTGGAGAACAATTTGGGGAGAGGTTCTGTTGATGCCCTCAGCATCTGCTGCTCTATTTGTAGATCCTGCCAGATTAAAGCACGTCTCAGAATATGTAATGCTAGTGCTGTAGTCATGGCCCAAGAATATAAACAAGGCAAGGTTTATGGGAAAACGCTTTTCATATGATACAGTAGGAAAAAAATACATATAGGACTTCTTTATAAGGAATCAGAACTCCCTCAAGATTTCTCAGCAGTATGTTTCACTGCCTTAAAAAGAGGAGCTGGGATGGGCCTTGACTTCCACAGGTACGTTCAGGGAGGGGAAGGAGAATTGGACTTGTAGGTTTTTGTGATTGTCAGGGTAACGGGAAGGGTGACTGGGTCAGCTGCCCTTAGAAGAGGGGTGCTCCATCCCTTGCAGTCTGCTACTCCTTGCTGTCTTGGCTTACAGGATGCCACAGGCAGCACAGGACTGAGAGCGCTCCTCTGAAATTTGTTTTTCAATGAAAATTGACTAGAACTAATAAAAGACCTGCTGTATATGTTGGACTGGAACTCAGGTTCTTCTTTGTCTTTAGGAGCCTTGAGGATGATTTTTCCCACCTCTAGTGGGGTCAATGACAGGATGTTGGCTAATCTAAAGTACGTCTAAATTTACTACTTAACTCATATTTAAGAAATAACACAAGATTGATTTGGCCAGGCAGAGGGAGCAGGAGACAAACTGTTGTGTGGTGATTTGGGCCAGTTGGTTGTGATTTGGAAGATTAGGTTCACATCTCTACACTCTGTCTCACACAAAGCAGAAATTTGGATGTGCATTTCCCATGCAGCCTCCCCCATTTCCAGTCTGTTAGAAATCTCATCCTGGAGCTGAGAAGTCTTCTAGCAAAAGTCTTCTTGGCAGTGCTTCGATTCCTGAAAGCATACGAGCTTTGGCAGACTAGCTTTTCCTGCTGAAATAATCAAACCAAAAAGCAATCTCCCCAGAAAACATTTCAATTCAAACCTCCTTACCAGTTCTAGGCTGCTGACATGAATGGTTTTCTGCCTTGAAAAGGTTACACCCCACTGCTTACCATAGGTCAGATCTTCAGGATGTCTTCAATTCATGCCTGTGTACAGTCCGAGTGTAAATCACTTTTATTTTTCATTAATGACTGTAAAAGTTGAGACTGTGGACAAGGTACAACTGGAAAAGTTGTTTCCATTTCTGCCCAGTCAGCCAAGAAAAATACCTTGGTTATATACCATGTCCTATGCATACCATTTCTCATGCAGAAAATATTCCTTCCTTCTCTGATGAAAAGCAAATCTGGCTAAAGGGGCTGGGAAGCTTCCTCCCCTTCCTGATCCTACCCATCCTTGGAATGTGGCTGTCCAGAAACAAGTCCCCACGGCTTATCAGAAACATCAAATCAGACACTGCTGTCCTTGACAATCTGTAAGTGCAACAGTTAAACCACAGCTTTATGAGCCCTGTTCGTGTTCCCCATGTCGGTTTATTGTGCCATAAAAGAGAAAGGGGCGTCTCTGCATTCATGGGAAATATTAGGAGTCATTCAATGTCCCTCCTGGCTACATTCAGGGCACAAACCCTGATGTGAAGTTAATTAAAATTAGACATTTGGCAAATAAATGCTCTCTTTGCCTGTGGGATGGGTGGGTTTTTTTGGTACTACTTGCTAGCGCTGCCAACATCAGTACAGCTCTGCAGAGGCTCCGTCACATACCCCCATTCTGGTTTCACCACCTCCCCAAGAAAAATGGCATTTACTTCATACCACACATAAATTCCTTAAACTCATTAAATTATGTAGGATTTCTAGGAGACTCAGGTAGTCTCAGAGAATTTGAGTAAGAAAAAGCTTAAGACAGAGTGTCTTTATTTATTTGCTGCTGCTGTTCATTCCTGTACACTTTTGGAAAAAGGAGCACCTCAAAGGGGGCAAGCTCTCACCACACACTCTGCCAGCAATAACGTACCAGTGCCAGCGTGGAGGTGGCTGTGGAACTGAAATAATCTTGTGGGTAGGATATTCTAGGGCCGTAAGTGCGAAGCAGGCTTTGTGAGGAGCAACATTTCTTCCCTACCTGATTTTGTAATCATTGAATCAGAGCAAAGATAAGGTGGATCCTGTCCAATCTGCTGCTTGAAATAGGGCTGACACCAAAGCTGGGGCAGCTTGCCCCGGGCTTTGTCCAGTTGAGGTTTGTAGATTCCCAAAAATGGGGATTCACAACCTCTCTGCATCCCTGCTCAAGACTGCATCACTTATTGTAAGATTATTTTTTTTTCCTTTTATCTGGAATTTCCTTTGTTTTAACAATCACATCTTGTCTTGCAACAACAGCCCTCAAAGAGCCAGTGCACCTTCAATGGGGACAAACTCTGTTATTCTCTGAATACCTTGATATTTTTTTAGGTGCTGTAAAGGAAAGAAGTTATTCCCGAGATGGGCACTCAAATGAAAATGTAGGAGTTATGGAGGGAAAAACTGTGGAATGATGCTCCTCTGTTGGAGATTATTCATGTGTTCAAGCTTGGGTTCAGATTCTAATTTTTGCCCTTTTCTGAGGGTTTTTAAGTACAAAAGAGACAAACATTCATCCTACAAAGGCCAACTAAGCCCAACTAAGCGTAAAGGGATATACTTAAAAAAGTGAAAAGTTACCATCTTGTATTTTTGAAGAGCAGAGGCTGGGCATGGAAAGAGCCTGTTAGTCAGAGTAATCTGGTCTCTCAGCTCTGCTGTGGTTGCAAGTGCCTCAAACCCCAGGGATCCCCAGGGATCTAATGCTGGTCCTGGAAGGTGGCTGACCACTCTGCCAGCCCTCGTGAAGTATTTCGGGTGGCATTTGGCCTCCCTATAACATGTCCTTCATTCCCATCTCATGGAGGGTTTGCACAGACAGGGCTAAGAGCCAGCAGCTACCACCATCTAAGGGGTCACTCCTTTAGCCCATCTGCTAAACATGTTTTCACAAAGGAGGAGATTATTCTGTTAAAGTGAAATCTTTGGTTACTGAGGTCAAATCTGTTGGTGCTAAAACATCCCTGGAATGGAGAGATCTGCTGCCAGCAGAAAGGATAACCATGTTTGCTGTGAACAAATAGGAGGCAGACAGCACATGGAAAGCCATTTTCTCTTGGTTTCCCTTTTCCTTCCATCCCTTTGCATCTCTAGGGTTGTGGGCTTTTTGTTTCTTTGCTATTTTGTTTAGGGGTTTTTTGGTCTAGGTTCTGCTTGGAAAATTCAGCTGGGTTCTGCCAGCAATTAGCCTGCAGAAGCAACAGCCAGTCGCCCAATTAATTAGCGAGCCTGCCGAGAGAGAGCTGGAGCATGAGACCGTGCAGAAAGAGGCAGAAAAACACAGCTGTCTTGAATCCAAGGAAACACCATGCTAAGAGATAAATTTTCTCTGGGGCAAACTTCTGATTGTTGGTTCTGGGAGAAAAAAACAGGGAAAATGGCTTCAGGCTGTTTGGGGTTTAATGGGACTGGGACAGTCTCCTTTTATGGCTGTTCCTACAAAGTCTTTGTTAAGCTCTCTTTTTTGTTTTGAGTTTATGCTGTCCTCATGTTTCGTTCTTTGAGCAGCGGATCACAGCCTTGTCTCTCTTCTCCTGCTTCTGAAAGGTGGGTCTGGTTTTCTGCCTTGAAGCTGAGGCTCTTTCCATGACCTTAGTGAGCTGCAAAGCTGTGAGCAGTCTCTTCTGCCATAGAGCCCTTTCTCCATTGTCTTCTCTGTTCTCATTCGGGATTTGCTGGATTTGAGTTTTCTTTCTTTCCTAAGTCATTTCCTAAGACTACTTCCTCTTCTATGTCTCAATTCTCATGACTTTATGGTTAACAGATCCTGCATTTGGTGGGGTTTTTTCAGATTATAAGTAAAGTCCATTGGTATTTTTTTGGTTTGTGCCATCAAATTCTTTCTTCCTGATGTAGATTAAGTGTTTGCTGACTATTTTTGATCACTCTCTTAGGTCTTGTATGTCTGACACCTCCATGCAGTAGCTCATGTAGCATGGCTCTCTCTCTTGAGAGAAGTTGGTTTTGTTTCTTTGAGGGATGCAGCCTCCTCAAGGGTTTTCCCCTTTGAGCTCCATAAAGGAAGAGGCTCTTCATGCTCAGGGAAGGAAGTGCTGGTCAGAGTTTCTCTTCAGACTAAAGATTCCTCATCAGCAAATCTCATTTCTAGAGGAGACCTCAAGTGTGTTGGTAATTCTTGAGAAGACAGTAGGGAAGTTAAAATATCTTTTATATCAATGCATTTAAAAGAAATAAAGTGCGCTCTGCTAGCAGAGTAAGGATGTGAGGAGTGTTGCCATTGGTGCCACCTGCCCTCCCTTGCTGCCAGATGTGGCCCAGCCCAGCTGTCAGGTAGGTCCTCTACAACACTGGAAAGGCTCCAGAGCTTCTCAGTATCGTCTTTGGTCCTTTCTTCAACTGGCATTCATCCATACCTGCATTGCTTAGCAGAGCCTGATGCAGTACTTGACAGTTTGCATATGCTGCAGCTGCTGCATCTAATGGGCCCTCCTCTCCTGCCAGATGTCATGGGCAGCACGGGGTGGTACGTCTGCCCTTCTCCAGCATGGCTCTCCCTCTGACTTGGGATGACTGTTTGCACTTGCTCCCTCAAACAAAGTAGCTGGCTGAATTGTGATATAGCTGTGACTGCTCTGGTGCAAATGTTTTGTTGCTGTAAACAGTGGTATTGGCGTTATCTGCCTGAAAAAGAGGGATGGGTTTCTCTGCCTCGAGATCTTTGTAAATTATTTATTCTATTGTCAGCAAAGTTGGAAGTGAGTAAAGACACTTGGGTGTATGTCCAAACACTAAAATATTCCCTCACCCACAAAATCTTTAAAGTCCCTTTCGAACCATTCAAAAATAAAATTAAAAAAAAAAAAACAACTGTGGTACCAAAGCTATAGGCAAACACTCAAAGCTGGAGGAGATGGAGTGGTGTTTTAACAGGAAACAAAAAGTAATATAGAGCAGTGAAGGATTTTTAGGGCAGCTGAAATATGTCAGGGATCCAACAGGCTAAAGCACAATTTCTAGATGTCTTTATGAAAGCAAGTGGAAAAAGTATTTAGGCACTAGATTTATTTAATTGCCATAGAATAAATCGGGCAGTTGGCAGAAAGCGAACTGGTAATCAAACATTTCTGATGTTCAAGAAACGTACCTACGGAAAGGATCAGTTGCTTTATAAATGTCAGAAAAGTTAAAAGTTTGGCTCTTTTCTAATAAAATTAAACCCTTTATTCAAGCACTTGGGAGCTGGAGACCCAAACTGTTGCTATTTGAAACTCGGGTAAAGCAATGAGAAATCAGAGTGGGTCGGAGGAGGCGCTGTGAAAGGTTGTACGTTACGCGGAGGCGGATAAAGCAAACGGCACCGTTCGCCTTCGGAGGAGATGCCTTTTTTTGTAACCAATGTTACAAAAAAATCTCACTCTGTCTGAACTGCGACAGAGACCAAGCGTGTGTACAGCAGCTTTGGTAGTCATCATCAGGGCTAGGCTGCAGACCAAGAGGGAAAATTTCTTCCTGGGCACTGCTCGGTAGGAAGGCACGTGTATGCAAGAGATCCCCTTTCTGCACCCAAACAGCTGACAAAGACCACCTTCAGCCCTGTAGGCAGAACTGTCTGATTTTGTTCTCCTCAACACGTCTATTTTTGATGTATCTGATGCATCCTACAGCTACCGAGAGTGGAAGTGGAGGTCTCTCACCCCGTAACTCTGTGGTGGGTGGGTTAAACTCGTGCTTCTGCTCTGCTTGAGAATCTTGCAAATCTTGCACCAGATTTCACTGTTGCTTGCTTCATCTGTCTTTGAGTCTCAAAGGTAATTTCCAACTCAGACTTATTAATCATTAGCTAAAGCACTCTGCCTTTTTTTTCCTACTTCATTTTACCTTAATATTGTAGCCTAGGATATTTTAAATTCCAGTCCGGGTAATACAGGCTTTTGGGGCACCATTGCCTGAGCTGACAGCCTGCTTGACCCGGTGGCTAAAGAACAGAACCTTCAAAGATGCATGAAAAAGTGTGTAGAAAAGGAAAAGAGGGTTACCCTCCAGCTGCATGGCATTCCTTCCTCCACATATACAATTCTTTCTGCCAGGTTATCACACTTTAACTCTTTCTTAGAGGTATGATTGAATTGAGACATCAGGCTCCAGCTTTTGGTAATGTGATGATCACTTTTATTACTTTTAGCTGATGTCATCACCAGTTTCCTGTTGATCATCATGCTGTTTGTCATCAGCTTCAACCTCCTCCTTGGTGTCATGAAGGTATGTTCTCCACAAATGACATTTAGGGCTGGCTGATGCCTCGCTGAGTTAGGAGGTATTGGGAGGGGGCACTAGAGGATGCTCACTGAAAATACTGAAGTATGATCAAAAAGCAGATAAATATCTTCACTCTCTTACAGAGAGGAAGGCAGCTGGTCTGCAGTCTCAGGCTCATCTGAAAGACTGCTACCTGCCAGATTTACCAAATCTGAGTGACATTTCCATCAAGGCTGTTTTTCATGTAAGGAATCATAGAATCCTGGGTTGGAAGGGACCTCAAGGATCACCTGGTCCAAACTTTTGTGGCAAAAGCACAGTCTAGACAAGATGGCCCAGCATCCTGTCCAGCTGAATCTTTAAAGTGTCCACGTTGGGGAATCCACTACTTCCCTGGGGAGATTATTCCAATAGCTGATTGTTCTCATTGTGAAAAATTTCCTCATGTCTAACTGGAATCTACTCAGGATTAACTTGTAACCATTACCCCCTCATCTTTTCCATGGGACTCCTGGTAAAAAGGGAGTCTCCATCTTCTTTGTAGCCACCCTTTAAACACTGGAACATGATGATAAGGTCTCCCCTAAGCCTTCTTTTCTCAAGGCTGAACAAATACAGTTCTCTTGGCCTTTCCCCATGTGGCAGGCTTCCCAGTCCTTTGATCATGTCTGTGGCCCTTCTCTGGACCCTTTTCAGCCTGTCCACAACTTTTTTGTATAACAGGGACCAAAACTGAACACAGCATTCCAGGAGTGGCCTGACAAGCGCTGAACAGAGTGGGATAATGCCTTTTTTATCTCTGCCGGTGATGGTCCCGTTGATGCAGTCCAGTCTCCTGTTGGCTTTCCTTGCCACAGGAGCACACTGTTCACTCATATTGAGCTTGTCCACCAGGACTCCCAGGTCCGTTTCATCAGAACTGCTTCCCAGCCAGATAGATCCCAGCCTGTGCTGCACTCCTGGATTATGTTTTCCCAGGTGCAAGACCTTACACTGTGCATGTTGGACTTTGAAAATTTCTTGTTATCCCACTCTTCCAGCCTATTCAGGCCTTCCTGCAAGGTGCCCTCCCATCCAAAATGTCCACTTCCTCACTCAGTGGAAATGTTCTGATTTGGAATTGTTGGTTTATTACCTCATGTCCTTGCTCTTTTGGCAAGTCAGATCCTGGACGGGACCATAACTCCCCTGTTAGACTGGGGATTCGTTTCCCATTTCAGAAGAAAGGACCACGCAATCATCTGGGAATCCAGCTTTCTCTGTAGCAGTAACACTTGGGACAGTTGAATGACAGCTCTGATAGGATCAAGTGCCAATGTTACATAGTGAAAATTCACAGAAATTTTACAAGGGTGTGAAAAAAATCAGTGTTGATGCCCTTCACCATTCCCAAATCGTCACCACAATGTGTGGAATTAGATGCAGAAATTCCCTGAAAGTATTTACTCTTGGAGTACCTTAATATATGTCCTTTCATGTGTTGATAGCTGGTCTCCTTCTCCCATTCAGAACAGAAATAACTGGCATTGCTTTTCTTCCTCAGAAGAGGGAACGTCTCCTGATCCCGTTCCTTGCTCTACAAGTCATGGACTTTCTCCTCAGCCTCCTCACAATGTTCAGTTCCTACATACAGGTCCCAGCAATTGTTTCTGCATCCTCCCTTAGTCACATGGTAGGTAACAGCTCATTTCCAGCATTGTCTTCTCCGTTCTGTATGAGATGGAGACTGATGCATGATGTAGGAATAAAGGATCATTATTCTGGGCCATGGTTCTTCACGGAGAGGTAGCTCCTACACTGTCTGGAGACAGGATGCAATCCTTGGATGATGAAGGGTGCGCAAGGAAAGCCAGTGACAGCTGAGGCATTTAGTTTCCCATGTCTGAGAACCTTCCTGCTGATTTTATTTTCTGTCTTGGGTCTTTGGGGAGGCTGTTCTGGGTGTGCCCATGCTGGGAAGGGTTTGCTTGGAGACAAGCTAGGATTATCACTGTTCCAGCTAGAGGCCTCTTCTGAGAAGCTTGTGTAAATCAGCCCAACAAGATGCTTTGCTCATCTTTTTGGCTAGTAGAAGTGAATTAAGCAGCTTGGGCTGTCGATGTGAACAAACCACAGGCCCTGCAGTAAAATGTGGAAAATCTACAGAAGTGACACAATCTTGTAATCATAACCAAATTCCCATTCCTCACCCTTCTTGCAGAAGGGACACTCGAAGATCCCTTTCCTGGCTCTGCAGCTGCTGGACTTCTGCCTGAGCATTCTCACCCTCTGCAGCTCTTACATGGAGGTCCCCACCTATCTCAGCCTCAAGTCTTCAGACAACGGGGTAGGTAACGAGCAAGCCCAGCTGATTTGTCATGCCATGAGCCCTACGAAGGTTCTTTCGGTGGCTGTTAAGACAGAGTGAACCTTCTCTGATCCCTACTGTATACCCAGAACTGCTCTGTTTAATGACAAAAGAGGATTTTCCGTATGATCTCACCAACACGGTGTTCTTGACTGACAGCTTGCTTATGCTTGTGTTTCTTAAAAGTACATCCTGTTTTTCTTGTAAGAATCTTATGGATGCAAATTGCAGAGCAAAATGATTTGGAGAGAGACTGCCTGCATGCACTGAAAACGCATCAACTTTTCATCTTTATTAAACAGTCATATGTTTAGTTCTCATTTAAATAACCTTCTGAAAATCTTTGCCAAAGGAGTGTAAACAGTAGGAGGGAAAAAATATCCCTGTAATCTTTCTAACAAGGAAAGGAAGGTGGCCTGTCCCACCTTCCTGAGAGGCAGGCTGAGAAACCTGCTTTGGTATCCACCCCTTTGGGTGACCCTGGTAGAAGGAATAAGTGTTTATGGCTGAGACCCTCTCCCTCTTTTTCACAGGGCTTTTTGCCAACCCTGGAGAAGTTGCCAACAGAGGAATATGCCAAAGTGATGGCCACCTTCACCATCGCCTTCATTGCTGTCCTCTTCCTGAAGGTAAATGGCTGCAGGGTCTGGTGAGGCTGAAATAAAGCCCTCTTGCCCGGGGGATAGAATGAATTTGTTTTACTTCTGTCTCAAATCTGCCAGCTTTGTTGGTCTCTCCTTGGATGTAGTAAGAGCTATGCCTCAGCTCAGTGTCTGAGGCAGGTCTAATATTCAAATCACTGGTTTTAAGCTTCTGCAGATGTGAGTTGTAAAGCCAAATCTCTCTTATATCCAGGAACTATTACTGCCCATTCATCTCTAGAAGGATAAGATGTTTGAAAACAAATATAGGAACTCTTCTGCTGTTGTGTGCCAACATAAATTAGATCATTAAGCAGCAGGTTAGATCTGCCACTTGGGTAAGTCGCTGTATCTGCACCGATGTAAGCGGAGTTATGCACACTGATACCCTGAAATTTAATTAAAACCCATGAGCTGCTAAATCCTGCTTACATCTCAGAAAACTCCGCTGTGAGACGGTTTCTTTTCTTCTTGCTTCAACGGATCAGAGAACAGATTTTTCACTGAGGGGTTCAGACAGCTAAGAAAACCGATCTTTCCAGGTACTTGAGCAGATTCTGTCACAGTGAAAAATGCTACTTCTTAGTCGGAAAGCATTTTTCATTCAAACTCTTCCCAGGTGGCCCGGCAAGCCAATGCGGAGTGGAGCATCTTGTACGATTGCACTGCAGACATGACTTCAGCATATCTTTTAGTGTTTGCATAAACTGAGCAATAAGAGTGAAGATAACCCTGAAACTCAGCTGGCAGCATGGGTCTTCAGGAGAAATCTCACTGACCTGGCAAATCGGTAGATTGGAATTTTCCACAGGGTTAGCTACAAGTGCGCTTAACTTGCAATGACTTCTTGCGCTGGAGTTTGTAGGAGGAAGGATGGGGAAAGGATAATTAAAAAATGCACAGGCACAAGTGCTCCTTGGTCTACTAAACTGCCCAAAACAAGTCATTAGGAACCTCATCCTTTACACTTAGTGACAATCCTTCCCTTTTCCCTGTGTAGCAAAACCATTGTCAGGAGAGAATTCCTTCCAAGTGATAAAGATGTGATGAGGAAAGTGGCAACAACATGAAACGTTTTAGAGCTAAAAAGGCCATTTGGCCAATTTAGGGCCCATCGGTTTCACTTCACCGAGTGCCCGCACCAAGGTAACATCTAAATATATTGGACTTGCCCAGGATCTTTTTGCATAAATTGGCTTGCTTAATGACCCATTGCAAGCATTTATTACTCTTGCACTAAAATGTTGTTTCTGTGTATATCTGGTGCTGTTGGCCTGCCAGCTGGCAATTACTGTCCTCAAATAGTTATCTGCATCCCACACCATAGCATAACAGCTAGAAGTTTGCCAGATGAAGAAGAGATGAGGCACCTGCCTCGTTGCATGCCTCTGCCAGTGGCCTCATATGAGATCTGCAAGACTTTGCTCACCCTTTTGGCAGGAAAGATTTTTCTGACAGTGCTGGGGGACGGTGATGGTCCTCCTCATCCTTTCTCTCACATAACACCACCCTTTTCAGGGAACATGTCCTGTTGCTATGTGGAATTCTATCCATGCAATTTCACAGCTCCTTACCAGTGTGGTTGCTGGTTGCACGTTTGCTTGTAGAGCTCCAATGGTGATATCACCAGCTGTTCAAGTCTAAGTTCCTAGAGATGCAGAGTATTCAAAAGGCAGAGTGAATGAAGGGGTGATGCTTACAAAGCACTGTTAGGGCGGTCTCTCTTGCTGATCTGTGTATCCACAAGTAATCTTTATCTCATCTTAGTATCACAGTCATCCCCCTGCACCACTACAGTGCTAATGCAGAAACCAAGAGGAATAAACATTTCTGACAGGAAATAAAAGAAAAGGTTTAACATAATTACTTCTGAAGTAGCTCACTTCCTGACCTCGAGGACAACCTTCCCATCCACTTGCAATGTCAATGGCTGCCAGTGAAGTTTTCCCTCTTCAGTATGAAGAATGGTATCCTACAGTGAGTCTTGAGTGTTTTGAGTCAGCCAGTAATGGGATGATCCCCAGGTCACTGGTGGCCTTTACATAAGCTGGATGTACTAATGCGTTCTGCTCAAACCTGCTGTTGCTTGCAGCAGTCTTTACTGAAGTCAACTTCACTGAATTCAGTACAGGTCCTGGGTTGGCACTGCAGCAAACTCTACCAGAATCCAAATCAAAGAAGGGATTTTTTTGTTGTATGATTATTTTTTTTTTTTTTAGAGTTTCTTTCAGGGATGAGTGGGGGTTTTTGTACAGTTTATACGATGGCTTCAGTGTCTTGCGTGTTTGCTCTCTGTATAAGTAGGTTTTTGGAAGGGGGAACATTTTTGCAGTATTCCCTGAAGGTGATCAAAGTTTGGATTTACCTCCTCATCTCTGGAAGTTTGTTTGAGAGATAGATTCCTTTACTCAAACTTCATTGCTTTTTCTCGTTCTTTGTCTTGGCTTTGTGTCAAGACAAACAGTCCTCATTGTTCTAGGAAATCCTAAGCTACATGACTTGTTCTCAGGACATATAACTCCCTGTGTTCCTTCGAAAATGCAAACTGTTTTTGGAGTAGAGTCTTATGCCAATAAAATAAGAGGCACACGACTGCCTTGCTGCACAGAGTAGGGAAAATATTTATTTAATATGGTATGTTTCACAGGCTTTGCTTATTTTCTTGTGCCACAATCCGTCAATCGATCCATTTTTCTCAGAGAAGTTCTATTTGCATTTTGTAACTCAGCGAGGTGCAAGGCAGTCTTGTCAGAAAAGTGTAACTATTGCAAGTACAGGATTTTGTTGAATGAGTTGACCTTTCAGGTCAGCCTTAATTGACCAGGGAACCTTGGATCTCTGGGAGGTGGATATTGTGCTAAAGGTGCATTTCTGAGGCATCCAAACTTTGCAGCCTGCTGAGAAAAACGTCATGAAAGACATGCTTTCCTTCCCTACCTGATGACATTGCGTTCTCAGAGGTCTTAAGCATGTGCGTTATATTTAATGGTATTACCAGTCTTATTGACTTCCCACACCAGTGTACTGTTCGGAATAGATGGAGTTGTCACGTTTCTACTGAAGGATCAAGACAGACTGATTTAAGGCCCTGGCACACATGGTCTCAAGCTTCCACCTCCAGAGAGAGAGTAGGACAATACCAGGCTGACAGCAAAAGTGGAAACGCTCTTGTTGACTTATGATGCAAAGGCAGACTTCCCTTTCTGTTTCAGGCCTATATGTTCAAATGTGTCCTGAGCTGCTTTAAGTATATTAAAGCCAGCAAGAGAGAGGAGGTGAAAATTGACCCACAAGCAGTTGAAAAGGTGAGTAAAGACTGTTTCAGATTTACAGCAGGAGAAGGCATGGTTTAGACTGAGATGCATGATCCTTCCTTTTGCTTCTTTGACGGTCTGAGAGATAGTTCAACACTTCAAATGTACATTGACAGGTACCAATAACCAGTTTCCAATTATATTATATTTCCTAACTTTATTTTTGTATAAAATCTTTCAAAGTCAATGGTATCTGCAAGGAAATTGAAACTCAGACTCCAGGCAAAGCAGATAAATGGGAATATATCACTTTTATTCTCTGATCCAGAGACGTGCTTTTAATTCCAGTTGAACTTTGGTTTCTGTGCCTAACAGTGCTGCCCATGTTTAAAATTAAGTTTGTCTTCACCTTTCACTGGATCAACGTCTGACAGATTGTGCATTGCCCTTCATCTTAGCAGTTTCCTAAATAGTGAATATCAGTGTCCTTACTAGATTACTGATGATCTCTTTAACAGCAGCATCCAGCTGCTCTGACACAATGGAAAGATATTGAAGACCTTCCAAAATGAGAGATACTGTAAAGATGGATGAGAAGTAAAGGGGAAGAATATGGAATGCTAAGTGTGGGCATTTGTCTTGTTGAAACTTGGCAAATATGATGAGCCTTGTCTTGCCAGCAGTGTGTGCCCCTGCTGTGCGTACATCATGGCCTTCTGCAATGATCTGAGCTTAGCTTCTTTGCTTAGGCAATGAGGCTTATATTCGGAACATAAAGAGCCTTGGTCCATTTATGGCAGCCACAGGCTGGGAGAAGGAGGTTGGACTGGCAGCAAAGTGGTTATAAAGTGCTGCTGACCTCCAGTTCGTCTGGATTTCTGCCCTTTATCTCTTACAGTCCATGTGGTTCTTTTACTCTGCTTTGAACCAGATAAAGAAACACACCCAAGATCAAATCCACTTGAAATCCTTCATGTGATCCCCAGAGCATAACTAATGGTCTTCTCTTTCAGGCTGTGCTGCCATCGTATGAGGAAGCCTTAGAGCTGCCTTCCAGGAATCCCCACCACCCTATGTAGCAATCTAAGCTTCACTCATGGAGAGGAGAAGGTTCTGTATTGCTGCTGGTGCCTCTTACCCCTTCTGTCAGATAATCAGCTTCATTGAGAAGTCTTTACTTTATAGCAGTATCACGCTTATTACAATCCACCTCACTTTATGAGCCTCCAAGGAGTGATGGTGAACCTCTGGAGTTGGTGCCTTATTCTACACTGGCAGTTTTGAGTTGGAACTACCAAGCTGCGGTGCTATTTTAAGAAACTTGGCACCAGGCACCGCAGAGTTTCCCATCACTGGCCTCTGACATCTGGCTAATGTGACATGTAGGCACTGGCCTGAATCCCTCGTCAGGTTGCTTTATGCCAGTAAGATGCTGTTTCTCACCTGTCTCACATCTAACGCAGCAGCTGAGACATTAGTAAGTGAAATGGGGGGAAAACAAGCAAAGACCTTTTCACTGAGATAGTCCAACCATAAAGCTATGCTAACCAGCATCTTTAATGAGGACCCTATGGAAGGGATCAGCAAAAGAATGAAGATCTCAAGTGAACAACGATGCAGCTCTCATCCTGTCTGCTTACGATGATGATTAATAGTGTGTCTCCAGAATATACAACATGCTGGAATTGTTGCAGTATTGCTCTGCCATTTTATACCTGAGTGTTTGCATTTTTTTGCTTTTAGTGTGACTTGAAAGATGAGTTTCAATTAAAGAAAAGTTAATGACTTCAATACTTGCTGTCTGATTTCTGAACATGTGGTCCTTGCTGTATGAAGTATGTCGCAAGGAAGCAATAGTTTGATTTCTAAAAAAATTAGTTAGCAAAAAAATGGTCCTGTGGCCTTAGGCTAATGTTCTTATGTGTGTGCTGCTCACAAAGGAAAAGATGGTCTTTCTAACAGCCAACCTGGCAATTTCATCTAAAAATCTAGCTTATTCCTTCCTCATGTACATTACCACCAGTGATGAAGATCCTGCCCCAGGCATGCTTTCTGTGGCACATTCACAACTGACTCTGCACAGGTCAGTCTCTGTAGATGTTAGTGAAGGGTGTTGCTGATGACAGATGGGAGGTAGCTGGAATTTAGCATCTGCTCACCTTTTGTATCACCACCTGCTTTTTAAAACAACTCAGTATGAAAGTGTGATTTGTTCATTAATAACTATTCCAGCACCGTCCACAAAGTGAACCACAGCCTGGGGTCTTTGTTCTGCTCCAAAACAAAACACTCAAAAAGCTTCAATGGAAGATTTGCCAAATATAAATAAGAAATGTCAGTGCTGCCCCATGCTCTTTTCATTGGATGTGTATTTATGTATATGGGGATGAAGATGATGATTTGATCACATACTTTTGAGTTGGTTTTCTCTTCACTGAAGAGGAGTGATGATCCCCTTTCTCTGTGCTTCATCTCCCTTGTTCAGGGGACCAGGATACTCAACAACAGACATGAAGTCTGGAAAGGTGTACCACAATGACATCTTAATGTCTCCATTGCTTCTGAACATGCTTAAATCACTCGCAAAAGTACAAACCCCTCAAATTCTTCAAGCAGAAAATAATTATTTCTGACCTTAATCTGGAAATTATTTAACCATGACCAAAGGGCAGGAGACCAACCCAAAATGCAACCAGAAAACCTTACAGAAGCTATGAAGAGCCTAGCTTCTTCCAGCAAGGTTCAGCCCAGTCTCTGGCTTGATTAGATATAGAGATAAACATCATCTTTGAAAATACAAATAATCAATCGGCTGCAGTACCTTCCAGGCATCACCTGTCAGCCATCTTGGTCATAGTCCTGAAGACCAGGGTGGATGCTGAAACCAAGTGCTTGTCTTTCACCAGCTATCTGCCCACCTTGGTTGCAGTCCTCAAAGCCAGGTCTGGAGGAGGCCACGGAGTGGACTACCTGTGTGGAGCTTCTCTTCTTGTTAGTTTAGGGAGGTATTTCCTAATACAGTCCTTCCCCTAAGATTCCTTAACAGAGTCTGTAGGTGCCGTGATGGTGTGTGACAACCATCGCAGCACTGGGTCATCTCTCCGGGATGCCTTCCACCAGCCAGGATTGACTAAAAGCTTGTTAATTGGGTCAGCCCAAAATATCGTGAAGAGAAATGCTGGGAATTCACTTGGCCTCCAAACCAGAAGAGGGTTCCTCGATGTGATGCAAATAATTGTGTTAAAAATCCTTTTCCATCTCTTCAAATGGTTTCAAATTCTACCTCTAATTAAATTCCCATTAACGATGCTTTTGGCTCTTTAGTTACTGCAGCAGGGTTAAGCATTCCCTAAGCCTCTCGGTTTAACTGACTTGGATAATGAGCTAAAGTACGTTCGACATATTTCTTGCAGAGATGGGGTTTGTTTCAATAGGTGTGAGGAGCTGAGCCTTCAGTACACACCTGATCTTCTAAATGAACCTGATGTTTCATGGCTTTAGCAAGCCAGACAATCTCCCTGCTTCATGCAGTAATTTCTCTCTCCAGGGCTCAGAATTAGTTCCCTGTGAAAACCTGGCTCAAACCCCTGAAATCTGATAAAATGTATAGATTTATGTGAGTTTCCAGCCAGGTCAGGGGCTGAGTTCTAGACGGGAAGTGGTTTTGGTTTTCTGAAATGTTAGATGATTTGGCCAACACAAACTGAACACAAGCTGTCCCAAGCCTGTTCATAAGTCAGACGATGACACTATCAATGCTGGTTTTGAGACTGATAAAAGGCTCTTTCTAAAATGCCACTGTTATACTGTTTTTTCTTCTCTACACTGATCTACTGATGTGAGTCTCTCCAACACAGGCTGAGAATCAATCCACACAAATACGCTTAATGCTGCTCCCACATTGCTGTTTTTTTTTCCAATGCAGAGGAGAAATGAGCAGCAATTCTTTGATGTAGAGAGTAGATTGAGCTGATGATCTCAGCACTGACAGAACAGGTATGTAAGAAGGACTTGACCAACTTTAGAAGCAGCAGTATCTCATGGAGGTGGAGATGCTCCAGGACTCCAGAGATGTCCATTAGGTTACCTTACTGACTGTGGTTTCTCCTCCCATCTGACCTGAAGTAAAAGCTCCAGTGGAAAAAGGGCATTTTGCTTTCAGTGTCTATGTGTTTCATGTTGCTTTGAGCGCTTCTGCTTTGTTTAATTTCTTGCTCTTCTCTAGGTATTTTGGTGCCACTGCCTTCAGTTGGAGGAGACATGCCTCTCCCTCTGCTCTGAAAAAAGAGACAACCAAACACATTTCACTGATCTCCCTATTACACAGAAAGTGGAAACTGAGGTATGAAGGAAAAGGAAATAACTCATGCAATATCATGAACCCAGTCAGAAGAGGGAGGGGAAGGGCAGAATGGGTGAGAGTTATCCTGATCTACTCTCAAAATCAGGCTCAATACCTGAGACTGAAAAAAAAAGCTCTAAAGGACAAAAAAAGTCCCTATAGACTGCCTGCAGGTAGTCCTCATGGCTGGGTGAGATGGAGTTGTCCTCTATGCCATTGCAGACGTTTATTGTTTATTGACACAGGATAGCCCTTCTTGAGGCTCATTCCCTCAGCTTTGGGCTGGTCCCAATAGGACAATGCTGCAAACCCCAGTGATGTGCTGGAAGTGCTCTCATGCACCGTTCACAGCCTTTAGTCAAACGTTTGATAAACCTGTCCACTGGTGGGAGACATCTTCTGGTGAAGGTAACCAGAGCAAGTTGATCCAGCAACGCAGGTCACACTTTTTTGTAAGAGACCTCTTTGACATGGAAACTCAGCAAAACTTCTTATTCTACAAATCGTCCTGGAGGTTAAACACCGCCAAAATGGCAGAAAATACAGTGTCAGTAAAGCCTGGGGAGGATTGGAAGCATTTTTCTGGTGCTGGCTTCTATCAGACTTTGACATGGCATCTGGAAACATGATGGAGCTGCCAGCAACTTGGCAAAAATAATGCATAATGCAATAGGAACAACAGTGCTCAAAACCGGGCAGATCAAGTCATAGCATCCACTATGATGGAAGGTCTCTCCTAGCCCGAGGGTGTTCTGATGTCCGTAAGTGGGTATAAATAGACCTTGAAGAGGGCAAAGACAGCATTTGGCAGCATTCCCTGGCATCTCCGCGAGCTGACGTAAGCCAATGTACTGACTGGCCCTGGAGCGGCGGAGGGAATCCCAGGTGATGGATGTGTGGCATTTCTCCAGGAGCCTGTCACCGCAGAGTGTCCTGCACCACAGGGACCGTGCTGCCCTCTTGGTTTCTTGCTGCCTTGGTTCCTGCTGATTTGAGTGACACCTATAACCCTCCCAGGATTCAGACCCTGCAGCCTGGGACAGGCAGCATTATAATTGCATAAATCAAACTTCATCAAATAGATGGGCTTTACTTTAGCTTTCCTGCAGACAGTTCGTTAAGGTAATTACTCACCTGTATCAGTCGAACGACGTCGCTGTAACTGCTGTCCCGAGTGGTGGGCCCAGAATGACAGAAATTGGCCGTGTGGTCGTGCATCAGCCCAGATCCTTTTGCTGCCCTTCGCTTTCCGTCTGTGTGCTCATTCCATCAGGCCAGACGTCCCCACGGACTCCAGCTGAGGATCTCTCTCATCCATGTGTCTGCCCACCAGATTTTGTAACGTTTCTGCTAGTGCAATGGCTTTATACCGAAAGAGGGGAGATTTAGATTAGATCTAAGGAAGAAATTTTTTACATTGAGGCTGATGAGGCACTGGACCAGGTTGCCCAGAGAAGTTGTGGATGTCCCATCCCTGGAAGTGTTCAAGGCCAGGTTGGATGAGGCTTTGAGCAACCTGGTGTAGTGGAAGGTGTCCCTGCCCATGGCAGCGGGTTGGAACTAGGTGATCTTTGAGGTCCCTTCCAACCCAAACCATTCTGTGATTCTATGAAAGTTACTTTACAAAGATGTTCCTCTTCTTGGATGATCTGAGTCTCTGTTACATCTTCCTACCCTGGTCCCTTTGTAGAGCTTGCTTTGATCCAGCCAGTACATTGGCTCATTCACCTTAAAGGGCTGCCTGCACAGTGACCTTCATCTTTACAAATGAAACTCTCATTCTGCTGTTTCATTGAAGCAATTTAGTAGGACAGATATAACCTCAGGTACTTCTGGGCCAGGCCAGTTTAGTTGGTGGCACTACGAAGGTGGAAGAGTCAAGGCATGGAGGGAGGACATGAGCTGCCCGAGTTTTTCAGGTGATCAGAGCCAGGAATGGCACCCAGGGGGCAACTTGGTCCCAGGGGGAAGATGTGGGCGAGGTTAACACGGCAAATAAAAAATTATCCCTCTGAAGTAAATGTGACCCGTAAAATACATAAACACTGACTAGCCATAAACAGCATTTACTATTTACAGCATCAGAGCACACGGATATTTGCCAGCCATTTGCAGCTTAAAGGGTAAACAGCAGTTCTTTTGATCCTGAGTTGCCAAAAGGAGTTGTATTTAAAGCCATTCATTTCTCCCCAGTCTTTACCCTTTACATAATTTGTTTTATGTTTGCACTGATCCCACTGCTGTAAATATAACTTCTGCAATATAGTGGTGGTGCAGGAAATATCCTTTCTGGTAACGAAGCAGGTGAGGAGGGACTCCTCCACTCCCAGTAACAAACTGAAATAGAAACATCATGGGGATAAAACACAAGAACTGGAGCTTTGACTAAATGGCAGCTTTGTCACCGTTTCTCTTAAGCATTTGAAAAATGGAGGGTGAATCCAGCTCAGAAACACTCACATGGGAACATCAAGGAACGCCTGAAAAGGACAAAAATATTACTGAGTATTTTGTTACACCTCAGAGTTTTTTTCAAGGCTGGGAGGGCAAGAAAGCTGTATTTACTACAACTACCAGGTTTGTTTAGAATGAAATAAAAGCCAACAGTAAAACTGCTCAGGATTTGGCTGCTTGTCCCTTCCCAACCCTCTTCTTGCTCTGCTGGCCTCAGCTTGCATGACTTAGCCACATCTCCAGATCCCTTCTAAGAATTATTATGGTCTAAGGCTACAAATACTGTGCTTTTTTAAAAAGAAAAATCCAACATTTTAAATACCTTGAACTCTACTGGAAGTTTGGAAATGCCTTGAGATCCCTGAAGTCTGATTTCTTTTTTCCCCACAAAAAACCTTCACATTGTTCTGGGTCATTAACATGGAAGCGCCTTAGGGACTGATTCATTTTGGTTTGCTGCAGTGTGAAATTTATACTAAGATATTAAATGTAATAATGGTATGTTTACTGGAAATATGTAAATATAAAATTAAAATACTGTTTTAAAATAAACCTTGAGCAAAATAAATTGGAAAAGTAAAATGCCAAATCAAAACAAAGCATGTCTGCACTATACAAACTAAAATGTCATTTTTCTTGGCTTTTCCCATCTACATTCCTGTGAAATGTTATGCATATAGTGGTAGAGAAAGAATCTGCATTTATGTAGTTTATGCCATCAGACTTGCTTGTCTTATGACAAATGAGAATTTATCACTTCTCCCAGGTGTAGTACTGCCCATATGAGTATGTGCTTCCTTTTTAGTGTGGGCTTTGCTCTTTCCTGGCCCATCCCAAGGCTGGCAGATTTGACAATCCGAAGAGTATAAAGGCATCCAGCAGAGTGGTATTTGAGCATCGGGATTTTACAAACCAGGAAAAGGTTATTAGACGAACAAGGGAGGATTGGAAGGAGAAGGCAGCACGGTGAGCAAACCATGAATAAGCCTGGGGCGTCGCACGGAGCTCCGAGGCACCAGCCACCAAAGGAAAACCTCTCTCTTGCCAAGATGCGAAGGATGACACTGCCTTCCCTGATCGGTCACACTGGGGAGAACAAGCTGCATCTCCTGGCTTCACCCTGCAGTCTTCTGCTGAACCCGACTGCCTCTGGAAAGACATTTATTTCAGTTTGGTCTCATTCACCTGCAGGCAGAAGCCTTGGCTGTAGTTAGGCTGTGTCAGTTGTTAGGGCAGTGCAAACACTCCCAGCTCTGCTAAGCACTTTCAATATTATTATTTTCCAGCTGAAGTCTCTCAGCAGTTTCAGCACTCTGATGGTGAGCTTCACACTGCCTTGGTGTTAAACGCATCTTATCGTGCTGTGACATCCAGACACTGCAGACAAGCCCAGTGCAGCCAAGCTCATCCATTCGAGCCATCCAGCAACAGGCAACAGCAACCATGGTCTCACACCAGGGACAAGATGACCCCAGCAGCTCCAGCCCCTCTGCCCACCCCCCAGTGAGAGCATGGAGGCTGCAGCCATCGGCCAAGTGCTTCTACCCATAGTGCTGGTGAAGCAGAGCAGCTCATCCCATCATGTATTGGAGATTTCTTGAAAAAATGGTATTTGTCACCTCTGTCCTGAGAATAGTCTCAATGGTCATAATCTGAACAGAGATGTGGAGAGCAAGAGACCAGGGTGCAAACCCAGGTCAGAAAAACCCATACGGGTGCAGGCATTGTTTTTCACTACCACCTTCTTTGCCTTGATACAAAACACTTACATGCCTTTTCTCCTCCATCTGCACTCAGACAATAATACAACGGGAGTGTTGTTTGGGGGGAAAAAACCTGGCTGTACACAACTTCCCATCAGTCTGAAGCATTTCATTTCAGCAGGAGCAAGGCGGGACCAGCATCTTCTGCTGATCATCAAGCAGTGGAAGGAAAGAGAGGATCTGGTGTTTAAAACAAGCACTTTTTTCGTAAGGGGACACGGACGTGAATGTGTTGGATGGAGAGGCAGACCTTCCTTGTGCCAGGACATGGGAAGCCTGCAACAGCAGCTCTGCAGAACGGCAGGGCCGCTCTGGGGCCAGCACGAACCGTTAATGGTTTGGCTGTTTACGTTGCAGGCTCGGGAAGAGCTTTAAATGCATATTTTCCTCTTGAAATATTGAATCCAGTGTTTTCATTTTCGGAGGCCTGGGGAAAAATTATGTTTCATATTTTAAAAATAAACACTGCTTTTACAGAGGTATAAATGCAGACCTATAGTATCCAGCACACCTTTTGCCTCTCGCCTTGTTTTCAAAACTTTAATGTTGCTTGTGTGCCACAAGCTCTACTAGTGAAAATATTCACCTGAAATGTATTTATCTTTCTTTGCTAATTAACAGCAAAAGGACACAGAGAAACTTTTATGTTTTCCTCAGCAAGATCAGCCATAGAGACTTCATTTATGGCGGGCTCTGAATGTTCCCTATTCATGGCAAGCAAGTACTGTCTGCACCAATAGATCCTTGTACACACGGCAGAGCAACAGGAGAAACCTCATCGTAGGCAGGGCTGGAGGTAAAATCTCCTGGATTTTACGCTTTTGTTTCACTTTGGTCCTTAATAGTCATAAATGTATGGGTGTATTTGTTCTATATATTTGGGGAGCAAATGTACTTACGTGCCTATAAGCACATAAGGATATCAGTGGATGGTATTTATGCATATTAGCACTCATCTAAATCCATGCATATATAAACACAGCCATGAAAAGCATGCATGGAGGACAGTTATGTGTCTGCATGTACATGCACACATATGTATCTACATACTTAAGAACATACATGCAACCATGTTTATACACCTGTACGATAATATGCATATAGAGCTGTGCATCCGTTCACAGATGGAAGCATTTATACATGGAGTTTTTTTACTGGGGTCTTTGTGCATCCACACATATACGTGAAGGTCTGTGTATGTTTTCTATATTTCTCCATAATCACAATCTGCAATTTTCACACCCTGCGTGGTAGCCCTTTTCATCCCAGAGGCTCTGAAGTAAGAAGCAAATAACATAAGATGCCACCAAGCTTGGAAAAGGGCCTCAATGACAGAAAAAAGTGAAATGGGAGGGGAAAAAAAAAAATAAAAGCTCATCTGAAGCATTTGCTCCTTCTAGCTAAAAATTTTGAGCTAACTCCAGAGATGGTGGAAAGATTGTGACTGATTGTGTGTATCTGGGAAGATAGCAGTGGGACAAATCCATGCTGATTTTGCATGAGAATACAGCCATCTTCTAATATTTTAATTAACACTTTTAACGTTGAAAGAGTTAAGAATAGCCTGGCAACTTCACTAGGGACAAGCCCTTTTTTTCCTAATCAAAGAGCCTTTCTCTACAGGAGCTCTCAGTCTCTGTAGAAGCACTTTTGGAGTAAAGAGTGACTCTAGAAAAAGGAAGAGAAACTGGGCTTTGAATTAAAGGCAGTTTGCCATGGCACTGCACTAACACAATGCAGATTAAATGGATGAGAGCTCCGAGGGTGTGTGGCTGGAAAGGTGAGCAAAAACTAATCCATCAGAGGCGAAGGTTTTAATCAACTGACAATAGTGTAATGCAGTAGTTAAAAAAAAAAGGAAAATAGATGCACTGCTTTGTGATGAACCCATCATTAAATTCATCTTAGTGTAGTACCAAATCTCCCTGCTGCTCTTCCATAAAGAAAGCATTGGATTTCTGCTCACTTGCAGCATCATCAGTCTTATTTGTTGATTCAGATCATTGGCTTTTTGTGGCAGGAGCTGTATCTCCCTCGTGTGTACAGACCTGAGTGCTACGCTGTAAAAAATAAATCAAACTTCTAATCTGTCTGTCTATCCTGAGTTTCTCGACTGTTTATCTAGATTAGGCTACTGAGTTCTATCTTTCACTCCTTGCTCTCCTGCACAGGGGGCACAGCCTCATAGAGACTTTCCCGCAGGAAGATACTTGTTCTGCATCCCAGGCTTTGTCCCGTGCCTCCCCAAGCCCCGCTCTCCTCTTCCTCTCCCTCCTCCTGCGACCGAGCCTCTGTCCGCAAATTAAGCCAAGGAAGCGAAGCCCCCTGATCCCACCATCTGGCTTCCAGCCCTGCCCTTGGCAAACGCAGGGACTGAGAGACGATTTGTGTGACCCTATTTCCATCTCCCCCCTCCCACCGCCGCCCCCTCCCCGGGCTGTGCCGGAGGAAGGACACAAGCCTGACACACCGCAGACCATTCCCTTACTGTGGCAAAGCCCAGGATTTGCAAACGGGAGCTGGTGATTGACAGGTCAACCCCAGTTCCCCAGGGCTGGTTTCACTGGTCCCACTGTTACGGTCCCAGATTCCCCACGTACCAGCCGCTGTGGGTCCCTTTATAGCTTCCCATCCCCTTCGCCCAGCAATGAAGCCATTGTGGAGGGGCTGGGGGCCAGCAGGGCTGGACATCCTCCCCCTCCCCACCTTCGTGCAATATTTTCTCCTAGACCTTCTTGCTCGTCCCTCTCCCCTCGGTGCCCCCCTCCCTGGCACTCCACACGTGTCGGGGGCTGGCCCCATGCCTCCCCGAGGAAGGGCAGGTTAATACCTCTGGGCCAAGGCTCTTGCTTGCCACTCTGCATCCAGCCTCCGGCTCCTCCTCAGCCATGGACGGGATTTTCTCTGCCTTGCTGCTCTCTTTGCTGCTTCTCCTCCAGAGCTATGGAGTTTGCGGGGCACCTCCGCAGCCGAGAGGTAAGTGGGGAGCTCAGCGGTGGGATGCACGGTGGAGGTCCTCTATCTTCTTTCCACCAGCCTGCTTCGGGGCTGGGAAGGAGATGAAGGAAAAAAGAAACACCCAACATCAGTCAGGGAAGCAAAGGAGCTTTGTCAAATATTTTCCCGAGGCAGAAAATCCTGGAGATGTGTTTGCTTCTGCCCGTTACGTTGCTTTAGAGAAATAGTGGGAGGTTTGTGCGCAGGCACGGCAAAGGTGGCAGCAGGTCAGCCTTAGCCCCCATTGTAGCAGCACCCTCAGGGCACTCTGCTTTTGGCTGGAGGAGGCCCAGGCAGGAGAAGGGATCTCCTCTGCCTTCCAAAACTTCTTCTCCTCTCCACAGCTCTGCAGAGGGCTGGTTTTGCCAAAATCTCAAAGAGGAGTTGGCCACACATCCCAAGCTCTGGTTAACCTCACCGAGCAGGAAGGTCTGGGTCAGGTTGCTGAGGATATGGCCTTTTCTAGGTTTTAATTCATCTGTTCTGGAGCAAAATTGTGCTCTGTTTGTCTTTCCAAGTGGGGTGTAGAGCAGCCAGATGGGAGATGAGTTGCCTGCTCTTTGCATGGTCTCTAACTCCTAGTCTGCAATTAGTGTCAGCAATTACCAAACACAAGGGGAAGGGCTGGAGGGTCTGGGAACAAGCAAGCATCTCTCCTCTGCCAGGGACAGGATGCTGCTGGGGGCTCCAGCCTGGCAGGAGAGGTGGCTAACGTAAAAATTACTGCTGGTTTTAAAAAATGCTTGAATAATCTTATGGTGATGCATAATGCATATACCTGGACAGACTGACAGTTGCAAAATAGGCGTGACAGTGACTGCAGCCTGAGCTGTTGCTTCTGAGGGGGAGTTTTCTGATATACTGACCCGTTTCTCCTTAGTAATTTGGAAAGGGAGAGTTATCTTTGTTGCAGAACCGCTAAGCAAAGTCAGGAAACTAAACAGACCAGTCATTCAACTCAGCCACGAGCAATCGTTACTTCTAAAATAAACATCTTTTAATCCTGAGTTACTAGGCAAGTTTCCTGCTCTCTTTACCAATATGGCAAAGATGCCCTAAGAGACATTTTCTGCCAAATCAGTGCATGAAGTTCAGCTATTCCTGAATGACTTCAAATGTGGACATTTTTAAAAATAGCAGAGGATTTTATTTCTGGTTTAATTCAACTTTAAAATAAACTATGCTGAGTCAAGATGTCACTCAGAGCAAGCGTGGCTGACTGTCACCTCCTGGAGATAACCGAGGCCTGTCCTGCAGACCCTGACGTGTGCACAGTGGCTGTGACCAGAGAAGCAGAAATCCCAAAGCTCCCAGCTGATATCTCTTCATTTCCCTGAAAGACACCTTGCTCTCACAAAAACAGATTAAAAATGTTATTTAGGGCAAAATCACAGAGCTTCCATGCAAAAAAGAAATTACACCTCAAAACTTGTATTGGTTTCAACTGTTCCTAGGGAAAAGAAAAAAACTTTTCTTCCTTGGTTTGTCACTAAAACCAGCTGTGATTCATTAACTACAGTGGCAAAGGGGAATCTGCGCCTTATTTCTGGATGAACTGGTTGCAAGGCTTTGAGCTTTTCTTTGTGCCTTCATTCCTCACCTGTAAAATGGGCATAACCAACTCCTGGTAAAGAGATTTGAACTACTATAGATGAACTGCCAGCTGAGTTTTTCCTTCCTCTGCAATGAATTATGGTGGTAAAGTGAAAGTAATCCATATGGGAAAAGGTTATATTATTGTATTTTAGTGGAAACTAGAGCATCTGACAAAGTAACCCCTACCTGCTTCCCTTCTGCACACAGCATCTTTTAGAGAGACCTCTCTCAGAGCCAGAAGCAAATTCAGCATTAGTGTCTCTCAGGAAACTAACCTGATTGTATTCTTTATGGATATATCACAGGGTATTTATTTTCATCTGTCTGAAAGACTGAAAGCTCCGTTAGATTTCACACCGAGGACTAGCTATAATATTTATGTCATAATTTGGAACAGATTTCTTGGCCCAAAAGCTCACATTTAAAAATCTGTCCGCAGAAATCTCCTTTATGATACAACCTACATCGTCCCTCTCTGCAGAAATCAAATATTAACAGAGCACTTGATGCCCCTATGGAGGCAGGTTAAATGATAGAAAAAAATTAAAAGAACAGAATGCTATAGATCTGGTGGGGAAAATGGGACAATTCATTTAGAAAATAATAAAAAATATCAGTCCTTTTTATGTTTTGCCAGAGTTGAAAATTAGGATAGAAACAGAAGGAAAATGAGAAATTTAAAAAAAAAATAAATATCACTCAGCTCTTTGCATGGCTAATGCTTCCTGTTTATGCCATTTGCTTTTTACAGTGGATATTCATGTCTTACTACGGAGTTGTAGAGATTAACTATGAATTACGTGGTCCTACATCTGTCTGTTGTGTTCCCCCTCACCAGCTCCCAGAAGTAGAACAGCGCTGCTCTTTGCTGTGTTACAGTACTTCATGATTAGTGCCACCAGCTGAAAAACACGAGGCTGGTTGACGTTCTGTTGCTTAGTTAGTCCAGGTATCTTGATTCAGAATGGATTCTGAACTGTTGAGTGTCATCCCTGCTTCTGTCCATGCATGACGAAGACAGAATCTTATTAATTAACATCCATGTGGATGGCTTATCCATGTCCGAAGTGCGTTAACTCCTTTTGAGACTTTGTTGGATGCAGAAGTGCACGCACAAGCTTCAGCTCACAGCTTTATTCCTCCCTCCGTGCTGCCATAAATGAAGTAAGTTTCATGCAGACATCAGCGACAGCCTGGGGTGCCAAGTGGGTAACTGGCTCCCACGAGTGCCGCGCCGGTATCTCGTCAGCTCGCTCCTGCAGAAGTACATGTTGTCAACCAGTAACTGTGCTTTTCTTACAGACGCTTTCCTATGAAGGAAAAAGAACATTTAGAAATATTAGGTTAAAGTGGTCTCACTAGGCTTCTCTGAGACAGGCAGAGAAAGGATTGGCTCTTGCAGGTCCTCTACCCTTAGGTGCCTGCTCTAAGAAGACCATCCTCTCCCTCTTAGTACACTTTTCTCTTATTTTTCTTTTATTTTTCTCCTCCTTCCTTATCCTTTCTAGGCACCCTGTGTAGAACCAAACCCACCGACTTGGTGTTCATCATCGACAGCTCTCGAAGCGTGCGCCCAGACGAGTTTGAGAAAGTCAAAGTCTTCATGTCCCGGGTGATCGAGGGGTTGGACGTGGGCCCCAACTCCACCCGGGTGGGCGTGATCAATTATGCCAGTGCTGTCAAGAACGAGTTCTCCCTCAAGACTTACCAAACCAAAGTGGGGCTCTTGCAAGCAGTCCGGAGGATAGAGCCGCTCTCCACTGGGACTATGACTGGCCTGGCGATCCAGTTTGCCATTAGCCGAGCTTTTAGTGACTCAGAAGGGGCCAGGGTGAGGTCTCCCAATTTTAATAAGGTAAGTAAATTATCTGTTTCTTGGATGGTCCTTCTTTCATGTGGCTCATCATGGAGTGGGTGGAAAAATCAGAGAAGGAGGAAAAGTGATTTTCTCTGCGCTTTGAGTGTGTGGGGACAAGTTGGAGTTAACTGACAAAGGTGGCAAACCTTTGGGAGGTGGAAACGTCCCAACTCCTCTTGAAAACAAAGCTCAACTTTCTTTTGGGCAGAGCTGGCCAAAAGTTGTCAGGGTAAATTTAATCCAGCTTCACTAGCTCTCCTCTCTGCCTGGAGTGTCTGTCCTTTGGCACATGGCTCCCTGCTTGGCTCTTGTATGCCTGCAGCAACACTCCATCATGAGATGATGGTCTCAGTCAGGTTTTCTCAGTGTGAACATGCTGGGATTAACAATGCTCATCTTCCCTAAAATATTTTAATAATAAATTAAATATTTATTAATATTTAATATTAATAAAGATGCTTCAGAATCCACCATAGTAAAAAGTGAGACAATCTTCTGAAAGTTTCCTTCAAAATGGCCCCTTTCAGCTGCAGATATAAAGCAAAGTGCTGTTCCAGTATCCTCTACTGCTCTTCCAGTTTTTCAGACGATGACTGATGGTGGTGTTTTCCATTCTGGGTATTCTCTTCAGGTACACAGACTTTATTGACCATGTGTAGAGTTAAGCTGCTCTTATACCACAGCCTTAAACGATAGTGGTTGCAATGGGCATCACTGCTCCTGACCACTATCATTTTCCCCTTCCAGGAAGCTCAGCCTTTAAAAAAATATTCCCCAAATACCTCGTTCACGCCTTTGGATTTGACCATGAATGTAACCAAACCTCAGCCCATTGACCATCATCAGGAAAACTCTCTTCTGAGCATGCAGAGAATGTATATTCTTGACAATACGTGTTTTAGCTGAACATCATGAGCACAGTTCCTGGGCCCTTGTGTCCTGTGCCAGCTCCACTGGCTCTCTGCTACGAGATCAGATCAGAAATTTAATAAAAGGTGTTAGCAAGCAGCTAGACCTTTCCACCAGCTGGACAAAAGCCCAGCTGTTGGAGTGAGGAAGCCTGGGATTTTCTCCTGATTACAACATTTTGGAACATCAGTCCCTTTCATTTCTCTCACTACTAGTAATGCTCTAGGGAAGGCAGAGCAGAATGTGGAAAAGATGCCCAGGTATGGCAAGTCAAAAATAATACTGGAAAGTGAAAAGCAGGCACTGGTAAAGATCTGCCATCTCCAAAAAGCAGCAACCAGAAGGCTCTGCTGATCTGGAATTCACAAGCTACGCCTAAAAATGAAGCTGTCATGTACAAGGATGATCTAATTAAAGTTGTGGATCCATAAACAACTTGTAATATGGATGAATTCTTCCTCATATAGTCTTTTATTGTGGGATTAAGAGCAGGGAAAATTCTCTGTATTCTTAGCCTAACTCTGGTTTGATGCAACAGGAAGAAAACCAAAAGTAATAACGGGAGAAAAATACAGTCCAGGAAACTTTCACTAAGTCTCATTGGCAATCAGCTACAGAAAGAGAATCTGATGAGCTCATCTGATGATGTGATCATCATCTGATGAGCCATGATGATCACATCATTACTCAAGCTTGGTGCAAAATCCGACACCCCAGCTCTTAAAGAGGAACTCCAAGACCTAATTGAAACGGGTTTTATTCAAAAGGAGTAACATTGGTTTTGTTTGTCAAATTCTTTGAGGTTCACTGAAAGAAATCATTGCAAAACTGCAAGGCATTATGAATATTATATTGTTAGCATTATTTTGGAGTAAAAAGCTTTAAAATCCTTTAGATGCAAGACTAATTGTTCTCATTCATTTGATTGAACTACTTCAAAGAGATTGAATGTGGACTCAGCCTTTAGCTCAAATCTGCTATTTTCTGGATATTCAAGCAATTGCCTTTTGCTGCCAAGGTGTGTTTTGCTTTTCCTCACTTTCCCAGCAGCAGTAAGTCTGTTGCAGGGCCACAGAAGAGGCAGCGACGATCCATGCTGTCTGCTCCCACAGCTCTCAGAAGGGCTTTGGAAAGGACTTATTTCTTGGAGAGCTCAGGGCTGCCCAGTTTCTCCACGGATGAGTTCACTGAAGAGCTATTTCGGATATTGCATGGGAAAGAGATGTTTCCTCCAGTGGAACTGCTCCAAGGGAGCTTAGTGGGAAGGCAATAGGTCTCCAGCAGAGTCCTCTTGCCATCCCAGCCTGGCCAGACACCCTGCTCTGGAAAAACAAGAGCAAAGCAGAAGTTGCAAGTTTCCTCTAAGCAGGATCATCCACGGCTACACACAAACAGTGACTTTCTGTCTAGAAGAAAAAAAAATGGGAAATGTTTGGTTTGGTTGAGTATTGTTTAGCACAAAACCAGATAGCTGAACTGAAACTAAAAAAAAAAAAAAAAAGAAAGAAAAAAGAAAAACAAGAAAAAAAAGAAAAAATTAAAAAAGAAAAAAGAAAAAAGAAAAAAGGAAAAAGGAAAAAGAAAAAAGAAAAAAGAAAAAAAAAGAAAAAAGAAAAAAGAAAAAAGAAAAAAGAAAAAAGAAAAAAGAAAAAAAGAAAAAAGAAAAAGAAAAAAGAAAAAAGAAAAAAGAAAAAAGAAAAAAAAGAAAAAGAATTATCTGAATGATAATATCTGTTTCTGCTTTTCAGAAATTTTACTCTGACTGAAGTGTAAAAATTGTTTAATAAGAAGAAAGAAACATTTTTGCCTTCCACACAAAAAAATTCCAGCAGTTTGAATGCCATACCACAGAAACATTTCAGTTCTTAAAAGTTATTTCTCATTTCATTCCATGAATTGTTCTTCCAATGTCCAGTGTCTAAACAAGACAAGCTCCAAAGAGGAGAGAGGTTCAGATGTCCTCATCCTGTGTCCTATGGTGTCAGCAGTAGCTGCCCACTGTGCAACAGCAAACGTGGTAGCAATCAAGGAGGTGGATGTTGCCCCTTTCCTTGGAGATGGCCAGCTCTCTCCTGGGGAATGGTTATAGCATTCATTTCCGTATCTCATGCCGTCAGACTTCCATTCAAAGCTGCTGAGCACCTCTACAGACAGATAAGGGTGCAAGAAGGGTGCCAACCTGTACACAAAGGTTTCCTTCCAAAAGCCGGGAGCTGTTGCGTAGCCACACACTAGCAGAAATCACAGACAGTTGATAATTTGCCATTAAGTGGGACCTGACAACTCAAGATAGAAAAACATCACTGGAGTAGAGCTCTTCCCCAGGCTCCATCCTCTCCACCCTCATCCATACAGAAGATTTACTTGTAGGGAAAAACTGTCAGGGGCACCAACGTGGCTGAAGCTGTTCTTCTCTTTTCGACATTTGTCCTGTGAGCAAAGGAGGGTGGCAGAGGAACAGCAAAGGGTGTTAAGACTATTCCATGTATCTGCCATCTTCCACTTAAGGAGCTCATTGCTGCAAGAGTAGTTCCAGTGCCATCCGTGGCACCAGTGATCCCACACCAAGCACAACCCTGACACAGTTCCAGCAGCACCCGCAGAGCCCTCAGATCTCTGAGTTGGGCTGATATCCTCACCCCATTGATGGAGGAAATCAAGAAACAGGAAACCTATGGCCAGTCATTGCACCTAGAATGGTACCCAGGTTATGAATGAAGGATCCCAAAGGAGGGGTCTGATTTCCAGTCATGTTGTGTGAAGGCAGCTCCCGTTGATCTCACTGGTTTTTTTATTACCTTTCAAACAGAACGAATAATGGGATCTTTTTAGTCCAATTTTCCTCTAGGGCCAGTACCCAATCCATTCACAACCCTCAGACATCTCATCATATTTTTTCATTTTCTCTTGTCTTTATCAAATTCCCCAATGCCTATTTTAAGACAAGATGACCATGTTTAGGTCAGGACTGGGACACAGTCCTGACTTATACAATCCTATTAAAATACTTTCAGTATTAGTCTCTATTCTTTTCCTTAATACAGCCTGACACCTTACATGAAGCGTTGACCATTACTGTAGATTGAAGGGACATCTTCACTGAGCTGTCTGTGAAAATGTCTGGATCTTTATCTAACTAATCTCTTCCATACCATTTAAGTAACCCCTTTCCTTGTGCACTCTTTTCCTGCTCTTGTCTACTCTGCAGCTGGGCTGCCAGACAACTCACCCAACATGCTCTTGCAGTCCTTGTGGTTTCCTGTCGTCTCAGTGTATGTAAGAGCTGCTATGCCCTGTTAATACAGCAAACAAGCCTTCAGCTTGAATATCCAAACACTTCAAAAGAAAATAAAATTTATTTAGTGACTTACTGCAGTATCATAGATAGCTAAAGCACCAATGTTTCTGTGGACAGTGGTACAAAGATCTCTGAAGTTGCTTTGTTTCCCTGAAACCTTTTTTCATGGACATCTGAAAAAGGAGAATAATAGTAGCGATCTTTTTAAGGATTTATCTTATGCATTAAAAAAAAAAAAAAAAGAAAAGAAAAGAAAAGTAAATCACCACAGGCTTATACTTCTTTCCTTCCACTTTGCATCTGGTGAAAGAAACAGAATCACAGAAAGGTTGAGAGTGGAAGAGTCCTCTGAAGGTCATATTGACCAACCCCCCCAGCTAAAGCAGGGCCACCTAGAGCTGATTGCCCAGGACCACGTCTAGATGGCTTTTGAGTACCTCCAAGGTGGGAGACACCCATTTGTGTTCTCCGATTTGCTTTTTTTTTTCCATGATGCCTTGAAGTCCAGAAAACTTTTCCCTTCTGTGACCCTCATGCTGCTCATAGTGGTCCCGTCATCTGCCTGGGAGGATGAATAGATCACGTAGTGATTTAGGGAGATGAAGCTTCCAGAAACATTGGACACGGTCCTTGCTCCTTCACACAGCAGAAGTACAGCGAGACTTCTTGTGAAAATCTGTGCTATGATTGTCAACCACGTGGGACATTGGTCAAAACATCACAAGATCATTTGGTCTTGCTGTGCTCTGTGCAGCAAATGTCACCCCAGGACAGGGAAAAGCACTATTTATTTCTGTAGGAGCTCAGAGTAAAGTCTGTTTATAGCTTTATAAAAAACTACAGGGGTGCCCAATTACTTTTATCTTTCTTTAGGAGGAACAACAAATAGATTGTCAAATTGCTGAGAAAATCAAGGGCTTATTCAACTTTCTGCCCAATTCCCCTTTCAGTGCTGCAGCAACATCCACGTCACACACTGCATAATGAGACATAACTACCTCGTTAGCTGCTGGGTTGCCTACACATGGCAACCCTGAAATAGGAATACCTAGGGATGCCCCTGAATCCTCCAGTGTCTGAGTTAACGGAGAATAAATTGTGTCATGAGGGGATTTCTATATGACAGAAGTAACACAAGTAAGATCCAGAAAGTTAGGAATTCGCAGGAAAATGAAAAGTGGTGGTTAAAATTAGTTTTGACCTTGAAAAGCAAAAGTTTCTGAATTTCCTTAGGGCAAAACTGGAGATCCCGTTCAGCTATTTAAGACAGCGAAAGCATTCACCCTTTCTTAATTCTTCTAACATGGCTACCTGCTGAGTCCAGCACAAGCCCTTCCCTGCAGAGCAGTGTCAGCCTCTCCAGGACGTAGCAGTGCCACCTTTCCTCCAAACTATCTCCTGCTCTTTACCAAACAAGGCACATACCAGGGCTCTCATCTCTTTTAAATGAGACAAGGTCATAGCACAGAGAATTACAGAGATTCTGCGACTGCAAATAATTTGGAGGTAGGTTTAAGGAAAAAAAAAAAAAGCATGTTGGTCTTTTTTCATGCTGGAACTCACTGCCTCAGAGTAGGGAGGGCGAATGTCTAGAAGGGGAATCCTAGGAAAAAAATCAGAATTTCCTGGTTATCAAGATAACTACATAAGATATCAAGATCACTTTATACTTCTTCTATTTCTTATACTTTTTCTGTAAGCACCTGGTCCTGGTCACAGCCACAGACAGGCTCCCTGGCTGGTTGGTGCTTGGTCTGACTTACTGTTACGTTCATTTTAGCCATGATTAATTCCCGACGCCTGATCCAGACTCTTCGTACCTCCGAGTTTTGTTCTCTCCAAAAGTAGGTCAGAAGCAACATGAATTCAGAGTGCTCTATAGTAGATTTTCACACAGATCCATTATGAGGATCTTTCCCATCAGATCCAGATGTGGATGCTGCTACCAGCCGCCACCTGGGTCATATCTGAGGCTCAGACCTATGTGAAGATGCCAGCCTGGCTGTAAAGAACCAAAGGAACTGATTAAACCTGGAGAATCACTTTATTCAGACAGAGAAACATCAGGAGGATGTGCAACACCTCCATCCTGTGACAAACACCGAGAGAAGGATACACAGCTACCGACACAAACCTGTTCATGGGGTGGTGTTTCTCGCCGAAGCTGCTTGATAAGACATCTTGTTTCCTGACAGGTTGGCTTCTGGTAAGCGCAGCCCCATGTCAGAGCTGCTGGGTGCCTGCAGAAAGCAGAGCTGCTTAGGCTGCTGCTGAGCAGCTGAGTCGAGGGCTCTCTCTCCTGGCAGAAATCACGATTGCATGGCTAGCTCTGCACCTTGGCTGCTGGTCCAGGAACAACCTGAGTGCTCCTTTTGGTCGATCTTTGATTTTCACGTTCATTCTCCTTCACAAAACACACAGACACCTGCTACAGGTGACACTTTTCCTTATGCTGGCCATGAGTCGAAGAGAAATACTTGCTTTTCTTTTTTTCCCCTTGGAAGCAGCCAGTTACAGAATTCTGATGCCACCAGAAATTTTTCATTTTGTAGCCCTTAGCAAGTGCAGATAAACACCTGAACTTACAGACCTTCACCAGGTTGAAAATCTCTACATTTTTCCAGGTTCACTCATCTTTTGCATAGGAGGAAAACTCTGAATGAGGCAGCAGACTGCTTTAGTATTTTAATATTATTTTGAAGCAGATGACTGCAGCATTCAGCCACCCCTTGGCTGAAGGGTGGGCAGATGGGGAAAGAGCCACTTATCTGCATGGCCAAGGCCCCTTGGATGCTTGGGGCAGGGAACTCTGCCCCCCTCCTTACCCGAGAAGACTTTTCTTCTGCCTGAGGATGTAAAACAGCCACCGCCCTGTCCTAACTGAGCAGCTGGTGGGTCTGATCTTATCTTCAGAAAGATGGAGCCATATGTGGCATAGAGGAGAATAGCAAACTCTGCCTTAATGACCAGACGATAGCTCATTCAAACTCACGGGTGCTGCCAGATAGATTTTTTCCTGCCTTTTTCATGTGATGTTTCTTTGCTTTCTGTATTACAGTGACGTGGAGTTTTTTTTCTGCTTAGCAGCTCACCTGCCCCTGCTGATCATATTTCTCCATACTGCATTACATTCCAATCATTTTCTTTGGAGTTGACAGTGGTGTCACAATAAAACAGTTGTAAAGAAAAGTGGCAGGAGCAGACGAATTGGCAAAGAACAAAAATGAAGGTTTTGTGACAATGCCACTTATCAGAAGAAAAATAAAGAGGAAAATGGACAATCTAGGAACAGGAGCAGGAGCCTTGAAGGCTTTCCACCGGTTCAGGGCTCCATCTAATCCAGAGTGAAATCCAGTTCCCACTTAAACCAGCTGTCATTTTAATACTCATGTTAGTAGGGGCAGGATTTCATCTCTGCTATTTATTGTGGAACAGGGAATCAGAAATCATGGCAGGCACTGATAGACACTGTGACCTCAGGCAGATCTCTTCCCCTCTCTCTGCTTCAACTTCTCCATCTATAAAATGGGAGAAAGTCTTCATCTCGTGATGTTACCATGACATTTCTGGAGATTCTTTGAAGTCCCAAACTGAGTTAGAGTTGTCCTTAGTGTCAGCTGGGGGTTCATAAAGATAGTTAGAGTTTGGCTTGAGCAATAGTTTGCGTATGAAGAACGTAACCTTTACTTTGGTTTCCTTAGAGGTGAGATGCACCAGTTGTCCCTTAATTAAATCAGTCAGGTCCCTGGCAGTTTAACCTTTCCAGCTCAGAAAGAAACAAACCCCACATAAAAGACTGGCTTGTGTGATCTCAGGAAGAACAGGAATAGTTGGAGGAGGGGGTGCATTTCCCTTTTCTTTAATTTTAGAAATGTGAAACCTTCTTTTCTAACCTCTCCTTTTCCACAAGCAATAGTGATATTAACGCCCATCCAAGCACACACCTTGCCTCTGCCCTCCTCTGCCTAGGTGGCGATCGTTGTGACCGATGGACGTCCCCAGGACGGAGTGCAGGATGTGTCGGCCAGGGCCAGAGCAGCTGGCATCGAGATCTTTGCCATCGGGGTGGGCCGGGTGGACATGCACACCCTGCGGCAAATTGCTAGCCAGCCCCTGGATGATCATGTGGACTATGTGGAAAGCTACAGTGTTATAGAGAAGCTCACCCACAAGTTTCAAGAAGCTTTCTGTGGTAAGTCCTTGCTGCAGCCCTGGGTTCCTAGCCAAGAGGTACAAGTGGCTGCCAGCAAGCTTTTCATATGGAAGTTGTATGTGTGATCATCCTTCATCCATCTGCTTCCTGTTCCAAGGACTTGGGTCTGCAGGAGCACGAGGCAGTATGGAAGACAGATGCTCTTTGAAGTTGCCTTTCAAGAATTTCAGGTTTTAGTTAAAGAAGTCTCCAGACTTGATTGACACAGAAAAGTTTGTAAACATGACCCACGTACTCCTTGAGGCATTGAAAAAGAACCTGGGAAACATCGTCTTTATATAGCTAAAATCATTGTCATGAAGGTTAAGCCTATCTGGGCAGTCCTGAGAATCTGGCTTGTAATTTCCCCTACCAGTATTGTCTTCTGAATTCCCAGTTGAGAAAGGGCTGGTTTCGCTTCCCTGCTAGAGACCAAACTGCCTTTGCCTGATTATGTTGTTTTTCCAGCCTTGTGAGGCAGGAAACTCTCCTGGCTGGTGCAGTATCTGGCCCCTTTCTGCACGGCGTATAAAAAGAGCCTGAGTATCCTACAGACACGTATTCACTCCTACATGAACCGGTGAATGGAGCGAGAAAGCTTTGTTACTTCCAAACACCCCCACACGACTGCAGGAGGTGGTCTATAAATACCCATTTCACGTGTTGGCAAGAGAGGCCGGGGGGTTTACACGCCCACCCCGTCGAAGCACGGACGCCTGGTAGGGCTTTTTGAGCGGTGCCATACACCGCGGTGCCTACGGCAAAGGCGCCGTGAACATGTACACACGGACGGACCTGGGGAACTCGCCAGGACCGATTTCTTCAAGAGGTGTAAAATTCCATGATCCAACTTTCAGGCTGAAAAGGATGGCGGTGAGCAGCTTTTGTTAAGGAAAATTTCCTCCTCTGTAGGAAGGACAAAAATTTTGAATATAAAGTGAGTCATGTATTATAATCAGGTGTCACTGCACCAGAAGCTCGTGAAAGAGGAGAACAAATAATTCATACTAAAGGGGAGATGAAGACAAAACTCGAGAAGGTGGAATCCAGGCCATGAATATTTGTGGGAGTTTGTGTTGGCTGCCCTGGAGTCAGGAGTCAGCCAGAGTCGGAGAGGCCTGTCGATGTGTTTTGAAGTTCTGGCACTGGTGTCATTCAAAAAGAGAGAGAAAAAAATCCTTTTTGTGTCTTGGTTTTTAAATTTGCAATATGCAGATGACGACGTTGTCCCCATGGTAAAACCCCTCAGAGGTGCATCTAAGGGAAGCTCTGCACTAAGGATTATTATAGCTAGTGGAGAACAGCACCACATTAACTGCCAAGTGGGCTGTTATCGTGCTATGCAAGCAGCTGCACAAAACCGTCCTTGGAGATCTCCCCAAACACCACCTGCTATTGCAGAGCACGGTTTGTGAGTACTGACAGCAGGAAGAACTGTGCAACACTGTCCAAGCCATTTCCCATGATCCTCAAAAAACACATGGGAAAAAGGGAGACTTTGGCCATCCAGCCAATAGTTAGACTTAATAAGATCTCTGTAGGCTGCAGAGATCTCAACCAGAGAGCCCAGTGTTACAGCCATCTGCATGGTTAGTAATATTCCTAATTATATGAGCTACATATCTGCTGGAAAGATCTACCAGTGCTGGCACGAAATGCATACATGTGAATTGGGAAGTCCAGAAGAAGTACAAAACGCATGCGGAGCAGAACACAAATAACTTGAAATAATGAACAGAAGCCCCTTGACTTTGAAAGACTTTGCACCACCTCCCATCATTATGATAGAACCAGAAACGTTCAGGTTTCTGCACAGATTTCCCTGGTATTTGTGAACTAATGGCTTCAACCGGATCTGTTTACGTTTGAGTTTGTTTTCCATCATCATTGCTGTAGCTGTGACGGTGGTGTCAGTCACTGAATGCTGCTGGCTCAGACTGCTGCAATTCAGCTTCTGTTTGCTCAGCGTCTCGGGAGTCGGATCCAGGTTAAGATCAGCAGGCAGAAATGTTTGTAGAGAGCGAATCTGAAAGCTGCGCATGTGAGGGTGGCTCTGAAGTGAATTCCAAGTATGTTTGGACATGAATCCCATCCAGAAAAGACAACTGTACACAAGGCTGAACTCACTAATCATAATTGTACCACATAGCTGGAAAACAATGGGTGTTGGCCAGCCCAGATGGTAGGTTGGAAATCAAATCTCAAGCAGTAGCTTTGGAGAGTGAAGTATATTGTGACATACTCAACAAACAGATGGTTTTTGCCCTCAACGTGGAGACTATTTCTAGTCCTGGCTGTGCCTTGGCGTCAGGAGACTTGTGAAAATTTCTCCTTGCCTTTCATATCTCAGCCACTGTCCAAGAGTAACGAGCTCTGCTGCTTTGTCTTGCTGCAGAGCAGACTTCGTTATCGCTGAGCGTATGGGACAAATATCACGCCTTGTGCGTGGGCCGAGGAGGCTCTGGGCTGACAAGCCTTGGTACGGGCTCTGGTTTTAATCTGCACCTTTGCTTGCAGTGGTGTCAGACCTGTGTGCCACTGGAGACCACGACTGTGAGCAGATCTGTATCAGCACCCCGGGAGCGTACAAGTGTGCTTGTAAAGAGGGCTTCACGCTGAACAGTGATGGGAAGACCTGCAGCGGTAAGTAATGATTTTCATTTGCGCCGAGCCGAGCTGTGATCTGCAGTGGTGTGGTGGGGATAGGACTGGGACAGGGTAAACGTGTTCTGTGCAGAAAGGAAGCCGTGCACTTACAACCAAGAAACGTCTTGAAAACATCAGTGCAAACCGTTGTTGAGTTTTGATTGATTAAACCTGTTTCATTAGCGATAAAATGACACTAGGGTTATATTTTCCTACATAATTAACTGAGGTCTTAGTTGTTGTCTTCTTTTGCCCTCTTCTCGTATTTTGCTTCAGCTTGCAGTGGTGGGTCAGGATCTGCTCTGGATCTCGTTTTCCTGATCGATGGCTCTAAGAGTGTGCGGCCTGAGAACTTTGAGCTGGTGAAGAAATTCATCAACCAAATTGTGGACTCGCTGGAGGTGTCAGACAAACAGGCCCAAGTTGGCCTGGTCCAGTACTCCAGCTCTGTCAGGCAGGAGTTTCCACTGGGGCAGTTCAAGAACAAGAAGGACATCAAAGCAGCAGTCAAGAAAATGTCCTACATGGAGAAAGGAACAATGACAGGCCAGGCTCTGAAGTACCTCATTGACAGTTCCTTTTCCATCATCAATGGAGCTAGGCCGGGGGTCCCCAAGGTGGGCATAGTCTTCACTGATGGACGGTCACAAGATTACATCACTGATGCTGCTAAGAAAGCCAAGGACTTAGGTAGGTCTCCTGAATGCTCAGTGGCTTGCTTCTCCCTTGGACCAGGTACTGCATCTAGTATCAACCTAGGTATGACTCTTTCCCTGGAGATGTCTCTTACTTAGGATAGAAACAGCTTACCATAGAGTGACTTTGTCAAGATGTTGCCTGACTATCCTTGCACACTCATAAAGAACTTGGAGCAACTCTGACTGAGGTTCAGGCAAATCTCGGTTTGCCAGCAGCTGGTTTTTGTTCCCACAGCCCCTCTGTGTCTCTGATCTAAGTCTGCTGAGGTCTCTGCTGGGCAGGATGGAGTTTCACGCATTTGGTATGGGATGCACACTAGACTAGCATGCTTCACGCAGATGTGAAGGAAGCTGCAGGGAGAAGCTGAGGATTTGTCTGATGTTGGCAATGAAAGTCAGGTCAGCATCAGTGGCATTCACGGTGAGGTGAAGACGGCCATCAGAGAGCCCCCTGGAGAATAACGGGAGTCGTAGGGCCAAGTGCGGCTTGGCTGTATCAGCCTTAAGGCCTCGAAAAGAAAAAGAAGAAATAAAACAACAAAAAAAAGCAGAAACACAGATTAAGAGAGTTACTGTGGGCTCCCTGTCCAAATCCCAGACACTCGAGTAAGAAACTTTCTTCAGCTTCTACTGGAATATTAAAAGTGCACGATGGCTATATACCGATATATGTATGTGTCGAAACACCGTGAAGTATAAATATCTTGAGATCTGCCCCTTCGCTGACCTGCTGAACAAGTTCCCAGTCTCCTGACATCTCTGTGTTAAGCGAATGCAGCCCATGTGAACATGCTCATGAATTGCTAAATCCTTCCCTTCCTTCTAACTTCCATCTCGACCACTAGATGGGACTAAGGCCCAGCAGATGATCATGAAGGTCAGGAACGAGCTCATGAAAGCTGATGTTTACAAAGCGAGTTGACATGTTATGTGGATGTTCAGCTCTTATAAAACAAAAGGTCTTTATAAACAGCATCTACAGAATTTACTCCCCTGTGACGATAAAGCTTTACACCTTGTTTCTTCCCCCTCTCTTGTCCCTACACAGAAATCTCCAACATCAGCTGATAAGTGATTTCAGTGGGATAAATAACAAGATGTTTATAACCAGACTCCAAACATGTTGCTGGAGTTGAACTTCGGGAAAAAAAAAAAAAAGAATACATCCGGAGGTAGAAAGACAAGGCAAAAAGGGGAGGAGGGGAGAGCATTACCAGTCTCTAGACATGGGCAGGTAGAGACAAATATTTCAAAACAGGGGTTAACTGGTGTCACCATTCAAGTCAGTGGGAAAACTGCAATGCAGTTCAATAGAAAGGGATTTAAGCCAGAGGTGGCCAATCAATCTCTTGGCATTGAAGCGTAGCACCTGGACGTGTTCCTAACTCACAGTGTGGGTTGTTCTTGACAGACTATATGAGTTGCAATTTTAGAGAGAGATTCAGCTACAATTTTGCTGAACCACAGGTCTCCATTGCACAGGAGACTTTGCCACTACATAGGTTGATTAATGGTGGCTCTGGGCTATTTCAAAAACTTCCATTGTTTCCTTTTGCTGTATTATCACTTCCCTATTAGTTGGATGCATGATCCTGTCAAGGTGTTATGATCATCTGTTCTTTCTTGTATCTCCAAAACATTGTTCTTGTGGTGACAGCGGTCATTATCTGAATAACTCTAGTATGACTTTGTCTGCAAAAAATATTTTGGAACCCTGGTTGACCGGGTTGTAATAAATCTATAATAGTAGAGGGTAAAGGGGTTAATTTCCCAGTTAGTATCTGCAGAGCTGTATGGAGATCATGGTCCAGAAGGTAAGGATGTACAAACTGACAGGGGTTGGGACTAGAGCAGCAAGATGCTCCGTGGCTGTCCAACTGACAGGCTCCCATTGCTCACAGGGTTTAGGATGTTTGCTGTGGGAGTTGGCAACGCAGTTGAGGATGAGCTGAGGGAAATTGCTTCAGAACCAGTAGCTGAGCACTACTTCTACACAGCTGACTTCAGAACCATTAGCAAGATCGGGAAAAAGCTGCAAATGAAAATCTGCATTGGTAAGAGTTGGGGATTGGGGAGAGGGGGGATTTAGTCACAGAATTTGAAGGATGGAATCAGAAGGACAAAAATATCTCTTCAAATGGATGTTACAAACAGCTCTCTCTTCTCACTGTGTCAAGTTTGCAGGATTCTTGGAAGGATCATGAGACGTCAATGTATTGGGTGGTTACCTGAACCACAGCCACCCTTACGCCTCATCTATCTCCCCTCTCTGTCTTCTCCTTCCCTTTTCCTCCACCCTTCTCCCCTTTTCTCTCCCTTCCTCTTTAGTAACGACGAATTCGTGCTGTGCCAGGTCCTGAGAATAGCCAGAAGTGACATGAGAAAAGAAGAGTTGCTCTTAAAAGAGAAGCTAAGGGTTGATTTATTTGGCTGAATATGAAAATCATCACAAAACTGGACATTTGAGTTGAGGCTCGCCAACCACTGGCTGCTCTTACAGTCAAATATGCGCTACAAGGGTGATGCGTTTCAAGTTAAAATTAGCATCTCGTATCTTCCACATGGCTCACAGGTGTCTAAATTTGGGCAACATGAAGGCCAAGTTGCCCAGGTTTGGATAGCCTAGTGAAGCAAAGGCTGAGAGGAATAACTGGGACACAGATATGACAAGAGAAGGTAAAAAATAACATAAAAGTTAAAGAATATTGACCTGTAAATAATCTGAATCTAAAAATTATTTTAAAAAAAAGAACTACCACAGTTATTTTGGATTTTTATTTTGAAGGAATCATATGCCTCCTATGAAATACTGGCCCTTTGCAATGCATCTGCTTGATCAGGCAGATCATAGTGAATCCCAAACAGTCAAGCTTCATTTAAGACATTGAATACCTTGCAGCACTTCTGAGAGCTACACTGCCAGGCTCGTCAGGAACCTGGCACTCTCTTGTCGAGCCCAGGTGCTCAGGCTCCTTTATCCTGCTAGACACGTTTTCTTCCAGTTCCCAGCAAGACATATTGCACACAGCTCTGATGAGGAACATTTAGTTCCCAAGAGAGCTCTGCCAAGCTCAGCTCTACTTTCCACGAGTGTGTAGACCTGCTCGAGTGCCCCACGGCCCCATGCGATGCAGAGATCCCCACTGCTCTCATGGCATCAGAGATGCTCTACAGCATCAACTGGATCAAATAATACACATTACCAAATGTTAACCTCCCTTTTCCCTTTCTTTGCAATTTCTAATGTTGTGATTTGTGCCAAAATCAAGAGATACCCATGTAAACATTAGTGGGTTAGCAGTAGGCGACTCATCTGTTTTTCTCCCTGAGTGTATATTAGAGAGAAAAAGTACTCGTGAAGTTGGAGGCCTTGCCTCAGAAAAAACAGATTCCGTTCCTTGCTTCACTGCAGATGTCCTGGGTCAAGCTGGGCAAGTGCCCTCTTTGCTAGATCCCTAAAGATGGGACCCTTCTTTCCTCCCAGGAAGTCTGAGAGGGACAGCACCCTCGAGAGTCCTGTGTCTACAGAGCTCGGTAGCCGGGCTTGCAATAGAGACTCTCTTTGCCATGGCTACTTTAAAAAACAAGAGGCGATCCAAGAACAAGATGATGGGAGCTGTACGAAAACCTCCAACATATTGCATTAAAATATTTTTTTAGAAAGAAAATACATTTAGACTTCAGCATTCAAAAAAAAAAAAATTTTGGTAAAACTACTTGTTTGCAAAAAAAAAATCAATTTTGGTAAATATCTTAACCTTTGAGTTTTAAAAAAAAAAAAAAGAAAGGGAAGGAAATCTTTGTATTTGTTTGATTTTCAGTGCCAGCTTGTATTTATCAACAGATGGCTAGATATATCTTAATATCCAGCTTTAGTTTACTCACGACTGGTTTAAACCTGTTGTATTTTTGTAGAAGTGATGTCCTTTCCCTTAAAAAGTCCGTCTCCTATTTTCTCCTTCCATTCGCTCCGCAGTTGAGCTGACTCAGTGTGGTCTTGTAAACATCTTTCTTTATCCAGCCTTCTCACTCCTATCCCAGTTTTAGTTAATTTTTCTTGAAGAACACGTAGAAATTATTGACACGGATTAGCAAACTGATCAATGCACATTGCTTCTTCTTCTCAAGAAATGGAGTGCTGAAGCAAAGCTCAAACAAGTCTGGACTCTCAGATGGTAAATAGTGCCTCCAATTTTTATTTCACAAAATAAGGGTACGGCCCATCATGGTGACGTTATTGGGGAGAAAATTGGCAGAGATTATTTTGAGCACTGAATTTGGTCAGATTCGAATTTATAGGGTGAACTTTAAACATCAGTAGTAGAACTCAGTGAGTTTTCAGGGAACTTGGAAATGCAGGAAATTCATCTTTTGCAGAGAGCCTGGCAAAAACAAGAAAACCTGAGATTCTCTAGTCATCTGAGGTTAAAGCCAGAAGTGATCAGTCAGAAAATCAGAAGGAATTACATTTTTATTCCCTTCATATTTGTGATAAAGAAAATAAGAATTGCTTTGTTTCACTTGTCTCAGTGATTTTGATTTAATCCTTCTTTTGTGCTGCTTAACTTGTGTTCTTGATATTCTGACCCACAGAGGAAGATCCATGTGAATGTAAATCTATTGTGAAGTTCCAGACAAAAGTAGAAGACCTCATAAACTCGTTGCAGAGGAAATATATCCTTTGGAAGCTGTCTTTGTTTAGAACTCAGTGGGTTGGGTTGTGCTTTCTGGAGGGACCGCTGGGGAATGTCTACACGTGGCAGGAGGAGGTTGGGTAGATGTTCAGGAAGCTGAGAAAAAAGACACTTGAGTTGTGAATGCGTATGACAAGAAGGGTCCTTGCACCAGAGTGCATAGCTACTGGTCTGACACAGAATAAACAGAAGAAAAACAATAGAGCCAATGTAGAATATGTCAAACCATTGCAACACAGCAATGAGGTGTAGGCACCAAGATCTAGGTTAGCTTTCAGAAATAAGCTTAAATGAGCCAACACAAGCGTGGAAGCATGGTTCATGCATGAGACGATGCTGCTACCTCTGCAAGCTGTGAAGCAGGCCAGAATGTGAGGGCTGTGAGCAGCAGTGGTTAACACTGGACTGTGAGCAGATGAAACCACTGGTGCACGCATGCAGCAGATTCGCTCAGTCAGTAAAGCTCCATGGATGGGATTGTTTTTATCTGACGGTAAACGTCCACAACGCAAACCTCACATAGTTGGCTCCTAAATTCATCCATAGCACTGGAAGGAAAGAGGGTCTTCTGCAGCAAACCACCTCTGACTGTATCGTTGGTGGTCTGGATAAAGTGAGATGGATAGGACCAGTAGTCAGAAGGGTAGATCCAATTTCTCCCAGCTGGCTAAACCTCCGTTGTGAGACTAATGTAATGTAACAGCTTACTGCAAATATCTCCAGTGAGGTGAGGTGGATCTCACCCGAACTGAGTTTGTGGGATAACATTCTGCCATGCTGGACCCTGTCATGTTGCACAAAACCCATGAATAAGTGGTTGAAAGAAAAACAAGAAAAAGAAAAAAAGATGTGAATAAGATTCAGACTTCACAGGGGGAGAGAAATTAGTGAAACCTTGGGGTGGTTCACACAGGGCTAGGGAGATTTTTCATTCCTGAGAATAAGGAGAGAATTTTAAAAGCAATTTTCAAATTTATTCACACATTTCTGTGCTTTGCTATGTCCATTGCACAGTATATTTTCTACTCTTTAACTTGAATTGAATGAAATCCACGACTTGTTATGCAAAAGGTCAGAGTAAATCAGTAGTTCTCACTCAGTGGGTTGCTGCTCCCAGGCACATCATGAAAAGCAATTAGTGAAAAGAGCAGAAAATTGCGACACACTAGATAGCTCTAAGAAAAGCACTCCGCTCCACTCTCCACGCAACCAAAACTGCTCAAGGTCAGGAATTCCCTGTCAGCCGCTCAAAACACACTCCAATCATTCTTACATTTTCTACTCTTCTTTTCATAGCAAATTGATAGGTGCACCTGAGCATGCGTGCATGCCTGAACATTTTCTACCTTCAGTAAAAGTTCATCAACCTGAACAATTCTGGAAACACCAGAGTAGATGATGACAGCATTCTTCTGCTATCTGCTCCCAGCAAGGCAGCTCCATCCGTTGTCTCTTCTGCAAGCCAGGAGAGAACTTGAGCAATGAATCACTAATGTGCACTGTCATTTTTTTTCTCCTTAACTCTTGCTCACTGGAAGCCGTGGCAAAAAGGATCGAAGCCCTGGAGAACAAGATCATCTAAGATCCCGAAATAATATTATTTCCCTCCTTCCTAATGTAACAAAACTAGAACTCCTTCACCTGTAACAGAGGGCAGCTCAGCCACAGTACTTTGGCCAGCTTGTATTTTTTAAGAGAGTCTAGTCTACCTGCATTTGTTTAAAAGGGAAGAAGTGTAACAGTAGAGCAGACATTGTAGAACGGGCAGAGCACTGTGTGTGACTGAGAGCTAGACCATGCTAATGTTTGTTGCATCGTATAGAGTGCATATATTAAAAAAACATGGAAAGATTTGTTTTTGATTTAAAGCTTAATATATATATGTGTTAATAAGTACTTGATTATGAGTTCTGTGAATCCTCGCTGTGTTCTTCTGCATCTTTTGTTTCTATGCATGAGATAATTTAATTTAAAAGTCAAAGTGGCTTAAAATCAACTCGGACGCTGAGTGTGAAACGTCAAAGCCGCTGATCAGCTTCTTATTGTAAGCACGACACATTTGTCAGTAAGTAGGTGCAATACAGCAACGGTCTCTGAGCGTGCGTTGCACACAAGATAGGACAGGATGCTGCTGCTGGTTGGGTTTATCCAGCTGCGGTACAATATGAAAGGATCAAAAGCTCAGCTTTCCTGGCCAGCAAATGCTCCCACAATGTCTCAGTGAACCGGCACCTGAGCTTGATCTGTTCTGGGTAAGTCCTGACAACGTGCAACGAGCCAGCGGTCATGACTCTATATTGCAGGGCAGTGCTGTTAACACCAACCCCAGGAGATGCGTCCCTGCTCCTCAGCTCTGGTCTCCACGTCCTCAACCGAAGCTACAAAATGGCATTAGTGCCTAAAACACAGGGAACTGCTGCTGGAGCTGCTGCCGGTGGAAGTGGTGCCTTCAGCACTGCGGTGACCAGAGGCTCACTAGCTCCTTCCTTATCCCACACCTCCAAGCACCTTCAAAGCCAGAAAGTTCATCTCAACACCTTTCAGACTCTTCTTCTGTTCCTGGATTCCTGGTGCTGGCAAGACAAAGCAATGTGGGCCTGAAGCATCTAACGCTGCCTGTCTTCTACAGCTGTAGTCTGACCAGGCGTGGAGCGAAGAGGCCATGTTTATTCATGGCACAGCGGCACATCATCGAATGTGAGCACAAGGGGTTGGGTTTGGAGGGGTTTTTATCTTTATTTTTTGTATCAAAATATTTGTACTTGAGACTATGTGAAAAGCTTATCAGAATAACTTGGCCTGTTCAGAAATGTCACCATAGCAGATATGTTCTGGGTGAATATTAAAAGTTTGCTGAAAATTTTAAAAACGAATTTAACTTACTTCTTTGCATAAGCTTTGAGGTAGTTGCCTGACAACATAACATCTCTGTAGGCTTGTTCGCAGGTAGGAAAGCCTCCATCTCATGTCACAACCTTTTATTTCAATGGAAGAGAAGAAACAGTTCCATAGACAAACCAAGACCCTTCTCTCAAAACAAAAACTTCTTTTATAACTAAAATAATTTATTATACTCTTGGACTTGCAGGAGCGAGTCAACACATTTCCAAGCATTAGCTCAAGGATTACAGTCAGTTCTTGATAGCAAAACCTCATCCTCTCAGTCAAACCTTGTATACCTCAGATCCTGCGATAACCCCTACCAACTCCTGGACTTCTAGGAATAAGATTTCTGCTGTCTAATTTTACACATAACAAACCTAGACCTCTAAACTTGAGCTTCTCATTTGTTTCTCAATAGAAATAGACACCACAGGACATGCTTGTCAGGATTATCTAACGTGCACGTCTTAGTGAGAGAAAGCAGCACCTGAGCCTATTTCTCTTCATAGGTTATAATGACTCTTTCAGACTCACGCAACTGACTTCTAAACACCTCATATGGGGCTACCCAGTCTCCTCCACAGCCATCCAAGGAATCATTTTGTTGGTTATGTGAAATCACTTTCTATATCTATAGTGGGGGAAGAAAAACCTCCACGGTGAGCAAAAGAAAAGAAGGTGCTTCATGCTGCTCAACTTCTCATTTTACCAAGGACTACCAGCAGCTGAGCTCCTGACACAGTGCAGAATCTCACCTTGCTGTTGAATAACATCACGTACCAGCACAGTGTTAGAGCCAATTCCATCTGCGAGACGGGAATCTGTATTCATGAGACAGAAAGCATCACACAAACAAGCTGTGGAAAGGACTGGTGAGGAACCAAGTGAGTGGCAATCCAGGAGGCAGGTGTGAAAAATAAGGAGAAACATCCAGGGTGGTAATGGTTCATCTCCATGAGTCAGCAATAATGGATCCATAATGGTGGTGGAGGAGAAGACCTAGAGGTCGAGTCGTTCATCAAACAAGCCTACGTATCATCTTTTCACTGTTGCTTAATGAGTTGTTGGTCCTATTATCTCTCCCCGTTGGAAACCAGGGTTCAAGAGTAGCCCAGAAAACAAGAAAGATGATGGAAATATTTAACAATTCTCACAATGGCCCCTACTGACTTCGCTGGGTACTAGACTGGGCTCAAAAATGCTTCCAGCACCATATGCCCAAGGATGAGTCAGAGGGGTTTTTTCACCACGACAAAGCCAAGAAAAGAGATAACAACAGTTTCCAGCCAGAGGAAATTCCAGGAAGCAACTGGGCTTTGAGAAAAGCAGAGAGGTCCATGCAAACCACAGCTCAGGGGCTGGAGAGCTCACAGGCTGATCCCACCAGATGAGGGGAGGATGAAGCCATGGGTGTAGCTGGAAGCCTCATTTATCTCAGAAATGAGATGAGAGTCTAGCTATGTTGGAACTGTTGTCTTGTGACAAAAGGTTTCAAAGAAAATAGAACTTTTTGGCCAGTAAAGTTACTGCTTCTGACATGTTTATATAACCCAGTGCTCATCTTGACCTCAAGGAATACATGGTTTAATGTAATGTGCAGGTTCCCTGATGAATTTCTCAATTTCTTATTCTTTACTCTATTTTCCTCCTTTTCCATTTATTTCTGTGTCTCTTCAATCTAACAGCTGTTCAGAGGTAATTCACTTCCATCTGATAAGATGGTGACAGCATTATTTTTCTTTTTTATTTTTTTTTTAGCTATAATCAGTTTGCCAATCATGGAAATGAGCTCCTGTAGTTAATTTTCTTATATGCCTATTTATTCTTTAAACGCCTTGAAAGTAAAACTTAATAGTCTCAGGAACTAAAAGATGGATTTGATTTTAATTCCTGTCGTGGCACTCATGGAAATGTCTACACGATAAGATATTACTATTGTCATTCTGCGGTTTAAGATGTTTGGCTGACTTTTCTGGTAATGGGATAAATTTATGGAAAGCGAGGGCTGGATCTTCACCTCCACAGAAAACTGCATCCATTCAGCCTACCCTGCCCATTGCAAGTTTAATCCAACAATTTCCATAAAACTCAATTCTGTTCATGTCTTTGGGGAGCAAAACCATCTCCAGCCCTTTCTAGGGAGGCTGTTCCAGGTAGAACCATGCCTAGGGGCTAGTGACTCAAATCAGAATGTGAAGGGCTGATATACCAAGCACTGCTCCTTCAAATCTCTGCAAGACACCTTGAGGAAGAACCTAGGAGACACAGTGTCTTCCTAAATCACTAAGTTCCTTGTTTCAGTGCAATACTCTTGGATGCTGCAAAGAAACGCCACTACACACAAACACAGCAGCTCTTTTTTCAGTCTTTCTGGAGAGCATACCATTATATCTGTCTTTCCTAGATCTTATCTGTCCGTCCATCCCTTCATCCATCCATCCCACCCAATCAGTCAAGTAGCAATCTTCATATTTCTCTATACTATGGTCCTTACTCATTGGAAATCTTAATCCAAGATAACCTGTTGGCATCACCAGGCCCACTTCGCACAGTAAAATCCTCCTCAAAGAACACAACAGAGGAGTGGACCATGAATAATTTGCAAGTGTAAACAGAAAAGAACATTTTTCCAGTGCTCTGCAATGGCAGGAAGACCATTATCAGGCACAGAATTGCTTCTGTAACTAATATTTTGGTTTGTGTTACAGAGAAAGCAGAACTAAACTAATTAACAATTATTTTCCCTCCCTTCTCACTTCTCCTGGCTTAAAACAACAAAGCATCTCCAAAAGTCAATTAGTCACTGGGCTAGAACATAGGCTTTTGACATTGTAATTAGACTTCATTAGTGGATCGCCAACGGCAGTAAGATGGAAACCTACTAGATGAGCCTCTCTTTGCATTTTCTTTCGGCTAATTACATGCTTATCTTGGAAACAAAAGATGCTGCTGCACAATGAAAAAAAAAACACTTATAGGTCCCGAATCGTGGAGTGATGGGCTTATAGTGAAAGCCTTCTTGCTGGAGGTTGTAAAATGATCCTTCTGCAGACATGGAACTTTTTTTCCCCTCTGTTTGCTGCTGCATCCTACATAGGACCACTCCTTCTCTCCACATCGCCAAGTCCCAAGTTCCTTTAGATCTGCTGGCAAAATAGTTTATCAAATGATGTCCTTTGGGTATTAAAAAAATAAAAAAAATCCTTGACCACTTTTTCCTTTCCTCCCTGTGAGTGCTGAACGTGCCCTTGAAAGACTGAAGCCTCCCACTGCCCCCAAAGGCAAGAGGAAAGCTCTGTCTTCCAGCAGAACTCTCTTGCCAACAAAATCCCTCTGGAGAAGCAATTTTCTCACGCAGGTCATTGATATTATAACACAGGGCCATTAGTAATCAAATAAAAAAGTGCTCTCAATTAAACTGAGGGCTTCTAGCTTGGTAACATCTTTCAATAGCAATTTGTAACACTAATACAGTGTAATTGCTGCTAATGAATGGGTAGGTAGCAGACCAGGTATTATTATGATTTTTCTCCAAGCAACACGAGGCAGTGAAACCTGTCTTGGGCTGTATGAATTTACTGCTCCTTGTGAAACTCAGCGAGTTTCTCTCTTAGCCCTCTGAAGTAATTCAATGAACAGACAGTTTAAGGTGCTAGTAAATTTACGTTGTGCAAATTACTATTTGTCATTTTATGTTCAACTTGGGAAGAGGCTTCAACAAGCCAGAGTATACAACCCTGTGTAATTCCTTTAATGATGAACTTGCTAAGGATCAGAGCCCTGGCAATAAATTGTAAATGGCTTTGTACTTCAGATAGTCATCTGGATGTATTTATTTTTTAATCGCCAATCATGGCAGGAACTGTTTTGTGAGTTTTACAGTTGTTGTGGTATCTTATTATTCTGTGTCCTATTCCCACTATTACATTCTGCATAGATTAGATTAAAGATAACAATAAACGCTGAACAGTTATCTGTCCTCAGGTAGTGCTATGTTCTTTGGTGGAGATCAGATTGCTATCCCTCTTCTCTGGATGGAGAAGGTGAACCCCAACGGCATGGTAAAGTGCTTGAGGCATTGTACAAGGCGCTGTAGGGATGGGTAGGGAGGGACAGTCCTTCTCTCCAGGGCTATCCTAAGGCAGATGAAGGCACGTAGGTAATTATGCAGCTGAGCAATCAGGTGCGTTACTTCCTACAGCACTGAGCACACTCACACACCTCTGATTCTCCATCCTGGATGATGGAGACCCATCCACAATCAACAGACAGCAGCTCTTGGCACAACCTACAATAGAAGTGATGTCTCTGGTGTCACAACACTGTCCTCACACCCACCTCTCACACTGCACAGCTCTGTCCCAAACTCATGTGACCTTCTCCTGATGTAAAAGTGCAAGTTTTGGAGAGAGAAGGGTTAAAAGCCTGTTCCTATGCTTGGAGATGAACTTTGCAGCACAGACCACTGCAGTTCACACTACAGCCAGCTCCTCACTGCCTTGCAAGGGGGCACAGCAAGGGAAGAAGCCCAAAACACAGTGGGTGTAGGAGTTAGAAAGGAGTAACTTCTCCACATGCACTGGTCAACTGAAAACAGGGACTTTGGCACCACAGCACAACCTTACCTGGGTCAGGTTGCTAGCAGGTAGCTGGGAGTTGACATGGGCATGTCCTGCCCCAGAGCTCCTGGTGAATTAACGCGTACAGGCATCTCTGCAGACAGCAAGGAACACTGATGGGCATTGCAGTGGTGCATTCAGATCATGTGCCAGGGCTGCCCAGAGTCTCAGGGACTCTGTTACTGGACCTTTTAGAAAGGCATAAAATTAATAAACTACCTACATGGGGGAAATCACTTCCTGACCTTTCATGCAGCCAAACTTCAGTGTAACCACCTGACACGTCTGGTTTTTATCAGTGTGCCCACAAATTAGCCGCAGTGTCTCACCATCTAATAGGAAGAAAGTAATTACTGGCACTAGTGCAAGAGCTGATAGCAAGGGCTACTTTGGGAAATAAAGGATTAATTTCAAATATATATGTAGGAGATCTTGATAGCAGCAGGTGTAAGGGGAAAAGAAAATTTAAGGTAGTCATAAATGTGGTAAGAGAGATACAATAGTAGAAGTGGAAGCATATTTGGAACTGAAGTGCAATCTTTCTAGCATGTAGGACAGCAATGGAAACTTCTCAAACCCAGAGGTCGTTCTAGTAATAACTGAACAAAGTAAGAAAACTCACAGAGATAAGGTAGTGACAGAAAGATGGTGGTTTTTTCATGTCTCAGGGGTTTGTCCCCAAAAAATCAGAATTAGAGGGAGGGAAGGGTGAGATGAGACTGACACTAAGCCAGCAGAACCCTGTCTGCTTAAAATGGACCATCTGAGACAGCATGTCGCAGACCCCCAAGAGCTGTGCTGGGATGGGGTGTGAGGGCTGGTGGGAACTTGGCTGAAACAGGATCCATTCTGTGTCCTCCCTGTCACCAGGGTGTTCCAAGGGGACCAGGATGCTTCTCCTCTGGCCACTCACAGTGGCTAGGCTCAGAGAGCTGGGTACTCTTCCAGGTGGGCAGGGGGGCTTTGAGGGAAGGTCTGGGTTGCACCCTCACATTCTATAGGATGCTGAGTCACATTTTTTACCAAAAGCTCCAGTTTCTCCATATCCCCAGCCTATTCTGGAAAGCCTCAGAATGCTGGATGCTCAGAAAATAGGGAGACAGCTGTCTGGGTACGTGAAAGGGAGTAAGATGTGAGAGGGAAAGGATCGCTGCTTTAAAATGCAAAGCTGCCTGCCTTGGAGCATGAATAAAAGAAAAAAGCTGTGGTTCTTTTTAGGTGAGTTTTCCTGAGCAGAGGACATTTGGGACAGCAGAGCAGCTGGTGGGATCAAAGGCCCCCACACTGCATGCATGTGGCCAGACACAGACCTGCGGTGTGGGAAACCGGCTCCAGGTGACCACCCACAGCCTTGGCCATGCAGAATGGAGAAACAGCTCTGGATGGAGAGAGACACACAGGAGGAGCCAGGCTGGCTTCTCTGACAGTGTGCTGGGCCAGGGCATGGATCCAGAAGCGGGGAGGGACTTGGAGCAGCCTTTGCCCAGTGCCGCATGAACTGAACTGGGAGCACTGGGACCCTCTTACACCCTGGTGTGTTCCGTGGAGGCTCACACAACACAGACCCCTTGGCACACAGAGGCATCCCTTGTCACTGTGTACACCCCTGGGCACCCAGACACCCAACACTTGTGCCAGGCTCTGCTCATAGGACACATCCCCTGCCCCACACAGCGCTGGATGGAGCTCGGTAGGGAGCCCATCGTGGTGACTTGGCTTTGGGGAAGCCCTGCACCGTGGTAAGAATACAAGACCCTAAGCCAAAACCCCACAGTCCTTTTGAAGGCAACAGGATGAGGCCACCAGGATGTCTCTGGAGACGTTCACTTTGCATCAGCAGGTGAAGGTGAGGTGGGGGGAGCAGCATCAGCAGTGCAAAAGCTGCTTTCTAAGAGGGCGAGGGGGCTGCAGGCCAGGCTTTCCGCCTCTGTTACACTCGTGCCAGGATGCTCAATCCTTGCAATACGTCACCGTGATCACTAGATGTCCCCATCTGAATACAAATTACAACCTGCCAGTTCCGGCCCCCCCCCCCCCCCCCCCCCCCCAAAACCAGACCTACACCTCCGCACCACTACCTGGTTGTTCTCCTTGACACTGACAGTAATTAAAGATAACACCACTTAGCTTTCTGTCATTTGCCCTGAATCAGTAACGTTTGATTTGTTTAACCTTTGCATCAAAAAAAAAGTTAAATAAATAAGTACCTCTGCAGGATGCGCAGTGCCAAAGAAAGAATCCACAGCAGCCATGGATAACAGGGGGCTACAGGAAGGTTGCACCAAGGCCACATGCCTTAGCCCCAGCTTGATGCACCCTGTTTGCATCCTGCATCCTCTGTGCACCTCCGGGCCAGTGGGACTCTTCCCTTGTGCTGTCTTCTTGGCCCTGTTCACAAAGGGAACAGGAAGGAAAAGATGCTGGTTCCTTCCCGAAATGGTGCTGCCCTGACCCAGAACTGGCAATAACGATGGCTCCCATCTCACTTTCCATGTTGGGAGCATTAATTGACCCTGAGGTTGATCAGGGTTGTCTGATTGCCTGCCAGGTAGCTCCTGGCGAGGGAAAGGAAGGCACAGAGGCAATGTGAATTCCCAAAGTCAAGGAAGTCATGTTGGCAGTAGGAAACAAGGATGCCAAAGTAAACAGCATGAGCTGGTCACAAGTAAAGGATGGATGTGAGGTTGTCAGTTATCAGAGGTTCAGCAGTAGGAGTCGGCATAGGGAGACTCAAAGTGTTCAGAGCTCAGCTGGGCACAGCCTTGAGCAACCTGCTCTGTGTTTGCCCAGCTCTGAGCAAAGAGCAGAACCAGAGACCTCCAGAGGTCCACACCTATCCATACAACGCTGTGTTCTAACGTCTCTCCTCCAGACTCTTTCCTGGCCCTTGTTCATACCAGCCTGTAGTTTGGGTGCCTCTGCCTAGATCCTGATGTTACCCAGCTGGCTGTCATCGTGCTGCAACGCCGCACAGAAGTCCTTCCAAGAAGATTAACATCATTACAGCATCCTCTGCAACCACTGTGTCCTGACCCAAAGCCTAGGCCAGCAGGCTTTTGGTCCCAAACCAGATTATCTCCACTCAGACTTCAGGAAGGCTCAGAAAGCTGCAAGCTCTCCTCATCTCCCTGTCTTCATCCCTTAATGCCTTGCAGGACAGACTCTTTTCTCCATAGGGGCAACCACCTTCCCTGAGCTCATACTCTAGGAACAGTCAGGATATTTTTGCCCGTGGTGGGCTGGTTCCCAGACAAGATCGGTGACACAGGAAGCTGGGCTGTTCCTTCAGCAGAAGCCAGCTGTAAACAGTCCTTGTGGCAGCTCTAAGCTGGCCCCTGCTGCCCACACTATTATTTTTTTTCCCCCCCAACTCCTCCGTCTTGCTTTACCTGGCTGCTTATCTCAGACTTAATATTTCCAGGTCATTTAAGCTGCTTTATTTCCTTAAGGAGCAGCAATTGGAGACTATAACCAGAGTTGATAAATCCTTAGACTTTGACCTCAACATTTATCTACTTATCCTGATGCTTTCCGTTTCTCCAGGCTGTGCAGAGGAGGACAAGTAGCTCCGTTTCTCTTGAAGAGAAGCTCTCATTTCAAGGCAGAGGATGACTCCGTGGCAGACCTCCCCATCTGCTCTCGCAGAGTGCCCTGCCTGGGGATGCTGATCCTCAGGCTCAGGCTGTACTCAGCCTGGGATCAGCTATTCCCTCTTCAGTGGCCTGATTTTGTCATGCTAGCACACAAAGTCCCAGGGGGACGTTTTTCTTCTTTCTCTCTCTCTTTCTCCAAAGAGAAATCGCAGAACTGATTGGGCTGTGTGACAAGGCTGATCCCATAATATGTCCGGGAACTGCAAGACATCACATCACAGGAAAATGGCCCACGGCCATCAGAAGAAAGAAAAGATGCTCTAATAGCAGGCCATTATCATGAGATAATGGCCCTGTTAACACATGCTAACCCTTGCGATGTGCTTAGAAATCTGAGAAATGAAATGAAGGGTGCTGTCGCTAAGGAGAGCTTGTATTTAGCGCTTCTGTCCAAGTGGAGAAATGGGAAGTGGAATTTGAGACAGCGGTCCTGCAGGCTTAAGGAAATAGATTGAAAAATGCATTTGGAGTGCGGAAATAGCATAAAACATGTTGCAGTTCGGCTCATTTGGGATTCCAGTCATACGGGCAGCGACACTGTGGAGGATTTAGCTTGCCAATCAACATCTTATTTATTTCCTCTGAACAGGATATCTTTATTCTGCGGCCGTCTCTGCCTCCGACATCTATGGAGATTGCAAAATCAAGCAGCTTGGCTCATTTTTTTTTGTTGCTGTTTTGTTCCATCCAGAGCAGCACGAGAAGTAGGAAAATATCCATACTAAGGAAATTGCTCCTTGGTACCATGGGATGGATGCAGATCCACTCACCTCCAGGTCACCCAGCTGTGTCTGGCTCAGATACAGGGATTACATGGTGGTGAGGCTGGAGCTCAGCTTGCCAGGGATCATCTGCTAGGTCTTGGGTTGAAATACCCACCTAAGTGCCTTCAGCTGGGGTGGATAAGGAGAGGAGTGAAGCGATTTAGAGGAGGACAAAGACTGACTGGAAAAGAAAATCCAGCTTTCCTGCCTCAAATACTCTCACCACTTGAAGCAGGGTCCGAGATGCACGGTGCATGGTTCACATCTGGTGGCCCGTTTGAAATGAGTAATGGTCCAGAGCTGAACCAGAGGTAGAACCCTCGGGAAAGGCTTGGGCTGTGAACCAAGAGCCTGGGGGGGTCCTGTTTAAAGCCCAACCTCTCCCCAGCAAGGAATGTGGTACCCAAGTGAATGCCATAGGGCCAGCACCCCCAGAGCTTCCCACCTCTCCGAGCTGGAGCAGAAGTGTCCCTTCACTCCTCTCCAGGGCCTCTCTGATGCCTCCAGCTTCATGGGGCATCCCCATGGGCTTCCCAGATTCCTGGAGCTCCCAAAAGTCAGAGGCAGTCCGAATATTTTGTAAACACAAGGTCTGCCCCAGTAGTCTGGGCAACCAGAGGTTTGGTATTGTTTCGGGGGAAAGAAAACAAAACAAATTATTTCAAACAGAAACAACTGTTTGAGGTTAGCTCTTCTTTTGTTTTGTCTTTTTTTTTTATAAAGCTTTCCCAGAACTCCCAGGGCAGGAGAAGGCATTCAAATTCTCATTTTCATTCTGCTCAAGAAAGAAACCTGAATCTGATTTTTTTTTCTCTCCACTAATCCTCCCTGAATCAAATAAAGAAAACGGGTCATTTAGATGAAAGCCAGTGCTCAGAAGGTTTAATACATTAATTTAGATGCAGTGAAATATAAACACACTGGACCTGTTTCTTCAATGAAGTGTTTAGATAAAAGATCTCCCTATTAAAAATGAATTTTTGCCATTGTTTTTCCCTGAAAATATTTGAACTCTACCACAAAGAAAAAAACTTTCCTAAAAGAACCATCAGAAAATAACTCTGTATTCAAATTAACATAACATTACATTTTCTCTGAGATTTTGAGCTGGGAAAATAGACATTTTTTAGACAAAAATACAGTAAATGCAAGGCAGTGGGGAGGAAAGCCACAGGGCAAAACATTAGCACAGAAAAATGTTTTTTTTTTCTTAAAAAAAAAAAAATCAAGATTCACAGATTAGGTTGAAAAGAAACAAGCAGTAACAGTTCAATGTGTTGAACTGCTTCCATTTTGATTTTTTTTGTTTATTCCAAAGTTTCACCTTGCTCCACTTAAAAAAAAAAGTAAATACAGTATAACAAAATAATCCCCCTCACTTGAAGCACTTCTAACCAAAGGTTTTCCTACCTCATTTTCTGTGGGCAAGACGTTGGTTTCCTGAGGAGCTCTCTGATGGCCCAAGCTCCTCTGCAGCCAGCAGACCTCTGCCGTGTACACCTCCTGGCAAGCAGCCTGCTCACAACTCAGCCGGAGAAGGACTTCTTATGGATTCTGGAGAACAGCTGTTTACAAAGATTAGCACCACGAATTTCTGCTAAATTAAGGTCTCATGCTGCAGGACCTCTGAAGTGCTGATAGTCTTCAATTCTCCCCATTCTTTCAGAGCTTCAGTTCATCACACCTTGCAGCTTCAGCCAGCACCATCTCCACTTTTGCACTGCTCTGCAGTAGACCCCAAAGCCTTTTACACATCACACCATTGCAGCATCCCTTTCTCACATCTGGAAGAGTGAGAGGCATGAACAGTCACAAGGCTCCACAACATCCCTGATGGGTAGAGCTGACAACGAAACCCCAGGTCCCAGCTGTGAGTGTGAGCCCATCTCTAGCAGGCTGAGCACCTGTGTTGGTGGATCAGCCACTCAAGACTCAACTGAGTTCAGGTGCTGGTGAACTGGGTCCTGCCCTCTGACAGGACAGAGGGAGATGCTGCGTCTGAAGAACTCAATTGATCAAACACAACTGTGTGGTAAAAGGGTCACAGGCTTGCCTCGCTAAAAGGGAATGGTCCACAAGGCTGCTGTAACCTTTTGGGGAGCACTGAAGCTTCCCCAGGACAAGTTTCTGAAGGAAAAAAAATGCTCTATGCTTTTATTTGAAGGGTAAAAGCTGGCACAGGGCATGTCACAGTTAAAACCTAAGGACCACACTGATCTACAGATGTTGCCTAGCAAAGCTAGGGTCTAGGCTTCAGTGGGGCTAGTGTCACCCAGAAGACTCATTCATCTTCTCTGCATGGGAGTCAGTCCCACCCAGAATGGATACTTTTTCTTGCTTTTTCTTTCACTCATTTGTTTCATCCTTCTGGAAAAAAAAAAAAAAGAAAAAGAGATAAAATATCAGTCCTTTTTTAGTGTGGGGCAGAGGGAAGGAATCTTATTGATAATAATAAGTGCTGACGAAGAGGAAGCACATCTGCAGAGGATACTTTCCAATAGACTATTGTCTGCTGGGTGTCGCCAGCCCATTTCCTCCCATCTGAATTCTGCTGGTGGAAGCACTCCCGAGAGAGACAGCTTCACATCTGTACACAACATCGGAGCTTAGAAGAAATGTGAATCCTGGCTTTCAAATGCCAGTAATGAGAGGAGAGCGGGGGAGTAAGAATTGCTTCTTTTATTAATCAGATTCCCCCCCTCCCATCCCCACCGCCTGCCATCATCCATTCTGGAGAGCATCATCCAAGTGCCGGGGCATGCCTGCCTGCTGCTTGTGAAGTCTATCAGTAGAGTAGCCTCAGGTGCCACGTACTCAATTTGACAGTCCTACCACCGCCAGGGCTCTGGTAGCTAATGGAGGACTTTGTTTAGCTGCTTGGAGGGGTGATCCATCACAGGGAGTTCAGGCCTGACTGCAAACAGAAGATGCCTGGCTCATGAGAGTGATGGCAATCAGGCTATCTGGGGTAAGGACGCATTCCTATGGATCCATTTGCGATTCCAAACCCATCACCTCTCAGCACTGAAGTGCTGAGGTGCCGGAGGGGAGAACAAAGCCTAGGGCAGAAGCAGGCTTGCAAAGAGGAAGCTGTCAGTAAACACAAGGGAAGAGCAAATCATCTAGGCATGGGCAAGGTCAGAAATCAAAGATCTCCTAATGTTCCCTGGCAGAGGAGGAAAACTGGCTTCAGGTTACTGCAAGGGAAATGGATAAAATGGGGTTGTCTTTGCAGGGAAAATTACAGGAGCTGGGTCTCAGTTGGGTTTCCAGTGATGCTCCTCTCGGTGACTGGTGGCTGACATCAGGGATCAGTCATTCCCAGGAACTCAGACAACCAATACACCCATTAATTGCTCACAGAGTTGCCCAGTTGGGACCAATAAGAACCAGTTCCAAATTTTCAAATTCTTGTCAAAGTCAATATAACTGAGAGGATACTGGGCTGGGAGTCCAGCATGGGCAACTGCAGCCAACACTGGCCCTCTGAGCCCTGAGCACAAGCTAAGGGCATGGGAGGGCATCCAGGCTCCTGGGCTATTCTAGCAGGACGCCTCTGCTGACAAGCACAATCCAAAATCTTGTCAGCACCAAAGTGGAGGTGAGTTCACTTCAGATTGCAGCTCAGGCGCTCGGCACAGCCGTTTCACTGCCACGTGCCACTCTTACAGTGATCTGAGTCTGCAGACACTGCTGGCTCCCCAGCGACTGCGACAAGTGACGGCTGGGACACGGGCAGTGTCCACCTGTGACACCCCTGGTGACCTCAGACTGTCAGTTCTTTCCACTGGTGTCAGTGCTGACCAGCACCAGCTGCTGCTTGCTCCCAGGCTGGCATGCCTCATGATTCATACACTTTTTGGTTTTTTCTCCTTTTTAATTTTTTTTTGAGATTTCTTTGACCAGCCAGGGAGCTCAGCTGCAAAGCATCAGCTTCTCCCTGGCTGACCAGGGATATGATTTACACCCTCAGAAACCAAGCAGCTATGAGATGATCTGAGTATCAGAACAGGAACACCTTCACTGCAGCAGGAGGAGAACACCCATGGCTGACACCAGGAACATCCATGGTCCAGGGATGGCAGAACCAGCAAAGTGCACTGCCTTGCGGCTGCAAATTTTTGCTCTCTCTCCAGTGCTCCTCCCTGGAGGCCCACCTACTCCTGGGAAGGGTTCACATACATCCTGGCATTTTGCAGCCTCTTGGTATGTGCCTATGGAAACCCATGTTGCCGGGACGCTGGAGACTTAATCTGGGCATCAGAATGACTGACAGAGTTTCCTTTCGGGGCACTGTACAATAGTGGTGTAGAGTCTGAGAAATTGTACCTGAGCACTAGTCCGTGCTGTAAAACTCCAAAGAGTGCACGTCTTGCTTGCTCTTGGAGGGTGGAGATGCTGGGAAGACCCAGATCTGCATTAGGCACGACTGAAATTGCTTGCAAGGACTGACTTCTGTTGTGAAGAGTAGAAATGGCAGAGAGGAAAACAGGGTCAGGAAAAAGGGTTTTTGTCTACAGGTAAAAAACCTGCAATGCAAAGGGTGAATGACTCACCCTAAATCACCACAGGCCTCTTCAGCACAGCATTCCCTCCAACGTACTGCAAGACCCTCTTTAGACTGGGGCACTGTCTGATACATGCACTCTATTATTCTGGACAAAGCCATTTCCAACTTGACTTGAGGGTAAAAGGATTTGTGTAACTTTCTGTAGCCCTGTTGGCAGCAGGAACGTGTGATTTCCATTAGCATCAGCAGAAGTGATGAACCTGCACCTGTAAGGAACAAAAAAAATAATGCATCCCCCAAGATAAAAGTGACCCCATGTAAAGGATAATACACTTGAAGCTTTTAATCAATCCCATTAAGGAGAAGTGGTATCTACACTCCTCTAATCAAAATCCTACCTGCAACACTGCCAGTCTGGCTTAGACAAGCTTGTTCCTCCTTGCAGCCTTTTCCAGATATAGAGATTGCCTTGTGCTGAGGTGATATTGAATTGATTCAAAACAAATTTTAGGATGTTTCAGGCATTAAAGTTCTTCAGGAAGGTCACTGGTTATATGGTACAAGCAGCTCCTTTTCAATCTACCCTTTAGTTTCAATTTGCAGTTCTGCAGAGAAACAGAGTGCTCTGATTCCTGGTTTTAGAAGAAAATAAAACAAACTCATGAGGTGAGCATGGGCAGCAGTCTTTGAATTTGATTGTTAGCAACTCCTCTGAGTCAGCAGTTGGACCTTGGATCTCGTGTCTAAAAGCACGTTCTTTGCTGGTGTGATACTAAAGAAAAGTGCCAAACCAAAGAAATGTTGTCACACCTGGGTCTCCTTGGTGTGGGAGCCACAGCCTGCTTGCTTCCCTCCGGGCACTTGACAAGCCCCCAAGGGACCTTGTGAAACCCAAGGAGGAAGGTGAGGGGCATAGAGGGAAAGATAGAGACTGGTGGCACGGGAGCGGACTCTGGCGTGCAGCCTTGTAAGAAAGGTCACACGGCTGACTCTGTCACGGGCTGTTGGGGAGAGAAATGTGACAGCGAATGATAGACGGTACGAGCCTGCAGAAAGCGGGGACGGACAGCTCTGCAGATCAGGGCTGTTGGACGTTTCCTGGAGGACAACGCTATGAGGCACCTGAATGATGGAAGCGTGTTAATGAGACGGATGTGCAAGACCGGAAAATGGTAGTGGTGCTTTGACCATGGTGTTCTAAGGATTCCATGGAGACAAGGCTTGCAGGAGAGGTAATAGCTTCTATTAGAACAATTGGTATCATTGAGGGGAAAAAATGACCAGCTTTTGAGCACCCAGTCGTTGCAGAGCTATGAAAAGGAAATTGGGGTGAAGTATTACAAAAAGGACGTGGAGAGACAACCTGACATATGCACTTGTATAGCTGATGGGCTGGTTGGTAGACCTGTTGTCTGACTCTTTTGGGGCATTTCCATCCATGCAGACACCCCGACTGCATTTTACACCCTGTAAAATGCTTCTGAATCAGAGTGGAATGACTCACATTTCCCTTGTTCTCATGTTTACTTGTGTAAATGATAACAGTGAGCTCAGGACAGATGCAGATGGATCTTTGTAGCTCTCACACAATGTATATTTTTCCTTCAGTGGCCAGGACGACTGTTACACATTATTACGCGCTGCAGTCAGAGATACATCGGCGCAGTGAGCCATACAGGAGATGTATAGACGGTATGAATCAAACCAAATATCCTCAGGATGAAAGCCAGTGTTCTCTATTTACGGGGAAATGGAAAACTCACTTATTCGAAAACAGCAAGTTGAAGGCAATTTTCATTGCCAGGGACAGCTACTAGAGGGAGACATTTCCATACTCTCTAAGCCAGGGTCACCTAATTCTTGGCAATATGTCCATACTACCTCTCAAATAATGAGCAAAATGAATGCATTAGTATCAAACCCAGGTGAAAAGGACCACTGACCTAGCTGAATCATCATCAGACCTTGATATCCTCACATCTGTTTCCATCTGCATGTGGCCCCCACTACCTCCACTGCTCTAGAAGCTGTGTATTATTCTCGGAAGTCTGAATAGCTTTTCATTTTTCCAGCGTTGAAAAACCAACCTTGCTCTTCTACTGTCATCTTTGCCCTTTTTTAAGGAAGGTCTCTCTTCATATCATGCACTCTTTTCAGCAGAAGGCACTCTGCGGTTGATTGTTGGCTTCCCCTGTGATCAACTTGGTTTTCTGCTTTCCAGCTTTCCCAGCTTGTTAGCAAACAAAATTGCTTTTTATTTCTGAAAAGGGCTAATGACCTCTCTTAGTAGGGCATCTTGGAAGTGTCGCTTGTCTGCAGGTTATTTAGCATTTCAATGCCAGCACCCAGTGTAAAACAGCACCAGTGCTCTTTTATTCACTACCAGTCGTTAAGTCAGCTTGATTTGTTTCGAGGGCTTTTTTCCATCTTCTTTTTTTTTTTTTTTTTTTTTTTTTTTTTAATTTAGACTGTCGAAGAAGCTGTCTCGAGAAATTTTAACTTATTTTTTAGCCTTTGATGAAAAACGGATCAACCAAGATAAAATGTTACAGTAAGTTTTCACAAAACAACGCCACAATCGCTGAGTGAATTTCCTTCTTTTCTGACCACATATGGCTGGGTTTAGGTGGCAGTAGAAACTGTTTGTCCTTTCTTCATTAGGACAGAAAGCAAGTGCAAATTTGATGGAAATACTTGAGGCTTGAAAGCAGAAACAGACAATTCTGTCTGCCTCACTTGTCTTGAGAGAAAGCAGGAGCCATGAATCAGAGGGAAATTGCTTTAATCTTGCAACGTATTAATAATACTCAATTTCATTTATTGTGAGCAAGAAGAATACAGACCTCCCCTGCCTCCTGCTACGTTCATAATTTATCCCCAGCCAATTAACTTCTTCTGCTCCAGAATTAATAAACTATTACATTATTGATGCCAAAAAGTGGGTACGGCATTCTCTGTCTTTCTGACAGTGTTGTGAAAAGTTATGTACAACACTGCAACAGCAAGGAAAGTTTTTCTGAATTTCCTCTTGTACCAAGCTGAGGAAGGTGATACTCTGTGGGAATCAGTTCTTAATTCTTAGCCCATTACCAGCTCTGTGGCCACCCTCATCTGGCTTTTCTCAAAATGCTGAAACCTACGTACGTCCCTCAAAGTTTCCAGAGTCAGTGGTATTGCTGAGGTCAATTGAGGAGGTCAAATGGGGGATTCTCCATGTTTGCCTCATCACTGAGACACGCAGTCACTTTAAATATTAAAAAAATTAAAGGCAGAACTTCAGTCCAGGATAGGATTCATCTCACTTAGAAGTCAGTGAAGTGTGCAGCTACAGCTGAAGTAGACCCTACAGACTCCTTTCAAAGTCAGTGAAGAGAGACAGGCACTGCGAGGAGCAATTCTTCTAACCAGTGTAGGCATCTATTTCAAGATGAGATAAAACACACCCCAGGCAGCACTGACTCTGCCGACCAGATCTGCACCAGAGAGGCCTGCACTGCAAATATCTACACGTAATCAGAGGAATCCCCCTTGCTGTGCAATCTCAGAAGGTCACCCATGCCACCTTCTCTTGAGGTGGGTGAGGCGTGGAAATGAAGGGAGACTGCATGACTAGATGATCCTAGTGCTAATCTTTTAGACAGCCAAGTTTGGAAAGGTGAGTCTCAAGACCTAGGCTTGTCAACCCATGGAAGGGTATAGTGGTGTGGGAAGGCAGCCTCTGACCATGGTGATGAGGTGCTTACTGATCCCAACATTCCTTTTGTAAAATACCACAGCCATCTGGTCCCAAGTGGCATCTTCAATTCCCTTCCTACCCAATGACCTGCACAGTAAACCCACCCATTACCAATGGACTGCTGATGGGAGCTGGCTCACTCTTCTAAGTGCTGCAACTGTTTATGCCCCTTGTGCAATACAGAGGATTTTTAGTGCAGTAAGCGTAAGATATTTCCACCAAAAAAAACCACTTCACAGTGTCATGACTATAAGCAGCTTTTATATTTTATATTGCCTCAGATCCATACATGCCCTGCCCTCATACGAAGCTCTGAAGTAGCGGATAGTGTTGGACAAAGCCATGGCTCTACCAAGCAGGTTCTTGTTTGGAAATGTGGGTTTGTTCAAACCTAAGCTCTTTGAGGGAATGCATCTTTTCTGTAAGCAAAAGTTTCTTAGACTTACAACACCTCTTTGTTTTGGCCAGAAATAGTAAACCTGGCCTGATTGCCCCATAGTCAAAGACAATGTTGTTTTCTTTTTGGCTAACCATGACTGAGGTCAAAAGACTAAGAGGTTCCTAGGACCTCTTCAGTGTCTGCACTGGAACCTGTATCTCCTGCTGCCCAGGACAATGTGCTTGCAGCCAGCCTGTCACCTACTCTGGATGTGTGACCTTGCTGATGCACTTCTGTTGGAGCTTCTCCATTTCTGTAACTGAGCCTTGAGCAGAGACTGTCCCCCTTATCCAGCCGAACACCCAAACCATTGCTCTCTCTTCTCAGATACAACTCTCAACTTTTCTGGCCTCTCAATGAGAAAAGATAAAACTCATAAACCAAATAACTCCCTGGCTAGCCAACCAAGCAACCCATCCCGCCTCCCAAAATGTTGTTGTTTCAGTGCAGTATGAAATGGAGAAACAAATGTTGAAATATTTGTTTAGTTTCTGCAGTGATAAAACCCTCCCTGCTCTGCAGTGGGCTGAAGGCTCAATTTCTGGCTCATGTAAAGTTTTATTTAAAAACTGAAAAGTCCATGTAAACAAAGTTGAAGCGCTATTGTTTCTAAAGACAGCTCTGGGCTTTTCTCTATGGTAACCTCACAGAAGGTAATTAGGGAGCCATAGCAACAGCTACACCTCCCAGCATACTGTCTGCTCTCTCAAACACTGTGCAAGCTCCAAAACACACATACAGCCAAGCATCCTGGGGACGCCGGGCTGGTTTACATTATGTAAGAGGCAATGATGTTCCCTAACATCACTTGGGGCTTTATTTTTGACAATGTTCTGTTTATTTCTGCTCCAGCGCGTGAACAGGAGACACTGGCCAAAAGCTGTGATCATGTGTCCCTGCCTTATGTGGGAAGCCAGGCATGCAGCATGTCTGTCCAGACAGGGAAGCCTTGCTAGATGTGAATTATCACATGCTGTGCTGGGATCCATGTCCTGCAGCCATCTCTGCAGTGGGGATGATGCTCTATAGTTGGGGAGAAATCGTGGCCTCAGTGTTCAGCCATCCCCAGATTTGAGCTGTGTACTTTGGAGTTCTTGGGATTTTGCTCCATTGCTGATATGTTATATGGAACTGTGGAGTTATCTAATTTGTACCCTATATCCTGTTGTTCCCTGGGGAGCATCTATAGCACTGGTACCCACCCCTCCCCAGAGGGTCCCCTCACGTATCTTCTATAAAACAGGCGCTCTGAGAAGCCCAGAAATACAGTTTGGCAAAAATCCCAGAGTGGGGTTGGAAATGCAGTAAGGCTGTGTGCTAGATGTGACATTCAAGCACCCAAACCAGTGATTTTCCCCAGCTCTCCACAGACGTCTTCCTCTTTGTGAACTGGGCTAACAACGTCGCTCTGCTTACGAAATTCTTACAAGAGACATTCAAAAGCCCTTTTGTCACAAGAAGGCAAAAGCCTGCCCTGGCAAGGTGACAGTTTCCATCTCTCTTACACAGCACCACAATGGAAACTGCGATGGAGGGTGGAATATTGCAAGTAAGGCAAGTTTGACCGTATAAATTGGACCGTGCCCTCTGCTCAGATGTAATGGCACAGGACCCAAGGCATAGATGTCCTAAATAAACCTTAGACCTCGAGTACTTGCGGGGCACCCACCCATGCTGGCTCTCCTGCCTTCTTTGCTTTGAATAGGTCTGTGGAAAACATCATCTTGAACCGCCAGAGCATAACTTCAGAAGTAGGAGGGATAGTGGGCCTGGGAGGCCCCAGAAGAGGTGATGGTCTTTGGATGGATGATACTTCCGAAATAGGACTCTCTTGCAGGAACTAGTGATAAGTGAAAAAGACAGGGATGGCAAAGCCCTTTTATTACTTGGACATAGAGTGGGACTCTGAGTTCTGGGTTTCATCCCTTATTTTTTCCTAAGCTACTGTTCTCAGGTTGCTTCATGTGCCTCTCAGCTCCTTTTCCCATGACTGTAAAAAGGGACATCCTCTGTAACACAGACCAAAGCCTAGTGACAAGAACGCCTCTACCAGAGCTATTACCAGCACATTCAGCCCTAGAAAGGCTGCTTCCAGCAGCTGCCCACTGTCTTTAATTCCGTGGCCATCTCCCACCTCTGCAATGAGAATTTTGCTCACCTGGACAAGGACGGACCCCAAGGTGTTTGCTGCTGACAGTGAACATGCTGTGGTGCTTTGAAGAAAGTCGCTTCGTGGTGCTGCCATTCGAGGTTCAATGACCAGGCACGGCGGGTCACAGGGGAAGGAAACAGAGCGGAGGAGAGCATGTCCTGTCCACCTTCCACGTACCACTCGTGTCTGTCCCCACACACAGAGGGCGGCAGCAGCAATTTCTGCTAAAAAGAGGAATGATTTGGAGCCTGTTTAAGCCTATCCACCCACTTAAGCAAGGTATTTAGACTCAACAGGTCTCCAGTTTGGAGCTGACAGGCGTTTACTCTATGAAGACACGAAAGCTGTAATTTCCCATAATGAATAGCAACTGCTTATTAGCTGATCTCTCCTTTCCTAATTTTGTTTTATGTGCAATCTTGGCAGAAGTGCAGCCGCTCAGCTGCAGGTGGGAGATAGGAAGTAAACTTAAATATGCAGGAAGAAAGAAAGAGTATATCAGAAAAAAGTAGTAAGAGAAATCAAAAAAAAATTGCAGAAAGGGATTGAGGAAGGTGGGCTCAGGAAACGTTTTCCTCTCTGGGTCAGCATTTCAGCCTGACTCACCTGCGGGTGGGAGCACAGTGGTTTTTGGTCCCCCCTCTACAGCAGCTTGTATCCAATATTGCTGAATATGGCTGTTGAAGATCAGGACTGGACACACCATTTTAATTTCTCCGCCTCAGGAGGCTATTAAAAAAATAGAGTTGATTCAGTCCAAGGACCTAAGTGGCACCCAGTGAATCTCTCAGCATTTCTTCCAAGAAGGTGGCATTGCAAAGGCTTCTCTGCCTGCCTGCTTTGCTGTCTGATTTCTATTTGTGATATCTCGGCCTCACCTACAGCTCTGTTTCCCTGAATGAGCCCATAAGTGAACACAATTTGAGTGTTTTGTGACCTCTATCTTTTTGGAAGGAATGGGTCTTTTTATCTCCCAAGAGCCTAACAGGTCACAGGATTGTAATTTCCACCAAATGATCCAGATGGGAGTGAGACAGGTGGGTCTGAAGATGAAGGACAAGCAGCCACACCATAGTCATCACAACCACTAGAGCCTAACTAGGAGTCTGGGGCTGTCTCCATGGAAAGGCTGGCTCAGAATGGACTGTGGAGAGAAAATAACACACTTGTGCCCTCTCTGCAGTCCCATTAGTGTTGTCAAGAGTGGCAGAGCAAGGCAAGGGTTTGAACTGTCATTGTCTACCTTGCAATCATTCTGCAAGGGGAGTATCGTCATCTTCCAGGCTGTCCATCAGGGAACAAAATTCCCCCTCCAAGAAGAATGGAGAAACATCTTGATGAGAATTGTTAACATATAAATGCAGTCCCTCTGAGTTCTTATTTTGCTGGTTTTCCATCCGAAGAAAGTTCTGTTTAGTTTCAACTCTTGGTTTCCCTGTTTGCAAGAAGGAATGATGTAACACAGACTTGGTTCCTTGCAAGAAGGAATGATGTAACACAGACTTGGTTCCTGCTGTGCTCTTAGGATGGTGTTACTGATGGAGATGGGGTGGGGGTGTTGGTAGTTGGACCCAAACCTGTTTGCTACCAACAGCACAAAGACTGATGGTTACACCAAAGAATTAAACACTAACAGGAGTGATCAGCTTTAGAAGGTGTGACTATGTACAGAAATTACTGTCAGATATTACAACCTTAATCATTATCTTCTAATCTGAAACCCAGGAACTCAAGAATGTTCCAAATACGTGAACCAGAGGAGAGAACAGGTTAATAGAGCAATAACCAGCTCCCACCCTGTGTACATGAGCTGACAGACGAAGGGCTGTGTGGGGTGGAGGACAGAGTAACAGCCCAGCACATGCTCCGTGGCAGCACACTGCAGGCAAAACAGTCTCAACTTGGGGAATTTTTGCTTAATTTAATTTCTTGCCAATTAACACCAACTTCTGATGCCTGATTTGGGTACTGAGGAAAAAAAAAAGAGAGGACAATTAAAAAACACTTAAGAAAACACATTATCTCCCATTCCCCAGGGCTCAACTAAAGCCACTTTCCCCCTCTCCCTCCCCACTCCATCTAAATTTGTATGCAGTGAGGGTCGATGCTGTTCTTTGCTTGTTGCTGGTTTTCCTCCACTCAAATGTTGGTCACCCACAGTCCCAGTCCCTCAGGGACATCCGTCTCTCAGCATGGGTCACCCGTGGCGACAGTCCCTCATGGGTGTCCCTGCCCTGGTGTGGGTCACCTGCGGACTACAGACCTGGCATGACTCAAACCCTGTGATTTACGCCCGAGAGCAGTGACCAAGCCCTGCGAAACCTCAACGGGAGGTTTCAGCATCCCCCGGCAGATCTCTGACACGGAGGTTACCATATTAATACACATCCTGCTGTCATTTCATCGAAACGACAACGGACTGATTGCATTAAGCGCCCTGTCAGCTATTCATTAAACTCCTGATTGAAGACTGTCACTGATGCCTTTTCCCTTTTAATTAAAACGGGTGCTTCTGAAGGCAGGCTGGAAGCCAGCACGTGCCCTGGGTGCCAGGCGCAGCTCCGGGCTCCTGCTGCGGGTGCTGGGCTGGGGGAGCCCGAGCAGGACCCTTCCCCCCGCTCCCCTCTCTCCCCTCTGATTCTGACTTTGGAGAGAGTGTTAATTAAAAACTGTTTCAAGGATTCATCTGCTGAGGCTCCTTTCTTAATTAGCGCACCCTATTAGCAGTAAAACTGTGTAACACAAACAAGGTTTTACATATCTTCCCATTTTCTTCTCTTACATTTGCTGGGGCGATAACAGAAGATGGATGATTCGTGGGTGTTTCAGCTGATTAGGAGCCAGATCCTTGTTTTCTCTGTCCCTTTCTGCTCGAGTGTTACGAATGTCCCGATGCGGGAGATTTCATCTGTGTGAACGACCCCGGAAAGTAAAGCGTGTGCATGAGGAGGGGTCACTCAGGAAGTGGTTCGGATGGCAGTGAGCACACACCGAGTGTGTTAACACGGTGGACACCAGCTCCCAGAGGTGCCCCAAAAGTCCAAAATAGCAACAGCAAAGAATAAATACATTCAGTCAGAGAAATGGTTTTATCGGTGCTGAAATACGTGATCTGGAGCCGTTCTGCAAACTTCATTTACAGGGGACAGCATTAACCCTTCTGGACATCAGGGCACCTCATTTGGGTGTTCCAACAGGGATTGGAGAGAGAAACGTTGGGTTCTGCCCCGTTTTGCAAGGCTGTGGCTGGGCTGTGGAGGGAGCAGGGGGAGATGCAGCCGAGCATCCTTCTCTGCTCACTCTTCCCTGTGCTCTGAAGCAAACAGCACAGCCCAAACTACCAGTCACTTTGGAAACCTTCACCTTGGCTGGGGGCTCTGGCTCCTACCAGTGATACTTGCTATAGAGCCACAGGCTTGAAATGATAGAGGGTGGTAATTTCTGAATTCTTCAGAGGAACACAAAGCCCAAATATTATATTCAAGTACAGAGTCTCCAAAACCCCTATTAACAGGCTTCTCTTCATTATTCCTTTGATTTGCATAGTGCTGTCTTAACACAGACTAAATGTAATTATTTCTCGTTGCTGTTTTGCCTGTATTAGTAAAAGCTAATGCCACAGGGCCTTGTTCAAAAACTGCCTGTATAAATATTGTTAAAAATAAATGCATAACATTAATTCTCCATCGTTCATGTCACTGTTTATTTAATGCTCTAAAAAGCTAATTACCACTAATTTTATTCTACATCTTCTTCAGGTCTTACAGTCTCAGCACTATAAGATAAAAGAATTAATTGTTAATTAGCATACCTTTTTTGGAGAACACTTTTTTCTTCATCAAAGATTACAAGAAGAGGAAGAGAGGGAGAAGGGGAAGAAATGAAGCGCTCAATATTTCTGCCAGCTATGGTGCCAAAATGGGCTTTTTCTTAAACAACAACACAAAACTTTATCTGGCCCAGGGGAGGAGAAGTACAAGCTACGGTGTGTGAAGCCAATAAAAAGCACCAGTATTATTATTAGTTTTCCTTGCACTGGGTGTCTGAACACATTGTACCCGACCGTGTCTGCAGCCTGATGGATTTGTAAAATGGGAAATGATGTCGCTGGAATTTTAGACATCCACCACCAAAAGCCAGGATGCCCTTCGCTGTGAAACGACCTGGGTGGCAGCGTGAACACTAACTTTGAACATCATCGTGGCAGTATTGCACTTGAAGGAGCACTGGCAGGGAATGCCAAGCATTGCAATGCCCATTCCTAGGCATCCTAGGACATGTAGTGACAGGACACGGGGCAATGGCTTTAAACTGAAAGAGGGGAGATTTCAATGAGATCTAAGGAAGAAATTCTTCCCTCTGAGGGTGGTGAGACATTGGAACAGGTTGCCCAGAGAAGCTGTGGCTGCCCCATCCCTGGAAGTGTTCAAGGCCAGGTTGGATGAGGCTTTGAGCAAACTGGTGTAGTGGAAGGTGTCCGTGCCCATGGCAGGGGTGTTGGAACTGGATGATCTTGAAGGTCCCTTCCAATCCAAACCATTCTAGGATTCCATGATCCTAAAGCCCAGAGGAAGAGAGAGAGACCTCCAAGCCTGGCAACTAGGCATGAGATGTTTCACATCACCACATTAAAAAGTCCAAACGCAGTCAAAACCATTATTCAAGATTAGATTTACACCACCCACCTGAAGGCCTGTGCTTGTTGCCTCACTTTACTCCGATCCTCCCAGCCATAGCTGTGCCTTGGAGTCAGATGACATAGGTACATCTCGTGTAGAAGACATTCAGGCAAGAGGGCACTGGGAGAACGGCTGCATATGCCACCCCACAATGCCTGTGTGACTCCTGCACTCTTTTTATTCCAGGGTGTAGATAGTGTTATAAATTCCTCCAGAGCTTGGTTAGTACAGACTACACTACCCCTTGGGCTCACCCCTGCACACAGTGCCTTTCCTCCATGCTGAGGACAGGTTCCTATAAGGAGAAACCATAGAACAAAGGAGACCTTTTCATCTTTCTACCCTTTTCTGGGGCCTCTCTAGTCCAGATCAGACGGGATTTCAAAGAAGGGATAAATCAGAGGTGATGGGCTCCTGTGGGAGGGCAGTGGTCCTTTTCCTGCCCTCGTCCTTGGCCTCCATTCCTTGGCTCCAGTGCAGTTGCCTGTCTCACTCATATGTGTTTTGGGCAGAGATGTTTACAGTGAGCTTGACTGTGGCAGCAGCAGCTTTTCAGGTCACAGGAAAGGGCATTTCATCAACTTTGTCTTGCAGAAGCCAAGATCCTGCAGAACATCCCCATGCTGATATACCAAACATACTCTTCTTCCCAACTTAAGCCTCAGATCAGCCAAGAGGGGCAACATCGAGTTTGGTTTAGCCCTAATGGCAGTTCCCTTGCCCTTGCACCCAAATTTTCAGCCATCCCCTGTCACAAATCCTCTAATACCTTCCCAGGGCGATGGGCCACCATGCCATTGATGTCCACTGGCAACAAGCATGCCTGGGAGCCTCACCATGCGGTGTCGCGATGGGAGCGTGCTGTTTATGCCAGAGCAGACTTGCTGGCTTTGTGATGTATTTATAGTTGCGTCGCTTTTCTCTCCAGCTAATTGGAAATGTCAGGGAACTTTTAATTTGTAACAATGAAGTGAAACTCTTCCGCCTCCGTATTTACATAAATTAGGGAGAGTTTGCACACATACATTTCCTGGAAGAAAAGACAAAAAGAAATAAATTCAGGATGAGTTTCCTACTTGAAATATTCATGAAGCCAAGCACAAAAATATAGCAACTGACTAGACAGACTTGTCAAAAAGAAAATTAAAGACAGAGCCATGGGGACAGTTTAAAGCCATGTCCTGGGAGGCTTCTTGCCCTTCCCACTCCTTTGGTGGTGGACTCTGCCTGCCCTCGGGTTTGTCACAGGCAGACGGGGACCGTTCCTCACACCGCTTCTGATGTTGCCCAGGTAGCAACACATCAGAGACGGGCCACGTCGGTCCAGCTGCTCAGCCCCAGAACGTGGCTGGGCTGGGGAGGTCTGGCTGGTCAGAGCAGGAAATTAAATCCGTCTGGCATGTCAGTCCTGCTCCGAGCCCACAGACCAGCCCCTGCTCCAACTCTCATTAGCAGGGGACCCGCCACACAGAAGTCCATGAGATCTCTGCTCCAGCCGGGCTTCGGCAGGTCTCTGCTTCGGGCCATTTCCAAAGGGGGTTCGTGGGTTATTATTTTTTGGCTAAAAAGATAGGGGGTTTTGATCAGCCGCTGCTTTGCAGAGGTTCACACAGCCTTAATAAGATGCCTTTGTGAGGAGCTATGAACCGAGTGCCTCGGCCCCGGACAGGGCTGAAGGAGACAGAGGATTCTGGGGTGGAAAATGAGCATTTATTCAGCAGCAGCCACCAGTGGATTCTGTTACTTCTCAGCAGGAATGGAAAGCCTGAAAAATTCAGTGCTTATGGCTTGTCCTAGCTTCATCTAAGCATCTCTCCACATCCATGACCTATTACCTGCTCACAGTAAATATTTAAATCTCGGATAGCTTAGCATTTTTGGGCTATTTTTATTGTACCTGCAGTCAGAGCCCAGCAAGGGTCAGTGATTCAGCTGCCAGCATAATTCATACACAGTATTCTCCAGCATTATCCTATGAATCTACTATTAACCTGCATTATTCCATTAATTCAGTATTTATCTCTGGTGCTGTTAATGGAGTATTTGATTTAACAGTACATGAATATTGCATCCTGCAGCAGTAAGAAAAAAGGTGAAATTAGAATTTAAAACCAGAACAGGATAATTGCTAATCTAATATACTTGCAAAATTGTTAAACACAAATTCTGCTGGGCTTACCCCAACCGTGGGGCTGACATTTCAATCCAGTTAGCACAGATGGAGCATTTTGTAATTTGTACGAAGGGACGTATTCCATGAAGGATGCTGGAACCCTGATAAGTTCACATCTGTTAGATGTTTCATATGGTTTGCTGCGGCTACACAAAAATTCAAATCCAAGGGTAAAAATATGTCTTGGAGGAGCAATAACAGCTTGATTTAGTCTTGATGCTTTGTCATTTTCAGTCGTGATGGCACAGGACGCAGCCTGTCGAAAAGGTCTGGGCTCCAAATGAACAACCCATATGGAGGAACTGGGCCTGGAGAACTGGGAGCTGATTCACTGTTCGTACGTTCTTGCATCTTCAAAATTGCTCAGAAATTCTTGCTTGCAGCCCCTGTAAGTTCCCAGACAGACTGAAATCAAGCCGTGATGGTAACACAGGCTTTGAGGTAAGTCTGATGTCTTGTATAGCTCTATTTTGGGCCAAACGACAGACACCTGACAGATGCTTGACTAGCATCTTCCAGATAATTGCCACATTTTTATTTGGAACTGCCAAAGATGGAGAATCTTCCACAGTCCGTTTTAATGGCTGATCATTCACACTGCTGATGTGTTACGACTTCTTTCTCATCTCTCCTGCTACAGTTTTTGAATGCAGGTTTTTGTTGTTCTTTCCTACAGAGCACTTCAAAAGAGTCTAAGATCAACTCATCTCTAGCTATCTACACTTTAAAATCTGTTTGGATCTTAGCATGGGTCTGAAATATTTGCATAAAAATAAACAGTTGGAAAAAAAAAAACCAGAAAGTGAAAGCTGGCCAAAGTCGCCTGCCAGTGCTGCCACCCTGAAGCCCTCTGGTTGGTGGCTTGGATCCAAAGCCTGCACAGCAGCCCTGTGCTGCCATCTGGGCCACTGCACGCTCGCTGAGCCTATTCCAACAGGTAAACCTTCTTGAAATTTCCCCTCCTGCACCAAAGACAAGGACTTTGCACACAAAAAAAAGTTGACAGCCACTCCCACTCTTACTCTGTTCCTAACGCACAGCTCATGGGAGGATTTGGACATCTCTGTTTCCTTTCATTTGAAATACTCTTGCAGATTCCTGATCAGGGCTTTAAACAAACAGAGGTGCTGTCTGCAGACAATTCCTTTTGAGTTTTATCTTGATTCCACTGCGTGCTGGGAGAGGGAATCTAAAGCTTTTACCAGGGCTTTGTGGTTACCCAGGCAGTACGGATCGATAAAGCTTGTTGATACATACCTCATTATCCTGTCTCTGACTCAAGAAGTTCCTATTTACCCAGGCCATCAGAGAATACCTTTAAGTAGGTCAATCTGGGGGAGGAGGGGGCACCTACCCACCCTGCCTGTTTAGTATTCAAAATTTGCACTGAATTTCCCATCTATCATGGGGTGGTGAGTGTTAATTACACGGGTGATGAGAAGCTAGGGAGGGTGAAGGCAGCATCAATCTTGCCCTTCTGGTACTTGCCAGAATATTCATGCAGAGTTTTTTTCTTCTTCCCGGATTTGCTCAGGCGTGTAATGATGAGAGCTTTTTTTGTGGAAGTTCAGACTTCTCATACCATGAGAGCCTCCTGCTCTGACGTGATGTTTCCAGAACTGCACTCCCGCAGCCTGGGGAAAGAAAAGGACTGTCTTGCTCTTGCAGAATACAGAGAGCATTTGCAAGTTGTCAGTGTTTCTCCCAGTCTCCTTTCAGTATCTGAAGATGTTAGCAAGCAAAGCTTTTATGGGGAGTGTAGCAGACCAATGTTGAAAAGAGATAGCTGCTATCTTGTACTTGTGCAGGCAGTGATGAAAGGAAATTCGGGTCAAGGATCAGAGACTTTGTATAGGGCAGATGGATCAGACATGCAGTGGATCGGATTGATGAGATAGCTCTCACCAAGGTATTTACAGTATCGAGGGCTTTGATGGAAGAGCAGCACAAAGGGGGATTTTTTCAGACTCACTTGCTGCAGTGTGGTCAGCCATGTCAATACACCACAATTACTACCAGGCATGGAGGACCAAACTCCTCCTCGCCTTCACCGCAAAGGCTGGTCCAGGGAGACATTTGCACAAAATGCTGAATAATTGCTTTCTTACTGATGCTACATGATTAAAACTGAGTCTGGGCTTCAGTACTGGACCTAGTCCAAAACAACGCCTTGGTGAATGTCTGCGAGGGCCTGCCAATTTGTTGCAATATGAAAGTGCTGCTCATCTGGTCCAGCGCCTTCCATGACCATCTCACAGCTCCCCAGCCACCACCTGCTTGGACTTTCTGTATGCTCGGACCTTACTGCCTGGGAGCAGTCCATCTGCTGATTTCATTAGTGCCTGGGCCTTTCAGATGAGGTTTTCTAGCTAGGTCAGGGCTGATTTTCCTCATACAGGGAGCATTAAACCCTCATTTTTTTCATCCTTAAGCATTACATTTTTTAATAAATAAATAAAAATACATTCTGGTATTTTTTGAAATACCAGAAGTTCCCCACAAAGACTCATAATCTTTCTCTGTGCAGTTTTAAAAAATATTAAATCTAAGAACTGCTTAACGAGGTTCTGGCTTGTCTCGGACTCAGGTAGGCATCATACCACAGTTTTTTTGTTTCAACAGTTTCCTGATGAAATACGTCTCCAGTCCATACTCTACCCACAGGTCAGCCTGGGCCTGCAAGCAGTGGAAATGCTGTAGCTCTGCGAAGCTGCGAGTTTCTCACTCCCCTTTGATCTCACTTAAGCATCGGCATCGAAGTAGAATTAAAAAAATACAGGATAAAAGAGAAGGGCTGCTGAGTAGGAGGCGACCAGCTGCTTTAATGAAGACCCTGGGTCCACGGATGGGCCCAATTTGATTTAAGTAAAATACTGCAACGTGTTTTCATTGTGAATCGTTGAACTATTTAGGTTGAAAGGAACCACTGGAGATCTCTGGTCCAACCTTTGGCTCCCAGGAGGCCAAACCGCAAGGTTAGATACACCTTCATGGTTTTAACGAATCCCCCTTGATGTCTGCCATCATGTTTCTGTTTCCAGGTGTTCCTCAGCAGTTTTCAGGCAGTCTTCCCATAGTGTCTACACAATGGATGCAAATTTGGGGAACGCGAGAATTACATCAAATGACAACGAGATCTTTTCCTTTCTGAATCCAAGCTGTCATATTTTTCCAGTTATTATAAAAGACACCCCTCCAGATATTATTTGGCAGCTCTGTGCAGTGGAATTGTTTTTTTAAAAGCCAGAAGAGGTGGAAATCCACTCCACAGGCTCTGATCTGGAAATCATGATGATACCTTGAGTTTTACTGACAGACAGAAGTGGTTAATATAGCCTGGTGACCTCTACCAGCAGTTCTCACCCGTAACTCCCTCTTCTTTTTTTTCCAGTGCTTGCTTGTATGTCCTGAATCCCTGTTTGAGTGAAAGGTGTCAGTTATAGTGGGTAGTCTCTGATTTAAGGCTCTGTTCCTATGTTGGGAACAGTTTTGCCTCAGGATATGTGAGAAAGAGATAAATTTAAATCACATGCAGAGGTGAAAGAGCATTTGTCTGACAGCAAATGTATCATCATCCTTTGGTGGGGCACCATTCTGCCAGGGCTGAGGCATGAATCTTTGCCACATGCATCCAAGGAACTGCTTTAATTTGAGGATCCTCAGGTTCCCCTCTTACAGCCATCTCTCCCTCCCCTCCAAGCATATCTTCACCACTTCAACCTTGTCTGTGCTGGGAATCAGGCAGATTTTCCAAAAACGTTAGTCAGAAACCACTGTCATTCCAGATCAAACCTCTTTTTTTGCTTTTTGATCTGCTCTGGAGATCTGCAGGTGTGCTAATGCTGGCACAGACTGAGAGAAGTGATGGCTTTTTTTTTTTTCAAACAAAAAGTAGACCAAGAACCTTGAGTTTTAGTCAGAATGCATTTTCAAGTAAACATTTCCAGCTGGCTCCAGTAATTACCTTTAAGGGGTTTGATTACCTGTAGCTAAAGGGAAACCTGCACCAGCTCACATTAATGCCCTTTCTCTCCCTTCTTTTGTTTTCCTTTTATCACTCACTAGAAAATTGCTCATGATGTCAAATTCAGGGTTAAGAAGATTTTTATGATTTTTATTATTGTAGCATTCTTCTGATCCAGGAGATTGAGTTGAGATAACTGGGACCTGCACTCAGCCCTTCACCTCTTAGCACATGTAAGCCTGTTAATTCCACGTAGACACAATGTTCCTGTGGAAGACAAATCCTGGCCTTTAGCTGCCTCCTTTTCCTGCCCTAAGAAGAAACCTCTTGTCCTGGTTTTGGCTGGGACAGTCAGTTTTTCTCTTTAGCAGCTGGAAGAGCTCTGTCTTTTGGATTTAGTCTGGGATTCCTTACGAGAAGAATGTTGATAGTGCACTGATGTTCATAGTTGGCACTGAGACCTCAAGGACTTTCATGATTTTTGCCCGTGTGCAGGTGCACGGCAGGCTGAGGGGGGAGCATGGCCGGGACAAAGGGCCCACGACTCCCCTTAGGATTTGGGTTTAGATTTAGGATTGAGGGGCGAATTGGCCAATGGAGCATTCCATATCATGCAGCATCACGCCCAGTATATAGATGAGGGTTAACCAGAATGAAGGGCTTTTGCTCTTCCAGGGGCTCTCACTCTCAGACTCTCGGAGTGCTCTCTCCCACTTTTGGGCCTCCCGCTCATCCAGGATTGTGGTGTTGGGACTTACCTGTTTCGGGATCGTTAGCCCTGGGCCAGGCCTTGATCACCGGGTGGTGAGCACTTACACTGTGCATCACCTGTTTGTATATATTATTATTGTTACACATAGATGCATTCACATATTAGTAGTATTATCAAATTGTTCGTATCTCAACCCACGGGTCTCTTTCCCTTTCCACTCCCCGCGGCATCCTGCGCCCAGCCATGGCAGCGCTCCCGGCAGTCCCTGGCAGAAACCAGCACTTCCGCAGGCCATTCCTCCTTCCATTTGGTTTGGAGATGGATCAGGCGCCCTCTGGAAATGCCGCCTTCTTTCTATCCAGCGTTGGCACAGCTCAAGTAATCTACACGAGGTGCCTGACTTTTCAAAGGGCGCAGTTGGGTGCACTGAATCCGCCGCACCGGGCAGAGCGGGGAGTGTGCCGGGTTTACCCGGGGGGTGTTGGCGGGGGGGCTGTGGGAACGGCCCCGGCCAGGAGCTGTGCGGAGCTTCCTGGGCTCCAGAACCGCTCGGACCGGTCTGTGCCCGGCTCAGACCCCCTGTCCCCTCAGCCCCGGCCGAGCCATCAGCGCTGCCGCGAATGTCCCGTTTAACGGGGACAGGGGAGCTGAACTGGGGGGGCCGCGCTGAGGAGAGGGGCTGTCCCGCCCGGCCTGAGGGAGGGCAGAGGGAATGGTCTCCGGGAGCTGCTGGAGACCGATGATGAGGCGGAGACGCATCCAAAGTCCGTGGGAAACCCACGGAGCGGGCGGCAGTGCCCGCAGCACCGGGACGGCGGTCACAGCCCGCGCCGGAGCGAGCCGGTGGGTCAGGATCGCATCCTGCGGGAAGGGCTCATGGTGGAGCGGTCTGTGGGCTGTCCCGTGCGGAGGGGATCCACTGGAGCAGGGAAAGAGCATGGGGAGTCCTCCTCCTTTGGAAAGGAGCGGGAAAAACAGCGGGTGAGGAGCTGCCCCGAGCCCCATTCCTGTCCCTGCGCCGTGGGGAGGAGGGAGAGGCAGGAAGGAGGGAGGGGGAAGACAGAGGTGTTGGTTTTAGATCTGACTTTGTTCCTTGTTACCCTCTCCAGTAACTGTTAATAAATTGAACTGGTTTGTCCCCGAGCCGAGTCCGTTCTGCCCGGGGCCGCGGTCGGTGGGTGCTCTCCCTGTTCCTGTCCCACCCTCAGCCTTGGGTGACATTTCTCTCTGTAAGGAATCCCAGAACCGCACTGATGGAGCGGGGAGCGGTGGCGGAGCGGTGCCGGGCTGGACCACGACAGGGAGAATAATGGAGTTTTTGGTTTTTTGGTCAGCCCCGAATAAGCCCTCAGTCACCTTAAGCACATGCAAAATTTCAGGTTTTGTTGCGTATCTTCTAGACGGAATGAGAAAAGCATCAAGAACAATCTGTTAGATCAGAGAGTACATTGGGTTTAAACCGAAAGGAATCAGTTCAGGTTGGAGGTTTCTGTGTTCCTTTAAACCTTTCAAAAAGTTAAATTTAGGTCAATATCAAAGTAAAACATCATTTCAGCATGCCAAGGCAAAGTATTCATTTTGCCAGTGTAGAAACTTACTTTTAAAATTTTTATGTATTATTTTCTCTTTTTGTCTCTCTCTCTCTTCCTTTTGCTTGAAAACATTTGTCAAAGTTGGTCCAGGTTCATAAATAATTATTTTTAACCAAGCTAGAAAATGGAAAGAGCAGAGCTGAAACTCACGCTCATTTCCCCACCTACAGCCTGCCAACCTGTTCAGAGTAAGGATTTTCAGATGCGCAGACTTCTGTGCTCTGAAACAGAAGTAGCGTAGATAAAGGAGGACTTTAAATGAGTTTTTGCCCAGTTTCCCCTCTGCAGATGTTTCTACCTCCAGACATGGACCAAAGTGAAAGGTGATGATTGGATCATGGCAGAGGATTCCCACTTACCTTTTTTCATAGAATCATAGAATGGTTTGGGTTGGATGGGACCTTCAAGACCACCCAATTCCAACCCCCCTGCCATGGGCAGGGACACCTTCCACTACACCAGGTTGCTCAAAGCCTCATCCAACCTGGCCTTGAACACTACCAGGGATGGGGCAACCACAACTTCTCTGGGCAACCTGGTCCAGTGCCTCACCACCATTAGAGGGAAGAATTTCTTCCTTAGATCCCATTGAAATCTTCTCTCTTTCAGTTTAAAGCCATTGCCCCTTGTTCTGTCACTACACGCCCTTGTCCAAAGCCCCTCTCCAGCTTTCTTGTAGCCCCCTTAGGTACTGGAAGGCTGCTGGAAGGTCTCCCCGGAGCCTTCTCTTCTCCAGGCTCAACAGCCCCAACTGTCTCAGCCTGTCTTCATAGCAGAGGTGCTCCAGCCCTCGCATCATCTCCGTGGCCTCCTCTGGACCCGCTCCAACAGCTCCATGTCCTTCTTGTTTGGGGACCCGAGAGCTGAACACAGCACTGCAGGGGGGTCTCCGGAGAGTAGAGCAGAGGGGCAGAATCCCCTCCCTCCACCTGCTGCCCACGCTGCTTTGGATGCAGCCCAGGACACGGTTGACTTTCTGGGCTGCAGGTGCACATTGCTGGCTTATGTTGAGCTTTGCATCAACCAACACCCCCAAGTCCTTCTCCTCAGGGCTGCTCACAATCCATTCTCTGTCCAGCCTGTACTTGTGCTTGGGATTGCCCTGACCCGTGTGCAGGGCCTTGCACTTGGCCTCGTTGAGCTTCATGAGGTTCTCACAGGCCCACCTCTCCAGCCTGTCAAGGTCCCTCTGGATGGCATGCCTTCCCTCCAGTGTGTCCACAACACCACACAGCTTGGTGTCATCTGCAAACTTGTTGAGGGTGCACTCGATCCCACTGAACCTGTCACTGACAAAGACGTTAAACAGCACTGGCTTCAATACCAACCCCTGAGGAGCACCACTCGTCACTGGCCTCTACTTGGACATTGAGCCGCAACTTTTTGAGTGTGACCATCCAGCCAATTCATTATCCACTGAGTGGTCCATCCATCAAATCCATGTCTCTCCAATTTAGAGACAAGGATGTTATGCAGGACGGTGTCAAATGCTTTGGACAAGTCCACATAGATGACATCAGTTGCTCTCCTCTTATCCACCAACGCTGTGACCCCATTGCAAAAGGCCACCAAGTTTAACAGATGATCTTGAAGGTCCCTTCCAACCCAAACCATTCTATAATTCTATGATTTATTCACCTGTTTTAAAAAAGCAGTAGGTGATGATTTCCCCACTTGTACATCGCTCACCACAGTGATAAATGCAACAGAACATTGCCCATTTTCTATTAGAAATTAATTCTGATGTATGAATGTGCCAATGTTTATAATTAGCACAGTAATGTAAAGGCCCTACTCTTCACGGCTAATTTTTCATCTCTATTATTATTCACTTGCTGGTGACAGTGACTGTTTTCCACCTCATAAAGTGACAAGACTCGCATGTCAACACTGTTTAATGCATTAAAGGTGTTTCACGTTAAAAAGAACCACAAAACCCAGATGCGCTGTAAACAAGGTAAAAGAGAGCACAGTTTGAGCGGCGCAATCGTGTACAAACAAGTCTTTCCTGTGTCAGGTTTTCTCCCAGTATGGCCCCCAAACAAACCCACAGAAGCCCATGAAGACATGATGAATACACCTGTCAGCCGCAGGTACTGGGAACATCCTTCTCCTTTAAGTATCAGCATTTCAGAACAGCACAGTTGTCATTTTTGCATCAAAATGAATGGTTGGATTTTCCAGAGGCTCCATGAAGATATGATGGCAGCGATGCTATGCTATGCTGACAGAACTGCACAGAAGCAAACTCTGTTCAGATATGCAGTCCCATCAGGATGGAAGATTACACAGAACTGTGTCGATATCATCAGTATTTTATCTCACAAGAAAATTCTGAAAATATTGACATATCTCTTTTAAGGTTGTTTTATTTTAATAGAGCATTTTAATTCTGCAGTGTGAAATTACTGTTCACTTTGCAGTTATAATTTTAATCTCAAAATTGACCTTAAAATTAAGTACATTTGCTCACAAATGTTTGTTTCTCAGATAGAACTTCACCAGAAAACAAGTTGTTTCATTCAGGCTGGGTTAAAGTTTTAACTTAGGTTTGGCATCATGAATACAGAACTAGGCTTTGAGGGAAAGGACCCCTTGGCATCACAGTTTTGGTTTTATATCCCTCTTTCCGTAGAGGGAAAGCAATTTGTTAGCGCTCTTCATAATTAGAGGCTTGGTGAGTGATCTTCACATCTTTCCTAGAACCCAGCTTTCAGCTTTTTCATCACCTTGCCTCCCACAGAATATTGCACTCATTGCTCCTACCCTCCCCACCCAGGTACCATCCATCACAGTCCCCACTTCATTCCCTATTGCAAGCAGTTCCAGGGGCATTGTGCATGACAGGGTGTCTCTGGGCACTCCATTTTGCTTCTGCCTGTGGAATGGGTTAGAAACTACCAGTGCAAGCGTTGCTTCATCTCATAGAATGAATCATAGAATCATAGAATGGTTAAGGTTGGAAGGGACCTTCAAGATCATCCAGTTCCAACCCCCCTGCCATGGGCAGGGACACCTTCCACTACACCAGGTTGCTCAAAGCCTCATCCAACCTTGAATGCTTCCAGGGATGGGGCAGCCACAACTTCTCTGGGCAACCTGTGCCAGTGCCGCACCACCCTCTGAGTGAAAAATTTCTTCCTTAGATCTCATCGAAATCTCCCCTCTTTCTGTTTAAAGCCATTTCCCCCTGTCCTATCACTACACGCCCTTGTAAAAAGTCCCTCTCCAGCTTTCCTGTAGGCCCCCTTTAAGTACTGGAAAATTCACCTCCCCGAATCTGCTGTCACTGCACCTCTATCAACTGCAGAGGAATCAGATGTACCGCCGGCAGCTTTTCCAGCATCGAGGCAGGCACCGTCAGCGCAGCGCCAAACAGCTGCAACACCGTGAATCTCACGTAACTTATTGCTGTCCCGGGGCTGAATTCCAAACTCCCGTGTCTTATTAAAAGATGTGCTGCAAGGAGTAGTCCTCTCCCCATCATCATCTCGTCTTCCGAGATCCGCTCCCCAGGCTGTGCAGTGAGGTAGGTGGTACCCATGTGGCAGTAAACGCAGTAATTCTGCCCGCCCCGGGGGTTAGGCAGTGGTAGCACACAGCACAGTAATATTTCATTCAATCAGATACAGGCACAAGAGAGGGCCGTGTATTAAAATGAAGAGAAAAATTTTATTAGATAGAAATTGGTTTCCAAAACAGAGCCCCCACTCAATCGCGTTTCTTTCTCTCTTGGCCAGATACTAAAATGCTGAGAATGGACCCCTTGACTGGTGTAAATTGTGCAAGTTAATGTGGCCATGATGCTTTATGATGAAGTTCTGGCTTGTATTAGTTGTATCCCAGTGTAAGCCCTCTGAGTGCCAGGAAATTATTCCAGCTTATAATTGAGGTCTGTATCTGCCCCTGAAGAGTAACTGGAGTCTACAGCATACAGTTAGTGGTTTTATTAAGAACTTTTCAGTTCTTCTGTTACTTTATGGGAACATTTTTGCAGTAGATGGGTAAGTATTTTACCACTAGTAGCAGAAGATAAAAACACTCCTTAAACTTTTCTGGATACTAGAATATCTTGCTACAAGGATGCCTACTTGTAAGCAAGGCTTTGCCTCTGTGCTGAGGAGCAGCAGGATGAGGTGACAGCTATATCCTAATTCAGATCCCTGGGGGATTGCCTTTACAGTAGGATCTAGCCTAGGGTGAACCTGCATGTCTGTCCAAAGTACGGTCTCTCTTGTGACACAATTGACACATTTTTTCCTTACCCACAAGTATTTTTATCAATAATATTGAAATCCTGCATGGCTCTGATGGATGTTTTTGGGGTCCACTTCTTTATTTAAAATTCTGTTTTCTTTTACTGTCTGAATTTATTCAGGGTTCTGACTAAAAGTAAAGATTCTTCCTCCCAGCTTGGGGTTTCATTTGCCGCACAGCAAACTGGCCCCATTCATCACTGGTTAGAACAGAACAGGCTATTTCAGTTGGACAGGACCTACAACAACCATCTAATTCAGCTGCCTGAACACTTCAGGGCTGACCAAGTTAAAGCATGTTTTAAGGGCATTGTCCAAATGCCTCTTAAACACTGAGAGGCTTGGGACATCAACCACCTCTCCAGGAAGCCTGTTCCAGTGTTTGACCACCCCTTTGGTAAATAAATGCTTCCTAATGTCCGTTTTAAACCTCCTCGGAGCAGCTTCGAACCATTCCCGCGCATCCTGTCCCTGGGTACCAGGGAGAAGAGATCAGCAGGCAGTTGCAGAGAGAAATGAGGTTGCTCCTCAGCTTCCTTTTCTCCAAACAAGACAAACCCAGCGTCCTCAGATGCTCCTCAGAGGACATACCTTCCAGCCCTTTCACCAGCCCTGTCCTTCTCTGGACACGTTCAAAGACTTTCACAATCTTTGTAAATGAGGGGCCCAGAACTGCACACGGTGCTCAAGGTGAGGCTGTGCCAACGCTGAATACAGCGGGATAATCACCTCTTTTGACTGGCTGGCAAGATTCTCCTTACAAAATTACTGAAGACTTGCAAAGGGACGCAGAAGCTTCCTCCTTATTAGTGACTGAAAGGTGACACTGAGCCCCAGCTTGTGTTCAGGAATGGCTGTGCAGCAAAGACAGTGACCCGGGGAGTTCGATCGCAGAGGCTATGCCTCTCCAAGGCAGGAGGGCACGGGAAGAGCCACAAGCTTGACTGCTTGGCTTCTCCTCTTCATTGCTGCCACCCCTCCAGCCTGCTCAGCCCGTGTGCCTTTCCAACACAGCAGGCTTGTGTAAGCAAACATGCTCAGACAAACTTCTTTGTGTGTCATCAGACACAACCACCACCTGATTTAGGAGTAGATGGTCCCCAAAGCAGATTTATCCATGCAGCCAGCATTCTTGGGCTACCCTCAGAATAGATGAGAAGAAATCAAACATCTCATCTGTATTACCTCTGGTTCTGTGTTGACCTGTACGGTGTGCAGGGTACAGTATGCCATGGAAAAAGCTGCAGGAAGCAACATGCCATTGCCTCCATTGTCGCTGCTCATGGAAGGGAGGTTGGACTAGATGACCTTTAAAGGTCCCTTCCAACCCAAACCATTCTATAATTCTATGATTCTAACAGAACTGTCACCGATGGAGAAAGTTTGCTTTACTTTCCTAAAACACCAGTGCCCAGAACCTGCAGGTCTGCCTGGCCCTTGTCTACTGCAGATGTCCAGAGAAAACGCTGTGATCTCCCTTTCTGCTTCTGCTGCAGGAAGCAGGAAGGGACTTTTGATTATGTCCCAGCAGTGGGCCACACTGTGCTAATTGTGCCAATGTGAATCTGGAGTCCCTCCATCAGTGGTTGTGGAAAGACCCTACGGTTGTGCTGCCCTGTGTTGCTAGATTGAAAATGGAGTAATTGGGACTAAGTTGACAAAAGCTTGGTACAAGGCCATCATTAGTGTTCATTAGTACATTTTTGTTTCTAATCTACCTCTAAAGTAAACAGCAGTTCCCCAAGATCAATTTAGAATCTATTTTTACTTCCATTCCTGAGAGTCTGGAAAAGGGTTTTGAAGAAAGCTTCTGTCAAAGTCTCTGGTGACTCAACTAATTAAATCAGCGGCCTCATGTGGAAAAAAATAGAGAGAGATAGATACACTTCTGTAGCCTCATATTTTTCATTCCACAATGAAAAAAAAAAGTATTTTAGAGCTTTTTTGTTTGTTTGTTTTGTGCTCTACAAATTCATGAGATTCCAGGAAAGCTGCTAAGGCAAATTACTGTCAAGAATAGCTTCCTCCTTTATGAAAAGGTGCTCACTAGCCTTGAAACACCACATAATTTAGGGATGCAGAACACGAAACTGTGATGACTTTTGTCATCTGTGTACTCAACCTTCATGTTTCCAGGCATTTAGCAGCCAGCTCGTTCCCAGTGTTCTGCAGCTTTTTACAAAGGACTGGCCAGTATGGTGCTCTCTCGGATACTCTCCTTTCATTATTTATATTTCTTGTCTAAAATATATGCAATTTTAGATTGCAAGTGCATCTGTTTTTCCTCTTTTGAAATGTAAGTGGGTATTTAGTAATAGCACTTTACAGTTTTCTAATGGCTCCTCTCAGAGCGATTTGCAGGCACTAATGACTGTGCTCTAACAACACTCCCGAGAGCAAGCCCGGTCATAATAATGTCCTCAGTTTTAACAGATTGCCTGACTGAAGCACCAGTGTGGTGTCTGTGATGGTGGAGAATCCACATCACCTATCCAGCACCCACCATCTGAGTCAGGAGCTCAGTGATTGTCATTCCCCATAGAGCCCATCATTGGAGAATAACAGACACCGTTTGAAGGTCTGAATGACTTTCTGGAATATCTCTCTCCACTAACTGCAAAAGGAGCAAAAATCAACGAGGACTGTAACTTAGACATCTTGTTTTACAGAGACCGTGCCTGTCTCTCCCCCTCTCTATCTCTTTGGAAAGATATTTGCATGAGGGGCACTCAGGAAAGCAAAGGCAATTCAATGAAGAGCATGAAGGCAGTGTAGGGCTCCTTCCCTTCATGCTTTGACATGTCCAGGTCTATGGTGACAGACGTTTTCCAGCAGTGCTCTCCATATTCATCCATGGATATTTGAGCAAGGCCCTCGATATTTCAGCCATTCTTCCCTGAGAAGCTGAAAATGGGCATGAAAAATTGGATCTTTTCTCCCTGGCATTTGCACTCATTTTCCAATGCAAATCCAGACTGCTGGAGGTGCGGAGATCCTCAGAGCTCAGTGATGGCACTCTCTGATAGGGACCTCTGCCTTGCGGTGACTTTTGCCATGTCAATAAGCAGAATGGGATCCCAACGGGACCTTGGGTGACTTATACTGACTTATACTTGAGCTACTGCTTAAATTTATTCATGTCTGATGATGGTCAGCCCACGGCAGAAGCCTCAGATGAAGGTCTCTGTGAGGAACAAGATACTTTCATTTGGGAAGGAAGAGTATCAGCATCCTGTCCTGAGTTATATTCATCTCTGTCGTAATATAAGTTATTGTTCCTGCAAATGGTAAAATTGCAACTCCTTCAGAAAATTCTTACTGAAAGGGGCATCAATGTATGAATAACAAAGAGGGAAGTGACTTGTTGAACTTGTCAGTTTGATTCACTGTTTGCAAAGCTGACACACAAAAAATACTGTCGGCACAAGGCTTTTATTCCCCCAGTATGCAAAGTATTAGACATAATTAAATCCCTACAGCTGAGTGTGCCTGGCTGAGTTGCACCTGAAGCATGTTCAGTCCTATTCCAGTCTTGCCTTCTGTTTTGTCTGTTGGTTTGCTTCATAGAGAGCAAATATGAAAGAAGTATCTGAAACATGATACCTGTGAAAAAGAAAATAAACTGCAAGTGTTTTGTAGCTCTTTACATCCCAATCCTGTACTTCATTGAGTAAACAGACTTTTTAAAGTTCCCTTATCCTTTCTGGTTATAAAGGATATTAAAATTAAACAGAATTTGGTTGTGGATTTTAAGTCCTCTGGAGCACAGAAAACCTTCAAGACCCGGACAGTGAAGTGGCCCAAAAGAAAGTTGGACACCACTTCCCAAGCACAGGTTGCAATTTTGAGCTCATTGCAAAGTCATACAACTTGTCCACGGAAGAGGGCTCATGGACACAAAGGCTGGGCCTTTTGGACATGACATTTTTGTAGGAGGTCTTTAGTGCAGGAGGTCCTAAACAGTCATACACGAACTGCTCGTGATACAGAAGCCACTCCAAAGTGAGGCAGGTGTTAGCACAGCCCAGGTAGCTCCTAGGACGGCTGGTCATAAAAAAAGTCAGTCTTCTGGTCCTGGGGCTTTTAGTCCAGCAAATGGAGGTATGATAGATCCAATGACATTAGAAATAGTCTAAACCATTTCAGCAGTGACACTAATTAACCACTGGAACTTACACAGGTTGATGGGAGACTCTCCATCACTGAAAAAGTTATAGATGAAAAATGAATGTTCATTCAGGGAATTTCTCTGATTATCTTGTCCAGAAGGTTAGATTGGCTTATCATTGTTGCTATTCTGGACTTATTATCCATAAGTCTTTGTAACATAGATTGAGCATGTTTATTTTTGTCTTCATTCAGTTTTACTATAAAACTGACTTTGTCTTCATCATCATTCTCATTATAAAATTGACTTCCAAAAGGGAAACTATCAAAACACTTTGCTAAATGATTCCCAGGTATTGATTATGCAATGATATGATCTGTAAGGATGTATAATGTATATGCACTAAAATAGATACATTGTGAACTATATACAGGAAACTATATACAGGAACATCATAGGAAAAAAAATGCAAGCAATATTTTCCTCTTTTATGGATCACATCTAAATTCCCTCTCACTCCCCTTTTACGAAATTATCATATACATGGTAGTTTGGGTTTATCATGTGCTCATTTACATGAGCATATGTACACGTTTAGCATGCACAAACCCTGAATTGCTAATTAATGCCTGTCTAATTACTTGGAGAGACACACCAGGAAGGTTATGGCTTATAAGAGGACTCCACGTGGAGCACCTTCCCTTCCTGTTGCCTTGGCTCTACTTGAACCTGCACTGAACTTTCTTTCTGCAGTCACCTTGTAAAATTGCACAAACAAACAAGAGGAGGAGAGAAAAAACAACAAAAACAACAAAAAAAAAACCCAAAAGAAACAATTTCAGGTCTTAATATAACCTGCTTCTTTGGTGCTTCAGATCAGGAGTAAGCCTACTTCATCTAGTCACTGTGTTAACAGCATTACCTGGGGAAGATCACAATCCCTTTTACGTTTGCTGTGGAAAAAAATTGACAAAATATTCCCTTGTTCATGCGTTTCTTCAGTTATTTGGAGAGATTCAAGGGAATCACAAAAAGTACATGCTTGCTTTTTATCTCTCTCTCTTTTCCCAGCCTCCACCTTGATTCATCTTGTTATAAACTTTAGCGATTTAACACAGTGTGTTGTCTCCCGCTGAGCAAACGGAAAAGTGACAAGAGACAAGGTCGAGCTGCCCTTTGCTCCTCCTGATACGCAAGCTATTTCATGTATCTAAAGCTCTGGCTATAACAGGGCTGGAAAAATATCAAAAGATATTAAAGTTAAGAAAACAAGTCACCAGGAGACTGTAACCTTCATCAAGTGGGAAAGCAAAAAAAGATTCTTATTCTTGGCTTTTCTGGTTGCTGTGAACCCACAAGGCTGTTTTAATGTTCTATTTTATTTCACCCACTCTTGTTGGAAATGTTATCGTTTCAGAATTGAAAGCAATTTTTGTGAATTGATAGTTGAGAGACGCTGGAAGGTATGTGTGGGCACATGCGCGCGCCAGCCAAGAAAACCCTTAGTTGTCCCAGCAGAGGGACAATAAATATGACCATAAATGCCAATAAAAACAAAATGCTGAGATTTTTCTGAAGATTGATTACAGAGAAGACCTCTGTGAAGATAGTGATTATTGGTCCCTCTTGGATATTTTATGCAATTGTACAAGCACATCAGGGTAACACTTTGATTTTTATTTTTGGTGCATTCAAAAGATAGCAGTAATAGATAAATAAATAAATGTGTTTTGATGGTCTTTGTTTCGTCCAGAGTAAATGCAGACCTGGAAAGAAAATCTATAGTTTTTTCTTTTATTGCTGCCATTTCAAATATCTAGTAGATTTGAATGGGGACATATATCTAGAGTGTGATATGCTTTACTCTGTCAAAGGTTTCAAAGGTAAATAAACAAGTTTTATTCGTTGCTCTTACATCTAGATGTAGTATTTAATAGATATATTAAACAGTGATACAGCTGCCAGATATCCCAAGGAAATATTGTGCATATCACAGCCAAGACTTACAATGTCATAACAAATCTATATTTTACTAATGGAAACAAGGCTTTCTCACATAAACCGCTCAGAGCTTTTGAAGTTTATTTTCTACCACAGCCATTTCTCCTCTACTCTCCCAGATGTTTTGCAATTACACCCAACTGCTGTTGCAAACAAGACTGCGCTATACAAATGACCTTCATTTCCTCATGGTTGTGCTGACATGTTGAAATGGGAAACGAGATGTAAACTTGGGGTAGGGTAAGGCCTTGTCTGAAAAGATACAAACAGGAGGACTCTTTAGTGGACCATGTAGCTCTTCAAGTAAAGATTGCAGGATAAGTACCGTGTCAAAAACAAGACTTAAGCAACCAAGGTGGGACCCACGTAGACTAAGTGTTGATGTCTAAATGCAGAATTAAAAAGAGACAGAGCCCCTCCATATTCACTACACCTCTATAGTGGCCAGGCTGTTTTCTTAAGAGACAGTGAGTTTTAATCTTTTCAGGAAGCAGAGAGAATCAGACCTGGATCTCCTACTTCTTTGGGCTATTATTGCTATTTATAGCCTTTAGCATAAAAGGCTCTGTGCGTTGGAGGTGGATTTGAAATAATCTCTTTCAAAAGAAGCCTAAATCTCAGGTTTTCTCTTTCTTCTTCTCCTTAGGCAACGGCAGGGGCACCTGCCCTGTGGGGAAAGTTTCAGGTCATGAGTCCTGAGTGCTTCAAGTTTTGGAGCTGGCCTTGTTATGCCTATCTAAATTAATCCCAGAGGATGCACCTACAGCAATGATCTGACCTCTATTGCTGCAGCTCGGTGCCAGACCTCGTTTCCTTCTCCCCACACAGCTGCAGTGACTGCTGTAGCCTGATCATGCCAATGGAGTAGGAAAGGCCATCAGGCCTCCTGCCCCTTTGCCTGAGCAGCTCCATGGTGTCCTTGCATGGAAACCAGCCATGTGCTGCACAGGGTGCCTGCTCTTGCAGCTGTGCAGCTCTTCTGCAGAGAAAAACCGTTGGGGCTGGAGGAATGTCATCAGATGATCAGACTCATTATTAGAGTGTAAGTCAAGTCCAACCCACTCAAAACCAAATTCACTCACCCATTGCTCATGTTACAAGTCCACAAGCCTGCTTTGAGAGACTGTCTCAGCCTGAGTCTTGGAAAAATGTTCAAAGAAAGAGCTTGGGCAAGGCCAGTGCTGAGGCAGGTCAGGTCCAAGGTCTCGCTTATTCAGCCAGTACAGGACTCAGCGCAAGTAGTGCAGCTGCACAGTCCATCAACGGATGCTCCAAGTTTGACTCTTCCAAACCTTCATGTGGATTATTTCAGTCCAAGATACAGTCATACTAGCCATTAGCAACTGGGACAGAAACCGTAATGCTCATGTAGCTAGACAAAATTAAATCTGGATTCAAGCCCATTCTTAATCTTATAGAAGACTCATATCATGCCAGCTTTTCTTCTGTATTGCAAAAAGCACATTTTTATGCAGCTGTTGTCTTCTGCCCCTTTCTTGCTGATGCCAAGATGTAATAGCAGGGTTATATTGCTGGCCCTGGAACAAAACAGTTGTAGTCAGAGTACTGAAAGTACTAAAAGATATTAGAGGCCAGAGAATGTAATAAAAGAATGATCATAGACAGCTTTAACTCCCTGTGTATTAATGGGCCAAATGTCACTTCAAGTTGCAATTTAGAGAAGTGGTTTCTTGACATGAAAACTAGTTTCTAGGATGAGTAGCTCTTTGGTACACAAGTAGAGGGATTCATCCTAGAATTAACCTTTACTGCAGATTTCCATCCACAGAAAATTTTACTGGCATGCAAAGACTTTATAGAGTGTTTCTCTCAGGTCCTTGAGTGACTTGGATATCTTCATCATGAATATTTTTTTTGTGCTGAATTGTGGAGACACTTATAAAAGCTCAAAGTCTTTGGCCATGGTAGATGGAAAACAAAGTTTTCCAGAGTGCTCAGTTCTCAATGACTTGATGCCACATACTGACCTGACTAGCCATTAGTTTGAGATGTCTTTTCCAAATTCAGGGTTCGAAAGGCCTTCATAGTCTCAGGATGAAGTATGCTTAGACCTGCAGGCAGGGCTGAAAGCAGTGGGTTTGGGGAACGTACTTATCAGGCTGCTTGTGCTCCCTAAGTGAAATGCCTGAAACTAAGAGAAAGAGTCACAATTTCTGTGAGCTTCCTAATAGAGCCACAGCGAAGTTCACCGACTGTTATAATTGACTCTAATAAGACACTAATCCTAAAAGCCAAAATGTTTTATCTTCCTTCCTGGGAATCTTGAGGAGAAAAGGCTGAAGCTTAGTTGAGTTCTTCTGAAACTGATCTGAACACTCCGACACCACGTGTCTTCTTTATTGTTATCTTCTCACTCACGTAACCAGTCTCTGAAACTTCCATGGGGCTTCAGGATGGATGAACCTGGTCTCTCACAGAAATTTAGTTCAAGGCACATGCACTACCAGAGTCCCACTGAATGTAAAGGCTTGCTGTGGGATGGATATCACAGAGGCTAAGACATTAAACCACCTTTGCATCAAAGCCTCAGTGAGAACCTCAAGTTCTTGAGACAATGCCCACATAGGAAATTTTTGGAAAAGAGGTAGAAAGGCGAAGCCCAGTGAAGAGAGAGGATGAAAAATGTATCAAACATCAAGGAGAGTTGAACAGATGAGAGAAAAACTAAAAATGAGGAGCAAAGGGAGGATCTGAAGAAAATTCTTTCTGATATAGCACTCAATAATAAATAAAATATGTACCACCACAATATGCTATAGCAACCTGGCTTTGGGCTGTTCCTTCTATGTCTGATATAAACAAAGTTCCTACTGCTTATTAAATTCATCATAGCCATGCCTCTGCTGCCTGGAGCTACTTGGTCTCCTCAAATACTTGCATTACAAAACTGCTTCAGGGATTTAATTTCTAGTTGTTATCAGGATCTGCTTTCATCAGGATTTCAGACCAAATCTAATCATCATGCTAACGAAATGCTATCTTGAATGTACACCATACGCTTTGCTCATAGCCACCATTTATTTTCTCCCAAAAAAAGTCCATGAGAACAGTTTTCCAGATGCAGGGAAGAAATATCACCACTACCAATGCCAATAGATCTTTCCGTCAGTGTTGGGTCACTGTGAGCATTTCTCCCCTCACTGGTACACTGTCAATCACGTCGTAACGTCCGAAGTCCATGCTAAGAAATCACTGAGGCAGGCTGCCTGCAAGTTTGACACCTGGGTGTAGCTCCAACCTTGCTCACCTGTGAGTCAGTCATGCCACACTCAAGCCACGAGCAGCAGAACAGGCAAATTGTGGGGCTCGATGTGTCCATTTCTGTTCTTTCTTCATGTGTTCTCAGTGGCTTATGGAGTGTCTACATATGGTTAGGCACTTTAATAACGTCTTCTCTTTCTATTTATTGCACTCAAGCCTCTTCTTCTCTGCTGTGAGAGACATCAACAATCTCTGCTTTGTCATACTATAATTGTGTATTTATTGGGTGGATCTATGAGGGCTGCAGCTTGCCGTTAGCACCATGGGTGCATTCAGTGATGGGGTTATGACCATGCAGCTGTGCAACCCCTACTAGGGCTGGAGTCACCTCTTTAGCACAAAATTGTCCAGAATGAAGTTGTCTGATTGTCCAGGCAGAGGGCACAGTATTCCTGACATTCAGTCTCTTATCTAATAGGCAGAACTGTAGCTGATCCCTTCCTTTTTCTGACATCCTCAGAGGGGCCCTGGAATGGCCCCTCTGATTAATAGCAGGGTCTTGATCCCAGCACAATATTGTTCTCTTCAAGACTACTTTGTGTTGGGCAACCTGCTACTCACCTCCTACCCGCATGGACAGAAGACCCCAGTGGTCTGATGTTCTGGGGGCAGCATCTCATGATGCTATGGCTGGATTGACTCTTCTCTATCTCAGAAGTGGGTCCCTCTGAACGACAGGTATAGGCTTTGAGTGACATAGACTGGACTAAATATTGTCAGGGCTAGGAGACTAAACACCAAGCAAACGGAAAGGACCTGGAGGCATCAGCAGGGGGATAAGTGACATTTGCATATGGCTGTAACAGTACCCAAGGGAGGGCAACGGCACAGCTGTGTTACAATAAGGACAGCTGCAAAAACAGATGCTGTGTGTTCTTGGTCCAGTATAAAAAGAGGCTAAGACTGACCCTAAATAAAACGGAAGGTAGGGCTGTGGATAAAAACAAGCTGTGTTTTCCACAGGGGGAAAAAAGCCTAACAAGGAGGATGAGTCAGTCTGATAAATGAGCCACAGAAAGAAAATAAAGATTATATAAATTCCCAGTGACATATGGCACCATTAGACTTAGACTAACGCCGCAAGGTCCAGACCTAGTTCAGGCTTCATGATTTTTGGTGTTTCCAAACCCTCAGACTGGTGTAGCCAGTAGGAAATACCAGGTGCAGAGGTTGAAGAACGTGGCAGCAGATGGAAGCAAACCCATAAGGTAGCCACGATCTGTCAACATTTCATAGCGAGGATCAGGGGCAAACAGACTCAGTTGAATCTCTATTTTTAATTCTCTATTGGGTCTCTCTATTTTGAGAAGAATTGCATTTTCAAGAAAAACAGACATTTTCCTGAAACATTTTTAGTCCTGAAAAAAAAAAAATTATACTTTTCTTTCACTACTCCAAACTTCTTTTTCTTTTTTAGTAGAAAAACTGGCTTGAAACAGTAAAATTGATTTTCCCTCTCCAACAAACCAAAACCTTCCTGCCACAAACATACTGTTTCCAGTTTCTGAAAACAGAGAGAGGGCTGGGGCTGAAGGAACAAATAGAGAAAACCAACCAACAAACGAAAAATCACTTTGGTAACATCACATCTACAGGCTTTAGCTTCTGTCTCTCAGACACACTGGGGCTTAATTTTCCTGTCATGAGCAGATGTAAATCAGAGACAATTCCACTGAAGATGGTGGAGTTGCTCTGATGAAAAAATTATGTAAGATTGTAGCAGAATCAGGTCTTTTCTAGTTAAAACAAATCAGTTAGACTTAGGGTGATTTTTGTGAAATTCAACCACTTTTGTCCCTCCAGATCCTTACAGTAACCCAAGCTCTGGTTAGCCCTTACATCTTAGATAAACAGCAGAACCTGAACTAAGATCTTCAAAGCAAAAAAGCAGAAGGAAACTTCAACAAAAAAAATAATTTCATCTTCAGAAAAAATGCATGAGAAAATTCAGAAACTAGGATAGAGAAAATTCCATGTTCTCCTGGTGCAGATCACGTATGGTGGCAGTGATGGGGCTGACAGGCTTTAGGGGCATTCTGTCCCAGATGGGACAAAAAAATCATCAGAACTGCACTTTGCAATATGGATGCTGTGGGAGGCTCAACACAGAGCCATGCTTTGTTGACAAGTTACCTACTGGCATGATTTTTTAATGCTAGACAGAATATCAGAGAACTCTATCTTCTTCCACACTCTCCCTCCTCGCACTCGTGTATGCAACATTTTTACTAACTCACTGTATTTTCTTTTCATTTGCAGCTGAAAGCAGAAATGAGTTTTGTACTCCCATGGAACTCTTCAAATTCCCACCCAAATTATTCTAGAGCTGATCTCCTAACCCAGAGGGGCTCTGCTGGCAGGATTTCCATCGAACATCATTTATATTCCCACTGAGTTCAGCGATAAAGCTCTCCCATCTGAACGACTGAGGTCAGCATACAGCACCACCGTGCTGAGCGAGTCCATTCCCAGTTGGCTCCGTGAGTAGTTACCAAGTTAGCTGTCATGCTGGTACGAAGCCACTCTCATTTGGATCCTCTCATTTGCCTGCTGAAGTATAACAAATTATTTTTCGCTTTCTTTTTTCCAAATTACACATGGTTGCCCAAAGCTAAGCAATGGCTTTTGTGCGAACGTGCAATTGAAGTGGGATCCCTGGCACTAGTTATTATTCCGTTTCAGTAATGGTCATACCTTGAAAAGCCAAAGGAAAGCAACAGAGCATGAAAGAGAAGCTCGATGAAGCAGAAAAGGTTTGATATGATATTCAAAGCTCATGTTCTGTTCAGCGGACAAGGTGGGAGACTTTGCTATCCAAATATCAATGCTAATATACCCTCCTTACACAGATCTGGAAATCCAACTCCTAAATTTCCTCTTTCTGAGCCATGAAAATCCAGATTGTGCATTAAGCACCATTGCTTCTTTGGTCAGATATTAACCACAAGGACTGCACAGGGCTGTTTGATGAAGAAAGGAGAAATTGGTGATGGAATTCACAGGCCCTGACTCTGCTATATCATGCTCAGTATGGTCATAGGACACAGACCTCCCACAGGCCTCTAACCCAGAGAGACTCATCTGAGTCTCTGCTGAGGGCCAAAGGAAGGAGAGATTTCTTCTGAAAGGGATTTAGAGCATTCAAAATGAGTTCCTGATCGGGCTTAGCCTGTAGAAGTGACTATGTCCCTCCCCACTGGCTCTAGATACAAGATTGTATTTGACCTTTACACTGAAAACTTGCAGGGGAAAAACAAAAACATGAGAAACTGGTCTTCTGGTGACATGTGTCAATAGGTTTTTTACTCCTTCTGAATGGCGCATTAACTCTTTCTTTGCTCATCCTCTTTTCAGGCATGGAACTTCAGGTACTTCTGGCAACCTTTCTGTCATTTGCTGGTCGTATCTCGCAGAGAGATCTGGCCTTTTGTACCTATGGGCTGTGCTGTTTGTTCTTCTAGAAGCAACCTTATCAATCGGTTGTAGTCTTCACCATTTAGCCAGGTTGATGTCTTTGACATCCTTCCTTCCTTTTTGAATAATTTGCACTTGTACCTGTAACATAATGTCTTTAAAGAAGTGATGGCTTTCTGGGTTTTTTTCTTCCCCTTAGACTTATGTCTTATGAGCTCCTACTCTCCAGTTATCAGGGCATATCGATGCCTGTCGTCTTGAAGCCCACTGTTATCCTGCCTAAGAGTCATGAACTTTCACAGTCCTTGGACACTCTCACCCAAATTGCCTTCCCCCTTCCTATTCTCCACCAATTGCTCCCTCTTGGTTAGAGCCAGAGCTGGGAAAGCCACCTGCATCACTTGTATTTAAAGACCCCATTACCAACACATTGTAAAAAGTTGTTGGACAGTGTGTGACTGGCTGTATTTTGCTAATCCTCCCTAACCTGTTTCCTGGGATTGATGTCACTCTTCATTTCTCAGAAACTTTCACTTCAGTCAAGCCCCATGTATCTCAAGCAGCACAGATACACAGCACAGCAGCTCCTCTTCCTCCAGGCCTGAGCAATCTTGTATTAATTATTTTTGTGTTGATATGCCAGATAGTTGAATTGTTCCACCCAGTGTCTCTTATGCCAAACTGGTCATAATTTAGAGCACTGAGACTTCCTTTGGACAGATTTCCTGGGCAAACCTCTGATAATTTTAATGAATTGCTATCAAACATAAAGAAAACTTTTGGCAATTTTCAATCACATGGCTTAGTACAAACCAATATTATGCACAGATATTAAAATGACGAGGACAGCATGAAAATGCATATGAAATGGAATGACTGGGCATTTATCCACGTAATGAAACTGCTAAGAATTGCCACTGATTGGACTTAAAACCAGAATCAAAAATATTAGGATACAGGAGTTAAATTTCTAGGAGGAAGGTTGCTCACTGACCATCTCCTGCACTGTTTTTTCTCTCCTTACTTGAAACATCTGTTCAGCCTGGAGAAGAGAAGGCTCCAGGGTGATCTTATAGCAGCTTTCCAGTACCTAAAGGGGCTACAGGAAAGCTGGAGAGGGACTATTTACAAGGGTGTGCAGTGATAGGACAAGGGGCAATGGATTTAAACTGAAAGAGGGCAGATTTAGATTAGATATAAGAAAGAAATTTTTCACTCTGAGGGTGGTGAGGCACTGGAACAGGTTGCCCAGAGAAGTTGTAGATGCCCCATCCCTGGAAGTGTTCAAGGCCAGGTTGGATGGGGTTTTGGGCAACCTGGTGTAGTGGAGGGTTTCCCTGCCCATGGTAGGGGGGTTGGAACTGGATGATCTTTAAGGTCCCTTCCAACCCTAACGATTCTATGATTCTATGATTCTATGATCTGGGACTGGCCAGCAGAGAAGACCTTGGCCTGACAAGTTCCAAGTCTCAGTACATGAAATCTTGCAGTGCTGTGACTTACTCGCAGCAGCGTGCACACAAATCTGAGTCACAGAATACTTAAAACACTATTTCAGCCATGTCTTCTTGTTACCTGTTTCTTACAGGGAAATTTAAACTTCGTTATTCAATCCTGGTTGAGATATTGATAAATGTATGTATTAATTTACTATTTCAGCTGTGGGTTTGTTGTATTTTTTTTAGTTAATTAAGTAGCAACTTAATTTATCTTTTGTCAATTTGTTTTCCCTCAATAAATGATGTGCCAACAATATGTTATTTTTAATTAGCCTGCAGCAAGTGTCTCTACAAATGTAAATCAAATGCTTATTTGAGCCATTAATTGAAAAGGAGAGATCATTGGAATTCATATTGTGTTATTCTTGGGGTTTTTGTAGTTTTCTTATTGTGGAAGGATTATGCCTGCAGCAAGGAATTGACAACACACTCTGATAATCAGAAAGAAACAGAAATGTACAAAAAAGACATAACTACTGGGGTTTTTTTTAGCAGATAATAAATGTGAGGTACATAAACCAAAAAGAGAACTATAGCTGAAAATCTCATTTCTTGATAACCGGAAAAAACAGAAATCTATCTTTCTCCACCCCTTCTCTCATCTATATAAATATATCTGTATATAATTATTACATTTTTTTAACATTTAGGGAACAGTCATGCTGGATATGTTTACATGAGGAGGTGCAGCAAACCAAGACATTCCTATTGAAGAATGTTCAACCCAGTGCAGAAATGAGAAAATATTCAGGAATTAAGTATAGGGACTGGTATCATTCTGCTGCATGCAAGGTTTTGCAGCTGCTGGGGCAAACATCTTCTGGATCACCATCCCAGACTATATTCCACCTAAACCTGTACCTCTCTTCTTGGATTTTGCTGCAAACCACTTATGGATCCCCGTGTGTATGATGACATTTCCCTTAGTCTTTTAGCACGATGGCAAAACCCTCCCTAGTGCTTGACCACTCTCTTTCCTTAGTTTAGTGTGAGAACTCTCTTCCATCTGTTTCTTATTCTACACATTTAATTCAGATTCCAGGATCATCAAATCCTGAAAAAAAAATATATGCAGTTTAATTTCTTTTTATTTGCTCCATGGTTAATTACAGCAAGTTTTTCAGGCTTTAGATGTCACCTTAAACAAAACTATTGCTGATCACTTTTCAGTTAGAGAGGTGTTTGGGTTTTTATTGCATTTTCTAATCACACAATTCCCTCTATTTCAAGCAAAGCATCAATGGCCCATCTGGCACATAAACAATAGTTCAAAAGAAAACCATTGTCTTACAATAATGAAGCAGGAAGCATTTTTAACCTTGATGTTCTGGGGTGCGTGAGTACTTCTCCATGAAAAGAGTGCTTATGGGAAAACGTTTTGGTAGTTCAGATTTTCTGAGGCACTTAGTACAATGGTCTCCCAAAGGGACCTTATCTTCATAATTATCTTCATTATTGTTTCTTTGTGCTGTGTGTCACCTCATTGCAGTACTCCACCTAAGGTGTCCTTGATCGCTGTGTGGCTGCACGACAAAAAGTGTCAGGTACATGTTATTTAGTGGAGGGTTTGCTTAATGAGGGTTTCTAATGAAATCTGAAGGAATCATTGTTTTTGAAACAATACATCTTGCTGTACTGAGATGAGGGCGTACTAAAGCATGCATTTTATCACCCGTTGCTTTCTGCAGTGTCACTGTGACTTTTGCTAAATGGAAAGCTGTTGTGATCATCAGTAATTTGATTTCAGATTTACTGTCACTGAATGGACAGAGGTTCTTAATTTCAAAGGGCAGTAAGATTAGGGTCTGAGAAGCAAGTTATGAGAAATATTAGAAGAAACACTTAATGAGAATGTCATAGAAGTGAAAGACCTGGAGAAGAACTGATCAGGTTCATCTGGGAAGTTTCACTTCCCAGAACAGGAGTGCTCTTTGCCACTTCTGTCATGCATTCCTATGAGATCACCATCCCCTGAGTCCTGACTGCATCATCTGTCAAGACAGCAGTTCTTATTCGATTGCTGATGGCTCACCGTGCAACTGCCCCTCACCCCCAGTGAGTGCTTTAACATATATTTAGTTCTGCTGAAGTCAAGAGCTCACCAACAAGATAAGATGTCTTCAGAGCATTTGATTCATAGTTAGATGCCTACGCATGCAGATTAAATACTCAGTAAAAGCTCTCTGCTACTTTCGGGACCTAAATCCCACAGTTGAACACTAGCAAAGTGCTTAAAACCCCCATTCAGATGCTGTCTAATCCAATTTCCTCTGTCAGTCAGGTGAGGCACAGCAGGGATGGCTTTGGAGGTGTATTTGCTCTGACATGGGTCCTCCACCAGCTGCAGTCCCCTTAGAGGTAACTGCTCTCATGGCATGGAGGGCCTCCTTCCAAAAGCGCATCTCCAGCCAGATCTCCAACAATGGGTCCCTTCCATTTCTCCATTTTCTCCTCTCATGTCTCTCAACATGCCTCTTCAGCTCTTCATTGTCTTGTCCTTTGCGTCCTCTCATGTCTACCCCGTGCCTCCTCCCATATCTCCTTTTATGTTTCTCCCCCAGGGCCTGCCACTCTGTCCTAAATATTTTTGCTCCTGTGCCTGGCTGAAGTTCTGGCATGCAATGGGTTGTCTTCACCTGTTTCAGAGCTGGCTGGAACTGCCCGTGACCGGCACAGGTCCAACAGGAGGGATACACAGGAGAAGGACGGCTTCCTGGGTTCCTGCAGGAGTCTATGCGAGTCTCCCTACTTAGTAGCTGTGATGCTACAGAGCTCTGCAGCCAATATTTAGGAACTATGAGGATTTTACCAGCAGAAGTAAATCATAGCATCAAAGGCAAAGATGGTGAGATCCAAGATAACTCCCCCATAGCCAAATTGCCCATAGAAGTTGTGCTCTCATGGCACTGAAGTAGGAGAAGTAGGGCTTGAAGGCAGGTGTCCTTCTGGGCTTGTGCTGCTCTATCCAAACAGTGCTGCTCTGTGCCAGGAGGGACCAGAGAGGTCAAGGCTTCTGCACTGCTCTGTGCTGCATGGCACACATGACCACTTTGGTATCTGGAGACTTCTGGTGCTTCATGGCTTTAGCCATCTGCAGAGCAATGATTTTGAGAATCTAAACTTTGTACTGAGGTACCCAGCATAGCTCTGAGAGAAGAACTAAACCACAGATGTTTAGACTTGCTTAGAACTTCCGATGATCCAAGTAGATGTTTTGCCTGAATCCTGCCCTGCTTACGTGGCTTTCAGAATACTGCATTGCCCAGAAGAAGCCTGAAATGTATTTGAAGACTGGGCTGAAGCAATCAGGCCCAGGATTTCCACAGGACTAGAACAGTTTGGTGCTCAGCTGCCTCTGATCAGCAGCTCTATGCAAAAATCCAAATAATGTCCTTCGACAAAATTCAGTGAACAAAAGGTACTATTAATCCCCCACCCCAGGTCTCTCCTAAAACTGCTTTTATTTGGAGGATTGGCTCTTAACTTTGAGGCAAAGAGGCGATAGAAGGCAGAAAAGAGGAGAAATACTGGCACATAACAACCAGGCTTTTCTCTGTCAGCCGGTCCCGCTTCAGCGGGGAGACTCTTGGATGTAAAAGGATCTGCTGGTGGCAGTCGTCAAGGAAAAACTCAGCCAAGTCTTTGGAGTTTTTTGCAAGATGTCTCTTCAGGGCATTAATAGAAACATCAATAGAACTGGTATAGGCAAGAGCAACCTGAGGTAAGCAAAGGCATAGATTTCTACTAGGGTTATAAGAAAAAATTGCCCCTTGAAGTCCAAGGTGAAGGTTAGTTCAGAAATTGCTCCTCTTTTTCTGCAAGTACAATTTAAAAAAAAAAAATATGATTAAAGTTTAATTTTAAGAATGCCCTCTGTTTTCAAATTCTTGATTGAATTAGCCTTTAAAAATTAAATTGTAATCCTTTAGGAGCTATTGATTCAGAAGGAAGAAAATGCCAATAGTACCATTCTGGCCTGAAACGCTGCCCATCAAATTGACATAATGCTTTTAATTTGCCTAAATAACTCATTGGATCTGACTTACTCTCATGGCTGGCTTTTCCAGCATTCAGTGCCCACTTTGTAAGGCAGAAAGAAAGACACAGAGGGCCTCATCCTCAGTTGTGTACAGTGACAAACGTACCACTTTGGCACAGAACAATTCCTTGACATCCCTGGCTCTGGAGACACCCTCTCTTAGCAACTGACAATGGACATAAGGGCCTCCTCATGGCACTGCTCTGAGTCCTTAGAGGCAGCAGTGGCCCGGAAATCCTTTGGGATACTCTGAGCGTTGAGTATCCTTTGCTGAAAGAAAAAAAAATTTGCCCTAGTGCAGCCCTGGAGCTGTAGAGAACATGCATGTGCCAAGTTGCACAACACCACAGAGGAGGCTTCTGGTTCCTTTTGGCTTCCTACTCATCCACCCAGCTCCCACGTCTGAGACCTTAATGACTAAGAATCAGACTCAAAACATTCCTCTCTCTTTCTCTCTTCTTAAATTATACCTCTAGCAACAGTGAAGGCATCACAAAAGAAGAAATAAACCTTCCATTATGTTTTGCAGGAGTCTCAGCTCATTTTTGAGTTAAAACACCAACATGACAAAAAAAAAATCAGAATGAATAGAGCTACCAAGATATAAACATGGTCTGTATCATTCCGATTCTCCATGCGAACAAAAGGTTGCAGCTCTCAAATAGAGGCAGTGTTGAGAAAGCACTTGAAAAAAGGGATGAATCAATTAATGCTTTTGATAGTTTGCATGTCCCACTATCTAAAAAACAAGCACTGCTTTAATAGTGAGATAATTCAGTTTACTGAATCCAATTACATGTAATTGGCTTTTTCCCTTATTTTCCTCACTTTTTTAATTGCTGTTGGAACCAGGGCTCTGCTGCACTTCTGCTGGCTCTGCCAGATGTTTCTGCTATTGGTGTTGCAAGGGCATGTTCGGGATCACAGGATTCAATTAACATCAGAGGTGCAGCCTTCAGCCTGAATGGCCACAAACACATCAGCTGCTCGTACCATTGTAGCCCTGGATAAAAAAGTGTTTATGAAATGCAGCCAAAAAAACACTTACTAAAGTTCCCAAAGAGGCAAAATATCAGTTACACTTTCCATTTCTTCTTTGGGTGAAAGCCTCTGCTTTGTTATGATGCTCGTGTTCTGGGACACAAGGTTTTTAATCCATCTTGTAGAAAAATGTGCTGTGGCAGCCAAAGGCGTTGGAGGTTGAGTGAGTCTAACAAGCTTTGTGGGACCTTTTTGGTAATATTTGCTTGCTTGCCTGGCACCTTTGCTCAACAGGATTGTGTCTTCCTTCCTGGAGCCTTTCCAGCCCATCCCTTCCTTAGGACTCCAAATCCTGGCTATAGCAGAACTACCAGTTTGCTCAGACCTCATCAGCACAGCGACAGCTCATGTTTGTAAACTCTTTGGAAATGTTCCACCCACTGCTGCTGACTGGCATTAGACGTGTAAGGATACACCAGTTTGCCACCCAAAAACTAGGGGCAAACATTTTGGCTTTTTAGGTGCATTACCTGCTCAGAGCTTCAGGTACCCTGCAGAGGCCCTGCTGCTGGCTATGGCTACGGTTCCTTTCATGCACATCAGCTCGCTTTGAAATGAAGCAGGCAAGGAGCGCGTGCTCGTTGCTGACTAGGGTGCTTACTGAGGTGGGGCCTCCTGGCCATGGAAGAGAAAAACAAGTTAGGAGGTGCATGAAATGCAGCTCTTCTGGGACATTGCAGAAGCATTTTCAACATTGCTTGTTGCTTTTTTTTATTCAAAAACTACTCTCCAAGTTTCACAGTATTTTTTTTTTCAGATTGAAACAAGGAAGGACTATTTGAAACCTATTTTCTTACTAAGATGACCATGTTGATGAAGAAATTTCCCCCTGGCTTATTCATCTGCAGCTCTCCCCTCCATGCTCATTCCTTCCTGCATGATGTTCTTCTCAGCCTGGAGAAGAGGAGGCTCCGGGGTGACCTTATAGCGGTCTTCCAGTACCTCAAGGGGGCCTACAAGAAAGATGGGGAGAGGCTGTTCAGGAGGGCCTGTTGTGATAGGACAAGGGGTAATGGTTTTAAAATAGAGGGAGGTAGATTCAGATTGGATATTAGGAAAAAATCTTTTACCATGAGAGTTGTAGAACACTGGAACAGGTTGCCCAGAGAGGTGGTGGATGCTCCATCCCTGGAGACGTTCAAGGCCAGGTTGGACGAGGCCCCGAGCAACCTGATCTAGTTGGAGATATCCCTGTTCCTTGCAGGGGGGTTGGACTAGATGACCTTTGAAGGTCCCTTCCAGCCCTAATCATTCTATGATTCTATGATTCTATGTTTGAACAAACCCCCGTGGAGTGAATTGTAGCTGGAAACGCTGGGTGCTGTTATTAGCGTAGCGGTGATTGACAAGGCGATTCACGCAAGCGGATGTAGCTGGTGGAGTATTGTCAGATGCCCAGGGATGGAAGGTGCTCCAAGGATGCAGAGTGCTGCTCTGAATTAGCATCAGCACCTAGGAGCCAGGGCACAAAGCTCTGTGTTGAGTCACAAATACTGACTATGGCTGGACAAACACCCTGGTGCAGGAAAGCACATGCTGGAGGATGGGGCAGGTGCTGCATTGCTGTTCAAACCCATGAAATTCCTCCCCCTGCTCTTTCCCAGAGTTACACTGTTCTTCCCGTCCTTGTCTTGCAAATTCTGAATGCTGCTGCATGCTACCCCAGACTCACCGCTTCAAGTATGCATTTAATTTAATTTAATTAGCCACTAATAGAGAGTTAAGTAAATGAGCCCAGAAACTGATGCGTCCATGCAGTCATAGGGGGGAGGTTGGTGGGGGGGTGGTGGTGGCGGTTAATCCGTATTCATTTTAATTGACTTTGTGCCTGAATTTCTCAATAATCTGAGCTCAGGGGATTTGGAGGGGTGGGAATAACAGCAACTGACAGCCCTGTCCCTCTCAAGAGACACCAACTTTTGCACTGTGCCCAGCAGAAACACTGCCACATCACTGGCTGGTCTTCTACATCTTGCTGTTGGATGCAGAAGAAAAGGAAGAAGGAGCTTATCTTTATGGAAAGACCCTTAATCCATCGCCCTGTGCACAGAAGGGCTTGCTAACACAGTCCTCTGCATCTCCGGCCCCAGGGCAGGACCTCCTTATCTGCTCATAGCTGAAGGGTGGGAAGGAGCGGGGCCTCCTTGGAACTTTTAGAGCCATTTCTCCTTCTGAGAAAGGGAGATGTCCACTGGGCAGTCCCAGGAGAAGACAATCGTTCCTCTCTTTGCCTTGGGGACTGGCAGGTGGCTGCAGAGTTGGTCTTTGCCAGCAGTTGAAAGGTGAATGCTGGCATCCTGTTTTCCAGGCTTGTGCTTCAGTGCTGTTCTTTGGAAGCATGAGAAATATGAAGGGGAAAAGATGATCTGAACGTCTCCAATCTTTCAAAAGAATTGAGCTTCAGGTCAGTTTGAGTGTTGGGGGAAGAGTTTGGGTCATTTCCTGTTTAAGTCTAATGAGATCATCCACTTCTGATCTTTAAGATTTGAGAGGAAATGTAGAACATTGTGAACCAGTTGGGAATCCAACTCAAAGCTCCTTCCAAAGTCCTCCATTAGTTTTTAAGACAGATGATTCTCAGGATGAGTACTAGCCATGGGGTTAGAAGCTATAAATACAGTGCGCAAGACCTCCAGGCTGCTTTGCAGTTGAAGGCAGCGTTGCTTTTGTACTAGCTGCAAAGAATTCCTCCAAAGTTATATTCAAAGAAAAAAGTTCCTTTCTTACCTGGGCTGTTAAGAATATTCTTTTCACTGAGCATTTCTTTGACACTGTCCAGGTCAAGTGGTTTATCCCATGCCCTGTGTTACGGCTGCGCATTGTCTTTCGTGCGACCTCTTTTTTCCTGGTCACACCCACTTTAAATAGGATTTTGTACATTATTGCTGGGAAGCTGCTAAGATAATGCTGAGGGCTTTCCATGTTTGTTCCTCTGAAGTGCTAATTCAGTATGGAGAATCTCAGGTCTCTCAAAAGAGGACAGATGCAACTTCTTCCCAGTGTATTGGCTCTGTAAATTTAATCCTTTATTGTTTATGGTTTCATCCACAACTTTAGAATTGCTTTTAACAATTTGGGAATGTCCATGCAGTCAGGGACAAATCTGTCTGTTTGTCTTTTCCTTCTCTGCATTGCTGCACTTTCCAGAGTCTCAAGGAAAGTCAATGTGACTGTAGGCACACAAAAAAGTGCCTCTTGTTTGAAAAGGTTACTTAGGCTCCGGGAAGTTCTCGCTTCGACAGGCTTTGGCTGGCACTATCTGGGCACAATTGTCATGTTCTGTGGAGTCTGATGTTGCACAGTCCTATCAGTCTGAATCACCAGGATCTCATGGCTCAGAGTGACTCCTGAACACCATGCAGGCAATGAACTAGCTCAGGGCTGTATCTTCTGCAGGAACCAAGCCTTTTCTTCTACTCTCTGTTTCCTATCTTTAAATCAATTATCTATGCAGTGACATTGTGTCTTATCCCAGGATTGCTGAGTTTCTCTAAAAACATTTAAGAAGAGACCTTGCCAGGAACCTTCTAGTGATCCATGCAGACCACAGCAAATGGATGCCTCTTCCCCACATGCCTGTTGATCTCTTTGAACTGGGGCTACAGTTCCCTTTACAAAGCCACAGTGACCGTCCTGCAGACTTTCCAGGTTTCCCCTTGTCCTGTTCTTTATCCCATTTCATACTGTTGCAATCCTCAGGGTCCCCAACGTGTAGACTCCTCTATACACATGTAAGCAAGCGTCCCTCTCAGCACAGACATTTTACCCCCCGAGAGAGGTAACAAGCAATGAGGGAATGGGAACTGCAAGTGGTGACTTTCAGCTACTGCTCTCCAGGCTGAGCTCCGCAGGCCTGGGGATGCACAGACTGCTCTAAGGGAGGTTTCAGGAACATCATCCTACTGGCAGCAGGCTTAGATCCACTGATCAGGGGCCTGTAAATGAAAATGATCAGAGATCCAGAAAACAAAGAACTCAGAAGATCATTGAAGAGCTGTCATTTTCCCTCCCAGGGACCGGAATGTTTCTTCCTCTTCAATTTTTTTTTTTTTTTTTAAGCCACATTTCATGCAGTAACACCCTTTTCAAGGTGTGACACTGGATCTCACTGTCTTTTGAAGTCTTCGAGGTGGAGATTATTATGTCACAGTGTATAAATGCAGATACTATCCAGCACAAAATGGCTTTGATCATGGCTGCACCTTCAACATACTACCATGTAATAACAATTATAATAACAGTAGAGAGTATGAGAAAAGAATCTGACTGTTCTGATCCAGAATCTGGATTTGGCTGCTCGTCCACAGCTCCTCAGAACAGGACAGAGCTGACCTGAGCCATGTGTGTTCACAGAGATGTTCAGAGAGCAAGAAGGCCAAACGTTCCTGTGCTTGTGCAGTAATAATACCCACTGCAGACAGCAGCTGGGCAGCCACCACGGACTGCCTGCCCACAGAGCAGCACACCTCCATCGGCTCATTACTCATCCCGAATATTTATACTGCAGTCTGGCACACCCACTGCTGGCGAGATGAATTGCCATAAATCATCTCAGCCAAAAGAAAACAATTAAAGGAAACTGAAATGGGCAGCATTTTAATTTTTTTTTTTTTTTCTTTACATCTTGAAATTTCCCAGAGGACGATGGAGAGTGCTACGAGCTCTGCAGAGCCCTGGGTGGCAGCAGAGCCCTGCAGCTTCCCAGGGCAGATTAAGCCCTCATGCTTTTTGTGGCACCGTGCAAGTGGCAAGGCTCAGCCTGGTTTGTGGACAGTACTGATTGCTCATTGGGCAAATTATACTAAACTAGGGAAAGTGCCTTACTGGGTCACTCTCTGTAAGCCACCTCAAAACATTTCACTGGCGTTTGTTCACTCCGATGTGATGACCAGCCTCTACCAGAAGGGGACTGGTCAGAAAACAGATTTGCTGACCCATTAAAAATTCTTCTCTTTCCCCTCCAAAGTAGGGAAACTAATCCCCCTGGAATAATTCACTCCTAAGAAAAGTTCCAAGAAACCTAATATGAAGGGGCAAAACCAATTTCAGATCAGCCCAATTTTTTTTCTTTTCTAAAAGCTAATTTCAGTGTGAACATTTGTATCCAAAAATAAGTGAATTGAGGCAACTTCCAGATCCAACTAGACAAAGCCCTGAGCAACATAGCCTCAACTGAATGCCTCCGAGCAGGAGGTGGGAACAGATGATCTCCTGAGGTCACTTCCCCCCTGGATTATCCCTTCCTTCCACCATAAAGACATTTTGACACAACCTCAAAGGTGGCACCATTATCTGTGAGCAAATGACGCAGCATTTTCTGCACTTTGGGTCCCACATAAGAGGCCTCCAATCTGCCCAAGTGCTTTTAATGTCTTCAGGTTTTAGTTTTTCCACCAGTACATCTTCTGTCCCTCCTCCCCATAACCTGCAGCGTTTTGTTCACTTTGCTTCCCATCCCAACACGACACTCTGCACCTGAACTGCAACAGCATGAGTGCTTCCCCTACATCTCCAACTATCTTAGAATCATAGAATCATGGAAGGGTTTGGGTTGGAAAGGACCTCAAAGATCATCTAGTTCCAACCCCCCTGCCATGGGCAGGGACATCTTGTCTAGACTAAGCCCATTTGTCCTCTTTCCCTTAATTGGCTCTGTCAGGAGAACGCTCAACCCTTCCAACCCTTCCGTTGATCATCAGTACCAGGATCAACAGCAAAAAAATATCCAGAGGGACCTCGGCCTGCAGGAGCACACGGTGGAGCAGGAGCTGCCGAGGAAACATGGTAAGGTTCCCGGAGCAGCGGAAAGAAACCGGGAATGGGTCCAACTTGCCCCCTGCGTGGCAGTCGGTCCCGGGAAGGGCCAGGGCAGGCTGCGAAGAGGCACAGTCGCCCGGGGGGGGGGGTGAGACTGGGAGAGTTGGGGGAGAGCTGAGCCCCAGGAGGGGGAGGGAAGATGCTCCCCTCAGCATTTAATTATGTATGTTCTCTTCTTCGCAACACGAATCGGTCATCAGTTTGGTGCTAATTGGCAATAAATGAGATTAACTAAAAATTCTTTCAGTGGAGACTGTTCTGCCAGTGACACCTTGTTAACCTGGCCGCTCCGTTACCACGCAAAGGGGAGTTTGTTTTATTTTTCCAGTGAAATAACTGTCGGAAGGTCATTTCCTCAGCTATAACGATGGTAATTTGCACTCCCTGAGGGGATGTCATGGTGTTTGCATGGGATCTGAGACAAGTTATCAGAGACAGCAGGAAAACCTACCTAGATGGTGAGCTAGGTGGTGGAAAGGCGGGAATGGCTGTAAGCATCTAGCAGGTTTTGTGGAGGTTTGCATTAAGACCACGCTCCTTGCTATCCTGTTTCCATCCCGAGGAACTGCCTAGCTGCGCTTGCAATGAAGTTGCAACTGATCGTTGCACCGGGGGGACTGAGAAAAGCAAAGATGCTTCTGTGTGAAGTGGCAGGGGAAGAACGGGGACAGAGGATATCCATTGCAGTGAAAATAGCAGAAATCTCAGCTTTCTTTGAAGAGCAGCACTTTTGCAAGAGCAGACACCATAGCCTGCAATTTCATGCCGGTCGAATGGGGAATTACACCGTCGGGGTGCAGTCACTGTCTGACCTGGCTGGGTGCTATTCCTGCCGAGTCCTCTGCTTGAGGGACCCTGCTGCAATCCGGCTGGGGGCCACTAGATGGTTCCCAACAGCCGTGGAAGCTCAGGCCACGGCCTCCCTTGGGTGGGCACCCACCTGGTGGGTGCTGCTGGGCAGAGGCAGCAGGTAGGAGGGTGCAAAGAGGCCAGTGGAGGCTTGATGTGTAAAAAGAAAAGAGAGAAACTGGAAATCCTCAACGGCTCTGTTGGGACCTCCTTTCTGAAGGTTTTTCTAATTTATTTGAAACCACTGCAGTCGTGGAGCTGTTTGGAAGCAACGACTGGAAAAATGTCTTCCAAAGACACCACTGAGCAAATTGCCAGGAGGCAACTGATGCTCCCCCATGCATGGGTATCACTGGTTTCTTACATGGAGAAAAAGCAGCAGAATAGGATACTCATCGTTTCCTGCACACCTGTAGCGTCTCTTTCCTGAAACAAAAGGGATCTGGCTGTCTGCTCAGCCAGGGAGGTGGTCTGGGCTTTTGCAGGGCCTGCAGTGAGTGTAGGACATGCCGTGCCAGACAGAGGGTGTTGGTAGAGGGATGAGGGCTGAGACCTGGCTTCTGGGTTTGAACTCCTGCCTTTGACATCAATGTCCTCTTTGACCTTGGTAGTGTCACTTAATGTCTCGGTGCCTCAGTTTCCCCCTCTGTGATGGGAACCCACAGCAGTAGTCCTACTGTCCTTTACATGGTGGTGATCTCAACAAGCAGGCACAGTACACTTCTGCTGTAGCTGTTGTGCAGATATTTGATGGGAGGGAGTAAAGAAGGAGCCAGACTCTTCTCTGTGGTGCACAAATTGAAGTAGACACTTTGTTTAAATGTAAGAAGAACTTTATTTACTGTGAGGGTAGGCAAGCACTGGAACAGGCTGCCCAGGTTGGCTGTGGAGGTAGTGCAGGTGTGCATACAGACATCCTTGCAGGTTTTCAAACGCTGACTGGACAGGACCCTGAGCAAATCCCGTTTTGAGCAGAGAGGTTGAACTAGATCATCTCCAGAGCTTCCTTCCAGCCTCAGCTGTTCTGTGACTCTGTGATTTATCCCTGCAGGTCCTGCTTCAGCGCAAGAGAAATAAATCAAAAAGTCTTTTCTGAGGTGACCCTGAGTAAAGGTCTGGTAGGATCTGTCCTCGCTGGAAGAACCTCGCTGTCAGGATGTGCACCTAATGCACGCAGGAGGGTGTGTGCCATGTGGTGGTAGGTGGTCAGAGTGAGTGAGTGTGTAACACAGACAGATTGTCATCACTATCCGTTTCGTGAAGTGGGGGCTCTGAGCAGAGCCAGTTCCCCTGCACTGCCAATACCCTGATTTTTGCTGGAGTTTGGGGCCATAAGGCTTCATTTGCACAGCGTTGGCATTCCAGACAGAGGCTTTTTGTTGGGGTAAATCCGAAGGTCTCAACACTCGGTGCAAAAAAGCTGTCCCTGCTAGGCAGCTGGTCTGTCATACTGCCCAAGGCTCGGGGTGGCTGGGTCCCTGTTCCTTCCAGCCTTGAAATGTGCTGGCGAATGACATCCTGCCCTGTGCCTCTCCTCTCATCCTTGCTCCCGACACGTCTGTGTTGCTGTGTGCTCTGCGGGGATGTTTGAGATCCCGTGTCAACCCGACTCACTTGGTTTGTTTACACTGAGCAAGATATTTGAGTTCACTCCCTGAGTCACCTTCGGTGGGCAGACAAAATGTGAGCACTGAAACGTCAGTGCTGGAGACTGAAGTCACATATGACCTTAAGTAAAAGGTGTAAATAGCCTTTCTTCCCACTCCTTGTGTCAACAGCAACAGAAACCAACACTCCCACTCTCCAGAAGAATTAAAAACCTCTCAAAACCTCAGACCTGTGACTCTCACTCTGTTTCTATGCGTGTTTCTAAGCCCTCTCAGCGTTCTGGTACCTGTCCCACCACCTTTGCTGTTTTGGGGGCAAGATGCTGCCTGTGCACCCCTCTATTTTGCCCTAGAAATCAAGCCAAAAACACAGCTGCCATGTGCCAGGTCCTGAACAAACAGATCAGGTGTACCTCTGTGTGCAGTCAGAGGTTTGGCTGCAGCATTTGTAGGACTCAAGCTCACTTTTATTCAGTCGTGTGGCCGTAGCCTCTGAGCCACCTGAGCCCTGGGATGAGCTGGGATCAGTAACAATCTGTGATGAAGCAGGCCCCTTGCTGTTGGTTTGTGAATTAAAGCTAAATTAAAGGTAAAGGTAATTTAAAGGTTGATGAAATCTACTTTGGGTCTGCCTGTGCTCGTGCCACAGTGACCACAGAGCAAAGTTATCCTTGGCTTAAGAAAAAAGAATGTTTCTTGGAATGATCTTTTCCTCCATCCCTTCTCGGCTCTCCTTCATTCCTCCTCTCCCCCTTGCTAACTCTCATGGCCTCTCTCCTCCACATTTCTCCCTTTTGGGTGATATTTCTCAGATGCAAGGCTGACCCTAAAGCCTTTTTCCAGGAAAATCAGGTCAGCAGTGGAAAGACACTCCACAAACCTTCCCCAACACCCCCAGTTCTCCTTTTCCTTTCTTGGAGCAGCTTCCACGCATCCGTGACCCGAGGTCGACGTGCAATCTGATACCAATTGGTACTGGGAACAGCCCCATCTGCTTTTGCTGTTGACTCTGAATGGAGAAGGGTCGTGTTCACTGCTTGTTTAATTATGCCTGAATAAGAAATCTCGTTGGGACCATTTCATGAAGGACACTTCACAAATGTTTTGTATTATTATTGTAATAATTTAGTGGGAGTTACACCTGCATGGAGAGAAGAATAGACCTGAGCAGGGCTGGCTTGCAGTTTTTGGAGAGTTGCCAGTTGCTGCCATAGAAAACGAAGAGGGCATGTTGCCCTCCAGAGCTGTGGTTTCACCTAGCGTGAGGCCTTCACTGGAATTCCACGATGCTGATGGTTTAGTTTGGGATATTCTTCGCTCCAAACTACAGCCCAGTAGTTTGGGACAGTGCCAGTGCACGCTGCCATTTCCAGTTTGGGGAAAGACAGAGGTGACTTGTGGTTTACCTCTCATTAGGTGCCAATGTTCAGGTGGTTTTTTGGGCTCCCCTTACATCAGAAATGTTCTTCAGCAAGAGGTGTGCAAACAGTTACTCAAGTCTGTCAATGCATTGCAGCAGCATTCAGCAATTACTTTTCTTGTTTATTTATCATTTTGAGTGCTGGTGGGGCTACCTGGAAAGCCCCACTGAGGGCTCATAAATGCAAAATAAACATAGCAGGTATTTAGAAATTGAGAAAAATTAGAGATTGAGAAAATACTCTTAGCTGAAAAAGTCTGGAGGCTGGGAGGTTAGTAGGGAAGGCTTCACATCTGCCTGCCTCACCCTTGCTTTTTCCTTTTTAACAGCAGAGTCAGAGAGAGGGTGCGCAGTGAGAGGAACCCTTGCTCTGAACCAATATTACCATTCCTGTGGTCTTCTGTTACCTGCCGTTGAGGAACATGACATTTGCCAAAGGTGGCTGAGAAACTGCTGATAAAACAAGTCCTCGTCGGAAGAGAACTGTTTCTTGGAGACAGTTTTTATGTAGGTGAGATTTCTTGATGGGGCAGGGTGGGATGTCTTAAAGCTGTTGTCCAAGGCTGCTTGGCCAAACACCCTTAACCTGTTGTTGTGTCCAAAGAAGAAAGGCCTCTGTGATCCACTATCAAACAGGTATCACATCAACACCCTCCCTGACCTGGGCTTGGGTCTCACCATGAGGGTCTTTCCTGGCCTGTGGCACCCAAAGGAGCTGCACGTGAGTGGGAAATGAACTGTTTTCACAGACAGTCCAAGCAGAATGACCTTAGGGACAAAGTCATTTGTGGCATGAAAAATGGATATTTGGGGTTTACTGTTAGTTCTGGTGAAAGGAAAGAAGATGTTTTTATTCCCTCAAAGCTTTTCTTTAACTCAGATTGAAATATTTCTTTCAGTACTATGTGTTTTTTCCCCTCAAAATTTTCTAAAGTAAATGTGAAGGTAATATCTAACTAAAAATGCAGTAAAAATGGGAAATACTTATTTCCAAGGTTTCCCAAAATATGTGGGTTTTTTTTCTTGAATAAACAACCTAGTAAACATTTGTGAAATACACCAGGGTGACCAGGTGCTTCATCTGATTCACGATAAGGCCGCAGCTATAAATAATGTTCACAGCAATAGTAACTTGATCGGTAAAGCCTGAAAGCGGCGTTAAGGTATCAAATAAAAGAACGAGTTGAACTGAGTTAGCATGTGCGTGAGGTTCCACGGAAGAGTCAAGTCACCATTTTGTCCTGTGGCTGTAGAGGAAGGAAAAATCTTGAGATTTCTATTAGTTCTATTCTGCCAGGGAACAGAAAGCTGGGCTGGGACAGAGGCAAGAACATTTTCTTTGAGGCATTCTGCTGCTTTTCTGCAAAGTGGTTCTAAGTAAGAGCATCCCCTGAAATGCCCGGATTCCTGCGGCAGATTAAAAGCACATGGAGATGGAGGATAAAAGGGGCGTTAGCAATTAGCTGGTGCTAACTTCAGCTGCTGGAAAAGTTGGACTAGCGAAGAAGAACTATTAATTGAAATTCCCAGTTAATATAGAACTGTCAATAATGAATGCATAATGGAGAAAGTCCATTTAATTTTTAATTATCGTCAGCCCCTTCCAAACAAATACAGTGTGTTAAATCTCCCTGTCACCTTCACCCGTGCAAAGGGTGTTTGATGGAAGTCTTCATTAACCCCAGGTCTGCTCAGGCAGGCCTCCTGCCAGACCATTAGCCAGTTAGTTACAATAGCAATGACTGGCACTTGGCAAGAAAAAGCCCAGGCCACCATTGCCAGGTCCAGGATGCGGGAGGAATTAACTCTGTGGGATCATTGCAGGAAGAGGCTGAAACCTCTTGACTGAGCTCTCCAACATGGTGGGGTCTGGAGCTCCTAATGCATCTGATGTGGACTGTGGTGCTTGGGGTTAATGTAGACAATCCTGATCAAGCCACAATTCCCAGCTGAAGTCACTGTTGGTTCGGGGGTCCCCTCTGTAGGGTGACTTCCAGGGCAATCATGGCAGGGCAGCCAAAGAAGTGAAAGCACAATTTGCCTTCTATAAATTAAGGAGTATGGATACTCGTATTTTCAGGCTTGAGTAATGAGGTGTGGGTTAACTGAACTGCTTCAGTCTTCAATGAGAGTGTTCACACAGGGGCCTGAACAAATTTCAGCCTGTGCTAGGAGGTCTCTGCATGGACTACGCTTGGGGTTTGACCAGGAATATTCTACTGAAAGCCAACTTGGAAGAAACTCCCATGGGCTTTTGATGCATCATAGCTGGCCTGGGATTTCCATTTCCTCCAAAGCACAACATCTCCAGCCAGCCAGTGCTTACTCGCCATGTTAACCCAGATGGAGTAATCATGATAATGACCAGCACTGTGGGAGACTGAATTCTGGTTTTCTGATGATACAAAACCAGTCTTTCGTAGTATTAACAATGGGAAGCTAACGGAAGCTGGGTCAAAGTCAGTCTGTGCTTCTCTGCTGAAAGCATGACTAGAGGAAAGCAAGAAGCTCTGACTTTACAGGAGCACTGACTCATGGAGAGTTGGCAGAACTTTATGCTTGGGATGGGTGTGAGGGAAGGGTTTATAGCTCTGAAAAGTCACCTTCTCTTAACATTTGTCCCAAATGTGTCCCAACACTTACTATTTTTAGCGTCTTGCTCTCAAATGAGTTTGCCTAGGGACAGCCTTCTGGGGATTCAATTAAACTCTAGAATAAAATAAACACTATCCCTTAGCAAGGGCTTGAATGCTAAGCAGAGTCATTATTTGAACAAAGTAGGGCTGCAAGTTTCAGTGTTTAAATGTCCTCTATTTTCATCAGGTAGGGGTCAGAGACAAGTGAAGACGGGAAAACCCTGTTCATTAACTCAGCTCATCCACTCCCACAGCCTTTCCACTACCCCTCTGAAGCGATCAAAGCACCTTAAGGGCATTTCGTTTGGAAACAACTCCACATTTTAGTGACTGAGTTGGAAGTCACTGGAACAGCTCTTCTTCTTTTCAGATGATATACCCACGGTGTTTGTATGGGCGATGTAGCGACACAGAGACCAGGGCTGCAGTGCTATTGTCTGTTGAGTGACCTTAAGCAAGCTTGTGTCTTTGGTTTTCCTCTAATTAAACACTTGCTTGGCACATCGTGATCCAACAGTCATACCATGGGCCAAGTCACTTAGATGTTTCTATCCAGATTAGTGTTTTTTTCTTGGAGGAAGGGAAGCGGTTGTCTCAGCATGTGCAGAAATTGGGTGAACTACTGCAATAGAGCAATACTCCAAAAGTGGAGGAATCCCAAAATTCACATCTCACCCCAGAGATACTGTGTTTGGAGCACAAGATTTAGACTTTGCGCAGAAAGAAGCTCCCTAAGATGTGTTTGACAGTGTGCAGCGCAGCTGCAGCTTATGTGAAGTGTCCTCAAAATCTTAGCAGCAGTTTTGATCTGGTGCAATTTCTGGATGACTCAGATTCACCTGGAGCTGGGTTTGCAGCTGGTCAGTAGGTACTAATATAGGCCAAACACAACTGCCACTCTTCGAAGACTTGTACTAGCAGTCTAAACTGGAGTGCAGCTTGCAAGATGTGTGGAGTCAACCTTCTGCCCTGCACTGGGAGACTCCAGCTGGGTATCGTGTCCAGTCTGGGGAACTGAACTTCAAGAGTGATGGAGACCAGATAACTGAGGAAACTGCATAGGAGACTGATAAAATGATCAAGAGATCTGGAAAACTGTGGCCGACAGGGTAGAGAGAAATAATTGGATTGTGTAGCTTATAGAAGAGAAAACTGAGTGATAACATCCTTAACACACAAAAGGCAGGTGCAAGAAGGGGAATGATGCCTTCTTCACATCTGCTGCAGGTAAGAAATCACAGACATAGTCTGCAACAAGGAACATCCAAGCGAAGCATAGAGGAAACTTTTGTGGAAGTGGCGAAAAAAGCTCTGGAAAAGGAAGGAGGAGTGAGTGACGTCTGCAGGTTAAACAAATACCTGGCAGGAACGACGTGCAGAGCTCATGCTGCCCTGGGACAGGAGGATTAATTTAGTAACACGAGGATAAAAGGGGCGTTAGCAATTGGCTGGTGGTAAGTTCAGCTGCTAGAAAAGTTGGACTAGCGAAGAACTATTAACTGTTCTTCACATTTAACTACACAAGTAGTTAAAACTTGCACATTAAAACATTCCCAAACACACAGAGCTGGCTCTACACACGCGTGCACACACTGCCTTTGCACTTTTCCCACATCTGTGCATACAAATGGTTTTAGAAAACAGGGATCTGTCATTAGGTATCTCCCTGCCAGGTTCTTCTAGGTGACTTGGCCTCATTAATTGTAATACTTATTGTAATAGCATAACTGTCTTAGAGCAGATTTTCTTAGGAGCCAATTCATGCTCAACAGTCAAGTCGCAGTCTTAGCAGCTCTCTTTTGTTGAGATGCTACTTTTTATTTATATCTCTCTGTCTAAAATACGGTAAAATAAAAATTGCGAAGATTTTTTAATCCAGCTTTGCTGTCTCCTGCTGTTGCAACTACACAAAACCTTGGGTGCATCCGTTCCTCCAGATGACAGCTAATCCCTTTCTCCTCGCTGTTGAAGCAAAAGCAGCTTAGGAACGTTTGGAGTTGGAGAGGAAGCGTCAGTGTTTGAAGGAGATGTCCTCAAAATGCAATGTTACAGGGGACCTGTGGACTTCACTCTCTTCTTGGGCAGAGAAAACTGCCCTGTTTTGCACTATGGTCAATTAAAATCAGTGTTTTCCATGGACCTGTGAATTTTGGAGAAAGCTGCAATGGAAGGATTTCTTGAGTCTGGCTCCAGTCTGTACAAACCAAGCTCTTGAGCCTGAATAGGCTAAGAAATTGCTATTTCAGTTTGTTATTTCAAAGCACTATCCTGCTATAGTCTATATATAGCCTGGGAGAGCTGGACCCTAAATACTTCTTTCTTGGCCTTGGAGAAGAGAGACAGGGCAGGCCAGAGTGTGATTTTAACATTTGGGCAGGAATGGGACAGAGCAGGTGCTGACTTCATCCTTGTGGATGTTCTACGTGTCAATATTGCTCACCTCTTCCCTTCCCCTCCCTCTTTACCAGGTACTCATCTTAGTTCATGAAGATAAGTATATTCCTTTTTCATGGAAACTTTTGTAAGTTCTGAATCCACTCCACTTCTGGCATGGGTTGATTGATTAAACGGCAGCATTTTCTGCAGGATTTAAACATCCTTTCCTCTCCTAACACTATTGGTTTTGGTTTTTTCATTACTGTACTCTGGGAGTGCCTGAACTGCTGCAGAGCTGCGCCGATGCAGGGGTGGGTGGGAGAGGTGAGGCACTGGTGTTGGCAGCTTCCGATGCTGCCAGAGATACCTGCAGGGATTTTGTTTCAGGAAGGCTGTTCTGGAGCAGTGTCTGTGCACTTGGTAATTAAATCCAACACACACTGGAATCAGCAGTGCCTGTTCAAGGTTACAACTGATTGAATGAGAACAGAATTTAGTTCTCAGGCTCTTGTTTTGGTCAACCTATTCCTTTAATTTCTGTTCCCAGTTTTAGGGCTCGCTGAGGTCCCAGAGCACTGTACTGACTAGGAGTTGGGCTGCACCTGTAGTAAGTTTTTCCGGTTCACATTTTTCTGTTTTCTAGAGGTCTGAGTGACACAGCATGCCTTGAACACGTTGTGTATAGAAAAAAAGCCAATACTAAATAATGGATCACCTTTTTTCATACTTCTCTTGCATCATTAATTTTTTGTAGCACACAAATTGCTAGTAATTTCCCTTTAAACCAAGAATTGTGGGACCCCTCGTGTATGAATTCACGGGGTACATCATGGCCTCATGTCAGTACTGATGCAATTAAAGGCAAGATTCCCAGCAGGGTGGAGAACAAAGCAAGTTGGAGAGAGGAGAGGAGCTGACAGCCCAGCAGCCTGTCACACCTTCAGTGAGATTCTGCACTCCTGTCTGCTAAACAGGTTTTGGCACTTAGGAGTAAGTTTGGAGGAAATGCCTTCCTATTCTGAAAATACAAACTTACTCCTCTTCTTTCACACGACAACCACTTTGCTATCAATGTGAAAGAGCAAGCTCTGGTCCTTGCACCCAAACTGGTGTAACTGTGCCAGCCCCAGGGTGTAGTCTCTGAAACTCACTGTCCTGAGTTCAGTGTCCTGCTTCCCTCACCAGTGTAATGAGTTGGCCCGTGCTATGCAGGGTTTCAGGGACTGAACATCTGCTTAGCATGGAAGACTGGAGCCCTGGAGCAAAAGACAAAGGAAACCAGTTTGATAGCATAGATGTGCCCACTGGTATGCAGACTTTCAAGGCTAGAAGAGAGTGGTTGGTTTCAAGATGGAATGCATCTCACTATGCTTTGGTATCTAAAAGACAAATAAAGACCATGAACCACTCTCTCCAGACTCTTGTATGCAACGGAGAAACAAGGACCTCAAGAGTGATTTACTGAACCTGGCTTAGCAGCATGTTTTGGGAAGAGGTGACTCACTTTTCTCTCCCCTGACTATAAAAGGGTCACTACTACAGAGTGAGTAGATCAGTCTCAGACATCCAACTTTTAGACATCTGAAGTCAGAGCCCCTACTTGCCTTTTTAAAGAACATGAAGACTTTATTTCCAGATCTACTCTGAAGCTGAAAATGTCAGCCTCCACTGGCAGTTTACTGCAAGATCCATCATTCTCCATGTGAAACTTCCCAAGTTCACTGAGAATGTAAATGCAACGGGAAGCTTCATCTCTCTACATCTGCCTGTTCCATTCCGTTCCCCTGCTTTGCCAGAAGCAGGCTGTTAGCCGAGAGCCCTGCAGGGCTCCGATGGGTCTCTTCAGTCACGAGCTGGCACTTACTGTCACTGTTCAACTCTGTTGCAAAGGTGCCCCAGTGAATTTACAGGTTTTAAGTTATTAATTTTTTCCAAGCCTGCTCAAGGAGTTAGGAGTTTGATAGATGACTTCTTTCCTCGTCCCTGGAGTGCAGAGATTTGCTGCGTTTCCGTACACAGCTCTCGTTACTGCTGTGGGTTCAGAACAGAAACGCTCCGCTGGACAGCAGAGAGCTTGCAAGAGAGCACAGCAAAAGGATCAAGGGACAGCGTGGTGACGGCAGGGCAGGGGTGGCCGTGGGCAGCAGGAGCTGGAAATGCCATGTCAGAGCACAGCCTAACTCAGGTCGTGCTTTCTAGCATAGAAAGGAAATTTTCTGTGCCAGCAAGAGCCTGGCCTTGGTGCTGCCAGCACCACTGCTTAGTCATTTTCTTGCCCTTTCGTTGTCTTTTGTTTGAAGTGTCTGAATATTGCAGCAGTACAGAAAACAGCCAAGGGAGAAGACAACTCTTAAGCCCCTCCAAAATAGGAAGTCTGGCAGGATCTCCCCATAAAACCTCAATACTGGAAGCAAGAACAGGGAAGTCTGACCCCATGTTGACTGTGCCCATGTAGAAAAGCCAAAGAAAGAGAACAAACAAATGAAATATGCTGTAAGGATTGTGCCTGAAGACTGGTGTTGGAGTTAACATGAAAACAGTAGGTGCAACATTTAATTCCCTGCCAAAAAGGTGCTGTTTGTACCCCCTCCCTTGCGCTGCTGCCCACTTTAATCAAGAAATGCCGAGGTGGTGTGACTTGGTGAAGCTCATAGTGGCAGAGCTGGGGCTAAATTTCACAAGTAGTAGGTGCCATTTGATGTCTCTTCTGTCTGTCTGAAGATGCAGATACGGTTCACTTCCTCTAGACAGTGAACAAAGATCAGAGTGAGTCTCAAATCCCTGCTCTGCAGTATGTCCTCTGTTTCTGTCTCTCTTAAATGGAGATAATTAGCCTTTCCTGCTTGCATAAAGCACATAGAAATAACATAAAAGCAAAGCTCCATTTTCAGATTAAATTCTATTATTAAAATCCAGTGTTTGATGGATGATTATGGTGTTACAACAACATAAATACTTCTCGGGGGGCATTTGGCCAGCGATGTCCTAGGATGCTTTGCAGTTCCAACCTGATTAAAAATGGAATTCTATTACCCATCTCTGAAGAGAGTCAAACCATTGAATAGCAATCAGAAGGAGATTCTGCCAACTGTGAGGCATAAATACTGACAGTTCTAGCTACAAATGTTTCCAATTTTATTTTATTTTATTTTTTGGTAGGACAAACTTATAAATTAGAAGGATGTGCCTTAAGAACAGCCTGGGAACATAAAAAGAAAGTAAATGATAAAGAAGTTCCAGAACTAGACTATTACAGCACTGTAGTGTAGGGAAGCAGAAGCTTCTTAAAAATCGATGAGAAATGTCACTGGCAACCAGTGTGGATTTCAGTGCCAGGGTAAGAAGATCAAAAGGGGCTGAGAAAAGTATTACAAGAGTTTGAAAGAAATGTGGATCTGCAGAAAAAACATCTTTGAACAGTGATTTTTCTTGGTGGCTGGAACTGTGAGGTGTAAGGCATTGGTTATGGAAACAGCTCTCCGTATCCTCCTGTTGGTCAGACCGAGGTTGGCTTCCTCACACCTGGGCACTGACGTTCATCTTGAAGCAGCGTATGGAACTCAGTTGCCAACATCCATTGATTTCAGTAGGGTTTGGTTACTCGACTGTTGATTCCTATAAAAAAGCCAAATTCTCTAAAATTCTACACCGCATGATACATACGCAGCCATCTGCAAATCATGGGAGCTGGTAGGGGTAAGGGAGATGAGAAGTTGGTAGCTTGAACTCAGATAGCTCTTACTTCTTTAAAACTAAGTTTTTGCAAATTAGTCCACAGGTAATCCATAACCTTCAATAACACCCACAAAATCCGGAAAAAAATGCAGCTATTGGGCCAGAAATAACTGGTTATACAGAATCAGGACAGGAAAGCAGTCACAGAAATAGGAAGCAGCAGAGGGAATTTTAGGAACAGGGAAGCTACAGGTGCAAAAGTGATTTGGAGAAAAATATTGTCTATGTCTAGGAATTACCATGCTTCCGTATGCATGCATGTATCTATATGGATTTATTTTTATATTTATGTATGTATCTATTACCAAAAATCCCTGGTTTATAGACATGCAAAGAGGGCGAGCAGCTGCATTGTCCTGGCAATAGCAAGGACCATCCAAGGACCATCCAGTGTAGCAGAGCAGCCCATGACCCAGCCATGGCAGGGGAGTTAGTGTGACCTCTGCCTGGTGTCAGGCCATGCTGGCTGACAGCGTGGGGACGGCTCCTGACCTCAGGGTACGACCAAGTATCAACCATGGTAGCAGCCTTCCTCTTCTCACAATAAAAGCTCTTTTGTTTATTTCCCTAATTAGGCTCAGGAGTCTTCATGAAGAGGGAAAGAACTGTCTAAGACTGGATAAGAGGAGTTATTTCATATTCCCAGAGCTGGGATGAGACTAAAACTCTTTTTGTGATCTTGATGCTTTGTGTTCATTTCCAGGAGGACCCCCTAGACGTTTTAAGCATGGCTTTGGTTGTTTTTATCACACATGGCAGAAAAGTTAAATATATAATGAGATAATCTAAATACCTCAGATATTTAGGAAGTTTGAAATTTAGATCTGGGTATGGATTTAAATGGAGCTTTAGCAGTGGTGGGAAATATTCAGCTTTTTCTTTCCCTTGTCATTTCTCATCTTTATGCAACTCTGTTCTTGCATCAAGCCAGACTCAGAAACAGAAATGTCAATAAGGAATCAGATTCTCTTGAGATTTCTGCCCCATTTTTACAGACCTGTGAAATCTCCATGGGTTGATTAAGCAGCCAAACACCAGTTTGCAAGGCATCGTTACAGATTTGGGGAGATTCAGCAAATGTGTAAAGCTTCATTTTTCACTATTTTCCGTAATTATCTGTTTCCTGTTTGCTTTATAAAATTCAGGTCTTTAACACATGCATTTGCATTTTCAAATAGAAATACTGTTGAAATAGAACATGCATCTTTAAAGTAAATATCCAGACCTGAAATGTATCTCTATCTTCAGAAAGTGATATAAGAAAACAGAAGAAACCTCTGAAATTAGAAGATAAAGCCTTTGAAAATTAAAGAAAAAAAAACCACAAAACTTTAACAATAAACAACAATGCCATATATTTTGCTGTAAAGTTTCATTGAAAACTGGAATTCTTCTCTGCAAGTTCAAGCAGTGTTTTTTTGCCTTTAAAAATTACGGATTACCTTAGTCAGCAGGCATCTCCCAAATGTATTTACCTGTAGTTATTAAAAGAACATCTCTTTGAACAAACCAGTGCCATTTAAACTATAGATCAATTTTTTTGCTGCCTTTGCAATGTTGATGGTTACAAGTGCAGCCATGCAAATTGGCTTGGATGAATGACACACGCTCTGTTCTGTTTCAGGACCAAGTTGCATCATATGGGAAAGAAAAGTTGCTTGTAACAGTGGCACAAACTGGACATTGTAGTTTCCTAATCTGCAGAATGATGATAAGGGTAATGACTTTTTTTTTTTTGAGCTGAGCAATAATGACTAAATATTAAGAGTGTGCTTTTATTTCTGTGCTGCTATAACTAGACCAGCTTAAGGGTGAACAAGCTCATCCCACAGAACTGTATAATAGCAGGCTGGATTATGCTCGTTTTCCATGGGAATAGCTACGGTCTGATGAAGCATGTGTAGAAGATGGGACTGTAGGCATGCCAGGGATGGTGTGCTGCATGTCTCTATTGGTACAAGTGGTGTGCTTTATTCTGCACTGTAAAAATGTCCTGAAAATGTTCTGAAGTGAAATCCTGGCTCCTGGAAGTCAGTGGGAGACTTGTTAATCACTCCCAGCCCAGGCAGGAATTCCCTTGAGGCCCTCAAGGGTTATGTTTTGTTAATTTAAAAGCAACCCGGTGTTATGGAGTGGAATTCATTCTCCAGTAGAGGTAAAATCTCATGATTTTGGGAATGAAGAAGGAATAATCCTCCCTTACAGCTTAAAGTCTATACACTGAGCCCTTGAAAGCTCAAGCCAAGAATTGGTGGGGACTCTTTCTTAAAATGGTTTGTTAGGGATGCAGGTCACACGAATGAGTCTTTGGCTTCAGGAAACAAGAAACCTCCATGTGAGCAAGCAGCACAGACTGGGACTCTCCAGGAGCTGCCTTAGCCTTAGTCCTTTCCATCAACACCTGGTTCTTTGCCTTCGACTCGGAGTGCTGCTTTATTTATGTTGGCTCTTTTCATTGGCATTTGATTTATAAGTAGCTGCACAAGGAAGAGGAAAGCCAGCGCCTGGCCTGGCACCACTGTGATTTAGCAAGTGCACAGAGCAGGTGCTTCCACTGTGAGCATGATTAGGTATTCCTTTGGGAGCGGAGGAGCCACATACACATGTGCATACGTGTTCACACATATTTAGGGATTAGTATACACAGATAAATAAAAGTGTGCCCACACATTTTTCTGTGCACACGGAAACCCAATGCCAGCGTCCGTCAATGCAAGGGGCTCATGTCGCCAAAGCTAGGTCAGGTGTTTTCACGGTACAAATAAATGCAATTCTATCCACAGGGCTCAGCTCTGAAACATAGTTTTAGATTCCAAATTCCCTCATGTTAGTTTTGCTTCTGTCTGCCAGATGTTAATTTGCTGGATCAATTATCGATACTTGCATTTTGCCATTGCTGAGAGAACCTAAAGGAGAACAGTGCTTTGTTGGGTCAGATGCTCCCCGAAAAAGATCACAATTGCCTCTGAACAACTCACAATCTAACTGTACCACGGGGTGAACAGTGTAGTATTCTCTTCTCCTTAAAATGTACTGCCTCTTTTCTGGGATAAACAACCACCTCTTACCTCATGGACTTACAATAGGGATGCAGTAAAGTTCTTCCTGCTGTTTATCTCCAGTACGCTTAAATATTGCATTATCTCAGAAGACAGATATCCAGCAGATATGAGGTTAAATGAGGAATCAACAATTGTCCCAGGGAAAACAGGACACAAGTTCTTTATTTTGGGAAAGATTTTGATTAAGAAAATTCACATGTTCTCATTGCTTTTCCTTTCCTTATTCTGGGGACCATGCAGCCTATTTGCAATTAAATTGAGTCTAGTTACCCTCCAAAGTGAAAGGAAGCTGTTCTGAAAATTAGTAGTATGAGTCTCTCTACCTTTTGACAAATTATTTTCTAATGAAAAACATCTGCTCAGGCTAAGAAGGTTCACTCATCTTTACTTTCGCCTCATGCAAATGATTTTTATTTTGCATATTGCAAAAAGTGCTTTGGTCGTATAGCCAAAAGGGACAGGAAGGTATTGATAACATGCAGCAATGCTGGGAGTGGAATATCATTCCCCCCCCATTTAATTATCCTTTTTCTTTATAACAGGTGTAACGAGCACAACACCTGATGGCTAATGATAATCCAGATGGCTTGGAATTGTATCTCCATATGCTGCATGATTTAATGCAGAACAAGGCTGAAGTTAACTCTATATGGGTTGAAGAAACAAGCTCTACAGTATGTTTTGGAGGTTTATTCTGGCAAACAAGGACGAAATCAAAAGAGACACCCAGGGCTGTTTGGTTGATTAGATGATGTGGAAAGCATCCATTCCACACTTTAGCTCAAATCATGGGCAAAGAAGAGTGTGCTCTTCCAGAGACTGCATGGCTCTGTTTTGCCTGATGACACCTTCTCAAGATCTGGGTTTAGTCCTGGCAGAGGTCTGTGCTCTGCTGTGACAAGTTGAAGCCCAAATCCCGGATGCAGCTTTATGTGCTGTGGGCTTGGTTGGTTCAAGCAGCTTGGTGGTGCACGTTGACTTCTAGGAATAGTAACTGGGCATTCTGCTAATGTAGTTCTGATCTGCACTAGTGGGACCAATCCTGGTTCATGATATTTTAGGGCCTTTTAGTGCTCTGTCAATCTTGAAGGCGTTTCTTCTGATCCATTTCACCGAACTGGGCCCACAATTAGGCTACAATGACATGCAGAAATATTTCTGGAGCTATACCTTTACCTTTGAAGTAATCACAGCTGGAGCCAGACTAACAGGAATGCTTTCTCCTTAGGTAAAAGTTAATCTGTAAGCCCTAAGGATTCTTTGTGCAGAGAGGTGGCATCGTTGTCCTCACGTTGTGAGAGGGGAAACTGGAGCAGACTGGCTCTGATTCAGCTAAGCACTAAAGCTCCACGGGACACAAGCACATGCTTTCGTGTTTTGCTAAACTGGTACCACGCAGAGACATCGTGATTTGCCCAAAGTCACACAGTGAGCTGAAAATAGGAATCAGGAGTTCTTTGGACAGCTACTGAAGCTATTTATGTTTCACAGATTTTCTTTCTCTGCTGCCCAGAGGACAAGAAACATTTTTCTTTATAAAAAAGAAGCAAAGGTGCTTAGTAAATATTGTGAAATTCTGGAAAACAGATTTGTAGCCTGCACTGGGGCATCAGGAACTGTTTCTCTAGATGAATAGCAGCATCTGTCTGTGGTAAGTTTTGGAAAAGTTTTCAACTGAGGTGACTTATTGTTGCTGTTGTTCAATCACGAGCCTGGCACCAATAGCCTGGCATCAGTTGACTTGGCAAGAAGGATTTCTGGTGCATTTCAAGCAGAGATTCCTCTTTCTTTGCTAGGCCATGGATGAATTTCTAGGTTGAGAAGGGAAATAAGTCTCCTTTTCTTAATTTCCACTCAACTTGGGACTGATCCTAGATCTGGTTTGTAACAGTGATTTGAGCAGCTGTGAAAATGTTACCTCTCCAGCCGTGGGAATAAAAGGCAGTCCATATACCTAGCCAGATGGAAATGTCAGCCTTGTTTGTGCATTTACGCCATTCCCTTGGAGCAAGGACTTAGCCTTGGTGGAAGCCAGCATCATGAGTTTCATACTCACAGCCAATTTCTTCCCCATCTGAATCAATGCCTGACAGCATGTCGAGAAAAAAGTGTGGCCTTTGCATTGAGTCTCCACACTGCTTGAGCAAGGAATTATTTCAGTGGCTACAAACATACATACAGAGTAGTAGAATTCATACCTGCAAAGAGACACAGCCCAATGCTTTCGTGGGGTGACATCGATTTTCTTCTGTAGGTAGTCAATAAAACAGAGTAAATGCGGAGAGTCTTCCCTGCCCTCCTCCCATGGCACACTACAGTTTAAACAGCTCTTGGCCTTGGGATATGAAATAATTTAATCTTCATTCAGGGCAATGTATGTGGTGTGGGTAAGTTGAAGTGGAATTTTTAGATTCCTGTTCCTCTGATTGCCAGGAACTGATTCAGAGATTCCTTTCTAGTTGTTTTTATTGAAGGATGTAGGTAATTTACCTCAAGAAAAAGATGCTATGCACATTCTCATTTCATACCTGACAGAAAGCCAGGGCAAGATGAATACCTCTACTAACGCTAAAAAAGTAACAAGTAGGTGAAAAAGCTTTTGCTCTTCTCTGTCTCATAAGTAGCTGATGATGCTGTTAGAGGACAAATGTTTCTGCAGTAGAGGCTTTAATACAGGAGATTATGGATTTAAACCCTTCTGTTGGCTCGTGGGACCACTTGCACTGCTGAGCTCTGGATGTCAGGAGCTCTGGAGAGTGCTGCCCAGGCAAAGACAGCACTGTTCAGCATCTGCATTTGCAATTCCATCACCAATGCATCACCATTCAGCTTTGCAAATGCTGGCTCAGATCCCCTGGCTGACGTTGATGACTGCAGGTCTGTTGAAGTTACAGAGCTCCACCAGTTTACTCCTGTGGGGGATCGGGCCCACCCTCTGCAACCTGCCAGTCTGGATGGTGTTGTTAGCCCCTTGTTGCCAGAGGAAAAGTATCTCTCGGGAGCCTGGAGAGGCCTCCATCATGAGGACAGATGAATTCCCAAGATGTAGTGTCCTCATAACAGTCCCTAATGCTTTAAAGCCATGGAAAAGAATGAAATGAGAAAAAGGAGTGGTAGAAAAAAGAAAATAAAAGATATTTGAGAACTGTGGTTCATGCAGGCAGAAAATGGGGGACCCGAGACAGGAAGTGAAGGGGCAGATTTTCCAGAGCATGTAAGCATGTTGGACGCTTAATTCCCACCTTAGGCCTGGCACTTGAGTGCCACATTAAGAAAGGAAGTCAGAAAAACAGCAGTGAAGGAGTTATCCCCTCTGACAGGGCCAACATGCTGAGGCTGTGTGAGCTCTTCAGGCCATAGCAGGGAGGCACAGCCCTGCTGTTGGCACGCCAAGCCTCGGGCTGGACATGCCTCTGCCATGCCCTCTGGGTTTTGGAAAGAAAGTTTTTGTAGGCTTGTCCTGTCAATGAGACCAGGGTTGAGAGACACTTTTGCATCCCATCCCCTTTTTTCCTCCCTATTAGAGAAGAAGATTGTTTCTTTGGGACCAGGAATGTCTTCAGCCTTGGGGTGGCAGCATTCAGCTTTGCCTGCACTTCTGGGAAGCCCAGCGCTTGCTCTGCTCCTTCTTTGGAAAGCTTTGGAGATCTGGCTTGGAGAGACATGGACTACCTGATGCGGTTTTCAGCACTGATAGTCAAACTACACATCAGGAAGGAAATGAAATACCGGGGACCACCTCACAGTAGGATCTCTGGAGGCTTTCCGAAGCTAAATTGCACAGCCCAAGCAGGGATGCTGAGCGAGTGAATGCGGACAAAACATAAGGCACCCAGGCGATGAAAGAAGGAAATGAAGCTAAACAGAGGTGGAGCGGCAGCTGAAGCACGACAAAAAATGTACTCAGGCACTACCTGTGGTTAATTCAGGCAGAGCTACAGGGGCTCTCGCTGCACGCCTTTCTCCTCTGCTTCAAGTGCTTATTTACCCAGGTGGAACAGGGACGACATCCTCTCCTTTATGAGAGCTACGAGTAATTTCAGATCTGTTTAAACAAGTATTAGGGAGGTATTGAGATGATAGCAGGGAGATTAGGTGGTCACTGAATACTGTCAGGAGAGCTGGGCCGACGCAAATTCCTCATATCTACAACAGAGCTCTTCAGAACACTTAGAAATAAATATGTTTTCAAGCTATGTTTTTCTCCTTGTATAGAATTGGATATTCACAGATAAAAAACAGGTTAGGCATTCAGACTAGGCGTTATTCCTGTATAATGAAACTCACTGCTGAGCAAAATGCATGGGCAGGGTTGGACCTGCTGACTTTAGGAGGAGCGGACCACAGCCTTGGACTTGTCCTGTCCCTGTAAAGCTACAGAACTCGGAGCCTACAACAGATGGAGGATGTTTCCATCGCCTCCAGAGGAAACTGGGAAGTAGTGTGGCTGGGTGGAAAGACTCAGTAGATGTAGGTTGGAGACAGTAGCAAAATCTGGTCTCCTGACTCTCAGGATATCATCACACATGGTGTGAACTGTCTGCTGTTTGCAAAGGGCGTCTCGTGTTTCCATCACCGTAGGCCCATGGAGCTAAAGGAACTCAAAGGTTGAAGAGGCTCAGTCTCACTTTGTCCAGCTAACTGGAACCCAGCCTTGCAAAAACAGGCAGGCACAAGAAATGGGCTCTGTGGGAATAAAACACAACCTTGTTCTGCCTCCAGCTCCTCTCAATGTGAGGGCTGTGCCCCATAGAAGAGTAATCTCACAGTTTCACCCAAGCGCAGGTACCACCCCTCCCTCCTAGCAGTGGTAGGCAACTTGGTTGTTTAGCCAGTAGTCACAGAGGAACACTCTGGCTATGTAAAAAAAAAATGGTCAGTTTTAGTTTTCCAGCACTGTAAAATGAGTTTAGCTGAGGTCATCTTTTAGCAGACACTTGAAGTACGACTCAAACTTGTATTTTGGGACATAAAAAGAACCCCTTAACTACTCTGCACCCTGTCCTACCCTGCTGAATCTCACAGCTCTTGGCTTTTACTGTTGCCATATTGACAACACAGGCACTCTCAGATTATTTATCCTGCCTGTGCTTTTTCATTTAACATCTCACAAAGTCCATTACCCTCAATGCCACTTCCAATTGGCATTTGAATTTAAGGTGAAATCTAGACCTTGTAAGAAATAGGTTATTTTGTTCTTCTTCAGATGGTTCTGTCTCCTACGCGGTGTCACTTTGGCTGATTCATTTATACAACCTGACAAAAATCTCCCAATTTTTCATGAACGACTTCTCTCCGAGTGTCACACTGAATTTGCTCAGTCGAACAATGTGTATGTACCAGTGAACTGGAGAACAAAGTGCTAAAGCTAGATGGAGAAACCATCCTAAGATGATATTTTCTTTCCTACTTTCCTCCTCCTAAGAGGAGAGTTTTGCCTGTTATTTCCATTTCTGTTGTCCTGTTGGTGTACATGCCTACACTGCGTTGTATTATCCTTACACCTCTGCCTCAGACTGATACACATTGACCTCAGCTAGCTGTGTGAGACAGGCCTTCTGTCCATCCTATGTCCCCAGCACGTTAAATTTTAGTTACATGTTTGTTGTCACATAAAGAAACCACCACAAAACAAAGAAAGGATTAACTCTTCTGGCTATCGGTGTGAATACTTTTACACATACAACCTGCCTTCGCCTGCAGTGGGAAAAAACCTCCAAGCATCTCAAAAGAGCAACAAGTACATTTAATAATACCAGAATCAGGTTTGGCTTGGGTCAGGTAGTTGTCACAAGATCTGATGGTCACTTGAATATTGTCTGATCTCCTCCAAGCTTGCAATTCCAACCTGATCATCTCATCGGACATTAGGTGTTCACGTAATGCTGGCAGTGCCAACAAAGGGCAGTGGGTAGAGCATCGCATAGGGTGTCACAAGACTTGGGTCTGTGTCCCACTCTGCCATCAGCAGGTGGATCAGGGCAGTGACACTTGACCTGTCTGTTCTTACATGTCAACCCCAACATCTTCAGAACAACTTGTATCTGTAAGGAGAGGAGAACGTGGGTGTGGGAAGGAGCACTGCGGGTTAATCCTGCCTCAGACACAGTGGGATCTCAGTCTGTGTGGTCCGATGACTCAGTGTCTCAAGGGGAAGGATTTGGTCCTGCCCTTCACAACATCCCCTCTTTGGGAAAAAGGCGGTAGGAAGGACAGATAGGTGTTGGATACATGTTGTGAGCTGTATTAGGGGTGTGCTGGGAAGTGAAAACCAGTCCATCTGCAACTGGAGGGATTTCCCCACTTTGGCTCACCTCAGCAGCAGAGCCCAGGCTCTGCAGGAAGCAAGGCTATGTGGAGTAGTGGTGTCACCCTCTGTAACCAGCCACCTCTTTTAATGCATAAGATTATTTATTTTGATACATAATTACATGGGTTGATACTTTAGTCAGCAATTAATTAATCCTAATTGGATGTAAATTAATTAAGAACACAGTTTGTCAAATTCAGTTTGCTCTTACCCAACTCCACCCTCCTCTGGAGCAAAATGGAAAAAATTGGCCCCAATCCAGGGTGGCAGTACTGTTCAGCACGAGTGTAACACGGGCCCGTGCCCAACACGGCTGCCAGGTGATGCAGAGGTTTTGGGGTGGACGTTACACTTTCTCGTTCTTAAGAAATTACTGTTCTTAAGAAGAGGCGTCCTGGGGGGTACTTTTTTATTGAGAAGATACCTGCTTGTGAGAAATGGATCCAGACAGCTGACCTAATGCTGAGTAAAGAAAGGAATTAAGATAGGATGGAGAGAATTGAAACAACCCCCTTCCATATTTAATCACTGCACAAAACCCAATAACTGTAGATAAGATCTGCCTGGCCAGGAGGCATTAGAACAATGTCATGCTTTATTCCTCTCTGTATCATTTTGTTCTTAGAGTAAACCTTGTTTATATTGCTGTTTCCTACGAAGTTCGACTCAGATGATAGTATCACATGCTGGACGTGGTTCATATGCAGCAAGAATAACTACTAAACCACTCCAACTCCAGCAGTCTCGAGATTACACTGGCAGGGTGTGAAAAAGATAGAGGAGGAAGAAGAATTATTTTCCGTGTTTCAACACTGGGGAAATGGGAATATAACATGTGCTAACACGCAGTGAGCAGTGTCGTGGGATGACAGTAGTCATTAGTCCAGAGTAGGACATTTCTTACCAGACTCTTGAAATGTTGGGTGTGTTGTCCAGGTGAGTAATCCCAGCACCATCTGTAGTTAGTCGAGAGGGTGATGGCCGTGGTAGGTGGGAATGAGTTACACTCCTGGAAATGCTGATCTCTCCGCTGATAACCGAAGGAGCCCACATAATCCATCTAAACTGCACATCCCAGGATTCAGACAGCTCACGTGAGGTGAGCTGGAAGCCTCCTGCCCATCTACCCCCTCAGGAAAGAAGGGGTAAAAATGGGACAATTGAAGCAGCAGGATTAATGGAAGAAAATGTCTGTTTGGGAAGCAAATGCAGATGGGACATTTCTGCTCTACAGCCACTATTCTAGAAACATCCGTGCACTCTCACCCCTGGTAGCTTGTCTGTGTGCTCATATATTAAATGATGAAAGCAATGCTTCCACATTCAGGTGGAAAATCGTGAAGGCAACCAGCACCTGCTCAGCTGTGTGAATCGGACGTGTCCTGGATGCATCAGGCATCCAGCACACAGTTGATCTGGGTATGAAGAGTGGTGCCTTGTACAGGGGTTCTGGGCATCTGGCCCTGGTTAGGGCTTCTCTTCCAGCTGAGCTGCTGGGCACAAAAAATCTCAGACAAAGATCATGTTTCTTTTTCCACTCAAACAGTTTTGTAAAAGGCTGGCCAGATAATGCATTCAAATGTAGGACAAGATTTTGTAAAATAATTTAATATCCTTATATGCTAAAGGACCTCTAATAATTTAGTCTTCAAGGGACTGGTTTCACTGATTGCAGAGCTCAGCATTAATCTGACCTTTTCTTATTCTTCATCCAATAATTCATCTACAGAGGCTATTCTTCAGTGTTTAGTAGGTGTCTATTCTTACTTAATTTGTCTTCCAGATCAAAGTTCTTCAGAATAAATTTTCCATGTCAGTTGTGAGATATTAAAAAATAAAATAAAATAAAATAATCCAATTTTCAGAACGTAGATTTTCCAGCCAAGTCTGAAAATCAGCTCCACTTCTGTGCGTCTCCAAAATATATCACTGCAGTGCCAATCATCTAAAGCAAGAGGGGGAAAAATGTCAGCAAAATTCACTAGATGCACAGAGTCATTGAATAGATTCATGGGCAGCCTACTGTAATGGCAAGTTTGCAGGGGCTATCAAAACTCTTTATACATCAAGCTAAAATATGACAAAGAAGCTGAAAAGAATGATTTGTGCTCTGAACCAGAGGATGGTCGGGACCACTCCACCAAAAGAAGGATGTAATCTTGTAAAAATACGTAGTTAACCCCACAGTCTTTGTCAGACAGGTGTATCTACAGAAGAGCCACAAATCACCGTGGAGAGAAATTGATTGATCTGTAGGACTTTGATAACACAAGTCTTTTTCATTTAAATCTACATTGGACCTGAGGACACTTAGCAGAGTAACAAAACTGCCAAGTAGAGCTGAAACAAACCCAAATGGCTAAACTCAATTATGAATTGTCAGGTGGAGACAGCCCCGTCCAAATGCATTCTAACACCTGACACGTCCTGGCTGTGGACTCGGTTTGCAGAGCGGAGCGTGGAGCTCTGCAGAGAACAAAGGGCACGCTGTGAGCAGGGGGGAGCTGCAATCTGGGTGGTGATGCTCTGGGGGCAATGAGTCCGTGTGCTGCAGACAACAGGCAGCAGATACTGCATGAGTGCACGTGAGAAGGTGAGACTAGACCTCTTGTCCTTCAGCTGATGGCACACTCATGGGGAGCAGATCACTTACTGTGCTGTGTGTTTGCTGTCAGGCAGCAATAGTCCTTTTTTTCCCATCCATCTTAAGCTGAGATCTGATCTTCACTATGCATTGTCTGGATTTCCTTAGTTATTGGAAACGTGTGGTTTTCCTTCCTTTCCCACAACATCTAGGACTGGCTCCTTGGTTGTAACATGTTACGAAAATGATCTGCAACAGTTGTAGCTGTAAGTGCCCTCACTGGGAGCTTCTATTTGTCAAAATCTCGTAGCTCAAGTAAAATTTTACCTAAAGCTTCTAAATAGAAAACACAGGGCAATAATTCCCAGTGAAAGTTTCTGGTACTTCTGCTCCTTAATCCTACTCTAAACTACAGACTCTGTAACGGATGCTCTGTGATGCAGAAAACTGTGTTGGGTCACTTCCCACTTACATCTATTTCCTCGTGAGCAGGTCCCCTTAGTCCCTCTGTGATGTGCACAGGTACATCTCTGGATGTGCCATCCTCTCTGTCAAATGGGGATACCTCAGCCTGAATTTCACCACAACCTCCAGCAAATCATGATGGCTGTGAGGTTCTCCAGACCGGTTAGTCAGCTAAGAGGAACAGCATTTTTAGCTGTCATTTTTGAATAAAACCCGGTTGTAAATACAGGCACAGCTTCATAAAGCTTCGATAAGTTATGACCTGCTTCACTGAAGTACACTGAAGAGGTTAAAGTCGATAACCTGATAAGAAGAGAAAAATGGTCCTGAGTTTTAATTGACTAAAGAGATTTTCAAAAAAGGGAGGAGGGAGTATTACTGAAGAAAGCAAGAAGCAAACCACTGATATTAAGGACAGCTTGTTCAACAAACCTCCTCAGCCCTTTGGATTGACAGAATCAGGTATTTGGAGAGACCTGAAGAGCTCAAATTTACTGCTGACACCAAGCTGGAGCATCCTGGAAAGATGGTTTATCAATGACAGTGTTGCTGAAGGTAAGATGGAGATGAGACGATGCAGGACTTTTCATAAATAAGTATTCCTTCCTCTGGGCTGCTCACTTCACACCATCTACTGTTAGCTCCATGTGTGCATCGAACTGCTTTCACGGGTGCCAGGACAGCTGAGAACTTGGTGATCACCTTGTTTGTACTCTCAAACTCTTCATATTTGGAGCTGCAGATTGGGGTATGGCAAGAGAAAGTGATGAGCCATTTGCAGAGTTCAGATCTCATTCTCAGTCCAGTTAACTCGTGACGACAAAGGATGACAGTTGCTGTGTAACAGCAGCTTTCAAGATTTCTGGATGTGTTTGTTTCTTAGTAGGTAGCATCAAAATCAACTCAGTTCAGAATAACCAATACAATAGGTACAAGAGGAATTAAACAAGCAAACAAAAAAAATGTGGGTAGGAATATGAAAAGACAATTATTTTGAATAAGGAAATACACGTTTTTTTTTTTTGGAAATGCAGTGGTGATATCTTAAAAGAGCTGCTTATTTGGTTACCTCGTGTCCTCACTCTGCTCTTGTCACATGCTGCAGAACACACCGAAACCTTGAAGAGAAGAGACCGTACACCTTTGTAGTCAGTCCAAAGGCATTGCAGCAGAGGTTCATCATAGCAGATGTAGTGTATGGTGATAAAAGGGAACGTCTCTGACCAGCACTGCTCACAAGGCAGAGGGTAGGGTGGTACAAAAGACCAAAAGAGGGTGAGATGAGGTCTCAACCCGGCCCAGCTGGCATTAATCCAGGTTTTATGCACCTCAGGCTGTGCGTTACTGATGCAGTCTCTGAAAGCAGCTTCAGATTTTGCCCTCACTTACCTCGGTCCTTCCACTTGTTCCTGTCCTTGGTGACTCAGAGCAGTGAAATGGCTGAGCTTATGAAAAAAAAAAAAAAAAAAAGGAACAACAAATGCCTTTTGGCAGGGTTTTTCTATTTTGGTGTCAGATTGGTCCTGTGACCATCAAATCATCACTCGGAACTGCCATCCCTTGATCAAATCACACACTGCCTGTGATTTCACATGAACAGACGTCTATCCTTGCTGTAACACTCCCGAAGCTACGAACTTATCCTGGAAGGGCCTTTGGCTCAGAGTTCCTCAATTCAGAACTGGCAGGATTAATATGAAACCGTGGGATTATTTCTCCACTTAGGATCACGCCTAGACTTGAGTAAATGGCTGCAGGTTTTGCTTGTCAGATTTGGTGCTTGCAGCCCCATGGTGATCTAAAATAATCAGGAGGAATGAACTCGGATGAGCCCATCTCACTTCACAAATCAGTGCCACTCGGAAATGAAAGAGGGAGAGGAGACTGGAGTCAGGTTTGTGAGGTGTGCGTTGTGCCTGCTCCTATGCCAGGAGTTTGATAGCCAACCTGAGCTCCTTTCTGCCACGCAGGGACTTGTTACCAAGGTAGCGTCACTTTGGCATCATCTCAGAGATGAACAAAGCTTTTGCTGATTGATGTCTGATTTGCTCTGTGTTTATCAGAACTGAAACAGTAATAAAATTGCTTTCATTTGCACCAGGAGGGACTTGGGATGCAAACTGTTTCATGGTTTCAAGGAGCCTTTTTTCATTCTTCGCAGTAATTATGCCCAGGAGGGTGAAAAGCATTTGAATTGCATAAGACATATGCCATTGTACATGACAATTCATATTTTATAAAGCATTTCATGACCCCTACAGAAAAATAATGCTCAGTCTATATTTGTTTAAGTAGGGAAGCTAGCTAAAAGATTCTAAAGGGAGGCAAATATGGAGTTTTGTGGTGAAATGTGGCAAAGTGAAGAGAAGAGAGCCAGGATCTTTCCTCCCGCTTCAAAATCTGGAGAGTTTCAGATTCAGAACCAGACCTGGCAAACTGAGTGTAATATGTGTGGTATACAAGAGGAGAAATCCTGCCATGGGATGTCAGGGACACTGAATCCAGCTCCAGTCTTTGTCTTTATGAGTAGTTTCTAACCTCTGTGCATTACCATAGGAGAGCTATCTCTGCAGTTAAAGATTTGGTGCTGGAGCCAGGAGCTCTCTAAGTTCTCGTGTTTTCAGCAAGGCAGTTCTCTTGCGTGCCTTTGCTTTGGTATTTGTTGTGTGGAGATCATGGTATCTTGATAGGTCAGAGAGGTGAGGTTTACCACTTGCTTTTCACAGATTACCCTGCTGTTTTGGCTGGACTGCTGGGAGGAATGAGTTCAGGCAAGAACTCAGATTTGTTTTAACACTACCATCAGTCTTCAGGGCCAAGTCCCTTTGAGGACCTGTGGGGAAGGAAGATGTCTTCAGCCTGTCCTCTCATAGTCAGACTCAGCAGCATAGCACATCTTTCAGGCCCAATGCCTTCGTAGGTACTTTGTTGTAGGCAGTTCTCCCCCTGGTAAGAAAAACAGATAATGAACAGTAAAAAGTAACTCACGAAGGCACATTTGTGCCAGGCTGAGAAGCTGAAGAGATTAGATCATGAGATGCTCTTCTGTTCTGCCCCTTGCTCCTGGGACACCCCTTCTGTCCCACTTGCTGCTATCTGTTACATTAGATCACACAAACCATGGTGAGCTCCAGCCACATTCCTGACCAGTGTGTCAGCAAGGAGCAAACAGCTCCACAAAATAAGTAGCTGCTTTGGGTCAGATGTTTTTAAAGGTGTTTCTTTAGGGCTTTACTCTTTCTGATTCTGGCTTTTAGTCTTGTCCCACAGGAGAGCAGAAAAATAACCTTCATATTCATAAGTCTTTCTCTTCCCTGCTCCCAGCATCGTATGTTTTATCTTCCTTTCCAGGCTGACTGTGAAGAGTTCCAGTGTTAAGTATGCAGAGTGTTGTAGGAAAAGAAGGTGTTTTATTATTAGTCAGTTCATGTTGTGCAATTAGAGATGGAACAACCATTGTGGCAGGACAAATGATGTAATTCCTACTGTCTGATCTATGCCCCATAATGAATCAGATCTTTTCCTTCCAGAAATCTATCTACTATCTTTCAGAAATACTGAACCAATGAAACTAATCAGAAGGAGATTGCCAAGGTTTACAGAATTCTCCCCTATTTCGTAATGCAAAAGTCCATGGAAATGCTACAGAGACCCTTCAAGTTGAATTTCCTTAGTACTAAAGAACACATCAAAGAACAGATGCTCAACACAGTGTCAAAAATGGTGAAAGTTCGCTCTAAATCACTGCCTATTATTCACTTTTTTAACAGGGTGCTGTGTATGCTCTGGGGAAAAGGAGTGATGTAGTGCATAATTTCTGACTGAGGAAGGAATCTTTATTGACATTTGCGATGGCACTCTGTGCGAAGCTGAGATTTGATGGCGATCTAAATTAGGGAAAAATCAAAAAGAAGCTGTGAAAATGACTTGGGCTGTGAACTTTTGAGGAAAAGTATGTATTTTTGTCACATAATTGGACATGATCCCATTTTCAGAAGTATTAAGCTCCATAAACGTGTAAAGTTAGTTTTTAGCTCTCCTAAGGCTGTGGCATAGTCACGGAGACTGAGTGAGCGTGATTTTAAAAGTTACACCAGTTGGAAGTTACCGCTCTGTGCCTGATTTCCAAAACCTGACAGTGCATTCCTGGTTCCTTGCAAACACAAAGTAAAACGGAGTCATATAAACCATCTTTATGGCTTCACTTTGCGTCATAAGGAGCTGGAGCCAGGTGCACACACCCCAGTTGGTGTCTTCCTGTTGAGCAGTGGTGAAATCCAGACACAGAGTGTAATTTGTTCAGATGCACTTCCTTTTAAAACAGGGATTCGACCCATTTTGTAATTTTTGGGGGTATTAAAGAAACATGTAACAGGACTATGGTCTTCAGAGGACTAATAAAATCAGATACTAAATTCATGCTATCTGGGTGGTCAACTCCTGAAAGATCCTTTGTAAATCTCATCTACTTCTAACAAAAACAGGGTCAAATATGTTTGGTTCGGAGCTGGACGAGAAAGAAACACAATTAAAAAGGCACAGCCAGGAGGTTGTCAGGGCCACTAAGGGAAGATCTAAATTTAGAAGCAGAGGGAGCAGTGAGGAAAAAGGACTTTTCCTTCTCAGCAGAGTTTGCAAAAGTTTCCTTTTATTTTTTTTTTTTTAACTCTTCTGTTGAAAGATGAAATACTATAGGTGGAGAATGAAGACACACCCCATTAAAATTATCCTGCTTATAAAAAACCAAACGCTGATGTTAAGCATGAAAGCTCAAAGTGTCTGGCGCAAGAAGAGGTTGTCTATTGTGCTTGTTTTATTGTCCTAGAAATTTTAGTGCCAAAAGGCACTGATACAGTCAGATTAAGAGTTTAACTTGCACTCCAAGCCAAATGAACCAGGTTTCAGCAGATGGATGACAATATGTGCAGGGGACAGGGAAGAATGAAGCAACTTGACAGAGTGAAGATCAAATGTTGCAAAACCTATTTGAGCAAAAACATCTGCCAGCAAAGACTGCCTAAGGATTCAAAGCACAGAATCAGAGACAGTTGTGAGAATGCAGGACAAAAATCAAGCACTGGAGGTCATCAGATAAGTTCAAATAGGCAGGTTTGCAGAAGTTGCAGAACACCTCCCCTGTAGGCTTGTACGCTGAAATTGTAGCACTTGGAGCACTGTTGAGCCTGGGCAGGTGAGAGAAAAGGTCCACAAGAGGCTGATTCTCACGAGTTTCACTGCATTTTGGGGGGCAAGCACCTTAGTAGCCTAAAGCTCTCAGAAGGAGAGACTCCATGTTAGCCCCAGGGCTCCCAGCCAGCCCATCAGCTTTACCCTTCTCTCACCTTTAAGATCCAGAGGACATTAATTAATCTTCTCCACCACTTCTCCTCCTGGCACCGTTTAATAGCCAGAGTAGCCATCCTCTTTCCCAGCATTTTAGATCCCGACATGGAGACAGAGAAGTGTTTGAGGGCTAGAGCCTCTGCTCGTAGAAGGTTTGGAGAATGGATAGGAACCAGTAACTCAAAGTTAATTAATGACGCCTGCAATTGATTGACATTCACTTTCTAACATTTCTTTTGTTCTTGCTATTGTCCAGCTGAGTCGTCTCAGTCACATTGTGTTCTTATGATTATTACTTGGAACGCGACTGAAACCACTGAAGCTTGGGAAATCCTGCTTGCCAAGTGCATTTTCATTTACAGAAAAGAGAAATGAAAAAGAAGGACAAGAAAAGAAGAAGAAAAAAACCTTATACACTTAAAGGAAGCTTAAGTAAAACAATGCAGAGAACAAAGGGAGATAATTGGAATTAGGAGGTGTGTAGAATTCTTTTTTATCAAGGTTATCAGGACTTTACTAAAGGTTTCACACATGCCTATGAATTTTTCAGGGAGACAGAATTCCTCACAGTTCCAGACCTCAGTTTGTGTCCTTGGTATTACTACCGTCCCGGCATAGCCTGACATTTTAGGAGCCATGGGTTTGTGTCCCGTCACAATATTCCCTCAAAGTTTTCACTCGGTGCCATACTCATCTAGAATAGCTGTTTCTAAAGCAGGTTTTTTTGGACTTTCAGACATTTATATTTGAAAAATCATCCAAAACCTTCATCTTATTAACATCTTGACCTTGCTGAGGGCATCACGTTGTGTCTGACCACCCACTGAAGCTGCTTTGTGCTTCATTCCCAGTATGTAAGTGAGGACAGCAATCCCTGCTCAGCCTCTCTGGCCTGCTTCGATTGCAATCTCCTTGGTGCAGGGATGTTGTTTGTGGATGCATGGCACCTCTCCCGGCCTGGACCTGAGCTGACATGGCTCTTGGGTATGTCGGTGTGCAGTAATTAACAGCATGTGACGCCTGACTCTGCGTAGGACCTGCTTCTCCTCAGATGAGTGACATGTTAATGGCAGGGAGAGGATGTCACCATTACCACGATTGACTTTAACTCAGCTGTCCCCTTAATTGTCACTATTATTAGGTAAATCGACCCCTTCCCAGCTTCTTCTGTTCCTTGCCAAAGGAGAAGATCAGTTTGTGTTGTCTGCCGCTGTCCTGGTTGATTCGACAGAAGGTCTCAAAGGTGCAAAGTGTTTCCCAGACCCACCTAACTCTGCCCCAAGGAAACTTACAGCTAAACAGCACTGCGGTGTTTTACAAATTGTGTTTAGCTTTTAATGATTTGCTATAACATGCTTGATTAAAAACCTGCCTGAATTCCAAACCTAATGAACCTTAAACTTTCACATTAGATACATTAATTACGGTGGTCCCAGTGGCATGCTAGCGGAGGAAAGTTATCCTGCCACATTGATATGAAAATGAAGGGTTGCTGTAAGAACTAAATTAAAAAAAATAGACAAATAATAAGACTCTATTGCTAAAGCTGTTGTGCCTCTGAATTAAGTTACTGTCTTTTGTTTTTTCTTTTAATTAATCAGATGGCTGCAGTGGTAGCAATGTTCCCAAAGGCATTGCTTAAAAAGCCAGGGGCTGATGGGAAGCAACAGAAATAACCGATGACTTTGCCATTGGTGCTTAGGTGCCAGAGCAATGATGAACGTGAGCTGGAGAGATAGATGGATCAATTTGCTATTCATTAATATTACAGTGTGGGGTTCTATTTTGATTCATGTCTTTTTGGTTTGTAAGGAAACACTAATCGGTGCTTCCAGTCAACGTAACGCAGAGATAAACAAGTGGATGGGTGTCCTGGAAGGATACTGTAGGCTGACAGCTTCTTCAGCAGCAGAACGCTTTGGAGAACTGTCATTCCTGGGTAAAGGTTATCACTCTCGGGCCTCAACCTTGCTCGCTTGTGCCGATGGAATTATCTAGAGGATGGCCTGTGAACCGGATTGCTGAAATAGCGCAAGTTGGAAAAAAAAAAAAAAGTGTTCTTGTTCCCTCAGAACTTTCATTGGGGATTTCAACCAGATTGTTGCAATGATTGTTTACACTGCAGTCCCATAAACATTTGTGTTGGCATAACTGAGAGAAACATTGACTAGAGTGAGATGTGGGGTAGGAAAAGCACGTTTAAAAAATATTAGCAAGAAAAAACCTTAAATATCCTCTTAGCTGTATGTCACACTCGCTGTTGCTGCAAAGTCCCGTCAAGGCAGATTCCGTCCTCACAGAACGGATCCCGGAGTGAATTTAGAGGTACTTAATGTAGATAGGAAGATTCTCATCCCTTCAACCTTGTATCAACTACTTCTGTAAGCTCCTGGCTTTCCACTGATGTCTGTGTGATCTGAGCAGAGGGGTCCATCTCAGGGCTAATGGAGATGGTTATCCTCACTTTGAACTCATGGCCACTTGCCCTCACCTGGAATGAGGATGGGACAGTCCTTTCTCACCAAATCTGACCTGAGCTGGTGGAGTTCACTGGTCGCAGGGGAGACTGGTCCTGCTGGCCTCAAGGCTCTGCTGCTCCAAGCCAGCTAAGGAGCCCCTCTCCTTCCTCCTTCCACCATCACCATCGCCGTGTGTAAATAGAGCCTTGCCAATTTAGCTACCTGGAAATCTGGTCCGTGCTGCTTAAAGCACATTGCCTTTCACATGCATACTTGTCTGTGCCTAACAAGTGATGGTGGGTGTTTAGAATCCCATTACAGGTTCATTACGGCACATTCCATGTGAAATTGTTTATGAATTCCACTGCAGCCAAGCAAAAGACTGTTAATTAGCTAATTATTGCCCAACATACATTCAAAAGGCTCACTCAGTTGCTTGAACTTTCACTTCATATTTCACGCATTTTCTGCACTGAAATTCGGCAGCATAATGGGACACACATTGATCTTGAGCTCTCCTTTTCATCGAGGCTGAACAGACGCCCAACTGCCAGGCTAATCTTCCGAAGGCAAGGGGGCTGTGCCTCACCCTTTGCTCTTAAGCCTCCTTCAGTCCTTGCCAACCTCTTTTCTCTTCCTGCTTCGCTACTGACAAGCGAGGAAATGAAATTTGCATTAGCTTTCCTCTTCCTGTCTGTGGCTGCAGCCCTCTTTATTAAACATTTGAAATTACACCAGCCAGTGGAGCTCCTCTTGACTTCTGCCTTCCCTTCTCCAAGGCCCTATTGCCCAATAATGTTGAATTCCTCCTCGGAGATGAGCACATGCTGCTTGTAGGGCAGATTGAGCTGATGTAAATTTGCATTGCCATCAAGGATAGAACAATTCTGAGTGTACCCCAGCTGAAAAGCTAGATTGACAAGAAGATGAAAGCATCTAGCATCACTCAGAAGAAAACTTGAACTTCTAGCATGCCAAATTTCCAAGAGTTCTTCATTTTCAGATGTTCCTCCAGGCCTGGGCCAGACATCCCCATCAGTGTCTATCTACACAGCTTCACTGATGTTGATGGCACCACTGCAGTGCATGCAGCATTGGGTTTGACCCCAGTGAGTATCCTCTGTCACCGCTCATGCCCTGTCTGAGGACTCAGACTACATGGGCTACATCCTAACCCTGGTGCCCGTTGACTTTGGTAGAGCTATACAGGTCAGCACTGATGGCAGATCCATATTTATCCTCTCCAGGGAAGCTGTTTATCACCAGCACCTCGAGTTTGTTGGGTGGCACCTCTTCTTGCAGTCATGTAAGGATCTCCCACCACCCTGATGTCCTCTGTTTCTGGGTTACTTTCTTTACTAGCGAGGTGTCCCTCAGTTCTGCCATAGATTGGCTGCCAGGGGCTTTTCACAAAAATTCAGTAGTACTCAGGATCATAAGTAGTGAAACCTCGGACTGGAAGTTTCACCCTGGAAGTTTCAGTATGCCAGAGATCTTTGTCAAAAATTGGCCTGGTCCAAATACAAGAAAGATCACGAAGTCACAGTGATGCTATTGAATTTTCACGTGAAATATTTGCAATTCTCTCATTCCTGCTTTGGGGATCCTGTACATAAGGATTCACTGATTAGATTGCTGTTCTCTGGCCTAGATACTGTAAATATTCTCACATTGCCATGGTGAAGACCTGCCTAGTCTGTTTATGCACAAAGGGTGATTTATTCATTAGATAAATATGTAATTTTTTGGTTTCTTTGTTTAAAAAAATATTTCCACGGTACTGTCAGAGCCCACAACAATGGAGGCTGTGATTTATCACTCACATTCCTCTAACCAAAGAGAAGTTTATTAAAAAGATTCAGCGAACGAACCCACGCTTCTATCATTCCCTCTCCAAATGAAATTGAAGCAGAAGCACAGAATTAACTTGATGAGCTCTTTAAAGCACAAAAAGAGAGGGGAAAAAAAAAAAGAAAACAAAAATGAGAGTCAGGAAAAAATGAAACCAGAGAAAGATAACAAAGAAAACATCAGCCAAGTGTGTAGGGAGGTATAGTGACAGCTATACTAAGGGATGGATCCAGCCGAAAGGGGAATTTTCATCTCAGGTTTCTGTGATAGCCAACATTTGTTGAAAGCACAGGAGCGTTGACCCCCCATCTCCTCCCGAACAATTCAGCACACATTTTAGCAGGAGGTAGCCATTCTCGTACAGAAATGGAGTGCAGGCAGAAAGCTGTCTGGAACCAATTTGGCTGAGTGAGTGGAAGTTTCCATACAAAGCAGGGAACAGACAGCTTATTGGGAGCAGACACCTCATTCCACCTCGGCTGCGGAGGGCCGATCCCTTACCCAGTGCTAGCCATCCAGGCTGTTCCCTCTGGAAAACCCGAGGCAGCAATGGAGCTGCTCTCTCGTTTGTATGTGGCTGAGCAGTTACAGTGTTTGCTTCAATCGCCAGAGATAAACACTCATTTCCCACCTTGGCCAAACCCTCGCTCCTGCGGTACCTGCACTGAGCGTGAGGCTGGATGCTGTTCCAAACCCAAGTGCTCCTCGCCCTGCTGAATCTTCACCACTGCTTTGCAATGATTTCTGGAGGGATTGAGAGGGACCAGGGGAACCATGAGGTGTTTGTACCCTCAGTGGGATCAGAGACAGGGAATTGAATATTTTAATCTCTGATGTCCAGGATTATCTTTGCATTTTGCATGGAATAGTCACTGGATAAAACAAGCAGCTTGGGAGTGAGCATCCCTACTCCCTGCTATGTTAGTGTCTGTATCCTTGACTGGACCAAAGAGAGTGGAGTGACATGACTCCGGCCACCCAGGGAAGAATCACAGAATCATGGAATGGTTTGGGTTGGAAGGGACCTCAAAGATCATCTAGTTCCAACCCCTCTGCCATGGGCAGGGACACCTTCCACTACATCAGGTTGCTCAAAGCCTCATCCAGCCTGATCTTGAACACTTGCAGGGACGGGGCAGCCACAACTTCTCTGGGAAACCGGCTCCAGTGCCTCAGCACCCTCAGAGGTAAAAATTTCTTCTTTAGATCTAATTGAAATCTCCCCTCTTTCAGTTTAAAGCCATTGCCCCTTGTCCTGTCACTACATACCCTTGTAAAAAGTCCCTCTCCAGCTTTCTTGTAGCCCCTTTAGGTACTGGAAGACTCTGTAAGATCACTCCAGAGCCTTCTCTTCTCCAGGTTGAACAGCCCCAACTCTCTCAGCCTGTCGCCATAGCAGAGGTGCTTCAGCTCTCCCACCATCTTCGCGGCCTCCCCTGGACCCACTCCAACAGCTCCATGTCCTTCTGATGTTGGGGACCCCAGAGCTGAACGCAGCACTGCAGGGGGGGTCTCAGGAGAGCAGAGCAGAGGGGCAGAATCCCCTCCCTCGACCTGCTGCCCACGCTGCTTTGGATGCAGCCCAGGGCACGGTTGGCTTTCTGGGCTGCCAGCGCACGGTGCCGGCTCATGTTGAGCTTCTCATCACCCAACACCTCCAAGTCCTTCTCCTCGGGGCTGCTCTTGATCCATTCTTGCCCAGTCTGTACTTGTGCTTGGGCTTGCCCCGACTCTCGTGCAGGACCTTGCACTTAGAAGTGGCATGTAAGAGCGAATGTCCTTCATTTTAAGCAGGGCAGTGAGATAGGGTTGAGACCCCATCTCTACACATCTCCCCCAAATCTACCCTCAGGCCAGAGTCCTGCAGTGTGGAGTAACAAAATATAGTGCACAAAGTCAAAGAGGGGGGTCAAAAAATTTTGGTGACTTCTAATATTCATCCCTATTTAAAAGGACTATCCTGTTACTGTTCCCCATGTTTGAGCAGAAGACCGAGGTCTTTCTAACTGGAAAAAATAATCCAGTGCTTCATTGGCAAGAAAATGACTGTCACTTCCACCAAATCCCGACTGTGTCTAAAATGCATTATGTCAAATAGCTAACAGTGTTCTTACGACGAACTGTGTTTTTGTCTAATACCTAGATCATATCTGCCAGAAAAATGAATTCTGTCAAAGTCCCTTGAAGCCCTCTGTCAAATTAAAATATATTTTCCCCACCTGAAGACAGATCTCTTACTCTGATGGCAAAATTCATTTGATATGATCCCTTAAGCTTTTCTCCTGGAAAATCATTGTGTTAAAATTCCAAAGCCACTTTGCAGAGAAATGTAATTTCACCCTTTCCCCATCCTCACTGCCATTGTTAAAGATTTTTTTCTTAAAAAAAAAAAAAAAAGAGCAAGAAAATTCAGGCATAATAACAACGATTTCGCTTCTCAGAACAATTTATATAAAAAAAGACGTGGAAAATTACAAAGCCTTTTTTTTTATAGTCCATGTTCAAGGCAAAAATGTTAAAGAAGAAGAAGAAAATCTCTGTCAAATAAAAGCAGCAATAAGAATGATGTGTAAAACGTATACATATATAGGACTGATGCACAGAATATGTATTATTTGACAGGGGTGACCAGAAAGATAACAAAGAAACAGCAAATTGTTGCAGGGACAAAATGATCTTTTTCATTTTTTTTTTTTCTTTCCCTACAAATGCAAACGCAATGATGGGCCTCTCCCCGCCAGCCCAGCGGCCATTCAGGATTTCTACCTGGTTGTCATAGGGATGTCAGGGTCAATTATATTTCAAATAATCACTTTCAAATCCAACTCTGGATTTGTGATTCAAATGCGTCAGACTGTCAATACTTCAACCCAATGGGAATCAGGATCCATGGTGGAGGGAGCCGTTCATGAGCTTGTTGGATAAACATAGAAACGATGCCACATTGTGAAGCAACTCAGGAATAGATTTTAAAAAGTTTAGGACGTTTTTTTGGGGTATTCTCTGTCTGCCTTCCCTTTCGCAGGCTTTTCTGTTTGTGAAATGCCACTTGATGAGCGTTCCGGGTTTGCCTGGAGGGTTCTGGAGAGGGGATTCACCCCGTGTCCCTTCCCGGGCTTCCAGACGGGTCGGATCGTCTCTGGCCGACTGGGATCCCCATCCCCCTCAGGCGGGCAGGGCCATCAGCGCCCCTGCGAACGGCCCATTTCAGCCGGGACAAAGGAGCCGGCGAGGCGGGGGCTGCCCCTTCCTCCCCAGCCCCCCAGGGCGGTGCTGCCCGCCGGGCCGGCGCCACGCGCTGAGGATGAGGATGGGATGGCGGCGGCGGAGCCGGCGGGGAGCTCCGGGAGCGGGGCGCTCCCGGGGTGCCGCTGGGCCGAGTTCACCCGGAGAGGGCTGAGATCCGGGAGAAACGGCCGCACCGACAGCGGGCCCGGGAGATGGAGCGGGACGAGGTGCCGGGGCTGAGTTCCCCCCGCAGCCGCTGTGAGACGGCAGCGGCCCCGCGGCCGCCGGGAGGGACCCGGTGGGGCAGAGACCCGCTCGCGGCCCGGGGAGAAGCCACGTCGGGGAAGAGATGCCTGAGCGCGAGGGAGGCCGTGGAGAATGGGATGCACGACAAGGTGGAGACGCATCCAGAGTCCGTGTGACGATCCACGCCGGAGCGAGTGGCAACAACTCCCTAAGGATCCGTGACTGTGGTAAGAGCCCGCGCTGGAGCAATCCATGGGGAAGGATGGAGGTGTGTGGATTGCTCGTGAGTAGGGAGCAAGGGAAAATGGTGTAAGGACTCCTCCTCCTTTAAGAAAAGGAGCGGCAGTAACAACATGGGATGAACTCACCTGCACCCCCCATTCCCCGTCCCACTGCGCCGCTGGGGGACAAGGTAGAGCCGGGAAGAAAGGAAAGGCGGGAAGGGGGGAGGTGGTGTTGTTTTTAAGGTCTGGCTTTATTTTCTCCTTAACAAGAAACTGTTAATAAATTGAACTGGTTTTGCTCCCAAGCCGTCTGTTCTGCCCGGGACCATGGCAGCTCAGCCGCCGGCTGGGCTGAACCACGGCAATGAGACCGTTTAAACAAGTATATTCTTTTCCTTGATGGAATATGATTTGTAAAGGACATTAATTGCTGAAGAGTAAAGATAGAGGGTGCAGTAAATACGCTTATATATATATGCTTGTATTAGTTTCTGAACTGTGCTCATTATGAGAGGATAAAACCAGACATCAGATCTCTTTCATGAGACACTAGTACACACAAAGGCTTTGGTTTTGTATTTTTGATCGATTGGTACTGGAATGAAAGAGGAACTTCTTACTGGGAAGCTGTGAGCTGTGGCTGTAATTGCAAAACGAGGACAGGAACCCAGGAACGCTTCCCGTTGTGCTACACTGTTGAATTAGTGCAGAAGCAATGAGATGCTCTGAGCCCGAGGGTGATGGGAGATGGTGGGCTGTACCCCGACCTTCTGCGGGACCTGGAGCGATGAACGGCCAGTATATACTTGTGGGAGGCTTTGGGTGGTAACAGAAGTGCTTTTTTTTCCCCAGCAATAAGACAGTTGCATGACACATGGCAATGTCCTGGTACTGTTTCAAGTAGAAAGGACCAAATTCTAGTCTCTCATGGCAGAGCTTCCATTAGATCAGTGCTCCCTCTCCATATTCTCGACTGCGGAAAGGCAGGTTGGGATTTAGCAAGTGATTTAAGTTGGTCTGAATTCCCCAGAAGTGATGGGTCTTGCTTGCCCTTTGCTGAGTCTGAGATTCCAGCTTTTCTACCGTGTAGAATTAACTAAACACCAGCACTCCAGGGGCATGAGTGAGGGAACAGGCCAGCTGAAAGACAAGAAAAGAAAAAAAAAAGTTTTGCTGTTGGTGCAGAATTAGATCAGCTTAAAGTGATTGTCAGATTTCAGTCTGACACCGTAACCTAGTCATAGCTGGGCTTGAGCTGCCTCACCTTTCCATGCACCACAACAATAAGCACAGACCTCTGATAGATGGGGCTGGACAGGTAATGGGGTTGAGAAGGGTGAATGAATCCTAGGAAAAAGAAAGCACTGTCAGATGTGAGCATAACCTTACCCCTGCCATCCTTAAGCCAGGCTCTAGTGTGCCACAGACGTGCGTTTACACTGTGAGAATCCATAGGTCAGCTTTCAGTGACCCCAGAGACGGTATGTGTTACCAGCTGGATGTTCATCAGTGGTTCTTGTTATCAAACTGGGATTAACGTCCCTTCCGCCCCTATGTTCCTAACAGCGGAAATATCAAGGACTGAGTATCTGTTGCCTTTAGACTACTCATGGTAAGGGAAGTATCCTACTTTCCAAAAGCTCATCATTTAGGCATAATGGCAGTGAAAAGAGGGCAAAGATAAACAGAAGGAATTTGAAAATAGAAATTGATCTATAGTTGATCTGACCTGAGGAAAAATCAATCAGATACTTCTGTTGTCCATAATTGATAATCTGTGTAGTCCTCTGAGTTACCCAGCAAGTTTGCAACATAACTATGAAAACTAAGCCATTTCCTCATGTATCAGGTTCTGGCCTCTTAACTAAACAACCCTTCTGCTGCAGGACTCGACAGGAACTCTGCCTTGACAGTCTGCAAGTTCAGTAGGATTTTGTTCATCTTCAGATTTATACAATGGCTGGAAAGCATCCCTGCTCCAGATCTAATGATTTCTTAAGCTGTGTTTGTGTGTTTGCTTTGCCACTTACACAGTGCATAAACATCCTTTGTGTAATTGGTGGTGTGGAGCGCACAGTTGTGAACTTAGCACCACTGTAGCTGTGCCATGAGTAGGAAGCTCACGTTCTTCAGCAGGAGGGGGAGCAATATACAGTTATTTAGATAAGCATGCGGTAATTGCAGATAATTACGTTCTATATTTGTAGATGGATCAAAATACATTATTAAAAAAAAAATCCTCTCTGCAATTATACACCTACACGTGTATCAGAGTTTAATAACTGCATGGTAGGAGCTTTGCCAATACACACATGGAGCAAAGTGTGCAGTAAAGTCAGCATACAAATTGAAAACTAAACATGAGTACAACCGAGGCTTTGATAGCAGGAGGGCTAAATAAAGTGGCACTTTGGCAAACACTGCTTTTTCCTTCTCAGGATTTCTGTGCACCGTGTCATTGCATGGGATTCTGGCCCTACAGGGACAGCTTGCCTGGTGATGAAGGCAAATTTGAGATTAGCCAAGGGTTCAATTCTGAGATCCCTGACCAATTTCCTTAATGATCCTTCAACATGCAGATGTAAAGTGAGGGCCATCTGTTTGGAAACAACCACTCACTTGGGATGAGTTTACTGGGAGTTGGGGGACATTTGAGGCAGTAGACCCAGGTAGGTCCATCTCAAGTGGCAAATTCTGCTGCTCATGAGGTGGGGGAGCCAGATCAGCAGCCCTGTGCAGTCTCCCATCCCACCAGGCTGCCACCTTTTGCTTGAAGAAAACTAATCAACAGCAAAGCCCATGTATTTACACGAGGAACCTTCCGTGGGCACCAAATGGCTTTGGCCAGGCTCTGCTGGCAAGACAATGTACAAAGCAAGGTCTGTGTCACTGGAGATGGGGGGTGGTGAGACACCCACAAAATACACACACACGTATGTGGACACACAGTTCTTTTAGGAAAGAGCCCAATTCAGTTAATTTGCCATCTGCTGCAATGTTTGAACTCTGCATCTCTCCGCCGGCTCTCATCTTTGTGTAAAACGTTTTTTTGACTCTTGGAAGGATTGTTGTTCTGGGAACCTTTTGGACTCACTCTTGCATTTACACATGTGGACATTTCCCCCACCCACCCTCCCTTATTCTGCCTCCGCTTAGGGAAGCGTTAACTTTGCACCTTCGGGCCTTTGCAATAGTGCTGTGTACCCTGCACGACTGGGTGACTACATCTGCAGGAGCTGGAAAGGACAAGCTCATGGTCTGTGAAACAGCATTTCATTGAGCCTCCCTCCCTTTTTATGGGATAATCATGTCTTTGTGACTATTTTGCACTTCTGTAGCAGCACAGTCTTTATTATCTACATTCCAACAGGCTTTGAGGGCACGTGCTGGGGTAGGTGCTGCCCTGGCAGGACATCACCCAGTGCTCTGGGAGCAGACAGGCTGAGCCACATGCCCATGGTGGTGGCCTTGCACATGGACATCTGAGATTCAGATCTCACCCTCCCTTTCTTACGGGAACTGGCACAATTCACTTGGAGCTAAATCCAACAAGGGATTCACTGTACTCCAGTGTCCATGGGACCGTGGTATCCCAGGGGTGCTGGTAAGTTAGTAAGGCCTGGGAAAAGTGGGGATAAGGAGCCTGTAATTAGCAGCCCATCCACCTTGCCTTGTCTCTGCCCAGCCATCCCGAAACAGCCCTATAGCTTCTCTCTGCCTCTTTCAGTCTATACACCGGGCAAGGAGATAAGAGATATCCTGGTGGACACAGAAGAAATGCCCCTTGCTGCATGGCTGCAAACTGCTCTGTCCCTAGGAGAGGGTTTTTCTCCCAGCTTCTGCCAGTGTGGTGGGTGGTTTGTCACCAGGCCAATGCTTAGAGGTAACAGAAGCTTCACCCCAGCTAGCTTGGCATGAGGATTTATCCTGAACGGTTAATACTTCTGTTCTGCTTTGTAGGACACGCTGTTAATAAACCATGTAAATCCAGAGAGCTAGGATTTTGAAGACTTAGAACTGAAAGAAAGGGCTTGTCAGTTTAGCCACTATTTTTTTCCTTTTTCTCCCTGCATCCCATTCTATTACAGCAATAATTAGGATGACAGGAGAAATGGCCTGAATCTATTTGAATGACTCTATCCCGAGCAGCAGTCCCCCCGTTCCCATCTGATACTTCACAGGCATTGTAAAAAATGTTCTTAACACTTGAAAGTCACTTCAGGAAAGAGGACAAATCTCAAATAACCCTGCCAATTTTCCTTTTTCTTACACCAAGTTTTCCTTTTGAGTTTTTACTTCTGATCAGCCAGTCCGTAAGCAGCGGTGTGGTTGGGATCACGTGTGAGAGCCCAAGCTTGAGGGCCTGCGGTGAAGGAACGATGACCGTAAGGTTTATTGCCATCAGCACCAGCAGTGGTGTTGCAGAAACTTTGATAAAATAATTAAGATTTAATCAAGTAGAAAAAGTTAAGTAGAAAACTGTGAAGCATAACATATAGGTTAGGTTTGTTAAGTTTGAAATAGGTAACCATAGAGGCCTCGCTAGGAAATTACTGGATTTTTCTGTGTATTGTTTTAAACCAAGGAACCATGGATACCTCATCACCCAGCTACTGCATTTTTCTATGTTTTGTTTTAAGAAACTGAGGAAACCATCACGGACACCATTTATGCTGCTTGGAAACCCCCTTGCCTCTTCCCATCTTGATTTAAAAATCAAGGATTCTAATCAATAGAATTAAGTAGAATTAGCCAATGATTGTTGTAGAACAAGAATATTGGTAAGGTTATATAACTAGTGAAACCAATCACTTGAAAGGTCACATTTAAGAGTGAGAATAATAAGCAATTTTATGTAAAAGAACTTCTGTAGCGATGACTCAACAAAATGAGTATATAAAAACTTATGGATTTTGATGCTAAGGCGGACGGAGCTATCCCCCAGTGCTGGAATAAAGAAGTGCCTGTTTATCTACTTTGTGTAGATGAATTTTTTTCCCCGAAAGCAATGGGGAGAAAGAAGTGTGGTCTCCTTTGAGAAACAAGATGATTCGGCCTCTCAAAGAATTTGTCTCTCTCCATTGCCTCTAAAGAGAGCCTAGAAATTTATCATTTAGTCAGTGGTGGTGAAACTCTCCTTGCTTTTAGGTTGCAGGACCCTGAAGCTGCAAGCAGACAGACAGATGGTTCCTTCCAGATTCAGCTGTGCCTGGGGCAGTGGTCCTTGCCCTTTACCACCCTCCAGAGGTGCCAGCTCTGCTGGCAGAGACATCTCCTGCTAGCAGCTGCACCCCATTTGTACATGGACTTTAGAGGTTAAACGCCTTGCCCACGTGCCTTGTTTTGGAACGGTTGCCCGCAGAGTTTCACTAGGAGGCTAAGGAAAAGAGGGTAGAGATGTGCTGTTGAGGACATCTCCTGTGCCTGGCGTGGCTGCCTGGAGAGCAGCTGTCTGCCTGTGTTTTAGGAGAGCTAAATCGTTGTTTCATGGTGCCACTTTGATGCCCCAGCAAGTGGATTTCACTAGTTGCTGTTTAGGTAGAAGAAAGGCTGTGGGTCTCCCTGGGGTGGAGGAGTTGAAGGGGTGGCTTGTCAGTCTCTTCAGTCTTTTTTCTTCTGGCCTATCTTCGGGAAACAAGTGATTCAATTTCTATGTTCTACTGGTCCCTTTAGCACATAAACAACATTTGCATCTCTCAGAAGGTGTTCTCTCAACTGCTTTAAAGCTGATTTTTTCATTGGTTTTGATAGGAATTTTGACTTAGAAGTTCTTGGTGCTAGGACAGTAAAGTCACAGCATGAACAAATATCACTCCTCAGTATTCTGGAGCTGGATTCAAAACGAATGTAATAGTTTTAAACTCATACAGTTATCACAGCCACGCAAGGCTGCAGGAAGCTGTAAATTACAGTGTTTTTAGCTTCTCAGGTGGGCAAAAAATCAAAATATTGGGTCAGATCAAAGGCCTCTCTAGTTGGTAATCTGCCTCTGGCTGCTGGCCAGTGGTGAAGGCATGGGGGGGTGCAGACAGAACAGTACATGCAGGGAAACAACCCTGCCCTGTTGCACTCCCCCAGCACTGAGTGCTTCAGGGATTTTCAGCAGTGAAGGTTACTTCCAGAGTCTGTGCTTTAGCGGCCAGGAATGGTTTAATTTCATGTACCTCTGAATTGGTCCAAGTGGCAGCAGGTCAAGGGAGGGGATTCTGCCCCTCTTCTCTGCTCTCGTGACACCCCACCTGGAATACTGCATTCAGCTTTGAAGTCCGCAACATCAGAAGGACATGGAGCTGTTGGAGCAGGTCCAGAGGAGGCCACGGAGAAGATGTGAGGGCTGAAGCACCTCTGCTCTGGAGACAGGCTGAGAGAGTTGGGGCTGTTGAGCCTGGAGAAGAGAAGGCTCCGGGGAGACCTTCCAGTGCCTAACGGGGCTACAAGAAAGCTGGAGAGGGGCTTTGGACAAGGGCATGGAGTGACAGGACAAGGCTTTAACTGAAAGACGGGGGATTTTTATGAGATCTAAGGAAGAAATTCTTCCCTCTGAGGATGGAGAGGCACTGGACCAGGTTTCCCAGAGAAAAACCTGATGGCTGCCCCATCCCTGGAAGTGTTCAGGGCCAGGTTGAATGAGGCTGTGAGTAACCTGGTGTAGTGGAGGGTGTCCCTGCCCATGGCAGGAGGGGTTGGGAGTAGATGATCTTTGAGGTCCCTTCCAACCCAAACCATTCTATGATTCTATGATTCTAAGTGGCAGAGGCATGTTGCAGACAGTCTCTTTTCCTGAACCTTTTTTCCAAAAATAGAGGTGAATGTAAAAGGTAGCAGCGGGGTTAAGCTGTCCCGTATGAAGTCTGAAGGATACCCTGGCAAGTTGTATCTGCTCCTGAATTTGTACAAGTGACGTTGGGTCCCTGCTGCCTTCAGTTCTGTGCAGAAGCCTGTAATGTGACTCTGGTCTTGTGACTATGGACCAACTGGACTAAACATCCACAAGAACGTGGGGTCAGGTCTGGGCTCTGGCTTTTTTTTCAGAGATAACGTTGTCGGAGAGATGATACAGGAATCAAACACTAAAGAACTTCTATTTCTTTCCTCGCCTTTGCCCCTTAGAGAAACTTCATCACAACTCTGGAGAGCCTGTTCATTAGCACTGACAAACATAGCTGTTTCTGTTACTAAGTCACTGCATTATGTGGCAATTACTTACTATGTGTTTCTCCTCCCTTTATATATAATCTCATTTTAATGTGCGTGTCACAGTTTTAATAAACTGGAGTTCAAAGGATGAGCAATTATACAAATCTTTCATTTCACACATGAAAAGCATGATTCTAAAGTTGTCAGCAAAAAAAAAGGCATTTCTTTGATTCACTTCTCAATGCAATTACCTAATGTCTGTTGCGGGTTTCAGCAAAGCAGGACTTCAGCTGGTGTAAATCCGCGGAGTGCCTTTGATTTCAGTGTCTTACACCAGTTGAAGGTTTGGCTTCCAAGGTGGATTACTGCAATTTCCAAGATAAGAAATGAGGTTGAAGTTTATCTGCAGCCAAAATGAAAACAGTGATGGCTGGTGCCCTGGTTCAGTTCAGTCCTGTGGGATTTTTATCCTTTCTAAGCATTTTGTTTACACTCTGAGAAAAAATTAAAAATTCTTGCAGAAATGTAGGGAAGAAATCATCCCCCAGAAGATGAAAAGGTGAGAGATCTGATTCTTTAGGACTCCATGGTTTCTGTGGCTGTTCCCAAACTTGTAAAATGAGGAAAATATACTCTTAATGCAAAAACACAGGGGAGGGACCGTACTAGGCATTCAGCTGGAAGGGTAAGTTGTAGGGGTCCCTCTACATGATGGAGATAGAGGAAGAGACGTCCTCTTCTGAACAACTAAGATGAAACCTCAGGTCAGGTGAGAAGGCCCTTCTTTCACAGCTGGCTGTATGGAAAATCAAGGATAGTTGGGGTGCCTGCAGTTCCATGGTGTGAGCACTCTTCACCAGCTCCCACACTTTGCAACGGTGAGTCAAGCCCTACAATACAAACCAGGCAGCTTTCACCTCCAGGGCTGTTTCACATCAGCTTGGAAAACCCATGAGTTCTCTGGAGGTGCTTCCTTCTGCTTCGGGCGATGAGCAATTCAGGGTTTCAGAGCGGAGCGTGCAGCGCCAGCACATCCCTGGGGCAGCTGGTCAAATGTGGCTTTAAGCAGCAGGTTGCACGAGGCCTGTCCTTGGTGGGGATTTTACCAGTTGCCTTCAATCCCATCTGCATTGGAGGCAACGCGGGACTGTAGTGTAAAGTTTATTTCCCAGTGTCTGGAAAGTCCTTGAGCAATCTGCAGGAGTCTGCTTCACCCTTCCTTGACCTTGTTGGAGCAGAATGAGTGACATCCTGGCGGAACAGAGGCACGGTGGCGTTAAAGCCTTTACTGAAAAATTGGCTGGAATTGATATATTGAAAACTTCCTGAAGACACAACGCTGTGGAGCTCACTCTGTTAGCGTTTGCAAAGTACTTTGAGATCCTCTGATGAAAGGTGATAGTGTAAGTGCAAAGCATCACACATTTTTTGCTGTCGTGAGTTCCTTGGGGGTGAAATCCACCGTGTGTGCATCCTCTCAAAGGCAATTTCGTGAAATTTCCATCCATCTAGGGAAAGCATCTTTAAAATTAGGACTGCAGTGTAGAGCACGGCTGCCTTCTCGGAGGCTAGAATGCAATTGCAATATTTTTAATTACAGCACTCCACTGTTTTTCAAATAGAGCATTTCACTTGACGTGATGGGTGGCTGTTCTTAGAGGGCTTCACTTTAGCTGGGATAAGTGAGTGGAAAAAAACCTCAGTGCCAGCATCTGCAGAGCAGGTGGGGAGGTTTGTGGTCGGTACAGCAAACATTTCCCTGTGCATCACAATGAAACTATTTAGTGTAACCCTTAGTTAAAAAGCAAATTGGCTAAATGGCTCCGCTCACATTATCCCTCTGTAATAAGCATGGTGGCAGATCCTGTAATGCTCCTCCCCTCCTTTTTTGTTGAAGTAAGTAAAGGATGCTGCTGTAGAGGCATAATTTTCATAAAAACATTCTGGGGAAAGGGAAAAAAAACCCCACAAACTAAAAAACCCTGCAGAACCTTTTGCATTCACCTAAAGAAACAATATTTCAAATTATTCAAAATGATTAGAACCTAGTTCTGCATTAAGGGAAATTACAGCACAAAGCAGAACATTGGAGGTGGTGGAATTGATATGGAATTAAAAAATAAGAGAATACTGCCTGGAGTTCAGTGCTTTTAATTCTCATGTTGCTCTGTTTCTTTTCTGTTTTTCTTAACACTGTCCTTGCACAAATGCAGACAGCTTTAGTCTGGGTAGAAAGTTCTCTCGCACAGGAGGTGTATCCTTATGAACAGAATCCAGCCTGGACTCTCGGGCTGGAAAACTGCCCTGATGTGTGTGGTGCTGTTTGGGACTCCAGGTCATAAATTGAAGCCTGTAGCCAGGAGCCAGTCTTCAACAGAGAACCACCCCAGCCTGGCTCTTGGCCGTGGAGCACAGGCTGTTCAGACCTGTTTTGTTTTGATCCATACATCACATATGCAAAGGACATGGAACAGAACCTCCACCTGCTTCTTCAAGAGAAGCATTTTGTCTCTTCATTTGAGCCGTTAGGTCACGTGCAGGTTTTCTCCTGTGCAGCACAAAGGCTAGAAACAGCAATGCAAAAAGAAAGGTAACACTGGCCACCATCACAGGGCTCCTGGAGCTGCAGCCTCGATTAAAGCACCAAATGCTGCCTGAGCTCAAAGCACAGAGAGCTACATCCTCCTTTTTGTCTTCTGTTCCTCACTTTGGCCAGGCAAAAACTCTCAAGCAGCTTCTTCCGAGCATTAGCTCCGATGGTGTAGCCGCGCCGTTGGTGCCATGCTCAGGAGCAGGTTGCTGAGCAGCACGGGTTTATGAGCACTTAGCTGCTGTACGGGGCAGAGATGAGCCAGCCTGTGCCAGCTGGCACCGGCTGCATGCCTGGGCTCCTTCTCCCTACGTGTGTATGACACTCAGTCTTCTGATGGAGGAGATAAAGATGGAACAAACCAGTCTGAGAGAGGCGTGGGTTTGGGCGGCATCATAAATCAAAGCAGACTGGCCTGCACGCCTCTTTTCCTTTCCGCAGGCCAAGAGATAATGGATTTAAGTCTCTAACGTTGTCAACTGTTCTTTCTCCTCTCCTTCACACTGTCTCCTTAATTCCTGTATTTATCGATGGCTGTGCTAACACAGATATACGCTGCCTTTTGAACTGTGCGGATGGTCGAGTGACACTTAAATCAATATCATGTGGCAGTTTTATTTTCCCAGCCTTGGACACAATCTGTCCATTGTGCTAACGCCGTTTGTGACTTAAATGAATGCAAGAATTTATAGGTGCATCTTGAAAGTGCTTCTTCCTTTAATCACGCCGGATAAAGGAATTCCTGCCTTATGCAAAGCAGGGGTGTCATCTGGTTAATGGGAAGATACTTAGCAGATGCAAGCTGCATGAATCCTTCATTTAAATGACTGCATTTACAGCCCTAATCGGACAAAGGAAACTGGACCTGCAAGAAATAAAGGCTGCCAAAAGGAAAGAGAAAATATCCTCCATTGGGTACACTCTGGCAAGATGAGGGTAATTTTCATAGTCTGTAATGTAACAGTGTAATATTTTATTTGTATCTTCTGCCATTGCTCCCTTTATTGCCACAGCCTGATGCCACACGATGGCCTGGCTGTGTAGGCACATCGTCAGATGCTGCTAAGATCATGGTGCCAATCACCCTCTCAATAAGAAATATCAAAGATGTTCTCTGGATTACAGGGGGTTTGTGAAGATTAACTCCACGGGCAAGAGATTTGCAGATTAGCATGCAAAATGTGCAGATGTAGGCTCTGTTTGTGGGGAAGTGTCCTTAATGTAGACTGCTCGCTCGTAAACTGCACAGTCTCCTGTGCTGAGATAGTCAACAGGAGCTGGGAGGCCATCTTCCTTCCCAAGGGATTCTAACAAATGCATCAGCAGGGAGATACTGAGGTGCTCAGCCTGTGACTGTGTAAATAGTCAACCCTCTCCTGGTGAAGAGCAATTATTCTTTTGACAGTCTTCCATATTCACTTTTTCTAAAAAAGCCAAGAGAAGGGATGTTTGCAAAGTGCTAGCAGTGTCAGAAGGAACATCCAAATTCACAAGCTGGTTCCATCTCAAAGGATTCAAAATGAGTTTGCAAAAGAATCAACATGCTGAAATGTCCTGATGATCTTTTTCCTTAAATGGAAGAAATGAAAGATACCTCAGATGCACCAAAACCTGTGTTTCATCAAACATATTTCTTAGAGCCATTCAAGTAATGCTTCAGTATATCCAACAGTAGACCCACAGCTACAAATAATTTATGAAATACCTGAGGATAAAAAGTGTTCTATCAGTGTGAGAGTACAATGTAAACAATCATTAGGATATATTCACTATTGTGCTGTCTGATCTCCAGACGAGCCACTTTAAAAACACTGAGCCTGTCATCTTCCAGGAAATCAAAAGCTCATTTAAATACCAGGATCCAGGGAGAGCAGTTCAAACAATATACGTCTCTTGACAAAAAGAGGCTCACTCATCCAACGCAAAGAAATGCAGTTTTACAAAACTACAGGAGAATTAAATCCACAATGCAGCATGTGCTCTGTTTGACAAGTGATAATTAACTGCTGACAATATAATTTCAGTTTTGATGCAAACTTGTTTTTCATTAAAAACTAATCAGGGAACGTTTGCATGGGGTGGGACAGCCTCCTACAGGGCAGGAACTTTCATAGTCCAGTGACTCTGCTGACACATTTACCTCATGCTGAACGTGTATCCTGCGGGGGAAATCAAAGGGTCAGAGCTTCCCAAAGAAGCTGGAGCCTTTTTATCACCTCCGAGGGCTTCGGATCTGATGGATGCAATGCCCCAGGCAATTTGCAGAAAATGCAAATTGAGGGACTCCAGGCAACTCCCTGGAAGGCAGCCCTTCTCTTTAGAGGGGGAGGTTTAGCTCTTTCCAAGAATGATCATTAGAGTGGACCAGGATACAATATTACTACGCTTGTGTAATGGGAGCAAAATAAGAAAGATGGAAATCAGCTGAATTTCCTTTGAAAGTCTGGGATGCGTCTTGGCATGACAAGGTTAATAATCAATGGATAGGTTAGAGCTCCAGCTTCCAGAGAGGAAACCAGACATCTCAAAGACCACTCTGAACCTTTAAATGACTGCAAAGGTCATTATCCTTTGGCTCAGCTTTAATGCTGCAACTTCTCATGGGATGGAGTCCTTCCCTAGTCTGCCTTCCTCAAGGTGGGGAGCGGGAAGTGTAGAGCTGTCCCTCCCCTCTTCCTGGACCTGTCGTGCTGTTCACAAGGTGTCCTCCACATTGGAGAACACTGACCTGCTCTTCTGGGGTATCAGAACAGAATCAGAGCTATCCAATCCATTCTGTTCATGGCTGATGATGATGCTCATTCAAAAATGGAAAGAATAACATTAGTGTAACGTAGAAAATCAAATTACCGAGCTCATAGAGACAGGCTGTGGCAGAGACCTGAAAAGAATCAAAGACTCACTAACTTGCAGATTCCACCACTAGACACTACTCCTACTTTGGGGTTCCCAAACGTGCAACTGTTGCTATAGTAAATTATGATTCTCAAAGGTTAATTTTTAATAAAGCAGATAATGTATGATATTTAAACAATGATTATTAAAACCACGTTTAAGGTTTACACTATAATAGGTAATTATCTTCTCTAGAACAGTTACAACAGTGCAGCACATTCTTGTCTTCAGTGATCTGCTGGTATTTGTTTAACCTGTAATAACACAAATGGATGTAATTCCAGATATCACAGCAAGTTCAAGTAAAACAGCTCTGACTGAGCTGAGTTTCTTTCCATGCCAGTTATAGCTGCCTTTTGTGTTAATATAACTTGACCCAACACTCTTGAGGCCCACCAGAGCCCACTCATCAGCTGCAGAGAGCGATAGTCAGGCTCAGCATCTGCTAGACTCAAAGCTCAGCCCAAGCCAATGTGATCACCCACTGTCTGTGCAAATGAGCAGTTCTCTGCATGAGCCACAGTGGTATTTTCCAGCAGTGCAGAAAGTTGTCACTAGCAGCAGGACCTTGATGGATCTCTACTAGTCAAAATTTTTCTGATCTAGCTAGGATGATGGATTGTGATGGCATTCAGAGACATCCTGGAGGATGTAATGCCCATGCAGTGAGAGCAGAGCCGTGGTAAAGCCCTTCTCCCATGCCGTGGCTTAGAACATCCACCAAACAAGTGGTTGCTCATGAGGGAGAGGGGTCCATTTCTTCCAAGTCCTGCCTCCCACTCATCTGTTCTGTGGTGGCCCCCATCAAAAGCTGTCAGTGAAACCATGACAGTTCAGACTAGCTGGTATGGTATTGCTTTCTCAGTCTGAAGTCTCTCTGAGGGTTTTTTTCCCCACAATGGTATCTCTTTCATGGATGATTTGTAATAGGAGTTTCATTATGAGATCACGGAACACTGGGGAATATGTTAATATGGTTCAGCATGTAATCCAGTATAATATCATTGGAAAGAATTACGTTTTGTCTACAATTGAGGCGGCAAATAGGAGCTTTTTTTCTTTCTGTATTACTATCCATAGCTGAACTAGTACTTCCCTTCCTATAATCTCGTGTAAATTTACCAAAATGTGCATGCTGATTAATGTAGCTACAGCCCCATTTTCTACAAACAGCGTGCATACGTAGGGTTTTTTGATCCTTCATACATATATTTTGAAGAATTGGGGCTACTGCAAGAATCTCCATCACCTGTCAGTTCCCTCACATTTGCGTGAATCAAAGAGCAGTTGTAACTCACAACATGATGTTTAACCTGCCTTTTTCTGTATGAACAAGCCTTTGGTGGAGGATGAGGAGTGCTGAGAAGTGTCACAGCTTGTGTCTGACCTCGCTGTGCGTAGGTGTTGTTTTGGTGTAGTCCCTGCTGGTCTGCAGTCTGGATCTACCCTAGCGAGAGGCCCGGACCAGGCACATCAACCCATGTCACACCAGGAGACATGGTGAAGATGAAGTCATGGACTCTGCTTCCTTAGTCAGCTGTGTGTTAAATTTAAGATACGCACCCACTCCTGTGGCTGTTGTGAGCCTGAGGATGGTAAATTAGCCCACGCTGAGTTCTGTACAGACAGCTAGACTGCCATCGATTTGTTAGGCTCTGCGACTAGAGAGTAGACGTATCCTTTGCCTGTAAATGATGGAACACTTTGAGATTCGCAGCTGGAAAGCATCCAAGAAAGACTAAAAGGTTTCTTGGACTATTTTTTTTTTAGTACCAGAATTTCCACTCCTCCTTCCTAAACTGCTTCTTGTCTCCCTAATGCAAATCCTATCAATCCACGAACTGTCCAAACCAACATTCACATAGTTCTTTGGTATTGATTAATCCTTGATACTGTAGGAACTCCAGCAATATATCAGGCGACTGGAGAAGACTTTATTCTGTCCTTGCTCTAAAAAAGCAGAAGGATGTTTTAAATTTCTCATATTCTGCGGAAAAAACAGTTTGAATTGTAAGCCAAAGATGCTCACTTGACAGATGAATTCCTGGCTACGTTGCAGTATTTGAAATGCGTTCAAACTCACCAGATTGTATCCTGTTGACTAACGGGTTCCCACTTAGATGCCTTGGGACCAAGAGATATGGAACTCGATATTTAAAGATCACTGAGCAGAAACAAATCTGCGTAGCTCTAATTAGCAACAGGCAGGTGATGCTGGTAGAAGAGTCCCTGGCAATTGAGGGGAGCTTGTTTACTGGAAATGGCACCGCAAGGTATAAAAGACAAGACTTCTACTGAGGCAGGTCAGGGAAGCATGAGAGCTTAGTAAATGCCAGAGGCCAAGCCCAGGTGTGTGTTTTCTCATGTTTTGAATGCATTTTAAAGGAAATCCTGAAGTCTGCAAATATGGGGAACAGGTAGGGGAGGTCAGGCCAAAGACTTACTGGTATAGCCTAAGGCGAGACTTGAAGACAATGCAGTTTGGTTGCAGAGGTTAACTGTGTAGATGTTCTGACCCAAGGTGAGGAATTTGAAAATAAAAGGAAGCAAGGAAGGTTTCTTATCCAGTAAAACTTTCCTATGTGTTTTTTTTTATTGTTCAGTTTCTTAACTCTTACACAAAAGTCTCCAGAAAGGTTAAAACGGAGCATTCCGCTCAATCTCAGTATCCTCTAGAAAGCTATAGCTGTGTAGGCTGAGGATTGAGGGTGCACTGAGCAGACAAGAATCAATAACTAAAAGTTAATGAAAAATAGGAATATTTAGGATTGAAAATCCCAGCCCAGACTGGCATTTAAGCAGCAATTAATTGTATGTCCCCATCACAAGCTGCCATTGCGATGGGAATTGTATCTGGTCAAAGCTACAGTTTGCCTATTAAGCATTTAAGGCTTTGCCACTGGCTAAGCCTCCTTAGATGCCCACAGTAGTCAAACCTCTCCTTCCATAGGATCCACCAGCAGAGGGGATCACAATTCTTCCTCTTTCCCAATTTCCTCAACTCCATTAATATGCCTTCCAGAGTCAGACAGATGACATGTGTTCCTGTCCTGCTTGGCCAGCAGGAAGTTTCCTTCCTCCCTGGGGACAGACATGTATGTCCAAAGAAAACATGAAATGCTTTATAGCTGCATTCAATAAAAGTTGCTAAATGATTTTCAAAATGGATGGGGATTCCGTTGGAGACCTCAGAAGTGGCACAAATATTTATGGGTAGGACATCCTTTCCTTTACAATGATGTGCTGGTTTGTGACATACTAATGATAAAAGAAAGCTTCAATGCTGAATTAATTTGAACAAAGGTCAGTGAGAAAGGCATTCTTGAGTTGTAGGAAAGGGTGTGTTATCAGAGGAGATAATTCACAAATTAAAGCCTATTTTTCATGCCAAGATCTCCATCAGACTTCAGTTTTGAGCAATGGAAAAGTTTCATGTCCAGTTTCAAATATCATTCCCCATCCATTATTCAGCCTGTTTCTGAGCCAGCAGTCAGGCCAGCTCCACTAAAGGGACCGACCTGTGGTTAATACTGAATTCTGGGAGAGCATTCCTGAATTCAGGAATTTGATGGTAAAATTCTGCTATGTCAGAGCTTTCGTTCTCCAAGAACTGGAAAAAAACGATGTCAAAATATACACATGGCATCATAACTAGTGGATCTCAATGTACTTAGCAAAGGTCAGTGGTCTTACTCCTTATTTTAATTACAGGAAAGTAGAACGACAGAGGAATTCAGTGGGAGTCAGGATGTCTGACAGGGCATTTATCTTGGCACAGATGTGGCTGCGATGCGTGGGTACACGCAGGGCAGAGGGGGGGCTGTGTGGCTTAACGATCCCGCAGTGCGACCGCTCTCGAAGGGTGGAGGAATCTTTGTTTCACCAGGAAAATAAAGATGGCATTTATCCATGGCAGATTAACTGCAATGATTTTTGTATTTGGAAAATTATATGGGAGTCGATTTAGGAAAAATAGTTTCTGTATCTTTGTCATGTAACTGTATTAATATCGATGCTGTGCACCGTAGAGAAGCCTTTGGATGCATACTGCAGTTTAGTTCTGCAGACTAAAGCAGCCTCACTTTGCTTGTTTCTCTCCAAATAACCTGACATTTTAAGGGAAAGAAATTTACACACTTAATGATGCAAGTAACTGGAAGCAAAAAAATATTGTCAGGTATCCTAAAGGAAAGTTTTGTTTGTACCTTATCCTTGCCTTCTTATCAATACTATCCACAAAAATCCTCTTCATTTACGGCCAGTCCTCTCTGATCGCTTTTGAGTTTTGGTCCCTTTTAAAAAATTCTTGGCAGGACTTGTGCAAACATCTGGATTTCCTAAAAGAAACAGCAGGAGATGTACTAGTCAGACAGTTCAGTCTTATTTTAGCTGTCTCAACTTCATCCATACATTTGTTTCTCTGTTCCCTGTTTATTAAAGGAAACTTCTTACAGGCTTGAGAAGTTAATTTTGTTATTTGGGCTATGACATTACAGAAAATACTTGAAATTATTCAAAAAGAACAAGTCATGGCATACTAGGAATGAGAAGGTGTTGAACAGAACGAACAGAAATCCTTGCAATATTGATATGAAAAATGAGAACTGTTACCTTGGTTCTGCAGTGAGGGTGGATTCCTATAGGTTCATAGTTTTGTTTGGTCAAGAAGTGGAGGGGGATTCAATCAAGTACACAGTCATGTCTCTCTAGGTCTGAGATATCAGTTAGTACAGAAAGGTAGTACAGGGCATTTGCCCATCATTGTGGTATTATGTCAGTGAAATAATTCCTAAGGTCTACATCTGAGCTAACTGTTGTAGTGGAGCACAAAGACCCAAGGATAGGATTCCCCAGTTTGAGATGTGTGGCTCTGACTGAGATGAGTCCCATACTGGAGTCCAACTTTGGCTCCCTACTGGTAAGACAGCTACATCTAAACTAGTATTGCAGACCCTTTAAGGGGAAATGAGAGACAACAGATGCTTTTCGTGGAGGGGGGTCTGTCTTACCAGACAGGAGCTATAAATACTTGGTGAAGCCCAGAGCCACTATCTGTCCCTCTGCAGGGGTCCTGGAGCAACGTATAATATTCCAGACCAACCACTGAAATAAGTTTATGATAACAGCTGAAATTGAGACCACCTGCAATGTCTGCTCCATGCTGACAATTGCTCAGATTTACAATCAGAGCACTGTAGGAGTAAGGTATGTACTTACCATGGGTGCAGTGCAGATTCCAGAGCCTGGAGCATCCAAAAGTGAGGCTGAGCCCTGGGGTTGTAAAACATCAGAAACATCTTTGTATGAGCTGCTGGCAGCCAATAAACAGGGCTAATGCAGATATTTGTAGTATGTCAGGACTATTCATTCTGCGCTGGACCTGCTGCTGGTGTCCCTCCTTCCAGAATCAAGTGGGGAGCAGATTTAGGACCAGATATGTTCTTCCATCAATTTCTTGCCATCCCAGTCTTCCTCTGTCTCGTGACAGGAATGTCTGTGTCCACTAAGATCTGCTTTGCACAGAATGTGCTTTTTTACTGGGTTATGAGATACGTTGAGGAAAACGGGCAACCAGGAGAGGCTGCACGAATCACACTAGCAGCACCATACTCCGAGCTGTTAGTTTTCTGGAGTTCTCTTTTGGCCAGATAGGGGATTGCTGCAGATGGAATGGAACTGGGATGAGGGACACCTTAAGTATGAAGTGTCCAAGTCTGCCCTAGTAGTCCATCAGATTTTATAATCTAATCTCTTTGTAATGTTAAGAATTAGTCTTAAGGGAACACCCTTTTCCATCTGTTGGCTATAATGACAATCAGAGGGGGCTAGTACAGGGTTTGACAGCTCTGTTTTAGTGCCTAGATTGGGGCAGGTGCATCGGTCTGTGGTGTGCATGTGCAGATCGTCGGCATTGCATCCAGCCGGGAAAAGGGAAGGGAACAAAGCGCAAAGCCCTCTCCTGCGACAGGAGGAAATTCAGGGGTATATCTCTGTACATTAGTGATATCCTACTTTCTTGGTTTGGGGAAGGGTTGGGAAAAAAACCATCTGTTGCTACTACCTGCGTCTGGATCCATTCAAGAGATCGTCTGAATCCCTCTGACTCTGGAGAAATCTTGTAATGTTGCTGGTTTGACTTGGGTCAGACAGTTCGTGAGGCTGGGAGAGAAGCATTAGGGCAAGAAGATAGCCAGTGACAGAAATGTGAGATGTGCAGGCAAGGAGAATGTGTTTTATTTTCCTCCATACTGTCAGAAATGATTGCCTTTACTTGGATCAATCCAAGCGTACTTCATACCCTGCGCAGAGGAGTTTGTTAGATTTATTTTCTTAGCCTGCTTGTTCAAGCCTGTTATTAATCCCCTCGTCAGTTCAACTCACTGGAAGGAAACACACCTTCTTAAAGAGTTTCTAGGCTGAAAATAAATGCCGCATTAAGTTAAACGTATTAACCTGAAAACAGTATTTATGTCAAATAGACTAATGAATGCCATTATGGGAAACACACAATGGAACCTGCAGGAGCTGTGATGTTCCTTCAGAACACCCGCAGCCCACGCACTCTGAGACGGGTGAGGAAGGGGAGACCGGGACTCCGAGCGATGCCGTCTTCACATGCCGTTATTTCGCCTGGCATGTCGGATGCTCGGCAACTCTTTGCTGAAAGAATATTTAGGCAGCACAGGTACTTTGCTTGATAGGATGGTGTTGTCCAGAGACTGGTAGCTACACAAATTTGCCCAGTCTCTTTTGGGTGGTAGGGGAAAATCACCTTGTCATTTCTGAAAGCAGATTTGCTAGTTTTGCCCTTACTGAAGCATCTAAGCATTTGTTAAAAAGGATGTTTCTCACTAGCACATATCCTTGCGTAACACTTCCAAACCCATCAGCCCCTCCGAGACATGCATTCAAACATCCAAGTGCAAATGCTGATACCACTTGCTCTAGAATCATAGAATCATAGAATCATAGAATGGTTAGGGCTGGAAGGGACCTTCAAAGGTCATCTAGTCCAACCCCCCTGCAAGGAACAGGGATATCTCCAACTAGATCAAGTTGCTCAGGGCCTCGTCCAACCTGGCCTTGAACGTCTCCAGGGATGGAGCATCCACCACCTCTCTGGGCAACCTGTTCCAGTGTTCTACAACTCTCATGGTAAAAAATTTTTTCCTAATATCCAATCTGAATCTACCTCCCTCTATTTTAAAACCATTACCCCTTGTCCTATCACAACAGGCCCTCCTGAACAGCCTCTCCCCATCTTTCTTGTAGGCCCCCTTGAGGTACTGGAAGACCGCTATAAGGTCACCCCAGAGCCTCCTCTTCTCCAGGCTGAACAGCTCCAACTCTTTCAGCCTGTCCTCATAGGAAAGGTGCTCCAGCTCTCTTATCATCTTCATGGCCCTCCTCTGGACCCTCTCCAACTGGTCCATGTCCTTCTTATGTTGGGGGCTCCAGAACTGGACGCAGTACTCCAGGTGAGGTCTCACGAGGGCAGAGTAGAGGGGGAGAATCACCTCCCTCGACCTGCTGGCCACGCTCCTCTTGATGCAGCCCAGGACGCGGTTGGCCGTCTGGGCTGCAAGAGCACATTGCCGGCTCATATTGAGCTTCTCGTCCACCAGTACTCCCAAGTCCTTCTCCTCAGGGCTGCTCTCGATCCATTCACCACCCTGTGAAGTATGGTCCTGTGCTCTTTGTAGGCATGCAGAGAATGCACAAGCTACGTATAAGCTGCCTTTCAGCAGGGAAATACAGGTGAGAAATCCAAAGCTCAGCCAGGGTAATTCTGCAGTGCCTGCGCTATCCGGAGCGTAGCAGTGTGGCATGGAGAGTCCAGTTCTCAAACTGTTGGCAGTACCGAGTAGAAAAGCACAGCACAGTTCCTGCCTGTGGCACTTGCTTCTGAAAGAATTTGCCCGTGCCTCAGTTTCCCACATTGTCTGGTTACGGTGCTCAGAATGGTACTAAATCTTTAAACCACCCAGTGGAGGGGCTGGGAGCTCACTGAAAACATCTCAGATTTACCAGGTGAAAAGGCTTAATGGTGACTTGTTGTTTCCCTGCTTCCCTACAGCTGGGACGATCTCTTTGACACGGGTTTGCTCTCACATATGGGAGCTAAGCACCTCGCAGGCATAGCTAGTCATATTTTTTAAGAGTTTGAGGAGTGAAGACAAATGAAGTTGTGTTTTCCAGAGGTGGGGGACATCACATATATCCTTGGCACTTGCTGGGTGATGTTAGGAAGCCAGTTTCAGAGCAGGGAAAAGGGCCAGAATAGGAGCTCTGTGTTAGTTGGTACACACAGGAGCAGCCTTCCCTTCTCTCTGGAGCTGGTGTAACACATTAGTATTCCAGGCCACCGCTTTTCCAGCCCATCTTCCCTCCCCAACACTGAGCGCTTTTCTTAACCGTAGCTCTGATTTGAATGCAACTCGGAGAAGTCTCATGTAATTCACCCAAATCGAGATAGAAGCAGCCAGGAGGGGATGAGGAGAATGACAGCAACAATCTCATACTAATGAGCTGTTGTCCTTAGAGGTATTTAATTGAAGGCTTCTACAATATGTGCTTGAAACTTGATGCATTAGCAAGCTTCGTGCAGGAAAGATGCAAAGCTGTAAAGAGTTGGTAAAAGGATGTGTGACATTTTAATAGGGAGACAGATTGGCTGTCCTCCTTCTCCTGAAAGGTATGAATGACATTCTTCACTTTCCCTTCGTGTCAGAGGCTGTGACCTCGTAAATTAACCGTGACGTGGGCTCTGGCGCGATGCTATCAGGGCCTCTGAACATAAGCAGGGAGCTACACGTCACTGTGCTCCCTCCGAGTGGTTCAGTCTCTGAACATTCCTCTGCCACGGCAGAGCTCTTCTTGTGAACGGCAGGAGTTATTCATGAGCTTTGCTCTTCCAAGTCCCCACAGAAACAAACTGACAGAGCCACTTGTCTGAACAAGCTTCGAGCGTCTGGCTTGTGTTTCATGGAAACCTGGGCAATCGGGTGGCGGTGGTGCCACGCGTGCGCGGCTCAGCCCGCCTTCACGCCTGCTGCCTCTCAGTTTCCCTCTCTGCTTCCGTGTCGTTGGGACCACGGGAGCTCTGGGCGAGCCGCAGAGCCGCCAAAACCTGGCCTGAAGTCAAGGACAAAGGGCTGTTGATTTTATTAGATGAATCTCTGACCAGTGTGCCAGAGCCCGAGCCTGCCCTCTTCCATAGCGTTTTTCCCTCTGGACCATATGTGGAATGGACTGACCACAAAGGCTGTGAGGGTTTGGAGCCAACGGTGGGGCTCAGACTGACCCATCTCTAGGGGCAGTGCCAACACAACAGGGTTATGCCAACCACTGTGCCAAACATGAGCACTGTCCCTTAGCACAGAGCAAATGTAACCCATGTGTATCTCCGTATATCACCATATAGGTGTCATTGTCTGTGCTCATTGCCTAGAAAGGGCCAGCGGCCATTCTCTGGCCTTGATCCCAACTGAAATGTCCATGAGGTTAAACTGTCTTAGTCTCCAAACTGGTGGCTGTATCTAAACTGCTGTCAGGGAAAGGGGCCTGACGTTAGGTCGTCCTTAACTGTGCAGGGTTGCAGGAGACCAAAACTGCACTGGGACTGTACGACTGAATCACACGGTGCTGTTGCAGTAGTCCAAACTCACACCCTGATACTCTTTGGCTGGTGTTGAGGTGCCCTCTGATGCCAGCATCTCACCCACCTTTCTAGGGAGCTGAACCAAGAGAGCCGAGCCTTCAGGCTCCAGCTCCTTCTGCAGCCGTCCATGGGATATCCAGATGGGTGACGGGAGCCCTGTTGGCCTTAGTGTCTGGATGAACATCCACATGTTCCTCCCACTTGAGGCATCTCCTGTTATGAGAAGGCCGAGACCAGCCAGTCCAGGAGCCAGAGGTGCTGGCAGAAGAGAAGAGCAAAAGGGTTTTTGCTGTCTCTCCTGCCACTTGGCCTCAGTGTTTCCTTGGTTGCATAAAGGTGTTCACCTGAGCTGCTGAGCTGATAAGAGGCACCCAGTGGAGCTGCCTGAAGTGGCAGAACATGACTTTATTACACACTGAGTTACACAACTCTTCCTAGTTAGGCAAAGTATTGCTTTCGTCCCACCATGGTTTAATTTACCCCTCGGTCTCTATGTGATTAGCCATTTAGTACTTGCTAATATATCTAATTTCCACAGGCTCTAGGTGATGTTTTTAAAAAAAAAAAAAAAATTGATCTTTCCATGCAAAATATCCTTTTGAGAAATGAAATAACTATCTCCAAGGCCTGACTGAATTACTCTTATCAACTGAAGGGAAATAATCCACTTGAAACATAAAATATAAGCAGAATGAAAAGCCTTTGCAAGTTGCAGTGGAAGAAGAAGAACACAGTATGAGTCTCAAATAGCTCTGCTTTATGCATATGGAAAAATGCATTTTTCTTGGAATCATTCCCTCTTTCAGTATGTAATGAAGTTTCTCAATTGCTCACCCTTCCACCCGCTTTTTAATATACTAAAAGGGAACTAATCTCCCTATTTGCAAAAGCCCTGAGAAGAGGGTTCAGATTGTTTGGAGCTCAGCAGGACCACCTTCTACAGATGTTGATGAGATTTCTTCTTTTTTTTTTTTTTTTGTTTGTGGGAGAACAGCTATATTCGCTGAATTGTGCTTTGGGTTTTAAATTAATTCTCATTATTTGTAGTTTCCAGCACGGCTATGTAGATACCCTCAGCCAAGATATTCTCAATACTGCCTTTCTCCATACTTTTGCTTCTCTTTGTAAATAAGAAGGTCTGAAGGAAGAAATAGGTTTATAAATAAAAGCCGCAGTCCACATGGATTGCCTTCTGGGAAGATTAATTCAGGTTTCTGATTAAAGACTCTAGTTTCTGTCTCTTCCTCTCTCTTTCCTGCTATGGACAATCTTTGATCCTTGGTAATGGAGCTATTGAGTACCGTCAGGTTGAATCTGTGGAACAACTCTCCTTAGAGCAAACACAGAGTGAAAGTTAGTCCAGCTAATGACTCAAGGCTGGGCAAAGATCTGCCTTGCCTAGCCAGCCAGTGCAGAAGTGACAAAGCCCTTCTCCAAGAAGGAGGGCTTATATCCACCTCCGAGCAGTATCCTTGTGCTCCCAGAGGGAAGTTGCCTGCTGTTACCTGCCTGGTGCATGACACCTGGAGGTATGAGACACCCAGAAAGTATGTGACACCCAGCAGATAGGTGACACCCAGAAAGTATGTGACAGGAGCTGGGTCTCTTCAGCTTGGAGAAGAGGAGACTGAGGAGGGACCTCATTAATGTTTATAAATATGTAAAGGGTGACTGTCATGAGGATGGAGCCAGGCTCTTCTCACTGGCATCCCATGATAGGACAAGGGGAAATGGATATAAGCTGGAACATGGGAGGTTCTGCTTAAACATGAGGAAGAACTTCTTCCCAGTAAGGGTAACAGAACACTGGAACAGGCTGCCCAGAGAGGTTGTGGAGTCTCCTTCTCTGGAGATGTTCCAAACCTGCCTGGACGCGATCTTGTGTGATCTGATCTAGGTGGTCCTGCTCCGGCAGGGGGATTGGACTAGATGATCCTTTGAGGTCCCTTCCAATCCCTGACATTCTGTGATTCTGTGTGACACCCAGCAGGTAGGTGACACCCAGAAAGTACGTGACACCCATCAGGTAGGTGACACCCCGCAGGTACGCTGCAGTTGGTGGTCTGTTCACACCCTGCCCCGTCCCAGTTCAGCTCATAAAACTCCAGCCTCACTGTCTCCTCCCAGTCCCTGCATACCCTGCTTTTCTTGCCACTTGTGACTCTTTTTTAAATTTCTTTTTTAAAAATTATTATTACTTACTATGCAGAGAAGAACTGCAAAGGTTGTGACCCCGAGTGGAAGGTATAAACCATCTCCTTGCTGAGTTTTCAGGGTGCCAGAACCACAGCACGAATTATATAGGTTTTGCTATCGGGGCAGAAAAGGAGGGAGAGACGGCAGTAAGCCCATCCGAGCAGCACTGCGAACAGGCGGTAGATCTTAAATTAACAATAACTTGCAGTGTTTATTATGCCTAGAACAAGCAAACTAGATTCACAGATAAATGAAACTAATTAAACGTGCTGCTATGAACATTAAAGCTTTCCTTGTTTGTTTATTTTTTCTTTTTTTTTTTTTTTTGGTGAGGTTTCTTTTTTTTTTTTTAGCTTTGGTTTTGTTTTGAGTTTTTGTTTTACTGTTTTTCGATACTGCAGCAAGTCTGCAAACAGATTTGCAAGCTGCTGCTGTGTTTAAAAGCAATGCTGCAAAGTGCAGTGTTGGCCTCGCTTTTAGCCCCACGTGTAACAAGCTGTATCAATGGATTTTTAAAAGGCTCCAGAGGAGCACGTGCCAAAGACTCCACACTCCAGCCACTCTCATGGCCAAGTCTCTTAATCAGCAGGGCATGAGAGATGCAGTCGATGCCAGCCCCCTGGTGTTGCACTCCATCTTCCTTTGGGCAGTGCAGAAATTGTCCTTGCATGGACAAGACTCCAAGACTTGCAGGCTGTGAGACCTTTATGCCCACTGAAGAAGGGCTTCCTGATCCAAACGTGAAGGGAAGCCCTTTCCAGGGCGCACACGTCAGGCAATGGTGGCAACTGGTTGCGTGGAGATTTCAAAGCAACCAGTTAGAGAACTGAGGTCCTGCTGAACTTGACCTCCCGTACAGCCAAGATCACTGTTCAGTGTCTGAGGTCGGGGGGGACACAAATGATCAGGTTTGCAGTTCTGCCCCTGAAGTCAACCATCCCAATGGCCTGGACAGTTCCATGAGGGATAAAAGAGCATTAACCCCTACTAAGATGGACTCAATACAGAATGTCATAGATTGATGATGCTCAATTGGGTATAAATGATATTTACCACTTGGGGTTTGGGTTTTTTTTCCCTCATCCCATAAACTGATAACACACACTTGGTGTGTTTGATACGCAGCTGCCTTATTCTGTGTAGATATATAGCACGTAACTAAGGAGCAGTGATGAGATCAGTCAGAGCCAAGCTTTCTCTGAGGTAGCTTTAATGAACAGAAGAGCTCCAGTGCTCTCAAATGGCAACTGCTGGTGCATCATAAGACATCTGCTAATGAAATTTTAACAGCTGCAACTGGAATCTAAACGACAGATTCCAGAATACACCAAATGGAACATGAATGCATCGCGTGCTCAGGACTCCACGGTCAGCTGCAATTCTTAAGAGCTTTACTGTTGCAATAAAAAAGTGGTATTTCAGGGCACCTGGGATTGCTAATGAAACCTCTCAACACATCACTTACGTGGTGCGTTATTGCAGGGATGGATGTATCTGCACAGAGATTCTGTGTGTGATTGCAGTGCAAATCTGGTGAATAATTTTGCTCCAAGGAGAAGCCACAGGATGTGGGAACGCCACAGGGACTGCTGTGCAGGGAAATTGCATGTCAGGGAAATCAGAACAGATCTCCCTGCAATGAGGAATGGCTGCCTCGTCTTTGCTCACATGCACAACACATAAACAGAGGGCACGGGGAGATTTTAAAAAGCTGTAAACCCGTTATCTGCTAATGTTATTAATGGCATTCCTGACAGATGCCTCTGGGCAGCAAGAAAACATTGCTGAGGGCATTCAGCACTTCAGGAGCTGGACATATGTAGGCCATTTAAAACAATCTATTTTGGCACATCTGCTGCAGATGGTCCAGTAGAGGAGACATTAGTCTAGTAGACTTGAGGAGAGGTTTTTGTTTGTTCTCTCTTAATTTTGTGATACATGACCTTGGGTTAGTCCTCAGGGTGGCACTTCCCTCAACTCTGAACTGAGCAGAAGGATGTTTACCAGCATTTATTAGCTCTTCAAGATCTAAGTGTCACTGAGATACTGTTAATGAATGTCACTGTGATAAATTCAACTTAGTGCCTATGTCTGCTTTTGCAATTCTACCTGTAGAGACTGGAGCTGACAAGGAATTAGACACTGAAGATGTTAAGGCTGACTCAGGGCTCTTTGTACCACGCTCCATTCTGTAATTTGGCTCATGCCTGAAGGCATAAATAAAATTCCCAAACACTAACAAGCTCACCCAGCCATGCTGAGAGCCCAGTGCCACTTTCAGAAGGCCGATGGACTTCCAATAGCCAGTCATGTCTGTGTCTGCTTTGGGACACTGGCACACATCCTGCAGCAGTGGAAAAGGTTAATGTTCCCAGATGGTGGGTACTTCTTCGCTCTTCAGTAGATTACAGTTCCTATCTCTCTCCTCAAGGAGATGGAAAAGAGCATGTCCAGGTACCTTGGCCCACCTGCCATGAGAAGTAAGACCAGCACGCAGGCACTGACCTTTCCTGGGTGGTCACAAGCCTTCCAGTGCACTGACTGCTGAGGGAAGAGAAGAGTTGGGGATATGTCCGGAGCTGATAGTGCATCTGTCAACACCCTTTGGTGCTTCTGAAAGTAACACACTTTCCCTTCCAAAAGTACGTAATGGGAACTTGCCAGAATGGATGTGCTAGTCCTCAGGTTTGGACTGGAGTTCATGTTTTGATGAACACTATAGGCAACTGAACGTGGTGGGATTTAGTGCTCGTGTCCAGATAGGCTTTTGTGGTTTGCTTTCCTATTTCATTTCTTTTTGTGTTTCGTGTAACCAACATGAAGCAGTTTTATCTCATTTTCAGTTTTCAGTCCAAAGATCTGGAAAAACTGAGAATGACATCACTTCTGCAAGTAGAAAGTGTAATTCTGTAGCGAAAGGTGGTCAGAATATTTCTTGGTGATGGTGTCAGGTATTATAGCTTAAGCTGAAATTGATTGCTTAGCCATTATATATTTATACATATGCAGTGCCCCGTAGGTCTCTGTAGGTAATTCTGGTTAGATCTATCCTACACTGCAAACCACCACACACTTCCCAGTAACCATTATTTTCTCTCTCAGAGTGTTCCAAAGGTTGGGACAGCAACAGATGTTGCAGATTGCATTTGCAGGGAGTGATGGATGTATGAGCCCAGAAACGGCCACCAGGAAATGCCTGAATCAGTGGAGACTTCAGAGAGAGACTGAAAAAAAGCCAGACTGGAAGAGCTAGAGAGAGAAGAGAGTGCAAGTGGCAGGGCTGTGCGCTGTGGTACCATCCCATGTGATTTGGAGGAGACAAAAGCTTTGTCTTCCAACTGCAGCGGCACATGTCGGAGTCTGCACGCGGGTTTGTGCAGGTGGGGTCAGGTTGGGGGAGTGTTATCCCAGGGTATCACCTGCACCTGCTTTTCCCTGCTGCAGTCACACAACTGGTGGCAACTGGCAGATAGACTGGAGTGTTGAGTCTTCCCCTGAAATAGTCAGTTCTCCATTTATATTCTGCAGGCAGTAAATTGTACCCAGCTGCTCAACAGCATAAACGTTGCCTTTCTGTTCTGCTGCATGTCACTTATTGCTTTGCATAATGTGTTTCTCACTCATTTCCATATCCCTCTCCATTGTAGTGATAAACTAATAAATCTAGGAAATTCGGAAGATGTTTTTTAAAACCCATTTGCTGACTCCAGCATTATTCAGAAGTTGGATTTTTTTTTTTGCCAAGAGAGAGACAGCAAATAATTGAACAAATAGTTTTCAGGTTCTTTCTATTTGGCATCTTTTGAAGTGGGGGCATTTTTTCACTTCTTTCAAAATGTTTGTGAACATTTTCATTGACAATTATATGAAGACACTGAAATAATAACTGAAATTTTTACATTTAATGAAAACTTAGTTATAAGTAAACAAAAAATGTCAATAGGATTCTGAATAATAGCTCCAAGAAAGAAAAAATACAAAAATTTTAACAGCCATAAAAAAAAATCTTTTTTTCCCCATATTTCTGGAAACAGAGGCACCACTTGTTCAAAAAAAGAAATCAATAAGCGCAACTAGTATTTCAGGTTCTGATTATCTCATTATGTAGCTATTTTTGCAAGTGCAGAGCTGCAAAGTGCCTTCAGTTCATCATGAAATAATCCAAAAGACTTTTAAAAGCTTCAGGGCTAAATGAAGTCATTCTAATTGCAGACAGACCTAATCACTCTCTCGGTGTGGCCATGTGCGATGGTTGCAAGCCCACTAGCCTGTCTGCCAGTACTTGTGCTCGCTAGCTGGCTGCTCAGGGTCATTCTAATGGTTGGTGTGACCAACCTGTGGACCGCCAGAGCTATGAGCATGAGGGACTGAAGCTTGAGCTGAGGTGACATCCTCACCATGCTCTTGCTTACAGATCACCAAAGGGCAAGGAAGAGCTGTGATTTAATTCTCCAAGACATACTGCTGTACTAGTTTCTCAGTACCTATTCTGTATTTTAAGATCTGTGTTCCATAAAGTCTGTTCTTTCTCCAGCAATATCACTAAGGACGGCAATCCCCCACCCTGTGTCTAGCATGCTTGTCTTTCTTCCTGTGGCTCCTTCAACAGCTGTCTGGATGGAATTAGCTCTGGTTTATGTTGTTTCGGTGGTCTTAATTCATCTGTCTAAACAGAGGAGTTTCTCCTATTTGACAGACTCTGGCAAACCCTGCTGGCCTCAAGCTGTGGGTCCCAGTGGTCTCAGGTCTCTTGTAGGCTCTACTGTAAGATCTCCCAGATCCTTGTGGTGTCCAGGGTAGCCAAAGGCATCTCAACCCGAATTGGATGCCCACATTTAGGGAAATGAGTCAAGCCTCGTTTTTCTCCATTCACTGTTGCTCCTCCAAGTAGTAATGACTTGAAAATTGAACATGTGTTCATCCTTCAGGTAACCTCTCTCACTAGTAGTCTTCTAGAGCTGAGACTCAAAATAATCGTTTTGAAGACCCATCTGAGGACCTTCCTCTTGAATGAATTCAGAAGAAATTCAGAGACAACCGAAAAGGATGCAGAGGTTCTCAGGTACCCACTGGAAATATGGCCCATGTTCTCACACGATCTGAGGTGCCAGACAGGATGAATTACTGCTCAAAATGCATTAAGCCTTTTACGTTCCAAGCGATTGTACGATGGGAGCCACTGGTGGTGCTGATTGAAATTCCTGTAACCATATTAGGGGAGGAAGCGGGTGCCAGACACATGATCATCCATATGCCCAGCTAAATCTACTCCGAATTGATTAAGTTACGCTGAAGGAGACATAGAAATCAATCTGTTCAGGCTTGCTTGTGGAAAAATGACACACTGGAGGTGACACAACTTAATTCTATTTTCATCACTCTCTCTCATGCGAGCAAGATGGGCATATTGCATCTCACATGTCTTCTACCCAGGTAATTATATTTGCAAAGATAATAAGCTGTCATAGTAATAATAGTTAAATACATTTCACCAATCATATGCCTTTCTGGGGCATTTCAGGCAACTTAGACTTTTCAGCCAAATACGAGCAAAATCAAACCAGGGAACAGTTTTTGTTAGGAAAGGAATGCACGTTCCATTTGACACACACAAGTCTATAGGGCCAGGTGGGATCCACGCAAGGATACTGAGAGAGCTGTTGGAAGTGCTCACCAAGCCACTTTCCATCATTTATCAGCTGTCCTGGCTAACCGGGGTGGCCCCAGTTGACTGAAGGTTAGCAAACGTGACACCCATCGAGAAGAAGGGCCAGAAGGAGGATCCAGGGAACTGCAGGACTGTCAGCCTGACCTTGGAGCCAGGGAAAGTTATGGAGCAGATCATCCTGAGTGCCATCACACGGTACGTGCAGGACAACCAGGTGATCAGGCCCAGTCATGATGGATTTACGAAAGGCAGGTCCTGCTTGACTGACCTGATCTCCTTCTATGACAAGGTGACCCGCTTAGTGGATGAGGGAAAGGCTGTGGATATTGTTTACCTGGACTCTGACACCATTTCCCACAGCATTCTCCTGGAGAAACTGGCTGCTCATGGCTTGGAAGGGCGTATGCTTTGCTGAGTGAAAAACTGGCTGGATGGTCGGGCCCGAAGAGTTGTGGCGAATGGAGTTAAATCCAGTTGGCGGCCGGTCACCAGTGGTGTTCCCCAGGGCTCAGTATTGGGGCCAGTTATGTTTAATATCTTCATAAGTGATCTGGAGGAGAGGATCGAATGCACCCTTAGTAAGTTTGCAGATAACACCAGGTTGAGCCGGAGTGTTGATCATCTTGAGGGAAGGAAGGCTCTGCAGAGGGGTCTGCACAGGCTGGATCGATGGGCTGAGGCCAATTGTATGATGATCAACAAGGCCAAGTGCTGGGTCCTGCACTGGGGTCACAACAACTCCACGCAACGCTACAGGCTGGGGAAAATTGACTGGCAGGAAAGGACCTGGGAGTGTTTGTTGACAGTCACTTGAATGTGAGCCAGCAGTGTGCCCAGGTGGCCAAGAAGGCCAATAGCATCCTGACTTGTATCAGCAATAGTGTGGCCAGCAGGACTAGGGCAGTGATTGTCCCCCGGTACTCGGCACTGGTGAGGCTGCACCTCAAATACTGTGTTCAGTTTTGGGTCCCCCACTACAAGACATTGAGGTGCTGGAGCATGTCCAGAGAAGGACAACAGAGCTGGAGAAGGGTCTGGAGGAGCACAGGTCTCCTATGAGGAGCAGCTGAGGGAACTGGGGCTGTTCAGCCTGGAGAAAAGGAGGCTGAGGGAGGACTTCACTCTCTACAGCTACCTGAAAGGAGGTTGTAGTGAGGTGGGGGTCGGTCTCTTCTCCCAAGTAACAAGTGATGGACAAGAGGAAATGGCCTCAAGTTACACCAGGGGCAGTTTAGATTGAGTATTAGGAAAAATTCTTCACCAAAAGGGTTGTCAAGCCTTGGAACAGGCTGCCCAGGGAAGTGGTTGAGTCACCATTCCTGGAGGTGTTGAAAAGACTTGTAGATGTGGTGGTTAGGCGCATGGTTTAGTGGGACTTGGCAGGGTTGGACTTGATGATCTTAAAGGTCTTTTCCAACCTAAACGATTCTATGATTCCCATTGTATAGATTGTTCACTCCCATTAGCAGTTTGTCCATAACAGGATTTAAAATGTTCTGATAGCTGAAATTCTCTGTGATTTTTACAGTGATTATACAGCATGAAAGGATCTTGACTCAGGACTGCATTTCTGTGATTTGCTGAAAAAATGTAATTACTGTAAGCCAGCTTGATGTAACACTTCTTAGATAAACTGCATTATCCCGCATCATGTCTTAAACTGGTCACACTGAAGCCTGAATTTTATTCTATTTGATCTCAACTGTGATGAAAACATGTTAGTCATAATAAGGTGGCTGTTCTGTTCCAAAGGCTGTATTGTAAGTCCTATCCCAGGTGAAACCTGCATAGATAAGAAGCTGATTCTTGCTAAAAGAGTCCTACTGTATGTGACCTAATTCATTTTGCAAGAGGTTATTCCTGTTGTAGAAGAAAAGGGAGACTCAATCCTTCACAGACTGGGTCCAAGAAAATCCGTGGCAGTTCATCTGGGAATAGGAACTCAAGGACAGATCTTCATCAGTACCAAATCAGCTCTCTGCAGTAGGTCTGCCCACTCCAGATAAGGACCTGGCAGTCTCAAGTCTTGCCAGCCCCCTGCTCATCTCCTGCCTTGCGTTAACACCACGGGTGCTACGACAGCAGCTCGACAAAGAGCTGATTTTTTGGGGAGGCTGTACAACGGTAAAAAACATGAGTGAATCACTAGAGCCTTGATTTTGTATTTTGCTCCTTCCTTTGTCTCTGAGCGCGTGGCTTTCCCTTCTGGGCAATGGCTGAGATTAACTCTATGGCATATTATCCTTCTCGTCTGTCTCTCAGCACAAAGTTTTCTGCATCTGGATTTGAATTAATTAAATTGTGTTGTCATTTCAATCATGGATTCTCTAAGTTTGCAGCCTGTGAAGATCTCTTTTATCTTTGCCTGCTCATCCCCGTTTCCACTCCATTTCAAAAACGAACAAATCAGTTGACATTATTTTTCCACAGATTTGGTTTTTTTTTTTCTTAAATCAATTCTGTAAAGATTGGGATCTAAGGTTGAATTTGGCATCTTACTGTTCCAGGACTCCTACTAACCAGTGCCTTTGGCAGCTGCATGGCTGAGAGTCATCAAGTTTTGTCCAAGTGACGCAGTAACATTTTACACCCGTTGTTTGCTGCTGCTCAGAAAAGCTTTCAAAGTGGCAGAGAGTTGTCCTCCATGGGTTTCCTCTCTGTTCCAACTTCCATTGTTGAATTACCTCGTAATTCATTACAAATACATTTCATTGGGCTTTTTGCCAATATTTTTCATCAAAAACTACGCGGAGACAAATACTGCCATTATTTGTCCAGCTGTGCAGCTACATTTGTATTCTCTGCAGGGCTGAACCCATTCTCAGAGCTAAATGACACTAATAATGGAAGGGATATCTCTTCACTACAGTGCATCTAGTGTCAACACATGCACCTAAGCAAGAGCCAAACCCTTCTGTGTAGATTTAATAACCCTCCACACCCACTTTGTTCAGATGTAGACTTGCTCTATAATCTTCCAATTGAACATTTTTTCAACAAAATACCAGGCAGTTTATTTAAAGCAAAACGTTTCACAACAGCTTGCTGAATTTGATGAATTTATATTTCAGGAGGGGAAAAGGAATACTCAGGCTGTTTCAATAATACATCAATATCCTGTTCCTAGATTGTCAAAACAAAACATTTTTATTTGTGTTTCGAGTGACTTTTTGTTTAGAAGTATCTTTGTTTTCCAATATAAATATTCCTTTAGAAATATGTAACCAGCTTGGAGCATTACTCTTTCATAAAACAAAAAAGCTTCATTATCCTCAAATGCCTGTTTTTAAAACACTCGCAGGACTGGCATTTACGTTTTTACTTTTACACGGTTTAGCAGCAGAAAACAAACTTGCTGGGAAATGGAATACACGATTCCTGCCCGATTCTTGCAGCTCTTGGGAAATGCCTGCAGAAGCTGCTGCAGCAAACACAAGCTGAGTGTTGACACAGCAACTTGCCCGTGCTTTTCCTCCCTGGCCTAAGGGGAGTAGCAGGTTGCAGGTGTTGCCTTGCAGCAGACTGGGCCTCCAGGAGGAGAGGGGCTGACCACGAGCTTGTCCAGTACGTTGCAGAACCCACCACCTTGGCTGCCCTGGTCCTGCAGCGAGGCAGAGGTGAGAAAGGTGCAAGACACTGCAGCATCCTTTAAGGTTTTCTGTACCCTGAGACTGTGCAAGAACCTCTCCAGCTTCTGCTGTAATAATTTACCCCTCTAATTTACGGCGCTGCTTCCTGTGCTCCTTCTCAGCCCTGGCAAGCAGAAAAGAGCTGTAAATCAGCTAAGGCCAAGGATGCCACTCTGCCAGCCTGACACAAGGGCTCCTGCTGCGCCCTTACTTGGGTAACTACCCAGTTCCCTGTGGATGCCTCTTCAGGTGCGGAATTTTGAAAGGTGCATGAGGTAATGGGAAATTTTAATATATATAATCCTCCAAAAACAATCACCATCATTCTGAACTTTAATGGATTTGCTCCCCTACCCCCCACCCCGAGGCACTATCACCTCCCTAGATTTGTGTGACTCTAAGGATAAGACATTCCAGCTCCTGCCTGTTTACATGTGACCAAAGCTGCCTTCTTTGGCTCCGGTTCAATCAGCCTCTGAGATTAGACTGAGGTTAAATATTTTGTGTGTGTGTTTTAAGGGGAAAGATTAATTGAACTTTATTATAGGTTTAATGCTTCAGTCTCAATTTGCATTTTAAAAGGCGTGATCTCATCCACTTCCAGAATACTGCTTTTCGTGTTTACCGCTTAGAATTGATTCTGTGTTTGATAGGTTATAATTAAAGTAGGCACATTAAGGATTTAATAGTGCTTCTTATTGTTAAGAAGGATTAAAGGGGTGTTAGAATTCATACTTTAAATTAATGACTTTGATTAAGTGAGGGCACGAAGGGATCCTTCGATACTGACTCCTGTTCCGACCTTGGGAAAGTCACCTGGGCCTGGGACCTGTTCTTAATAAGCTAAAGCTCCCCTCTAACTAAGCATGTTTTACAGATTTGGGTTTAACCCTTTCGTATCTTGATCAGCTCTCTTCGTAAAACCTGGTGACTGGGACATTCCCAGTTTGTGGAGGGGGGCCTTTTCCAGCTCCGTTAGATCAGTAGTTTGGCAGAATTGAGTGCAGATTCCCTTGTTTTGGAAGTCTGACTACCTTTAGATTTCTTGCATTGCTCCTGTTTGAAGAAATCTGACCCACTGTAACAATGCACATATTTCTTTCTGAAGGTCCTTTATTCATATTAACCGTTGAGTTCAAATACATTCCAACTGCAGAACAAGGACCGGGGTTTTAGGGTTAATGTGCTAAAGATTTCCTGGAGTTTTCTCTTTTAAAGTACTAAGTACATGGTCTGACTTGAGTAGCAGTGATGGGAAGGAGTTCATTTGTGTCTCGCTGCACAATTGCATCATGAATGTGCTACTGTTTCATTAAAATAGGGGAAATTTCAACTTCGCTCCTTTAAAAGAGACTTCTACTGAAAAACGACCATGAAATATTTCCTTGTTCAGTCATTTCTGGTACATGCTGTATTTTCTGTAGGATTCATCCAGAAATGGTGGCAAATCTTCAGCTGTGATGTGGCAGTACACCACCAAGGGGAAAATCCAGCCTAACGCTGAGATCACTGAAAAGGGAATGTTTTAGATCAGTTCAACAAAAAGCAGTGAAATCTTTCAGCTTGGAATATGTCAACCTGTTTCTCTTCATTTAAAAATGTCTCGTTGAAAAGCTTCTGGAGTTTAAGTTCAATAGCAAACATTCACTTTCCATCACAGTTTGGGATGAAAACAAAGTGTCGAAACATGGGGATTTGCCACAGAATAGGAATCCCATATTTTTTAACCATATGGCTTCTGCTTCATACTCAGAGCATTTGAATTGTGAAATGAGAGAGTAATGAATTAGGAACAGCTACTTCATAGAGTGAATCACAGATGCTCTTCTTTTCCCACATTATCCCTCTTTTCCTGAAAATCTAGAGGTGAAAAGTGAATGGTTTTCAAATCATGAGGGCTTCAAGAGGACTGTAGAGTGTGGAGCCATGGGCTGGCTTTCTGCTCATCAATTTCTATGGCAAAATGAAAATCCAACCTGGCAGAAACATTGACTCAAACAGTTTTTCAGAAATCAGACAAGCATGTGTAGCTTGTCACCTTTTGTTTAGGCTGAGGTAAATCAGGGATCATTTTTCGAAATCCATTTTGTGTCATTGGTACAAGTCAGAAGTGTCCCCTGGGAAGATCCGTGCTGATTCATACCAGGGTCCTGCTCAGGCTAAGAGCTGGGACTGGGAACTGAGCTGAGGGCAAAGCTGTACGAGATGGAGAGGTTTCTTCTGTTGCAGGTCAAGCTGTCCCTGCTCGTAGCCTGCCAATCACACACCTTCCAGGCAATTCCCAGAAAATGGGAAATCTTTGCTGCTGTGTAAGCGATAGCTACACCTGATCTAAGCTGTGTTTTGGGTCCAAAAAGCCCATCTGCAGATCCCCAAGTAATAATGGTCAGATCATCACATCAGTAAAACAGAAGTTGCCAGTGCTCTTGCTCCTAGAGCAGAATCTTCCTCGCACATGCCAACTGGTCTGCCAGCGACAGTAAAGTGGTGCAGAGGGTGGGAGGGGGTTGAGTGATGTTGAATTACATCAGCTGGACACTGTCAGGGCCTGACATCCTTCTTTTCTCCTTCCAGAGCCATAGGCTGGATGACCGTCTGTTACTGTCTGCCGTTAAATTATTCATCTCCAATAAGGGTCGAATTAAAATTTCAGAAGATAGTTGTATAATGCTGGAATGCAAGCTCGTAGCAGAGAATGCATTTTCTGAGATTTGTAAAGGGTGTTGCATGATCCTTCAGTCTTGTTAACTCTACTGACAATTTTACTATGATCATCTAGTTTGTGGGACTAATCTCTACAAAAAAAATCCAGTTATTTAAATTAATCAGAACTATAGGATTTCTCCATGTTTTCATCACAACCTGAGTTATTTGTTACTTGCTGCAACTGTATAAGTGGCCAAAGAGTTGTATTAAAGTTTTTTATAAAATATGTACCATATCCACCTATGTGTGAAAAGCAGAATGCTAAGCATGGTTATTAATTAACTTATTAAGTTATGGTACAATTAATTTTTAAAATATATTTGCCCAGTTTTACCACTGCTGAATGGAAATATATCTCTTCTGGAGAGCTGCTTAACTTTAATTTCATACCTAATATGCCTTCAGCATTATCCCCAGGGCTCGGTATTGGGGCCAGTTATGTTTAATATCTTTAGAAGTGATCTGGAGGAGCGGATCGAATGCACCCTTGGTAAGTTTGCAGATAACAACACCAGGTTGAGCCAGAGTGTTGATCAGCTTGAGGGTAGGAAGGTTCTGCAGAGGGATCTGCACAGGCTGGATCGAGGCCAATTGTATGAGGTTCAACAAAGTCAAGTGTTGGGTCCTGCACTGGGGTCACAACAACCCCATGCATGTTGGTCGACGTTCACCTGACTATGAGCCAGCAGTGTGCCCAGGTGGCCAAGAAGGCCAATAGCATCCTGGCTTGTATCAGCAATAGTGTGGCCAGCAGGACCAGGGCAGTGATTGTCCCCCTGTACTGGGCACTGGTGGGGCTGCACGTTGAATACTGAGCTCAGTTTTGGGTCCCCTACTACAAGAAAGACATTGAGGTGCTGGAGCGTGTCCAGAGAAGGACAGTGAAGCTGGTGAAGGGTCTGGAGCACAAGTCTGCTATGAGGAGCAGCTGAGGGAAGAGGGTTTGTTTAGTGTGGAGAAAAGGAGGCTGAGGGGAGACCTTCTCACTCTCTACAACTACCTGAAAGGAGGTTGTAGTGAGGTGAGGGTCAGTCTTTTCTCCCAAGTACCAAGTGATAGGACAAGAGGAAATGACCTCAAGGAAAAAATTATTCATCAAAAGGATTGTCAAGCACTGGAACAGGCTGCCCCGGGAGGTGATTGAGTCACTATTCCTGGAGATACTGAAAAGAGGTGTAATGTGGTGCTTAGGTTTAGTGATTTAGTGGTGGACTTGGCTGTGTTATGTTAAGGGTTGGACTTGATGATCTTAAAGGTCTTTTCCAACCTAAATGATTCTATGATTCTATTCAAAATGCAGTCATCATTATCTTTGAGATGAAGCGTGCTCTTGGAATTGCAAAGAAAGAAATTCGGGTTACCTGCCTACACCAGCCTTCCCGGCTTATTTCGTGCAGATGCTGGCAAGACATATCTGGAGGTTAAAAACAGGCAATTGCCCCCTGGCCAAGAGCATAACTTTCAAACAGACATGAGGTGAAACCTCAAAGGATATGTATGCTGGGGCAGAGACTGGGTTAAGAACAGGAGCTGGGTTCAGAACATGCAGACAGAGGCAGCTGGCTGGCCGTGGGTCCTGGCTGATCCCTGGCCCCAGGGACGTGTGGGCTGCGTTATGCTGACTGTTGGAGTAAAACCCAGCAGAGCATCCTGGGCTCAGAATCACAAAGTGCCTCTTCTTGCCTCCTAGAAACAAACCATCTTTGATCTTTTTTATGCCTTAAGCCATGCCAGAGCATCTCCACCTTTTAATGAATTGCACCATTTTCTTTCCAGGTACTCCACCTGTGAGTTGCCAGAAAAGAGCCCTGCAGCAGCATGATGCATTTGTAGTGCCAGCTTTATAGCCTTGCAGATAAAATTGGCAAGCCAAAGCAAATACCTGTCAGTGGCATAAAATTGTTGACTCTGCAATTCTCTTGGACTGCTGTTTGCGAAGAGAGGGGAAAGAGTAGCTCAGGCACTATTTCACAGCCCTGTAGATTCATGAGTTAATATGTAGGATCATGAAATGGAGACGTAGTAGACTCCTAGGAAAGACTGTGCAAGAATGGGGGGAGTTGTAACCCCGTCCTCTGACAGAAAGATAGCACAGAAAGGGAAGCTCGGCACTGGGACCCAAAGGTCTGCGCCTTTGCTACGTAAATCAAGATGGTTCCAATCTCTGTAAAGGACATTCAGCTCAAATTGAGCCTTTGCTGTGAATTTTTCCCCAGCTTTTCTTTTCATCTAATAATTTCCCTGCAATTCCTTTGTTTGACCGTGTCTCTCAAATCCGAACGATTCCTGTTCAGTGAGGGGACCGTTTCTCCGGCACAAAGCCGAGGCTGCCTTAATCCCAAGGAGGCCAGCGATGAGATGCTGAAAGGAGCCAACAGACCTTTGTCAGCAACGAGAGTAAAGAACAGGCTTAGTCAGCCTCGTCAGTCACTTACCCTCCCCCGTGCCAGCTATTAGTTGCACCTTGGACTCCAAGGATGAGATTTTTCTAATGAAATTTCAGATGACAAAGAGCTGGTAGCCTGATTCTGAGCTGGACACCTCTGCTTTATTGCCAGTGGGGAGGAACCGGCTCCTCCAGAGGTAATTCATCTCACCTGCCTTAGATACCTGCCATAGGATGAGATGAATGTCCTGCTGGATATGTCCGTGTCCCTCCACTGACCACAGGGGGAAGCTATGGACACCAGCTCAGGTGTGAACACCTTCATCTTAGCCAGCTCTGCTTGATCAGGCTGTTCACAGCTGAACTGTTCAAGGCATCTGGTGGTGGAAGGGGCTGTGGGCTTCATCCAGGCTGAAACCGCTCCGGTCGCAGCACTGACAGCTTGTGTTCCTGGGAAGACACCAGCCACGTTCTCCCCCTCCCATTTCAAACGGCTTTGGATCTTGTGCTAAGCCATTTCGTACATACCTGAGAGGGTGTTTAATGATGATGTACAGTCTGAACATCAGAGCAGAGGGGAACCTGAACTTGAGAGAGAGTGTAGACCCAGAGAGGGGACGAGGAAGCTGTAACGGGTACACTAGTCTCACTGTCTGCTTTGCGTTAGAGTTCGGTAGTGAAAACGTGCACACATGAGCAAAAACGAGCTGAGAGGTACGTGGAGCTGGGAAGTACCCACAGCATCAGGTTATTTGATGGTGATATTTTTGTTCATTAACTCTCTGATCTTTCCTCATGCTGCCATCTGTAGAAAGCACACATTGTATATATGGGATTTTTATTCATGCTGTCAGGGGGAGCTGGAATATTTCCAGTTATATCAGCTCCTTCCCTTCAATATTCAGGCAAAAAATGGCTTTCTGTAGAACATTCTTGCTGGAGTTTCAAAATAATGTTCCTTTCCCTGTTGTTTTTCTGCATTTCTGTTTCATAAACATTGCTTTTCATCACCCTTATGTTCCCCGTTGCTTCTATCCTGATTCGCACCATTTACTTCCTTGCTGGAACCAGTGTTGTCAATAGAGCTGGTCAAATAAAGATAAAACCAATTTGGGAGTGAACATCAGGCTGGACTCTGCTGATGTAAATCAGAGCTGAGCCAGCCTGTGGATGTGTGCCAGTGGAGAGCCTGGCACGGGCAGTCTGACTTTGTTAGACTTATGGTGCTCACTATTCTAAGGAATTCAAAAGACCCCAGAGACTCTCTGTCCAGATGTAAAAATGAAATGACCATGTGTTTCAGAAGGAAACATTACTCATCCAGGATTGTGTTGATTGGGAAGTTTGTGGGTCAGTGGTGACTACACTCCAAGCTTAAACCGTTCCAGGCAAAGAAAAGGAGCTGTGGAAATACCAGGCAATCCGAGGGTGAACCTTGTGAGAAGGTGTGCAGCCTACAAGAACTTCCTCGTCTTGGAAATGACAACGATGATGAGAATGGATTCTTCAGGGCACCTTTGAGACAAGGCAAGTGGCAAGACTCTCTGAAAGCCATTGTTTGGATTTCATCCTCTTGCAGTCAGTATTCAGTTGCACTGCTGGGAAGCCCGTCCACTTTTCCCACCTAGCAATGACACGGAGGAGGAGTAATCTTGACAAAATCTAAATAGAGGTATTTCTGGTAAACTGGAGGAGAAAACAGTGGCCAAGACAGCTTTCGCAGAGTCCATAAACCTACATGCTGATCAATTACTTCAGAAAGTGCATTGCACAGGCACAGAATCCTAATTCACAAGGGGCAGCTGATGATAATGACTTCACAGGTTGTTGCTACCAGGGCACAGCCAGTCTATTTTTCTCTTTTATGGCTATCCATTTTCAGGAATGCATCCATCAGGAAAAAAATCCTTTCTGAATGTTGAATTTCTTTAATGACCAGCCGAGTGTCAGTGCCACATTGGCTGAAGCATGTGGCTCAATAGCTAATATACAGATTAACAAAAGCTTCTTGCTCTGTTTCTTCCTTGTTGCTGGAGATGACTGGTTGAACTTGGGACACCCTGCCATTCATTCACAACATACTTCTTGGCTAACAGGATGATAAATTCCTTTCTACTGTCTTTCATCCTGGCTTGCCCAAGAATTAGTAGAGAAACTTTCTGGTGCTTGACTAAGGTCCTCTCCAAGCTAATTTTAGGTAATTAAATGATAGATGAGCGGTTGCTTCTGATTATTCAGACCTTCTGCCACTGCTCTAGGTGCTATTCTTCAAACGCTATCCTTAGGGATTAGGAAGAACGTTGGCATCACTGTTGCATTCACTGCTGGTTTTGCTTAATTAACAGCTCAAGTTTTGGGCTGGACTGCACAAAAAAGCCCTCCAGCTTGAGCAAAGTGGTGTTTAAAACTCAGGATAGTTTGTTCATCAGCAGAGTGTAGTGTCCAAAACAGCACTCACGAGCCGTTAATCACCCCGCTCTGCTAATGCCGTTATTTTGGACGGCTGATTCCACCCCTCCAACAGCACGGAGCAGTAGGTGGCCCTGGGCGAAACCAGCCCAACTCAGTGAGTAGCATGAGAGAAATACCTTCAGCCCAACGCCACAGCAGCCTCCCCACCCCTTCCTGGTGAGACATGGCATAAGCTGGGGCATGCAGCTGTACCAGCTGAATGCATCTAAAATTCATGACTCAAAAATCCTAAAATTTGCAATCATGAGTTTAATTTTTCTTTTTTTTTTTTTTTTTTTTTTTTCAGTGGTAGTTTGACATTTTTCACCTTCTCCTTCTAGTGTCTGGGTCACCTGTGTAAATTTTTTCCCTGATCTGGGTGGGCTGTGAGAAGCTTATCATTTATAAAGGAAAGCTGAGGCTTCCCTGTACAGAGACAAATGCGGAACTGAGGAATGATGATATGTATCATTATCAGGAGACTTGTAAGAAAATAATGGTAGCTGACAGTGCTAGATCCAAGAAGATGTTTACAAGATAAATAACAGCAACAACTTTATTAGATCCACTGACTTAGAAATAAGAACAGATACATTTTCCCACCCCGGAGATGACACTTTATGTAAGCTTCCAGTTTCGTGTACACGTGGCTACTTGTCAGCACTGGGTGTGAGGCTTATCTCTGCCTCCTACCTCTTTGAGCAGGGCTGCTCTATTATTTCATGTGCTTGCAAGCCAAGAGAAACATGGGCTTTAGTCTCTTGCTCCTGTTGCTGATTCTTAGGATGGAGCGAAGGGTGGGGTAGAGACAGCTGAAGAATACAGCCAGGAGTGTTGAGCCACACTCCCTAAGTGTTCAAGGCCAGGCTGGATGAGGCTTTGAGCAACCTGGTGTAGTGGAGGGTGTCCCTGCCCGTGGCAGGGGGTTGGAACTAGATGATCTTTGAGGTTCTTTCCAACCCAAACCATTCCATGATTCTATGATTCTACGTCTGTGGCACAGCACTGTCCTGCTCAGCACTTTGTGTGTACACACAAAACTCTGCTGATGGGCCAAGTAAGACCGAGGTCTGTGCTCAAGCCAACGTTGTGTTAAATCGCAGTTGTACGTCAAAACAAAATCTCAGCTCAGCATGGGCCAGAACTGAACTCTCTGTTTCAGAAAGATCAGAACCTCAGGCTGTTCTTTGTTGGTGGTGTTGTTGCTGCTTCTAAAATCTTTGAAGCAAAAGTCGGTGACCTGTCATCCTCTTTGTACAAATTCCTTTCCTTGCTACTGTTCAGTGCTGATGTAGGATTGATTTCTCAAGGCCTCAACATTTCTGAATCATCCTTATTTTGCCTGCAATCTGCTCTTCTCCCAGAAAACTGTCAGGTAAATGAAATTATCTCCATTGTGTGGATAGGCAAAGAAGCTAAAGAATGTTCAAGTGGTGTAGAAATTGCTAGTTTATTTCTTGCTACTAAATCTTGATGAAGCCAGGTCCGTACTTGCTGGAGCAATAGATATGCTTAAATATGTAGTTTTAACACAGCAAATGTGTTACCTGTATGTACTGTGTCTGCTTTATGTGGCGTTGTTTTGCTCTCATCTCTCAACCACTGAACTCAGAGATCGTTCTGTTCCATCCCATTCTCTGCCTCAGCTCCTTTTCATTAACTTGACCACCACTGGATTAAAAAATCTTACGAGATTTCATGATTGCACTTTTCAGCCTCCCAGGGTTAGCCTGAACAAGAAGCTGCTCTTGGAAGGAGTAGAACCTCAGGCTTTTTTTGCTATTTTTGCTAAAAAGCCTTGAAATCCAGGGAAACCAACCCGACAGAGTCAGCAGGGCATGCTGACCTTGAGCTTCAAAGAGAATTTCTCTGCAGGGTCCTTCAAGGGTGTGCAAAGAGGGGCATAGCAGGGCTTCCCAGTTTGTGATGGTGTTTTCACCACTCGTAGGCCTGCAGTAAAGAATGTTTGAAATGAATCAAAGTATAACCATCATAAATAATTTCTGGCAACTCCTTTCTGGTACTCCAAGTTCATGGGATAGCCTCAGAATTCTTCAGCTTGTTTACATTTGCCTTATGTGTTGAGTTTCATCTTACGTTACTCCAAGACCAACCTCTGGAGTTGGATGGTAAAGAAAATAAAAAGTAAAATGCAAGGTGATCTTGTGCTTGGGTAGCCAGAATATCTGAACCTACTCTCTCTTCAGACATGTTACAAATACTAATTAATCCTCACTTCAACACTAAGAGGTAAAATAATGTTAGCCTCATTGCTTAGGGAGGAAAATAGTGGCAAAAAAGATTAGCTTCTGTCCAGCATGACTGACTTCAAGGATTTCCAGCTGGCCCCTGGGGCTGAAAGACCTCTGTCATCTCTGGCATGACTCTGTGCTGGCAGCCAAGCGGGGAGGGATCTTTTGAAAGGTGCGAACAGGGAAACAGTTATCCCACTCCCAGAGCTTGTCAATGGGAGAGAAGATAGATGTGAAAGGGAGAAGCAAATCAAACCTTCCAGATTTTTAGAAACTGAAATCACTCATTCTCTAGAGGAATCTCAGGCAATTTCCTTAAACTTTCAGACTCAATCTTTCCAAGCAACCACGTTGTACTCTGTATATCCACCTGATGAGATTAGTTGCTTGCTAATATCCCCGTAGGGGACAGAGGCTCCTTAGCTCGCAGCCATCGCTGCTTAAGAGCCATAAGAACATCTTTCAGAAATATTTAAGCAGGGAAAAGGGAGAAATGAAGCCAAGGCATTTCGAGAAAACTGGAGCAGCACTGCCTGGCAGCCTATGGCCTCGGTGCCATTCATCTACCTGATTTTATAGCCTTGCTTAATGATGAGCTGTGATGTTTGATGAAGCCGTGAATCGATCGGAGATGACAGCCTGATAGGGACGTATCAGGTGGAAGATAAATCTCCCTGACTGGCAGTCCGCAAAGCGGAAGGAGCTTTTCCTTTTCTCCACACCTCGTGCCCTTGCCAGCTGCAATTCAGGCTCAGGCTTTGATCTTTTGGAGGTAAGAGTAGACAGCCCTGACGTATCTATCCAACGGGGAGGCAGCTGGGCAATCGCTGGGCTCTGTGGGGAGCAGCAGGGCCGACTCGGTGAGCGCGGGGCTGTCCGTGTGCATCTGCACAGCGGCCACATCCTCCGAAGGTCTGAGCACCGAGTGGGAGGGAAAGGATGTCTCATGGGAAGTTTTGGATGGAGCGTTATCAAAACAGTTTGTTTCAGTAAGATCAGCGCTCTTTTATTTTAATAAAACAATATTGCCATGAGAGTACAAGAATTCAGAGCGATCAAACCACATTTCCCAGTCTTACCTCCAACAGTGTTTGCCGTCAGAGCCTGAATCGTGTTGTGGTTTATGATGTTGTGTTAGTGTGACTCTTCAAAGTAAAACGTACCACCTCGAAAACTCAGAATCTGAGACACAGAATTTCTGAATGCCATTGTTACGAGGAAGGGTGGTATAAAAGGCACAGCGAGTTCAGCGTGTTCAATTTAGAGGAAAGAATGGAACCAGCAAATGGAGTTACTGGTTATAAACGGGTTAAAATATCTGAAGTTACAGCTTTCATTTTTAGCAGTAGGGGCTGGCCCATCTCACTTGGAGCTGTATGTGAATTATTTGGCTTGTTGGAAAGAGCACTTGTGAAACTCTCTCGGTCGTCTGAAGCAGGGCTTGGACAAAGTGTCTGCAACAGCCCCTTTTTCTGTGAAATGTCTGAACTAGAGCACAGCCGACGAGTTCTGAGGTAGCTCAGTAAAAACCAGCATCACATTATTGTGCTTAAGAAGCCAAAGCAAGGACCTGGGGAACGAGCTGCGGGGAAAATATCTCCGGAGAGTGTCTGCATTGTGCAGCCAGCCTGGCCTGAGTCAGCGCAGAACCGCGCCGTTATTCCGCAATAAAAATAAATGGCTGGATATTTCCGACGTGGCTCCGGATTGCAGTGAGCCAAACATGAAACACCCCCGAGGCCCCGCTCGCCAGGCACCACGGAATGACCCTAACCCTCTGAAAACCCATAATATTCCACCGTGTTCAGAGCGGAATGCTTAAATCAGTGTTTTGCAGTTTCGTGTTGAGCTGGTAGACGGAAATGTTTCTGTCTTGCAGCCCCAGGAGATATATAGCTGATATTCTGAGCAATGTCAGCGTGTTGTGCCGCTATATACTGCCCCGTTTCCACGTGAGCCTGTGCTCTGTCATATAAACTCTCCTGTTTATGGAGATCGGGAGAGGGAGGTTGGTATGCAAAGTCCAAGGAAATAGCTCTTCCTAATAACGACGCGGATTCGTTTTACGGTCAGCGAGTTACCAGCTACGTCGGGCAGAACTGCTGTTGGTGTTGCAGTGTTTGTGCTGGGAGACAGTCGCACGCCCAGTTCGGTTTCTGAGGAGCAACACAGTCCACCGAGAGGGACTGTCATCTTACAGACCTGGGTTTGTTCCTTAGGAGGGAGAAGACAAGGAAGGAAGGAGAGGGGAATGTGCGGAATGCAGATTAACTTACAGCATGGATGAAACAGGGATATTTGGTAGCTGAAGAAAAGGAAGGACCAAAATAATGCTTTTCTTAATGCTCCTTTCTCCACCTGTATTTTGAAAGGCTCTCCTGAATATTTCTCCTTTAGTATTTTAATATTTAATTAAAAGTGTAATCGTGATAATAACAACCACAAGATGGGGGTGTTTCCGGCTGACTTGGTAATAACTCTATCCTCAGCTAATAAACTTCGGTGCTGAATATTCCACCACCGCCTTTTAGAATTTATTTTGTCTATGATATGGTTATTGCATCCCATAAACAAGAAGCATCCTCAAGTTACCATTATAATAAAACTGTTACAATGCACTGCTTTTTATGTAGGAATTACGGAATGTGCTTTTGCACGACTGAAAATTTATACGTTTAGTTCACAGATTTACGCGCAGGTTTTTTTGCTGGCGTTTTCAAGTGCAAAACTACCGAACTTTGGGTATGTGAACACACGTTAGAGTGCTGTGATGGTCCTGTGCTAGGCAGATAAACCAAGTACGTGCTAGATAGTGAGCTGAGTACTTTGGAATCTTTCAGGGACAAAGCCTTGTTTTAGAGATAATGGAGATTATTGCTATTTCCTGAATAAACAGCAAATTTCTTCCATCCAGGCTTGTTTCTTTCCAGTGGGCAAGACCAGAAAAAAAGTAGAACGTGTCCTATTAGTAACAGAGTTTGGGCATCTGGATATGTTGAATGTTTTTCCTACACTTTGCAAACGGAGTGCTAGTGCTAGAGCTGTGAGGAACACAATGGCTTTATTGCCCCAGATGGATTTTGTTTAAGCCAACTGGGGAAGAAAGAAGACATAAGGGAAAAAATAACTCCAGCAAAGACGAAGGAGCGTGTGGCCTCTGAAGCACTTTTGGTGTGCCAGGTGGCCTTCACTTGAGACTGTGACGTGAATGAAATCATGGGGTGAGCTTTAGGGCCTCTGCTGGAGCTCAGGAGCCTCCCATCTGGGGTGCACAATGGGACAGCAAAGCCCTCTCCCCACCACTCTTGCTGCTGCAGCCATCTCGTTTCAGAGCCTTAGGGGGACTGTGGAGCCAGTGCTCCCTTCCCAGCCTGCTGCGTGGGAACACCCTCATCCACCCTTTGTCCTGTCTTAGTGTCAGTCTGCACAATCTCTGTGCCTCTTACCAACTGTCTGGGGAGCTGCTTTCTACAAACCCCAGCCCGTGTGCGGAGCTCTGGGTACCAGGGATGAAATCTGGGAGATTTCAGGAAAGGAAAAGAACAGCTGCTGGCATTCACTCACACCCCTGTCATGTGCTTTGTGATGATAGGACAAGGGGCAATGGCTTTAAATTGAAAGAGGGGAGATTTCAATAAGATAGAAGTAAGAAATTCTTCCCTCTGAGGGCGGCGAGGCACTAGAGCAGGTTGCCCAGAGAAGCTGTGGCTGCCCCATCCCTGGAAGTGTTCCAGGCCAGGTTGGATGGGGCTTTGAGCAGCCTGGTGTAGTAGAGGGTGTCCCTGTCCATGGCAGGGGGGTTGGAACTAGATGGTCTTGAAGGTCCCTTCCAACCCAAACCATTCTGTGAATCTATGATTCTGTGATTCTGCAGTGTGCATCAAATTCAAAATATCTGAACTCTGAAGAGTAAATTCATATCCACTCTGGCAGGCTGTTCCAGTGGCAGGGCTGCGAGGTGGGTGGTCAGACCGAAAGCTGCCTTGCACGTGGAGGGTGGAAGAGCTGGGACAGTGGAGAAACCACCAAGAGCTTTACATTCCTGAGCTCTGCTCCTCATCGCTCTGAACTGCCGGGCTTTCAGGTCCTCCACACCAGATGCAAAACAGGGACAGGACTTGGCCAAACGAGAGAGCCTTTCCCACTTGTGGTGTGAACAGCAAAACCAAACACCGTGGAAACCCACGTCCTGGGAGCACATCCCACGCGCCATCAGCACGCTGTCGGAGTACGCGAACGTGAGACGGCGTCACTGGGGAGCAGCGAGGAGCTCCTGTCAGTTCAGGTCTTGGCATGAAACACTGGAGCATCAGTGATTCCTCTGTCATCCACTGATGAAAACGAGGAATAACTCAGTCTCAGCATGTTTCATCTGCATGAGGTAATTATTTTGCAGAGAAGTGCTCCAGAGGGAGAGGAAATCTCTGTCTGCTGGTGAAGGAGAGCGTGTAGAGGAACAGCAAGAGCCTTATTTGCATTAACCTTTCCACCCAAGATTGCTTGAGTGACATTTTATGAGTAACCACAACTTACCGCGAACTCAGAAGTGGTTAGAGAGTAAAATTGAACTGAGCAAACAGGAAATCAAAGAGGGTCAGAGAGTTGCAAATGGGAAAGTATTGTCTGTAAGGGCACCCCAGGGAAGTAATTAGACCAAAAATTCTGGGTGGGATACAGCTGATGGCATTCTTTCTTTTTTTGAACTGCCTCAATTATTTGATCCCAGCCCTTGTGCTGCCAGTGTACATACAGGTACTTGAAGTTGAGTGAGCCCACTGGTATTCAGATTGTCTTCCAGAGTAACACAGTATTATAAATTTCCTTTGAAGTTTGACATGATGCTTTTTCCTAACATTTTTTTTTTTTGCTATAAAACTACCTTTTCTTTAAAAAAAAATTATGAAAGCCAAAAGCCGAAGAGGAGGGGAAAAAAGTTCAAGGTTTTATTTTTCTTTCCGTTTTCACTCCTCTGCAGCCTCTATCTATTACTTTATGTCCATTTTGAATGGGAAAAGGTGAAAAGGAAGACAATTAGCAATTAAGAAGAAGAGACATGAAATGGAAAATATTTATGAAATTGTGCAAATATTGGAAATTATTTTTTTCATGACAGTTTATGGAATTTCACAATCCCACTTCCCTCATCCTCTTCTTTTTTCATTAACTCTACGTCTGCAAGACCCCCAGCCCCTAGAAAGACGAGGTCAAGCAGTTAATTTTGTGTCAGAGCGGAGAGCACCATCAGCCTATGTTCTAGGTGCAAGGGAAGTCTCGAAGGCGTCCTACCCACAAGCAGGACCCTCCACCAAGACTCTGAACAAGAGCAAAACTCCCAAGAGAGTAAAACTATCTGTTCATGTCCTCTGTTTGCTATATCAGTTAATTGTCCATGGATAGGCCATGGTCTATAGGTCATAGGTAGAGCAATGGCTTGAAACTGAAAGAGGGCGGATTTAGATGAGATCTAAGGAAGAAATTTCTTACAATGAGGATGGTGAGGCACTGGACCGGGTTGCCCAGAGAAGTTGTGGCTGCCCCATCCCCGGAAGTGTTCAAGGCCAGATTGGATGAGGCTTTGAGCAACCTGGTGTAGTGGAAGGTGTCCCTGCCCATGGCAGGGGGGTTGGAACTGGATGGTCTTGAAGGTCCCTTCCAACAGTCTGTGATTCTATGATCTGGGTGCGTATTAGAAAGTAGTCAGTGTATTTAGGGATACCACTTTTAAACTACAAATCCTTGGGTATTCATCCTTGCAGCATTCATAAGAAAGACTCACCCAGGTGGCTACTGGCTGTCTAAAGAGGATTTATTTTCCTATAAAATAAAGCTCTGTCTCTCCTGCAAACACTGTATAAAGTAGTGGCCTGCCACTTACCGTCTTGCTTTACAACACTTTTCTGGTATACTTTACACCAGACAATAAAGAGGCCAAACATGAGAAAAAACAATAGGTGTGAATGCCACTGCTGCAGAGCACGGAACAGCAGGAGGGAGACGTGGAAGGACTCCGAAACAGGTTAGTAAAATCTCATGCGTGACATGATGTGTTTTTAAGTACACTGTACAGGAGAGTTGTGATCCAGTGGGGAAAGTCTGGGATGGGGAGTTCAAAGACACGATTTCTGTCAGCTGTGTGGAAGTGCTCTGCAACTTCAGCAATTCAGGTAGTGTTTTTGTACTTTGTTTTCTTCTGCATGTACACGGTTTAGTGCTGCTTAGTCTCCTTTGAGAGCAAGCAAGGAAAACCGCAGTATAATTTAGGGCTTGGTGGAAATATGTCAATCAATATTTCAAAACAAAGTGCCAATTTTCATTTAGTTGAGACTTAAAATGTCATTTTGCATTTTTTTGGTCCATAAAACAAGAGAGAAACTAACTTGAGCAGAAACTTCATGAGAGCTAATTTGCTATCATTATTTTCATAAGCCATGTAATTTAATTTTTTAAAATTTTATTTAGTTAACAAAATGAAAGAGAGAGAATTTAAAAACTCAGTTCGAAATGGAAACAGTAATTTCATCTCATAATTTCAAAATTATGCTGAAAATACATATCTTGTGTCTAGCATTATCTCTGAGAGGACTGAAATGTTTCGTTACAGACGATATCTTCCCATAACAGAAAATTAAAAAAAAAGCATTAATATATGCTTTTCACTGAAACCACAGCTTTCCATGGGAGCTGTTGCTATTCAAGACACCAGTCTGCGCTGCCATAAGCAGTGTTTCATTTCAGCAGTAGGAAATGTTTTCTGGCTGAGTACGTTCACACGCACAAACCTATTTCAAGAAAGACTCTTCCACACTCTCCGTCCGTACACAGAACACAGTGGGCAAAACCCAGAGCTGGCTCGATACATACGTGGCTGCACACATGGAGTGGGGGCATCGTCCCTGATTTTAGGGGGCAGCAGAGGCCATATTTCACTCTTAATCCCTCCTCTGTAAAGTATTAGAGACAGTAGTTTGCTGGGTCCACTCCCTGCTGTGTCCTTGAAGGTCTGGATCGGAGCTCCCTGGAATAAAGGTTGTTTCTCTGCGCGTGCAGTGCCAAGCACAACTGCACACCAGTACGCTGCGGGAGCTTCTGCCTGTTCTGTAGTAACTGGGATGCTAATAATAGCCTTGGTATAACTCCACGATCATTTTTGGCCAAGAGAAGCCATACAGCCTAGATGATAAGACATCCGTCAGCAGTCCAGACTGTATTCCCAGTTCTGAAATGACTGTTGAGTGATTTTTTTTCCAATTAACTCATTTCTCTTCACACTTATTAACTTCTTAAAGTGTACGGGCAACTCTTTAAAAGCATTTGAGTATCTGAATACAAATGATACAACTCTGAGAGCAGTTGATACACCAGGAGGTTGTGCTGCCGTTCAGAGGGACCATGAGAGGCTGGAGAAATGAGCAGAGACACTTCATGGAGTTCAACAAAGGGAATTTTATTTGGCCATTCCTGATCCTCATGTTTGACAGTGAAGCATACATCAGAGAGGTGGAATAAGGAAGCAGAACAGGCCCCAGGAAAACAAAGCAAGGTGAGGGTTTGGGGTGTCTTGATGCCAGCAGTTGAATGCTGCCCGCACTTTGCTCCAGTGTTAGGAGGGCAACGGAAGGGCCAAGCATTGCAGATGAATCATGGCAGGCTAATATTGCTACAAATCACCAGAGCCGTGCTCTCACCGCCGATGGTATGATGAAAAGCTCCAAATTGATTTATCACATGGTTATCCATCTCACCTCCCTTGCTCTTCAGCACATAAATCACTTTAGCCACTCCATGGGACATGCTGCTTCAGTGTTCGAAGTCATTCGTGGCTGCTCAGGGCACAGCCATCACCAAGATCAGCAAATCTATTAACAATCTGCTTGGAGCAACCAGCTGCCCCCTTCCTCCTACTGTACCTCGTGCACACTTTTCCCACCCTCTCCTAGACTTTGGAGGTATGGAGGGATTCGCAGTAGTAGCTCAACTCCAGGGAGAAGGACAATTATAGTTTATACTGTCCTGGTGACTCTTTATAGGAGGGAAGTAACGACACTGGAAAGCCTAGGAGTACCTAAGAGTAGTAGGTACGTGCCTGGTGGGTTTGTCTGGAAAGGTGGCGATTGTTGCGTTCCCTTCTTGCCGTGTCTCCCATCAGCTAATGCACTATGTGTTGCTGCACTGTAAGAACTTTATCTGCCCATGTGTATAAAACTATGTCCCTTTAAAGAGGGGATTCCTCTGCCTTAAGTTACGTATTTTAATTTTTAGGTGTGTAAATATGAGCTGATAACTGTAAACCTGTTGTAGAGTCAGTGGGAAGAAACAGGCTCCTGCAAAAGGGAGTCGTTCCCATAGTCAGACAGCCACCTCGATTGGGTCAAAATAATTTCCTTTTGGAGATACCACTGACTTCAGAGTAAGCCTGGAGTAACTAGCAGATGCGTAGACATGTCCCTGCTAGACATCTAAAATGAGAGGAGATTAATTCTGAACACTGAGTGCTTTGCTTGGACTTTGCCTGTAGTTTTCTACCAATGTTTTTCAAGGAGAATGAAAACCCACCCAAGGAGCGCTACACCTGCTAAAAGGGTGGGTGAATAATGATTTAATTACTGCCAGTGCATGGTCTGTTCTCACTTGAAGGCTGCACTGGAAGAAGGTTGCCAGCTGCCTGCTTTTGCTTCCCAATTAATAAAGGGTAAACGATACTTAGATAGATGCTGCTGTGCCTTGGGTTAGTCCTTGGAAGCTGATATTCCTTGTCTCTTGATTAGTGGATTCAGATATCCAGCCTTGTCTTTCAGCGGTGACTGTCCCAGAAGATAATTCAACTGTTGCTGCACAGACTCCTGAAATTTTAAAGGTACGTCAAAGTGTTGTGCCTTCAACAAACACATCTGTCACTGGGGTTACAGTGCACTGTGGTGTGATTCATATCAGTTCTCATTAATTTGAAAAGAATTAAGCTTTGAAAACATTAGGGAAAAATATTAATCAAATAATCATTTAAAAATGCGCTGCGAAATAAATCTAAAGCATTTATCTGACTAATGTTGTTTGACCAGTTTGAGTGATCAGCTGCAGATTTGCAGATCATGATAATGATTAACAACTCTCGGAAGAAGCAGCGAGCGTAACCACCATGGCAGAGGGGACAGTAACAGCAACCAAGGGTTGTGTTTCTGCCATGTGTTTTATTTGAGGATCTCGTGGGCACACTCAATGAGTGCTTGCTTGGCACTAACTCTGGGACACGAGGCACAGACCTGTATGGAAAGGTGGGAAAAGATGTACAGATGTACATCTGTACACATGGGGAAAGCAGGCTGTTTACCCCATGTCATGTCACAAATCAATGAAAAAAAGAGTGGAATCATTCTGTGCCAGGTCAGGTTTGCCCAGGCATCCTGCATTCCTCGTTCTCTCTTCTGCCCCTCTTAATCAGACTAACTGGCTGGGGAACAACTCAAAACAACAGGATTTATAACGTGCCCCAAATAGTACACTTTACTGGCAGATGGTTTGCAGGCAGAATGGGTCAAAATACTTAGTGCAGCTGACAAGTGGGAAGTGTGGCTTTTGTTTGTGTTTGTGTCAGCAAAAGCCCTTTGGAGCCGTGACCCTCATATGCATAAAGGTCCTGAGCTGTCTTCTGTAAGCTTCCCTCTTACCTAAGTGAAAAGCATAGTCATTGCCAGGTGCTCACCATGGTCAGTGCAAAGAGAATCATCGAATGGCAAAGGCTGGAAGGGACCTTAGAGATCATCTAATCCAACCTCCCTGTCGTGGGCAGGGACGCCTCTCAACTAGATCAGGCTACTCAAGGCTCCGTCCAGCCTGGCCTTGAACACCTCCAGGCAGGGGGCATCCACATGTTCTCTGGGCAATTTATTCCAAAGTCTTACCACCCTCGTACTGAAGAATTTCTTCCTAAAATCTAATCTTAATCTGTTCTCCTTCAACTTAAACCCGTTTCCCCTTGTCCTATCAGTGGACACTCTTGTAAAAAGTCCCTCCCCAGCCTTCCTGTAGGTTCCCTTCAGGTATTGGAAGGTAATAGTTCTGGTCCTGCAGGGATCTGCGAGCCGCTCACCGGTGCTGACACGTGCTGTGCTGCGCCAGCGCCCAGCCTGGCCTGAGACAGCCCTGATGGCTCAGGTTTGGAGTCATGGCCAGTCTGAGCATCGGGACGTTGTACCGATGCCAGCTGAGCTGGCAGCTGCAGGGTGCTCCTCACCACCCTCTGTGGCATAGCGTTACGGTGCCCAGCTAGCTCCTGCTGCTTAGATCCATAAAGCAAACCTCCATCACAGCAATGGTAGAGAAATTTGGGGTGGGGGAATAATCTCCTGTCATTCAGCCTCTCCCGTGGAATTGCTTATTGTTCTAGTTAACCAACACTCAGCAAGAACACAGGTTGCAACGGCAGCTGGATGTATTGTGTCCAAGCGAGACACCTTCCTTTATTAACTCGGAGATAATCTCTGACTTCACCCTTCAGAGACATGTATTAATATTCTACTTGGAAAGACAGAAAGAAAATCAATAGAGCGGAAAGCTCTGCGTGTTGTTTGCGGCAGCCAGGAAGGATTCGTTTGCCTCATGACGCTTTGTTGTGACAGATGGTTACTTTGTGCCGTTCGGAGGAGGCCCATCCGGCGAAATTAAGATCTTTATTGGGAGAAGTCATGACAGATTTCATGAGGGCAGCAGTTTTAGGAGAAGCATCCAAAAAAGAGATGCAGCATTTGCAGCAGCACCACCTTCTTGCTGTTACAAGCCGTGGCAGCTCGTGGCTGTTCCTTTGCTCCGTAGGTCTTCGCTTGTGCCCCACGTCCCTGTAAACAGTGGTCGTGTTGGCCATAGCAACAGTTGATCAAATCCAATTCAGTTGCTGTAGCTTGATGAGGTACCACTTCTCTGCCAGCCCACGGTGAGCGACGGCATTCATGCTCTAATCATTGCATCTCCAAAGTAAAATCCATGGATTTAACCCATTGCTGATTAAACCGTGCTGACTTCATTGCCTGTCACCCTCCATACTCTCAGAGTACAGCATATTGGTTGGGGTTTAATGAATGACCTGAGCTGTCCTTTCTTTAATGAAACGAGAGGACCAGCGTCCTTCTCTGGACCCTCCACCAGTTGTTCCACTGCTCTGGATGCAGCACTACAAGTGAACCTTGGGAAAAGACAGGTGAAGTGCAAACCATTTCTTCTTTTAATGTGAATTTGAAAGCTGAGCAATGCACAGGCCTCTGCATTTCCAACATTGGTGCACAGCAAGTTTTTAAACCACTTCTACTTTCTGCAGCCCCTCCTGTATTATTTCCTATTATTATTCATTGAGAAAATTCCATCTGAATCGTGCCTGAATTCTAACCAGCGTAATTAGGTTCTGCCTCCTTCTTGCAGAGAATAAAGCAGCCTCTTTGGTTCTTGATCTAAATTCTGAGGTGAGGTTTTGCTGGGTTGGCTGGAGGCAGCCCTGTTTGACCATTAAAGAGATGATTCAATCTAATCTAATCTAGTCTAGTCTAGTCTAATCTAATCTAGCTGCCCACATTTCTTCCTTCGAACCTTTTTTTGTCAGTTTTCCCATTGAAACACTGAAGAAAATACTTACTAAGGAAGCACGTTCTATTTTAGAGGAGCAAACGGTACAGAGGAAGCACCAGAAGACTCCGCTGTCGTTGGGCTGTGCCTGCCCCCACCTGTTGGCAGGGCAAATAATTCTCAAAATCCAGTTGTTTAACAACTGGAGTTACTGTTTCATCCCCCCGCCCCAAATATATGTGCTCAGTCACTGGCAAACTGCTGCAGGTGTCAGTGATATACTGCATAACATAGTGCATTTATTGACCAAAACAGAAGACCATGTCCAAGAATACGAAGTTTTATTGATTTGTTTTCTTGTAGACGGTATTTTCCCCTGAAAGCTGCAGCATGATCATGATTTGTTTTCATCTCTAACTTTTATATATCTATTGATTTAGGATGGGGGAAACAAAAAGGAGAATTGAAGTTTGGTCTTCTGATCTGTCCTTTGTTGTGTTTGCCAAGATCTTGAGAGCTTTGAGAAAGAATATAAATTCATAACCACAGTTATTTGGGTATCATTCTTAATGTATGGTGGAAAATGTTCCCAAGCAATTCATTAAAGATGTTTTGTCTATACCGAGGCACAGAACACATAATATCCCTTTGCCAACCAGACATTTACTTAAGGTCACCCTACCTGCTTACAAATCTAGAGAGCAGTGCATGATGCTCCTGGGAAGGTAGTTTATTTATTCAGATCAATGCACATAAGCCAATGCATTGATCCAGTATAGAAAAATTTACTTGCTGTATGATTTCTGCTATAGATGGCTGGAGCTGTGTCTAAAGACTGGAAACTGTCTTTAGTGGACTTGGATGGGCTATTCAGGTTCTAGCACTCCTGTTCAGAAAAAAAACATTAACTCTGATTTTGTCTCACTGAGACCTTTGAGGTTTCAAATTTTCTTTTCTTTCCAGTGAAGAACAAATCCAGAATATTTTCTTGACACACAATTTTGCGTATTTTTCTTTCTGCTGTCTCTCTGTCTTTCTAGCACTTTCTCCCTCCTTGGTGAGAAGTGTCAAGCTCCATCAAGCCCATCCTCAAAACCAATATAATCTATAGGGGAGGGTGACTACAGCAGCACAGCATATTTTGGTGATGGGACATTGCAATGGAAATGTTCTGACTAGCAGGCTTCCTACTGCAACTTCAAAATGATGTAGAGAGCCTCAGGGAAATAAAATAGAGGAATTTTGCCAGCTAGTGACCACGTAAGTGAAACACTCCATTTTGGCCTTCGCGTCCCTAAGAGTAAATGGTGAACTAAAGTTACCAGTCATCAGTTGGAAAATAAACTCTTTAAAATAAGTAACACAGTCAGGGAACAGAACACCTCCACGTGCGGTGCAGACAGGGGTGGTTCAAAGCCCAGAGGAAACAATTCATAGAATCACAGAATGGTTTGGGTTGGAAGGGACCTCAAAGATCATCCAGTTCCAACCCCCCTGCAATGGGCAGGGGCATCTTCCACTACACCAGGTTGCTCAAAGCCTCATCCAACCTGGCCTTGAACACTTCCAGGGATGGGGCAGCCACAGCTTCTCTGGGCAACCTGGTCCAGTGCCTGGAAATTACGAAAGCGCATCCTCTGCCACCATCTGTGGCAGCCCAGCAGCTCCTCGTTCAGCTGGAGCAGACTTTCTGTAGCGAGGCTGAGCTCCGATTCTGTCAAAAGCAGCCGTAGGAACGACTGGTGGTGGAGGAAAGCTCCCCACGTTGGATGTGTGGAGGTGAGAAAGAAGCAGGCTGGCGTGCAGGGCTGGCTCAGCAGAGGGGCTGTCCTGTATCCTGTCACTTCGGCAGAGAGGATGAAATTTCCCAAAGCAAGTTATCGCTAATATGAAATCTTTACCCCGCTGAAACAAACAGGGCTTGTACTTTCACCACCAGCACATTTTCTCTGAACACTTTCACCGGCCTTGGACGAGGTCTCCAGGTCTCGGGTTGGGACTGAGCGAAAATCAAAAGGGACAACTTACATTTTTACCGCCTAAGGGAGACGGACACGCAGCTCCAGTTAAGCCAGATAAGATAGTGATGTCCAAAACTCCCAGCAGCCTCCCTGTTCCCTTAGAAGCCTTTGCAAATGGAAATGTCAGCTATTGTTTCCTGCACTGGCACAGCCAAGGGAACGGCTGGGTCCGGTGTCTCTGCCACCGACCTACCGAGTGCCCCACGGCACTGTCCCGTGCCAGTTCCTGTTGGCGAAACAACCTCCCTGCCCACGTTCCTGGGCGTGATAAATACATAGCTGGGGACTGGCACCACTCGGCGTGGCACCGGTGACCTTCTAGTGTTGGCTCAACTGTAAGGAGCTGCCCAGAACATTGCTACAGCTGTGACCAGAGGTGAACACTCGCATTTTTTCAGTCCAAGGTCCTGGGTTTGAATCCTGTTGCCAAAAGGCTGCCGAGGGACTGAATGTAACATTTTCAAAGAGCTCAGAGATCCTCTGATGGAAGATGCTATTTGAGTGTAAAGCTGCCTTATTATCCTCTGCACAGTGGAGAAGCAGGTGCACAAACCTCCATCCAAAAAATGTTTGCATGTAATTGGCATCACCTGTGGAGACAAAGCAATCATTCTGGAGGTGGGAACAAAGGAAATCGAAAGTGTGCCTTTCTGCTCACAAAGCGACTGGGTGCATCTCTGCAAGAAAAGATCATCCTGAGCTTTCCAAATGGCTACTTTTGATAAGCCCTCTTTGCTAACATAGCACATACCATCCAGCAATCAGTGCAGACTGTGTTTTTCATTATTATACTTGATGCAAAAAAAAAAAAACCATAAAAATTAAGTGAGACAGTTTCATATTTCAATTAAAACTCCATGAAAATTTTGGCTGTGCTTTTTAATGTGATAATGTTAATTAAACTGTGCTCTCATGTTCTGAAGTCTTATAAAATGTCTTGGAAAAGGATAAAAAATAATAGTAGAAATAAAATTGGGCTATTTATCTACCAGGAGATTAAAGGGCTTCTTGTTTCCTTTGTGAATTTAGATTTCCAGAATTAAATGAGTGTGAAGTAATGATACTTTTCAGCAGAATCATTATCATTTTTATTGCAATGGAAAGTATGCAGCATTTCATTGTTATTGTACTTAACTCACCTAATTGTACCTCTCCACTCACCGAGCACATCCGCTGCACAGCGATGGACTCTGCGCTCGTGTGGCGAGCAGAACACCTCATCCAGCCCATTCTTTCAAGTCGTCATCAATATGTATTTTTCTGCAACCTGCTCTTTCACGGTGTGCTTCAGGTAGTAGGTGCAAAGCTATTAGCTACTTAAATATCCATCAGACTGGCCCACAAATGCTTTTTTTTCATCTCTACAAGACCTGTTTTTGTAGTACATCCCATACTTATGAAGTATAAGATGTTAAATGTATACTTTAGAAACATAGTTCATCATATAAACCATATAAATCCTTCCAGTACTTAAAGGGTGCCTACAGGAAAGCTGGAGAGGGACTTTTTACAAGGGCATGTAGTGACAGGACAAGGGGCAATGGATTTAAACTGAAAGAGGGGAGATTTAGATGAGATCTAAGGAAGAAATTTTTTACATTGAGGGTGGTGAGGCACTGGAACAGGTTGCCCAGAGAAGTTGTAGATGCCCCATCCCTGGAAGTGTTCAAGGCCAGGTTGGATGAGGCTTTGAGCAACCTGGTGTAGTGGAAGGTGTCCCTGCCCATGGCAGGGGGGGTTGGAACAAGATGATCTTTGAGGTCCCTTCCAACCCAAACCATTCTGTGATTCTATATAAACATACAACACGTAAAATACAAATGCACTCACACAGGAACAGGTGTTGAAGCAGAAATATGGATGTCCTCGTATAAAGTCTGTAGATGGCCTTTTGATAAAGTAATTACGACATTGCAGTTGCATTCAGAAAAGTGACAGTTGGCACCATGGAAGGGATGGTGCCCGCCCCACCTTTGTGGCTGCTGCCCTGCCTGTCTGTGTCAGGACACATCCACGTGTCACTTAACTACATCTGTAATAGAGCGGAGCAGCTGTTTCCCTGGGCATAGTGACACCACAGAAAAGCACGGGAAGAAGAAAAGACTTATGATTCAGATCCCTTGCTGGTCAGAGCTAATGATTTACTTGGTAACGATGCAGCCAGACATTGCCCAGCTGAGTGTTTTTTCAGTCTGGCACGGGTACATGCCTTTGTGTCAGGGCACCAGCATGGGCACACCTTGTTCTTGTGAGACAAAGCCACACCATTTGCAGTCTGTAAAGACAGCTCCTGATATGTTGACAACTGAAAGCACTCTAATAAGGACAAGTAGGGAGCATTTCTAGCCATTTTATATACATTTTAAAGCTACTTTCCCATACATTTGAGTAGAGCAGAGAATTACTTGAGGGCAGCCCTGTTTCAGCTAATGGGGCCACTCAGCAGGACAGAGCTTAAATCTGACTTCTCATCACACATTAATGCATCCCTATTCAAATAATGCCTGTTTTATGAAAGTGAGGGGAGGAAGACTATGGAAGGAATCCTAAACCCAGTGACAGCAACGAGAATTTCTCTATTGCTTTCCATGTGGCCAGGCTTTCTGGTTGCACAGCAGCGTGTTCGTGGGGCTCCAATCACTGGCTGTAGCTGCCTCTCACTGGGTTCCCCGTTACCTCCCTGTAGTATTGAAGGTGAAATGGACGGTTGATGAAGTGATCACGTAATTTGTGTTGTCCTAGGGTTAGTGTACTAAGAAAGGGAAATCCAGGGCATACTGTAAAAGAGAGGAGCTTCTGTTTTCTAGGCCAAACACTTGCTGTCAAGTTTCTCTTTAGTCATCAGTTCTTTGAGACAGGTACTGAGAGTTCGTATGTATTGGGTTGTCATGGTTATCGTTTGGGGACTTTAGGAACAACTGAGAAACGAGTGAGAGTGATAATGATGTGATAATTCTCACCATGAAGTATAGTGAGGATTTTATTGCAGATTTCTAGAACCATCTGAAAATTGGAGTGATTATAGCCAATACCTATGTCCTTTTGCTGGTGGAGATGTTCATTTGTCACGGTACAGAACGGTGTTTGAGCAGTCGTTGTACAGCTCCACACCCTGAGGTCAGTTTATGGCAGAATTTGGAGCTTGATGTCGAATAAGTATGTATCCTTATTAGCCTGAGTCAATATTGTCATCTATATTTTCCTTCCTTTTTAGCCATCTGCTTTGATTTTGTCAGTCATTCACCTTCTAAGATTCATCCATTCAAATTTTTAATCCTGGAGTGACAGCTACTCTGGGCACAGCCTAATATGAAGCTGTTTGTTCATCTCTCAGAGAAGGAGCAGAAAAATAACAGCGCATAGTCCGGGACCTCCAGAGAGGTGCAATAAAACTGTGGAATCATCTTGTAAACTGAAGAAGAAATCTCTTCTGATAACGTATATTTGTCAGGCTGACATTCTTTATTGCTCTTGAAAGTCCAAACTATAATGGGGACTTTGGGGCCAGGAGACTTTATGATGACAAGTCAGGGATGGGTCAAAAGTTCTCTGCCCTCAAGGCTTTTGATGCTGCTATTCCTGTCACTCCACACACAAAAGAGAGGAAATGAAGCTGAAGAGATATTATGTTATAAAGAATATGCTTCTTGCTTATCTTCTGGCTTTTCTCTAATAAACACGCTCCCTCTCCTCCTGACTCTCCCTCCGTGCTCCTGGAATTGTGTTGGAAGATGAAATATTTCTTTAGAGGAGTGGGGACTGGCCCAGAAATTACGATTCAGGATTCCAGTCTTAAGGGTGGGCTTTAATTGGTTTGGCAAGGTGCATGCTATGAGTTTTAGTGACAGAGGCAGTGAACCAGAACGGATTTTCCTGTAATGCCAAGATTTTAAAATGGTTTTGCAATTCATGAAGCTCTAAGCACTGCTCAACGTAAAATGTGTTTCATAAGACTGGGAGATTTTTTCCCCTCTCTCTCTCTGAAAGGAAGCATCAAAGGCTCCTGAAACTGAGCATCCACAGAGTAGGGAAGGCCTGGGACGGATCTCAGTGCTCCAGATGTAAATCAGGAGTGACAACAATGAAGTCACCGGTGTGATGTTGGTGGAGGGTTAAGGTTGGTGAAAGTGGCCCTGGGTGATGCGGGTGCACGGGGATGTACACGTGGCCGTTACCCCCGTGCAAGACTCAGCTGTGGCAGCAGCGTGTCTGCGCTATAGGAGTGCCCTGTGAAACCAGCTGGGTGAGGTGTGGAGGTGCAAACCAAAGGCCTGGGAGAGTGCTTCTCCCACTGCTGGCAGGTGTGAGAGCAGCTGGGATGCTCCGTCGATGCTCCGGGGTGTTGGTGGCTGGGCATCTGTGCTGAATTTGGAATGCGAGGACTTCCGCTGAGCTGACATCTGTGGTACGTGGGGAGAGGGGTTAGATCCTGGGGAGAGCACAGAGTTTCCAGGGGGCAGAAACAGGAGGAACTGGGCAGTATCATAGAAACATAAAATCATAGAATGGTTTGGGTTGGAAGGGAGTCTTCAAGATCATCAAGTTCCAACCGCCCTGCCATGGGCAGGGACACCTTCCACTACACCAGGTTGCTCAAAGCCTCATCCAACCTGGCCTTGAACACTTCCAGGGATGGGACAAGAAAGAACTGCTAGGATGTTTTGAGTGAAGCCTGTGGGTGAAGGTTGCTGCATTAACCCACTCAGGACATCTCCAGCAGCCTCACAGCCAATAATTGTCACATTTCTTTCCCCTGCAGCCTTTTGCCTTCATAGCACAGCATGAGGCTCAGCAGCCCTAACCTGGCTGCTCTGCAGCTCATGGAGTTCATGGGGCTGTTCCGGTGTGACACCCGGGCTCAGCTCCCTCTGCCTTTCCTACTGGCATGATTGTACATGTGTAAGGCATTACATGGAGCAAAAGCCCCCAAGACAGACTTCTTCCCAGTGTCTCCAATGGTTGAAGGATTAGCTGGGGCTAAGGGAGGGTCAGCTTCAGATCCCTGTTGCAGAAGGTGGTGAGCGTGTCTGCTGCGTGCACACATGAGCTGTAGCCCTGGTCCTGATGGTTGTACTGGCAGCTGGTGATTTCCTGTCTTTTCCTTGGTCTGAAGGTATCTTGAATGGCAGCCAGGACGTAGCCGCAGGATGGGCTTGGTACACTTTCTGCCTTAAAAGAAATGTGTTCTTCATGTCCTGTCCTTCCTCCCCAGAGATGAAGAAGTCTTCCTCTCACTGCCAGCTCAGTTAACCCAGAGGATGGCACAAACTCTTTGCTCATTATACCTTAAAGTGCTATCAGCATTTTCGAAAACCTCATTTCCACTGTTTTTTGTGGTGATATCGGTGCACCAAGCAACAAGTAGCTAAAACCTTATATCCACTTTTAATCACACTAAATCAGTGCACCATAAGGGGGAGGTTTAAAACCAGTTTTTTATGCACCACTGCTTACGTTGAAAACACTCATTACAACCAAAATCAATCAATACAGCCCGTAACTCTAAAGTAACTCCTGGATTGAGTCAATGATGCTGATGAAGATGAGCAGGGTGGAAGGGTAGAATGGTGAGAGGGAGTGGGAAGGTGTTAAACAAAACAAAGCTTTTTGAAATATTTTACCTTTCTTCTAAGACAGAAACAGCCTCCTTCGGTGTCTTAGGTGGTTAATTTAGAATTTTCCGGGTGTGTAGAGGTCTTTTTCAGATGAGATATTGCTCAAGGACCACAAGAGGGCAATGGAGATTGGCGACAGAGCCATGCCAAGGCTCTGTGGAGCTCAGACGTGGCCTCCCTGCTCTGCCCACCTTCCTTTACAGCACCCAAAAAATACCATTCACCGCCACGCAGAGAAAAAGATGGAGCATGACAATAAGAGTGCTTGGGTTTCCAGGACTGCTTTTTGGAATCAATGAGATATTATTACAAATAAAACAGATGTCTGCCTTGTAGCTAATGCTGTCTAAATCGCATTAAGCCCCCAGCAGCCTGTATGGTCTGTGTATGTGTTCTCAGAAAGGTGCGTGGAAGCGGTATTGATCTCTTGACTAAGTGTCCTAATGAAATACAAATCTGCTATCATTTAGAGAGCCATCTGTCATGATGAGACATAAAAAATGCTACAAGCAGAACAATAACTATAATTCAATTTGAGAATCAAACGTACTCTCAGCAGGCGCAAAGCGGCCGGCCCCAGCCCTTGGCCTCTGGGATCGATTCTGTTTGCTGTGCTAAACTTGGTCAAAAGGTAATAAAGAAATCGATCAATAAAGTATTAAAGAAATTTCCAATTATGGGTAAGGTACTTGTTGCAGAAGACCTCTTTAGCCCAGTGTGGCGATTTAAAATCCATCTACATGGCTCAGGTTCTCTGGCAAGTGGCAGAGTAATTTAGTGCTTGTGGTGTTATATTGTCCCAACATAATGGTAAACTGCTAAAAAAGAAGTAGTGCACAACTGCTGAGAAGGAAACTAGTGACAGCAGGTTAATGGAGAGGTCGTTTTCCTAATACTCCTCAGGCCACTGGTGCTGCAGGACTCCCCTACTTCCGAGTTGTCAGGAAAATTAATCCAAATTAACTTCTCAAGTGGGTCAGTTAAACCATATTAGCCACCTATGTGGACACGCTCATTCAGAGTTAAAATGGGCTTTATTCAATTTGGCTTCGTTCAGTTTAAGCTCCGGTTCATCAGAGCACTTGAGTATTTGCTTGCATCTCTGGAACACGGTCTACAGAGCTGTTTTGATTAAGGCTAGACTTGAACAACCCCATGGTGGGGAGGCAACAGGTAGATGGTCCAGCGATGGCTCTGGGCCTCATTTTTCAGTCTTTTCTATCTCGGTTGCAAGTCTTTGGGGCAGGGTCTTGCCTTAGCTCACAGCTGACTGTGCAGCACAGCGATGCTCCTCTCTCAGCCCAGCTGAACGCACACTCTGGTGGTACTTTGTGGCCCTTCGTGCCTGGGTGTTTCAGTTCCTCCTAATTTTTCTTACGTGTTTCTCCGTGATAGACTCTGGAAGGCACAGGAGCCCGGGCAGACACTGCAGCAGGGTGCTGGGAGCTGAGCAGCACCCCTGGCCCTGGTGCACCCCTAACAGGGTGCTGGAAGGGGAGTAGCTGATTACCCCCACACGGGGAGAAGGCAGATGGCAGTTGCAGGAACAGGAAAATCTCTCCAGTATCTCCAATACCCTTTCCTCAATCCCTTCTGTCTACCTCTCTGTTTGTGCAGCGAGGGTAGCTGACAACAACCCCCATTTTAGAGAGGCAATAAAACCTCATTTGGGCCAATTTTTCTGAAGAGCCTTCGGCCACATCCATGGGGGAAATACTGTGATTGCCAGGAAAAAATGGATCCAGGTCCTCAGAGCTGAGCTGTAGCAGTCATGTACCAAAATATATTGAGGAGCAGCGTCAAGTGAGTTGGCCAAAGTCCCCAGGGCAGGGAGCAGTGCTCCCTCCTGCAGCGCTGCTGCAGCCTGGCCTGCGTGCAGACTGTGCATAGCACATGGGCACTGGCATGACTTATCCTCTGGTCCATCCCCAGGCTTATATTCTGAAAAAACCCAGCTTGTTTCTTTTTGCAGAGGAGCCAGATGAGAGCTCATATGTGTGTAGTATTGATAAACAGGGGACCAGCAACATGTTGCAGAAGAGAAGGAGAAGAACCACATTGATTGTGTCACACACACTCGAAGCAACCACGCTGCAGCTACAGGCTGCTTCTTCTCCATTCCATACATTGTTTTATTTCTTCCCCAGCCAGATATCTGTGGCTTGCAGTGGTGTCGCTCAGGCCATGAACCCCCCTCTGAAACCGCCGGCTGGGGTCTAGTGAAAAGCTGTGGCTGTGTGCACTTCTGTATTGTCTGAGATAATGTATGTCCAAATTATTTTTTTTGGAACCTTTTCCTAAAGTCTTTATCTGCCAAGCTCCAGGCTGTGGGATCGATGCGCTACTGTGTACTCGTTCGCTTTCCGTCTCTGCAGCTTTTCTCCGAGAAAGGCTGTGTTGGAGCTTGGCTTGTGACAGTCCCTGATAAGCCAGGTTACTCTTTCCTCTGACAGTCATTTCTCCAGAATGTCCTGGGTAATTTTTATGGGTATCAAAGTTTAGACTCCCTTGTTGAAAAAGAAGATATTTTCACATCAATCGAGGGTCTTTTTTTGTCCAGATGATGATCAGTATTAATGTCCCTGCATCCGGTAGCAATCTAGGCTGTTATCTTTGAATGAACCAATTACTAAAAGTGGGTTTGATTTATCTTTCTCCGACAGAGGAGAATCGGGTCCCTGAGCATTGGGCTTTTGTGGATTTGTGTGATTTCAGCTTCTTGGGGACTGGTGGGGCTTCAGTCTAGCGGAGCTTGCTGAGAAGTGGTCCCTCACTGCCTGGGAGACTGGCAGGAGCGATGGAGCAGGTGTGAAAAGGAATGGAGCAAAGTGGGGAAAAAATAACTAGAAAGACCCTTTGCAGGGAGATACTCCACTTTCCCCAGCCCTGGCATGAGACACTCAGCCCAACTGCCTTAAAGCTCAAGGATGAAACACCCGGAGCCCTGAGATACTCACGCAGAGGAGAAGAGAAGGAGCTCAGCTGTGTCTGGGAAGGAGATGCTGGGAAGGGAAGGCTCACACTGCATGAGGACGGAGGCCTGGCTGTTGTCAAGGCATGCCAGGCTCACAGGGTACCTCTCTGCCCAACTCCCAGATGATGCTTTTCCCTGGCAGATCCATCACAGGAATAACAGCTCTTTAGATGGCAGTGATAGTGCCTTCAGTGTATGTAACACGAGGGCAGGACATCACAGCCAAACTCCAGCACCTCATCTCCCTTACAACAGGCTCCACCAGAGGCAGAGCTGGAGGTATTGCTATACCGTGGCTGGAAACTTCATTTAATTCCCTGTGTTGTTTGTAAATATTTGACTGTCTGGTATTAAGTGAACATAATTACTGCAGCTTAAAGACGAGGGAAGATGTTTAATGGGGATGCTGTCAAAGTATTTTCCCCTAAGTTTCAAAAGCTGTTATTTTTTTCTCTCCTGTCGTTGGTAATAATCCCTTGAAAGCTTGAAAGTGAAATGCACTGCCTTCCTTTGCAATTGTTTTTCTTTGTTACGTTTCTCAGACAACGAGTAAAACATGCACTTTCAGTCTCGATGACTTTTGTTTTAGATTAAGGGAAAGAAACAAAGAATGAACAAATCTTAAACTCTCTGGGAGACAAAGCAACCACATCTACTCAAGCCACACGCTCCTGGTTTGGGAACAGCAGTGCCTGATGCCAGCCAAGAGCTCCTACAACAACAGCGAGCGCTGACCATGCTGCGTTCAGATCCACTCTCACCGAATGCCCCAAAATGATGAAACACACCACAGTGTAGCTCCTGCTGTGCTCTCCGTCAGAGGTTTAGCCGCCCCTCATCTTCCACCTCCACTGGGCTGCTCTGTGATACCATGTGGTAGATGCACTATGGTCCAGGAGGTGGGAACCTGCAGCATCCAGGTTGATGGAGTGGAGAGGCGGTGAGAGGAAGGATTGCAGGTGGAGGGGGCAGGGTGGTGGTGCCTATGACCTGTCTGTGAGGTCTCGCTCAAACGAGAAGAGAAACTTGTATGTCATACACCAGTGAAGTGCCTCCTCTTCTTACAGAGGTGTAAAAAGAGATCTTACAAGGCAGTGTGAGCATCCTCACAGAGTGAGGTTGGCTCGGGACTTGTTGGCTCCCCCAACCCCAGCATGCGGGACAGGAAGGTGTTTTCATCTGTGTCAGAGCAGGAGGGAACGGTGGTGTCATTAGTGGCTCTGCCTCTGCCTCCAGCCAGGGGATGCTTGGTTGGTTAGAATGATGTGCTGGGCAGCTTCACAGCAGAGCTGCTGGCAATGCTCTGCGAGTCATCTCCCTCCTTCTGCTTTGTAATGACGCTTCCTTCTGCAAACTGCATCTGTGTGATACAGCTCACACTGGGCTCGGGTTCCTGGAGATGATGTTTGAGGAGGAGTGAATGCCGCTTGCTCATCAAATCTCAGGGTGGTGTTCACAGAAGTAGCAATTAAAGCCCATAATTCAGTGCAGGAGAAATTCTCCTGCAATGCAAACATTTCTTTATTCTGATCGAGAAGAAGAATAGACCTGAGTCTGCTGAGACCCGAACAGGACTCATTTACTGTTAGTCCACCTCTCTGTTCCTCCTCACCCAGCGTCCTCCTCATGAGTGATAAGCATCACCATCATCTCTACTGGTGCTGGCCAGGATTTCACAGGGTGGTCCAAGTATGCAGCAAACCAAGGGGGTTTGTTCTAGAACTCATGGCGAGTTGTTGCTTGGAAAGATACGTCAAGAAACTTCTTGCACACTTTTGCCATTTGCACATGAGTCTTATGCAGGTCTTTAGCTGTCAGATTCCTGATAGGTCCTGAATTTACTGGGGGTCTGTAATATGGCCAGAAAACGGAGTCTTTCTTTGAGCAAGATAATGCTTGAGGTCTTTTGCAAATCAGCAGTTACCTGCTAGACCAGATACAGTCTGGAACAAGAATGAAGAAAGTGGTGGTCTGAGATGAGTGAGGTCCTCCTGTCAGCCAGAAGCTCTTGCTGGTCTGCTGAAGGCTGAGCTTGCAGGCAGGCCATTTCTTCAGCTGCCTCAGGAGCACCTGAGTACCCTCATCTTGAATTCAGCAAAGTTCACAAAATTTGCTATCAAAGGTGCTGGTGTCTCTGTTAAACCTAACCATGTCTTTGGGAACTGTTCTGGATCAAAGCAAGGCAGACCAGTGTCTGCACCTTGTGCCGCCCCGCAGCGACCTCAGCCCAGGGCAGCTCTGCTCTTCATCTCTGTGGCCTGCTCAGCGGAGTGCTGGCAGCTCCATCACCACCCGCTGCTGTCACGTTCGCCCCTGAGGCTGCTCCAGGGTTGTTGCAGAGCAAACAGGACACAAACCAGCTTTGGTCCAGAGGCACATGCTCTTTGACTTTGTGCCTTTTCCAGGTGGGAGACAGTACCCAGCAGCTAACCTGCAGTATCCTCCAGCAGGGAGGGCAGTGACCCAGACAGCATCACGGGTGCCTCTCTGATCCTGCCCTGAAAAGCATGTTGAAGGCCCAGTTTGACGTTTCTGACCATGAGGAGAACATGGTTTCCTCTCCCGGCCCTGTTCTAAAAGGGGTAATGAGATGCCCATCTGGTTGGTACCTTTTGCTAACAATAGTTCAACTTGGGATAAAAATGCTAATGGCAGGGGTTTGGTCTGTAAGTGTGAAGTGTGAGCTAACCGTCCCTCATTAGAGGTTAACGAGTCTGTCTCTGTCTTCCAATCTCCTGACAGCTTATTTTGAAATCCCCACAGATAGACCAAAGCTCTTACTTCTGGTACTCAGTTGTCTTTAAACAGTATTATTTCCATTATTCTGCTGCTAAAAAGCAGTGGCCTTGCTTTCTGGGTGCCAGCGACAGGGACAGGCTTCCTCTGTTTGTCAGAGAACTCTTTTGTTTCCCTCTGATTCCCTCCATCTTTTTGCCATAAAATCTAAACCAATGAGTGACAGCCCAATTTAAACTTCTGCTTAATATTGCAATCAAGAGTGATATTTTGCGTTTGCTTTTCCAAGTGAGGAGAAAGGGTAGCAGAATTTGCCTTCTTGCAATCATTTCATCCACGAAAGTGAATACATCCAATAAAGGGAAATTTTGCTAGCGAAGACGAAAAAGAAAAGGAGAAGGGGATAAGAAAGAGACGAGATTAACGTCCTTTAAAATGTGCCTGTTTACTCCTATCGTCTCAGAGCTAACTTTAAATAGGATAAAATGATCCTTTAATCCCCTTTATCTTCTTAAGAGCTGCTGTAAAAGATCTACTTGACATTTGAGAAATGAAAAAAAGTAGAAAGTCTCGTAATATTCATCAGAAATGGTGGATGGAAAGATTTGAATTTAACAAAACATGAAGAATTGGATCCTCGGATGGGCATAAATTATCATCGCTTCTGCTGAGTGGCAGCGGTTCACAGCGGGGCAGGATGAGCCCCCCCACTGCCGTGCTTGTTGCACACCAGCACGTGGGTAATGCACGGCCCATTGCAGTGGGTTTGGCTCCCGATGCAGAGGGTGACACTGGAAATCCATCTGACCCAGTGCTGGAATCCATCTGACCCAGTCGCCTTTGTGACACTGGTGAGCGGAGGCTGGAGACCCTTTTTATGTGCTTAGGAGCTCCTTGGTTGGCACTGAAGCCTCTGTCTGTGCCATGTGCTGTTTTGCTTTTAAAAATCTGGCGTCTCTTGCTGACTTGTTGTCTGCAGCCTCGTTTCTACAACATCTGTTTAGTCTTGAATAAATATGCATTCCAGTTACTTAATGGCCTTCTCTCAATTTTCAACCCAGAAAGAGTAATGAATCATGAATAAGTTATAAGGAGCTACAGCACAGACCTCTAAGTTGAGCCATGCATCCTGCAGCGTATTGCCTCGGCTATCCACGCCCGTCTGCTGGAACGCTGCAAGAGAAGGAAGAGCCTTTCATTTGTTCTTCTCCCATTTGCAGTGAGTAATGAAAGAATGACAACCACTAAAAGCTGAGGGATGTTTGCTCCAGGACGTTGAACTTCCAGTGATGAACCGTCCTACTCAGCCATGCTGGGACTAATGCTTGGAGTGATGTATCTGGACTTCCATGGGCTCGTAACTCACAGCCGTGTGAAAGTAATGGTAGAGTTGTTTCAAGGAAAATAGACTTACCTGAACGTGGTGCAAAGAGGTGATATTACTTTAGTTGTCTAAGCTGCATGGCAGCTCGTACTGGGACATCCTTTACTGCCATGGCAGTGGGGTTCTTCTCTGGGTAGGTGGAACTACTGAGACAATACAGCACAGGCCTTCGGAGTGGGAGTGAGCAGGTGGCCAGGATACAGCAGCAGGAATTAAGGTACCAGGAAGGGGATTCATCTGTGCAAAAAAAGATGTTTAAGCACTGTGTATTTAGGCAGTAGACTCTTTTTAGCTTGAAAACAACATTACAAACCACAACAGGAGTTTCCTTTCTAATCCACTTACAATTTTATTGGTTACAGAAAAAGCCTAATGTCATCCTAAATATGTTCAATATTGAGTGTTTGTATATAACCTTACATTTGTTACCTTCTTTGTCAGTGATGAAGTTCCCATGGTGTTGAACTTCATTTTCTAACATGTATCCCAAAGAAGTACAGCTCCAGATGACTTTAGAGCTGACGTTGGACCCGCAGCAGTCTTTGTGCTTACGCAAGGACGGGACACCTACCCAGGGACGTGAGCGGGGGCGTGTGGAGGGAAGCGTTTCTGGGGAGCAATGGGAACATGAACGAGCTGGCTCCATTCCAAGGAAGGTTGTTCGAGTCGGCTCCACTAAATACCGCCTCGAATTGTGCCGTCGGTATAATAGTTGAAATGGACATATAAAAGCCTTTATATGAGAACAAAAAAATAATTCCCAGCCCAGCAGCTCTCTCCTGCTGCCTGTGTGCAGACAGCACATTTGAAGTGGAGGTGTCGCTTCCTCTCTGTGTGCGTGTCCCACCTCACCCACTGCCAATCAGCATTTCTTCAGTTCATAGGTGCTGGAAGTGCAGTCCTCAAAAACCTCTCTTCAGCTTCTGTAGCCATCCCACAATATTTGCGTTTAGAATATGTGTTTATACAGCACCCAGATAGCTAACCCTAGTGATGCTCTACCTCCGTAAGAATTAATCACTGCAATAAACCTGTAAAAACGGAGTTGAAGCTATCCTTGTCTGATGGAGAACCAAGACAGAGATTAAAAACCGGGTGGAAGGCATGTGGCCCAGCAAGCCCCGTGTTTTAACCCCAAAGCTATGGTTACCTGCAGATTGGGAATTTCAAAGGCAGCTGTTTGGGCACTAGAGTGGGTCAACCAGAGGTTTTACAATAGTCTGTAGGTGTGTAGCTCTCTCAAGGATCTGCTAGACCTGAAGAAATGGAAATAAAAATATTCCATTGTAGCTGCATCTCTACCCACTCTACACAGCCAAATGCATGAGGACAGATTAAATTCGTTACTGATACTAGTTTGTTTTCCAAGGCACAGAGCTCAGCCTGGACTAATTTACCTTTCCAACAGGCACGAAGCATTTCCAAACAGGTCAAATATTTCTGTACTGCACAGCTACTACTCTGTGACTGCACTAGAGATGTAACTTTAAGCCCTTTTGAAAATCCCACCCTAAACTTCTTGTTATCTTCGACTTCTGTGTCTTTTCCAGCCTCTGACTTTCCCTGAACCAAACCAGAAATAAAGAAGCAGCCCAGCTAATTATAGTGTGATGGCAGGTTTCCTTCCAGAAAAGGGGATCGATTCTACATGGGGAAGTGAGCGCTTCGTTGAGCTCAGCAGACCCCTGTCCTTTATGGTGGTGGTCTTTGTGAGGACACGGTTCAGCAGTAAATACTTTAGGAGCTTTCTAATCCTCTGATTGATTGGAAATGGGAATACCCTTTCTTGATGAGCGTTGTACCCAGAAGAAACAGGTCATATCTGAGAACCTTGGAAAAGCTGGAGAAACTACCTCCAAACAGCTTGTTTAAGGAAGAAAAGGTTATTGCCAAAATGGAATGGGACTTTTATCCTTTAAAGACAGTGCCACAGAGCTCTTCTGGCTAGTCCCCCTTCTCCTAACATAAACTGATGGAGTCTCATCTTTATCTAAACTACCCTCTGAAGCAGTGTTTATTGCTCAATTCCTGTTGCTATTCTGCACTGGAGTGATTATGGATTGATGGGAGCAGAGGCAATGTGGGGCTTTAACCCTAAAGGAAACAGATAACTAGCAAATACTCTTCGAAATCATCCAGGAATGCCTTCAACGTGAAATGTGATTTTCTACAATTGATGGTGGGAAATCATCATGGGAATACAAAAAGGCACTAGGAATTGGGAAACTCAAGCACAAATTCAAGTGGTTTCAGAATCCGATCACAAATGACTCGTACATTTATTTTAATTGCTGTCAGGAGGAGCGTAGTTGTTTCATCTACTCGGCTGAAGAGCAGAAACGATGCCCAGTGATTCAGGCAATCCAAGGCATGTCACAAATAGTGTACAATCAGTGGAAGCTGGTCACAAACAACCTTTGGGCTAAAAAATTGCCTTTCCTAAGAATTCTGTGAAATAGTTGCAGATAATAAACATTCTTGGAAAGAACCTCTGTGGTGAAATCACAAAGGATTAGTTAACTGCAGAAGAAATCCTACAGCAGACTGGGGAAATCTTCAGGCAATCCCAGCTGGACGCCCGGAAGGTGCTGATCCTTGGAAAAAAACTAGAGATGGGCTGATGGTGGAATGTTCCATAGTCTATACTAGGTTGAGAGGGCAATACAAAAATAGGAGTAACATAAACTGGGTGTTGAACTTGGATTTTGCTTTTGTGAATGCTGAGACATCAGGAGACTTAGCTGGAACCTCTTAGTGCTGATGATAAGCCCTGCCAATACAGGAGTCCCCAAGAGCAGGAGTCCCATAGAAGAAACCAGAGATATTTCTGGAGAAGTTGGAACTGGAGTGTCTTAAAGCACTATTCATGACCGTAGGGAAGAGCTGCCCTTAGCCATGGGGTTCACTCATCACCTTCCAGTGACATTGCATTTTGTGTGATAGTTGACCGATACTTCATGCTCTATTCCTCTCCAAAACACCATCTACATGGAGCTGACCCCTTCCCAGGCCAGTCTTTTCCACCTAGCCTTGTGATCATCGTCAAGCTGTTACCATGGTGACTGTATTTTTGGTAGCTCCACATTATTCATGCCAGGGGCCATAATGTGATACATACTGTATTTGTAATAAGCAGCAGACAGACGTCTGAAAGCACCCTGCTGAGCCAGGATTGACACATTCTGCCACTTTAAGGTCAGAATGGGCTCTGATGACCTAGGTGCCACCTTGAATGGATTTAAATGCAAAATACTATTAAGATGTAATGATGCTGAACGGGAGAAATGCAATTAGTTTAGACATATTTTCCCTTGGGATAAGCTGAGAAGTCTCACCAAGCATCAGTTTACATTCAAGAATAGCTTGTTCTGGCACTTACATATATATATTATTTTTGCAGGCAACTGTGGAGGAGCTCTATTACCATTTGCATCCTGTCTGAAAAATAATAGTGATAATAATAATGATAATAATAAAAACATCTTGATTCCATTATGCAGGGGAAAAAGAAAGTGGAGAGTCCCTTTCAAACCCAGTCTTTCTGCCTATGAGTGCTTCTTCAACACGGTATTTGAGATGACTGAGCTGCCTGTTTAGCAGCACCACTCCGATGGCTTCCCTGGCTCTCCGGCTCCGGTATGAGGCATTTTCCTTTCTTGCTAGGCATCATGAGATTTTTGTGAATTGAAGAAATCTCATTATTTTTCTTTAGCTGGGGTCTCAGGTTGGGAAGCAGAGCTATTAAACCCGATAATCTGCTTGAATCTTGGCGATGAAGAGTAGGTTTGGCTACTGGTTTGGTTTCTCTCCACTGTGTTACTGCTGTGTCTCCAGTTCCTCAGATTCAGCAAGGCTTCCTGTGCTATCCAACTCCTGTTATCCAACTCAGCTTGTGCTTTGGTGGGAGTCCTACAAGTATGGACGGCTTCTAACTAAGGATCTGAATGTTCTGCCTTTTTCCTCTGCTTTTCTCAATGAAGTTGTTGGGTGCCTGTTCTCTCCTCTCCCTGCTCAGCCAGCCCAAAGAGAAGCAGCTCAGCAGATGAGGGCAACAAATCCAGAGAACAGGATTGCCGTGCTTGTAGGGATGGGATTTTGTCAGGAATTCAGCTGCCCCACTTTCTCAAGCTCCACAACAGCCTGAGAAAGCTCTGTGCATATCCCACAGGGGCCAAGCCCATGGGTCTCCTTCCAGCCCTACCTTGTCCCTGCTTTCCGTGACACCTTCCCAACTCACTCCTGCTGAATGAAGGGTGCTGGTGCCGATGGCAGACAGAGACAGACGTTACAATACAATGAGCTAAGTTACATCTTGATGCAAGAACCAAGCAGGGAGGAGAAATACTGACACTGAAAGGCCTCCATACTGGAGCCAGGATGCTTAGAATTGGGAAGCTGCTGCCTGTCTTACAGTCCCACTGTCTCAGTCTCTTCCTGGAGGCAGCAGGGGAGAGATGAAATAATCCTCTGATTCACAGAATCATAGAATCACAGAATGGTTTGGGTTGGAAGAGACCTCAAAGATCATCAAGTTCCAACCCCCCTGCCATGGGCAGGGACACCCTCCACTACACCAGGTTGCTCAAAGCCTCATCCACCCTGGCCTTGAACACTGCCAGGGATGGGGCAGCCACAACTTCTCTGGGCAACCTGTTCCAGTGCCTCACCACCCTCAGAGTGAAAAATTTCTTCCTTATATCTCATCTAAATCTCCCCTCTTTCAGTTTAAAGCCATTGCCCACTGGGTTACTCAATGCAGTCCTGTGCTGCAGCGTGTCGGACGCCCGTGCCAGCCTGGTCGCACGTGGGCACTGGGCTGTGCAGGGCGGCAGCCAAAGCAGACGAGCCCGGGCAGGTTTAAGAGCTGGGGACGCCAGTGCTGTTGGCAAGAAAAGATGACCCAGAATTGCAAATATTTAGGCTCATGAGCAATTCTTGTATTTATCTTGTCTCCCAGGGAGAAAGCTCCTCACGTGCCTGAGCGTCTGCAAGTCTAAATCCATATGGCATTTTAGAGGCTGCTGTTCATTGTTATTTCACAGACATTTTTACACAGTTCCTTGAAACAGTGGAAAATACTTGATGAAGATTTTCGTTCCTCCAGGAAGATGTTAGAGCTCTGTGTGTAGGCCAGCTGCTGAACTGTTGCTTTCCCACGTAAGGGTGAAAAGTACCACAAGTCACATCCTGGGGAAGGGCTGTGGATAACAGTAGGGATCCCTGTGGACTTCTTCAGTAGGATATCCCCATCTGCCTGATCCCTGAAGCACAGGGATGGCTCTGTGCGTAAGGGTGCTGTGTTTGCAGCCTCCAGGCTTCATTCTTTAAAAAGTTTTCCAATTTGGGGTCTTAGTAGAAACCCCCCTCAGTGAGTCAAATATTTGAAGTCAGTCCCAGTTGGTCTGGATATTTGATAATTTCCTGTATATTTTCCAAACATGCTTATTCCAATGAAACCGTGATTGTAAAAATATCATCATGGTGCTATTTTCTGCTCTTTTCCCATGTGTCTCCAGAATTAACACTACTTAATTTTTAGTCATAAATAAATCTTTCTGTCTGCCTTTTTTGACTTGTTTGTAACTTTGAGAGAAAAAGCCCCAAACAATCCATCATCTGTTTGTCTTCATTCACAGCAAACAAAACAGCTGATTAAGCTCTGATTCCAGAGTCTTTAGCATGGCAATGACATCTTTAAGCACAATGCAGACAGCTGGAATATTAGATCCCTGAGCTGGGTCTTCACTGCTGCTGGGTGACATTTGGAGAAGTCTTTCGTCCTGTAAATGAAGAAGATTTGATACCTTAGCTACTGAGAGGTTAAATAAAGGGGAAACTTGAAAATTTTCCTTTCAAGGACATAACCCCAATTTTGTAGTTTCTGGGTGAGCTTGTCAACTGCAGCAGTTTTGAACTCAGCACAGCTGGTAAACAAAGGGAACAAAATTCCCCGTAGCCATGTTCTGCAATTTGACACAAAACAGGCAAAGAAAGGAAGAACCAAATGCAATCTCCTTGTGAGGGAGTGATGGGAAGAATTATTCTACCCTTTCAATTAATGATTTATTTGACTGGAACATCTTCTGCAGGTGAATCAATTTTTCCTCACATGTTGGTAGAACTGACCTAGATGGGTTTAAAATATTTGCTCCTCCTTAGGCAACATGTTTGTGCTTGGCTCCAGTCTAGAGTTTGTTTTCAGTGGTGTGTGATATGGGTTTAATTTGACTCCCGTTGATGCCAGCATTAAATTTCCTGTTGAATTACTGAGAGCTTTCGAAAGTGTCACCCCTCGGAGACAACTTGGTGGCCTGAAAGCTGATGGCTAAAAGCCTATTGATTCAACGATCGGGAATTTGTGCCAAGTTTCAGAAGGTCAGTCCCCTCACATCCTTTTAGTTCCCCCTCTCCTCCAAAAAACTGAAATTCATCAACACACAAAAAGTGAAATCACTGCAAATTAGGTACTGGTGTTTGCATGGAAAGTCTTTGAGGATAAGTGAAGCAGAATTGGGGAACTTCGTTCCCAAACTATAATCTTGTGACATTCTCACTAGAATAAAAAGATGACCCAAACAGATACACGCAATTGCTCTCCAGAACATTAAGGATAAGCAAGGGGTGACGCAGAGATATTTACTGGATGAAGACTGGCTATTCCAGGGCAATTAAATTACACCTTGAGTAGTTTACTGAAGCTGGGAGATGAGGACACAACCTGCACCAGGGCACAGAGGTTCATGCACAGGCAGAAATGTCACTGGGTTCTGCTCTATCTGATTCCACTTCTCACTGCGCAAGAGCACACGTTCCCTGCACACGTGCAAGGGGAGCCCAGTAGACTTTGCAAAGACAAGTGGTTTCGGTTCAGCTTTTGTCTGAAAATGCAAGAAAGTTGTTTTAATTGAAGCCATTCTCTTAACACTGTGCAGCGTTGTGGAAAACAGGGAAGAGGGAAGGGGGACTTGAGTAAAGTAGACGTTTCATCACCTCTGACAACCTGATTGCATACTCTCCAACGGCTGCTCTTAATTACGGTGGGTGATTATTTCACTTCAGTAGCTATCTGTGTTCGAACACTTGGTGTGTTGCGTTACTGAGACAATTTGAATGCTTCTGTTCATTTCATAAAAAGCTTCAGTGATGTTTCTCCATTATTCATGATACAGGGTTCTTCCATCAGAGGTACCTACGTGACTCCCCAACGCTTTATTAAGTGAGGGTTATCGCAGCGCGCCGCTTGCTATGAGGGCACAGAGGGAGGTGCCATAGCTCCTGGGTTGTGCGAAGGGGAACAAAGTTTCTGGGTTGATATTTATTACAACTCTTTTAAGCAGCATAAGGTGGACTGGAAGTGTTGTGAAGATGAGCCCTTACTTCCCATGAGAGAAAGGAGAAGCCAGGAAAGGACCTAACCCAGCTGTACCACATGGATTTAATTTACCACTAAGGCCTTAGGATTACCTGGTGGTGTTAAAAATGGCACTGTCAAAATGAGTAGACAGATAGTGAGATAGCAAGACAGATAAAGATTTGAGAGAATATGTGAATGGAGTTAATTTCATACCAAAGAAGATTTTGAAATGGTAATTAATATGCAGAGACACCATCCATGCAGGGGCATACTAGAGATACATTTCAGATAAAAGTGTTCAGCTGTGCAGTCCCCAGCACAAGAAGGACATGGAGCTGCTGGAGCAGATCCAGAGGAGGCCACGAAGATGATCTGAGGGCTGGAGCACCTCTGCTGTGGAGGCAGGCTGAGAGAGTTGGGGCTGTTCAGCCTGGAGAAGAGAAGGCTCCGGGGAGACCTTCCAGCACCTTCCAGTACTTAAAGGGGCTACAGGAAAGCTGGAGAGGGGGCTTTGGACAAGGGTGTGGAGTGACAGGACAAGGGGCAATGACTTTAAACTGAATGGGGAGATTTTGATGAGATCTAAGGAAGAAATTTTTTACAATGAGGATGGTGAGGCACTGGCACAGGTTGCCCAGAGAAGCTGTGGCTGCCCCATCCCTGGAAGTGTTCAAGGCCAGGCTGGATGAGGCTCTGAGCAACCTGGTGTAGTGGAAGGTGTCCCTGCCTGTGGGAGGGGGATTGGAACGAGATGATCTTTGAGGTCCCTTCCAACCCAGACCATTCCATGATTCTATGATTCTATGTGACTATTGCTACAGGATGTAAAAAGCAGGATACAAAAGTGAGAGAGAAAAAAAAAAAGCAGAGATACACCAAAATACAAGAAATTGTATTGCACACAAGGAGAATGAACTGCATTAAGATGTAGAAACCATGGTCCTTTGCACAGTTAGTGGAACATGGTGAGACTGGAAGTAAATGTTTTTGAAAAGAGGAACTGAAATCTCAGGATTCATATAGGTATTTGTTCCCTGGCAGTGTCCTGGGCCATGCGTAGAAACCAGAAGAGGCAAATCAGCAGTGGGGTCCAGTAAAGGACAATTCCCACGGAGTCTGTGTGAGTTTCCCCTAAACACTGTTTTCAGCACAGTCAATCTACAGAGCAGAAGCTCAGTGTCAGCTTGGTAATGTCATTTTCCCACATCACAGAGGGTCCTTTGCTGTGCTTCTGAATCCTCTATTTAAAGGGAGCAAGCAACTGAAATCGCTCGAATTCATCAGGGAGACTTATAAATTATAGATGAATCCAACTCATCGCCTCCAACTAAGGTACCTGGGACCTCACAACTGTGAGTGAATGCTCCTACATCACAGCGAAACGCTTCAGTTTCAACAAATTGACATTTTGGAAAGAAAAAATATTTTATCATACGAGTTGGAAGATGCAAATAAGTGTCTGGGGGGTTTTTTTGAAAGCGCTGAAGCAAGTTGAGGACTCACTTCTCTTTTTTAAAATCTCATCTGGTTCCTAGCTACATCTTTCATTGCTGTTAAAAACTGGGTCCTTTATTAACGAGAGTTAAATTACATAATACTGAAGAAAGAATTTAAAATAATTACTTTCTAACCCCTTCTGCAAAGCCCTGAAGCACAAGACTTTATTACCCTTATCTTAACTTTCTTAACTACTAATGTTTTAGTACTTAGAAAATTATCCTTTCCCTTTCGAAAATCCAGCTGCAGTTATTTTTTCCACATTTTTATTAGCCCTCCATATATTGATAATAATCGCACCATATTGAGGTGTTTCAGGAGAAGACATTAAGGCCAATCAAGTGAATAATTCAACATTTTAAAAATTGTCTGAACACAAATTTACACAATAGCCTGTGACAAAAGAATCTTTAGGGGACGATCAAATAAATAACACTCATTTTTCAAGAACACTGCAACACTATCACAAGAATAATACAGACCTCTTTTTTAATGGTAACCTATTATTATTCATGTATGTTGGCAATTTTAGAGCTCTGGAGCTGTGCTCTGCGAAGTTCTTATGTGCTACTTTGGAAAGAGGCAGTTATTACCAGCAGAGATCCCAGTTTGGATATCTCAGCTGTGCTAACCTGCTGTGCCTCTAAAGGCAGATTCCTTAAGTCCTGCACTTTACTTTTCCCATCTATATAACAAAAAATATGTTAGTGTTTCTTATAATATGGCCAGAAGGTACACGTAAGAGTAACATGTACATATATACGTCCCACATTTTGTTGACCTAAGTGTGTATGCATTCCCTGGAAAGCATTTCCCTCTTTTCCTTTTTACTACAATATTTTTCTGGCAGTTAGCGTAGAAGATGAGAAACCCACACAAAGTTACAGCTTAGCTGGAACCGTGATTTCGTAGGAAAAGTTGTTGGCTCAGTTTGAGCTTGGATTTTCCAGGCAGTGCTTTTGGAGCACCCTGGATTTGGTGGGCTTTCAGCAGCATCTCAGCAGCTTTCCCTTCAGAGCCCAGAAGGTAGAATGTCTCTGTGCTACAGCAAAAACTATTCATCTATAAAAATCAGTTCTAACCTCTTATGGAATGCAGTTTGAAACCTCTCATTTACCTGTAAGAGGATTCACCTGCTTACAGCCCCTGTGATCCTCCCTGCCATGAGACAGAGCCTACTTAAAGCAAGAAGAACAGGAGGGGGACTTTCCCATTGAGTGGTGAGGAGCCTCACTGGTGCTACTCAGCCACCCCTGCTGGGATGTGTGAGCCTTCTGCTGCCAGGGTAGGTGCCTGCTTAGGGCAGTCTGCTCCTTTAGCTGCTTTTCCTAAGCTTGTTTCATAGAGCTTTGATAAGGCAAGTGGCTGGAGTCTTGATTTCTCCATACTTGCTGAGAAGAGCACCTTTCTCTGATAAAAGCACTTTTTTTTTTTTTTTTTAACTTTCTGTCAAATAATGCTTTCAAATCTGGAAGGCAAGTGAGATACCTGGCTGGGATGGTGGTTGTGCAGGGCTGTTCCCAGTGTCTGGGCTCTTACTGGTGTTGGAGCTTGAGTTGTTAGAGGCAAGGAAGCAAATGTGTGCAGTTTGTACCTCTAAATCCAGAGAGTCCCACACCTGCATTTTGGAGTTTAGAAGCTTAATGGTCTCAGCACTGTTTTCTCATCCCTCTGTCTCTTTAAGATCTGCTCTTCCCTGTGGAATGTATCCTGGAGTGACTGGGAGCTGGTGGGTGGGCACAGCCTTCCTGGGTGAGCCTGTAGTTTCTTTTACTATCATTGCAGCAGTCCTTCATGGCTCTGTGTTTTCTGAGGCTTTTCTATGACCAGCAGTTTAATTTGATGTTGTTCCATCGAGGCATTACTCCTGTATCCGGGATTGCAAGTGTCTGGCTGAATTAAGGAAAAGGTGTTATTGGCTTCCCCACCACTGACTCAAACCTCGAGCTAAACTGGGGGGGTGGGAAAGCTGCAGATCAAATGTTATCCCATGCAAAGGAGGATTGCCAAGGTGATTTGTTGGGCAATGGCACCAAATTAAGATTTTAAAAATCTCTTTTCATAAACAGTTTCTTCAAATGACTGGCTTGATAGACCTGCAGAGAGCTCGCCCTGTTGGATGGCGATTGTGCTTTGGAGATGTAGCTGGCTGCATCTGCAGGTGCTTTTCTTTGCTTGCAAGGTGATTGTTACCACTGCCAGGGTTGTATCAAATGCTGAACAATGTTTGGGTTATCAGACAGTGCTGCTTACATCTTAAAACATCCAACTTTGTCTTTCTGTAAGAAGGAAATAGTTGGAGTTAAGAGACGAAACGTGAGGGCAGTAAGATGGGTACTGGGCAGGTGCTGCGTTACGGAGGCTGCTGCACTGATGGGTACAGTCGCCTGAGGGTCTAGAAAGAGCCCACTGAAGGCCAGAAACCCACCGTGCCAGGGGTGCTGCAAAACATCCCGATGTGATGCTGATATCTGGTTGGGACCAGAGGCACGGAGAGATGAAGGGAAGCGCCAAACCTCAGTGCCAGGCGAGGGCCCGGGGCTGCACACTCATGTCCTCCCCATCTGGTAACTCTGTGTTAGAGCCCTGCTCCTCTTCAGCCCCCCCAGTTCACCATATCCCCATCTATCCCCTCCGCCGTCAAATCAAGGGCCAAGGGGAGAGCTGAGGGTGGGGTGGACCTTAGCAGTGACTCCTCTTTTCACTCCTGTGGAGCTCTCCATGCTGTTGATTTATCCCTCCAAGATTTAGCTTCCATTTGCTGGGATTCTTTTATTATCACTATCTAAGAGTTTGGGGACAGTAAAAAAACTGTGTCATCCCTCTCATCTAAGGCTGACTTTGGTACTCCCCTGCCTTGTTTTTCAGAAGACAGTGGGTATCACATGTATCTGGATTTGGAACTTGTCACCTGGCTCCCTCTGCCCCTCATTCTTCAAGACACATACTCTCTGATGATAAAACCCATTAAAGCCTGCATGAACATTGCCTTTGTTATTTATTACTCTCTCCTAAATAATATTTTCAGATTTGGCTGCCCTTCTTGCCACTACTTAGCCTTCTATCTCTCACTCTGAGTAGCTGGGACACTACTTTTTGCCTCATGTCTCCTAAGCCAAACTTCAGCACGGGCTATAAAGTGATGATTTGATGGGAAGAGCATGGGTGGCAGGCAACCATGGTACGTCGGGCTTGATTTAAAGAAAGGGGAGGCAGCCATAGCTGGGAGAAGGAGATTGATGTTAATTGTTTTATCCAATGATGAGAGTCTGGCTGCCCCGTTAGTGAGGCTGAGCACCTGGGGTCTGCTGTGCCAGGCACTGTACAAATCAGAGGCAGAAATGCCCCCATTTCTGACGAGCTGGCCGTATAACGAGATGACAGATAAATGAGCTAATTTGTACATGCTCGCACTCGAAGAGATAACAGAGCCAGCAAGACCCCACAGCTTCTGGGCTGTGGGTGAGAGCCAAAGGCACCGAATTGCAGCACTTCCCCTGGATATGTCTTGGGGCTGCTCTTTGCCCCATGAGGTACCTTATGATACGAAGCAGCAGATTATTTCATCAGTTCACCAGTTAAACATGTGAAGGTGGCTTCAGGTCAGCTCTTGGCATTGTGGATCCTGTTGGCTTCACGGACATCAGTGCTGCAAGAGGGAGCCTCATGTATTTAACATAAAGCTCGCCTTGTGTTTGGAAACCTGTGTGAGCCAGCTAAGCCTCGAGAGGTGGGGGGAGTTGTAAAAGCATCTACAGTGCTTCTAGTTGTAAGGACTTTGCTCCTGCAGATGGTTCAGAGGAGGTGAAATGCCTGTGAGTCCTGGATCCGTGCTCAGACAAGATGATCAGGACCACAGCAGATGGGTGGGGGGGTCTGCACATCAGATCTGCAACCCCAGGAAAAATTGAACAGGATGGTTTTATGAAGATGGCTGAATTAATCAGATCAATAGTTTCAAGCACTTAATACCTAAAGTGGTTTGAGTGTTGGTTATAAAAGCCTGTGTAAACATAATATATAAATACTCGGTAATTGACAGCTCAATGGGGGAAAATACGTCTCCTGTAAGCTTTGTGTATAGTATACTGCTTGTTTGTATACATAATCATAATTTATGTCTTTATAGAGTGTTCAGATATTAATCAACTATAACAATAATACACTGAGTTAGTGTTGAGTGCATCTCTCATAGCACCATCTGCTTGGGTAGAGGAAAACACGGGCTAAGTAGCTGAAAAAGAGCTATTTTGTGATTAGGCAGAACACACTGTAGGAGGCTGAGTGTTGTAATGGTCAGAGCTAACTACAAATTAATTCAAATCCGCACATTTTGTACGTACACCTACCACAGATCATCATGACATCATCGTCTCAGCTGAGCTGCTGAAACTGGTGTCTGAAGTGAACTTGAGCCTTTGAACCTGGGCTGGACAGAGTTAGAAATTACAGGACAGAGGAAGAGCCTTTGCCTGAGGGCTGGCAGACCTCAAGTGTCGGGGTTTTTTTTTTCAGTCTTTGTGATCCTGAGATCTTCTGTTGTGATTCCGTACTGATCTGGAGGTAGGGGGGTGTTCTAGGGAGCGAGCATTGCAAAGTTTGTCTGTTGGTGCATGTCTGAGGTGGGTTCTTTGAGCTAAACCCAGGGGTGTCAACACCAGAACCACAGCCAGACTGCAGAAACGTGTACTGCTGAGATGAGAGATGTGTCTTTCTGAGCACACGGTAAGGTTAGAGCCTTCTCACTTTCCTGTTCCAGGTTCTGACTTAACTCTCCAGGAGAACATTTAAGCCCATGTTTTAAGTTTAGCCACACAAATTTAGAGGGATATTTTCAAAGTCATGAATGGAAGCTAAGCAGCCCTTTAGCGCTGATGGATTTGAGTAGAGCTTGGAAATCTGCTTCATCCCTGGGATTAAGCAGAAGTTTAAGTGTGTGCTGAGGCTCTGCTTCCATTTAGCTCCTTATCCCAGCAGAACAGTTTTCTCAAATGTCATTTTGCCAGTTGAGCCAGGATTTCACCAACTGATCCAGAATTTTACTTTCCTCCCCATCGCTGGGGAGTCCTGGTGTTTTGTTGCTGGAAACTTCACAAGGCAAGGTGATGGGACACCAACCTTCTCCATCCACTGTCTTTTGACTGTTTCAAAGGTGTTTGGATTTTTAAAATGTTTATTAAGATAACTAACATAAACCAAGAAGATGAAATGTCTTAAAGCCATACCTACCCCAGTGTTATGTCTGCTGCCTGATAAATCAGAGTATCCTTATCATCAACTTTTCATGCATTGCAATGGACTTGGCAAAGATTAGCAGAAGATGAAAGCCCTTTATTACCCTCATCTTCAGACTTCTGAACACTCACACTCAAGGACAATTTCCCAAACCTTATCTGGATGGAGACAGCATTGATTTAGCTTACATTAACCTTTTAAGACCTATCAGATTATGCTGGATACATTTCACTTGATAAGAATTTAACTCAAGTTTAGTCTCTGCTGTTCTTCCATGCAGCCAAGTCCTCTAGTGTCGTATTAATCACAATCAGGCAATCTGCTTCCGAACTTTCAGTGGTGAAGTATTTTTAATCACAATTTTAGTTCTAAAATTACTGACCAATCTTCCCAGCCACCTCACTCATTTTAAATCAATTGTTCCCAGGAACGTTTAACTTTCTAACAAAAAGTCTTTGTTCTATGGTGTTTTAAGGCAACTTCAGGACATAATTCTCAGGCCATCCTACTTATAATGTCCTGTAGAACCTCATTCTCTTTTGTGCCTGACCTAGTTGTCACTTTATCTAAAGATTCACATCTTGGCTTTCTGTTGGGAATCTGGGGAAGAATTTTGTAAGAGGAATCCTTGTGACAGGTAGCTGACTTCTTTCCACAAACTCTGTTGGGGCTGGCAGATGGAAAAAGAAAGCCTGTGGTATTTTATACCCACATGTCTAGTATATGATGAGAAACCTCAAACAGGAGTTCTGCATCTTTCCAGTCCTGCTGAGGTCATTTCACCAGTGCAGTGTCAGCTGGTAACTAGAGGCTTTTACTTTGTGACCCACAAGGAGCCTAAACAAGCAACTAATGGCCTCGGCCCCGCTGCAAAATCGTGCAAACCCTTCCATGCAGGATGCTGTTTGCATGGCCTCGACTTGCTAAGAGAAGCATCCTCACTAGTGGCAGTGAGCTCGAAGTTCCCATCAAAGATTCGCTGCTTAGGAAGGAAAACAGCTGCAGTTTAGTGCCAAAGCTGAGGTTTCTGCACAGCGTGAGTACCTGCTTTATCATGCCTGCTTACCATGGATGACCCTGCCAGGGGATCTGCTCTGTGTGATGATGATATGCAGCAGATAACTGTGTCATTATGTTAATAAGGCAGGAGATCTTTGGCACAAAACTCGCAGTTAGGTCCAGTACTTGTTAAAACAACATATTTAAAACATGGTTTGGTTAACCCTGTGCAGCATTGTCCTCTCCCTGACTTAATAAACCCTGTCAGGAGAGATCTGGACTCAGTGAGGCTGTCAAACTCCAGGGAGGAACATTGTGTGACACCTTGTGACACGTCTATTACAAGGCTGCTGGAAGGAAGCTCACATCACCTGGGAGAGGAAATGCTTTTCATACCCCTGGGAACTAATTATGTCAGTTCAGCTGGAAGTGGAGTTTTTGCACCGCACTGTTTTGTCCTTTTCAGTATTTTGTGATTTGATTGATTGCCTTTTCTGCTCCTTTCACACAGATTAGTGAGGCTGTAAACGGAGAGAAAACAGAAGAGGCAGCCCCATAAAAACAACCAAATGCTGAAGAGATCAAAGTAGCATAGCACAGGAGCATAACTATACGTCACTGACTGCAGGTGGCATTAAAGATGTGGAGGGCTTGTTCTCATGGAGATTGCAATAAGAATAGTAAATGGCACAGAACTAATCTTGGCTCAAGATAAAATATTTTCAGTGACTATGGAGGAAACAATGGGGGTGGGTTGAGAGGGAGAATGGGACATAAATATTTCTGAGAAACAGGTTAAATAATTTACCCTCAAATAATCTATTAATTCTTTATAGGCATCTGCTCTTAATAGAAACTTACTGTAATTCCTAAGGGTGTTTGAGGGGTGGGAGGGGAAGCAGAGTTTAAATCTGTAATGGGAGATGATACACTAGGATGCATTGTCTGATCCTGATATGAAATAGTATAGCACAGCTGAGACCTTTCCTCCCCAAAAGGTCAGAAGGTGGGTGTCTTGTCCATCCTGAGGATCAGGAGCAGTCCCTGGATGTGGACCTTGGAGCTCTGCCCTCCGGCTGTGCCCAGGCATTGCCCCAACTGCAGCGAGCCTTGAGCTGAAACCACTCCAGGGAGTTCATTATCTCTTATCCCCCTTGGATGTTTCTGTGTCAATACTTAAGTTGGTGACCTCTTAGTGTAGTGGTAGATACATAGTGAGTGAGCAAGATCTGTTTCAGACTTTAGCTGGCATTTTTCACATAGGTATGGCACCATTTCAGGAGCAGAGTATGGGTGGGATCTTACTGACAGCGCTCCCATTGCAGGCAAATAGACCTCATGTTTCTAAATCCTTTGTGTGAAGACTTCTGGGCTTTTCCCAGTATTCAGGGGAGGAGAGGAGATCTAAAGTGGAATAATTTCTCAATTTACCAAAGTTTTACAATTTCTAGCCATTGAGATCTCCCTGGGCAGTTGCTGCTTTTTGCCCCAGGAGAGTATTGCATTATGATATTGGTGCTGGTGTGCAGCAAAGTAATGCACGCCAAGTAGTGCAGCCTGTGAGTGTGGTTTTTTGCTGTCTGGATGTATCAATACATTGATAAATTGCGAGCATATTAGTTAAATATGAAACTATACTTGTGTCTGGACATCCTCTTGGAAGACTGACCAGTAAGGATTTTGAAGAAATCAAAGCTTTGGGGTAAACTGTGCTGTTAAGAGTCAGTGGAACAGGCTGAGCGCTGCTGCTTTGTGTCGGTGCAAAGTCAAATCTCTGAGCTTCACACTTCCCAGGAGGCTGGCGTGGAGAGGAAGCCAGTGGATGTGTTGCACTGTCATGGAAGCACTCGGATAATCCACGCTGTTGGCTGAGACTGGTGACTCTGAGCTGCAGAAAATAACTTGCTGAACAGCTTGAACTAGTTTTAGAAGGGGCCATCTCACTGCAACCCGCTGAAAACAGGCACTGGTCTGTAATACAGAAATTAGGAATTGTTACAAAACTTCCTATCAGTCCAGCCTGTACTAGATTTTTTCAGCTGCAATTATTGCTGAGACTTAAATAATTTACCTACCCAGACTGGCTCTTCTGCTGCCTCAAAAACTTAGTGCAAGGGCAAATCTAAACCTTTGTATCTAAAATTTCAATAAAGTAAGAAGAGGAACAAGAATGTACTAATCCTTGACTACTAAATTTATGAACTTGCTAGTATTAACCTTTTGTTTTATTGCCTTTATGGCCATACTATAAAATATAGCCATAGTAAAATATCTGCGTGTTTGAACTGTGCTGCCTGGAATGGTTTGATTCCTGAAGATGAAGAGCCCATCCTCCCATTGTGAGATACCTCAAGGGAGCTGGGAGGGGAATGCCTGTGGTTTCTCTATGTTCAGACATGCCTACAGCCAATATAAATGAGAAGGATGGTGACAGACTTCTGTGACTCAAACTTGCTGCTTCTTGTGGTCCATGAGGGCTTGGCTGTGCTATATGCAGTTGGGCTATGCTCTTTGTGCCATCAGCTGCGTGTAGATAGAATATACTATAAGGGGTCTAAAGGCTGTGAGGTAACTGCCGAGATCTCGTGGGAGGAAGGAGGGAAGGGGACTTACAAATCATGCAGTTTGGCAAGGTCTCGGTGTTTTCTGTGCTCAAGTGTCTGAAGCCAAGGAGAGGTGTAGGAAAAAAATAAAGTGATGTAACTCCCTTATCTGTGGTTGGATATTCTGAGTTGTGGGTTATCTGTGCTACGTACAGAGAGGGCTCAGGTGTGCAAGAGCTCTGCAGGTCGTTGGGGGATCCCATTAGCTGGGGTGATATGGAGTTGAGTTGAATGTAAGCGCAAGTGTTCTTGAGTTCCTCACCCTGGCAAATGGGGAATTCTTGGTTTCAGGTGTGTGTTGCTATTTACAACCGGTGTGATAGTGCTGAAAAACCCCATTACAGTCAAGGTTGTCCTTCTGCCTGGAGCTGTGTTTCTTAATCTGTGCAAAGCACTCTTTGAACTCATGACACCAAAACTGGCAAAACCTCAGCTTGTATATAAACCAAATTCTGCTGCTCACTGCCCCAGCCAGCAGAGCGGTGTCCTCCAGAGCTCCTGAGAAGCTCACAGGTGCTGTATACAACCTGGAGAACTCACATCACCATGAGTAGCCAGTAAAGATCTAGTAATTGCCATTGGATGCTGAATTGAATCAGAAGCCCACTGAGGGGCAAAAAAATGTGTTACTTCTAAGCTAAAGAGCTAAGAGTTCTTTAACTGAGCTTTTTAGTCAAAACCAGCCAGAAAGATGCCCTCAATTTGTCATGTCATTTAAAAGAACATGCAGGCAGTCCCTAACTTCAATCACTTGAGCAATCCTGAGAAGATGAATGGCCTGGTCCAGGCTTCACACCTGTGTCAGTACCCAGCTGCACCAGGAGCCTATGGTTCAGAGAGCAATGAGGCTCCACAAATATGCTCATCAGAACCACTTCCTGTGATATTTCTGTGCCCCTTTTAAAATGAGTGCCAAGTACTATGTCTCTGGGCACTGTCCCTACTAATATCTCTGGGCTACTAATGGCCACGGAGTCAGTTGCTGGTGTGATGTGGCACTAGCAAGTCTGTTTGTTGCAGCTCTGCTCAATTTCTGTGTGTTTTGTCGTATCCCTGATGCTGTTTTACATTGATGAGCTCGTTATAGAAAATGAGCTGTCGCAATACCCATCATCACAGCGTATGGTTAAGCGGAAAATAGACCTTTTTTTTTTTGACAGCTTTTGGACGTGATGGGGAATTCATACCTTCACCGGATGTGATAAATTTGCAAGGGAAATGAGAAGGCAACACATGTTTTGTGTTGTTTCCTGGAGCTGACGGGAGCGCTTTGCGAGTTCGTTCAACAGCTCCGGTGGTGTTGATGAGCACTGATGGCAGCGTATCCAACGGCCTCATCGGAACCGCTTGCAAACCCATTGTCCTGCTGGAGTAGTTATCCAGGAGCTTGAATAGCTATGATAGCATCTGTTCTGCCAGCACCTGGCCATGTGTGAGTAAATACAGCAGCACTAAATGCGGGAGGTGCTGTCAGCAGCAGTCTGAGGAGTTCTGCTGGGATCACTAAAATTTGGAACTGAGCATCTTGAGGGTAATGTCTCTTAGCCTGAGCCAAAGCCCGCTGTTGTCAAGTGGGGAGAAAACCATTCCCATTGACATTAATGAATTGTTTAGTTCTGGCTCTTTCTGGAGAGAGGCTTGATGTTAGATGTAGAGGCTTGGGACGTCATTGTTTTGGCTATCAGCTGGCCAAGGAGACCTGATAATCCTCAGTTTGCTCTTTCAAAGCACAAACTCTCACAAAACAAAGCTCTTAATGAGCTTTATCCAGGAAGAAGAGTGGTGCTGTCAGGGGTTTTGGAGATAGGCTCTGTTTCTTTTTTTTGTTGCCCTGCTGCTTGAATTGCAGGAAGAGATGTTAAAGATTGACTGGAAAGATAAAGTTAGTTCCTGCAGTGGCACACAGTATCACCCAGTCCTTTGGATTTAAACCAGGCATAGAGATGGAAAGATCAAAACCTGCTTTCCTTATCCACTGCAAACCCTGGGAGCTTTAGAAGAAAGCAAGAAGTAGGTTTGTTTCAGTAGCAGAACCCTGGGGCTTTAAACTGAAATTCACACACAAGGTCCATCCCTTAGATATAGGGCACAGAGGATATTCTTGGACATGATTTCCTGTCTGTGGTGGCTAGGAGTATCGGGATGCTTCTCAGCCAAAGGCCTGGCTGGTTCACGCTCCAGCAGCGGTAGCTTGTGGATGGGTCATCCTCGTGCCGCAGCGCCCTTTGCCTTCTCCCTCCTCCTGCACCACATGCCCTCCCCTGAGCTCTGTGCACTTCTGTGCATTTTGTGCAGCCAAATGATCTCATGAAGGGTGTCTGCGAGCTTAGCCATGTGTGTATTATAGTATGCTAATCCCCTCCCTCTTCCTCCAGCCTTAACTGCCTCATTCTCCAAAGGGAATTGACTTTCGGAGTCTTTGAGGGATGTTTTCCATTTCTCTGGTAAGATCCTCTATGCACACTAAACAATTTCTATTCATCAGAAACTCACCAGCTTGAAACTGATGCTCCATTTATCTCTTCTTTGAAGCTTCCACAGGGCTCACAAGCCCAGGCCTGGCTGGCTCGCTTGCCATGTGCCTGTGTTCTTATTAAAGCAGTCTTAGGAATGGGACTCTGGACTCTTAGTCCGTTTATCTCCTCCTGCTGTAGCTTCTTCCTGAGTCATCAATATCTGTCTAGTGGATGGGCAAAACTCAGCATTGGCTGCTGTCTGGAGACCATCTCGCTGCAGAGAAGCGAGTTGCGTTCAGTTGTTCCCCATCCATCATCAGCTAATGAGTGCCCATGTCTGGTTCCAGTAACTTCTTGCAGAGTCCTGGGTGGCCTAAAGGATGGAGCACTGATGGAGGAGCGCCAGGTTCCCTCCTGCCTCTGCTCTTTCTCGGCTGATGGATCACAGGAAGCTTCTTCCCCTCCTTCCACTTCTGTGAGCAGCGAGGAGTCGCGGGCTGTGGCGCCCTGGGGGACCTGGAGACGAGCAGCGCGAACAGGAGCTGGACTCTTCTGCTGAGGTTCTGCGTTGACGTATCCCAACTTACAGCAATTCATCTGCATTGGATTGGGACTCCACTGCTGCTGCCTCTTTGTATTTGGTCTTTTTTTAACTTTGGAAAGTGTATCTGACAGGAAGAGAGTTTTTAAAAGCTGCAGAGCCCTTTTTTTTAACCAGTTATGAAGCTTGCTGATTTCTTTATTAATATCAAGAGTGTGACAATTTTGGGGGGGAAGGGAAGCTAGAAGTAACTAACTTTTATATATTACCGTGACCCCTGCCTTCTCTTAACACCATTTTCCTGCAAAATTGGCTATTGGTGGTGACTGCCACGAGAGCAGAGAAAGACAAAGACAGTCCTGTGCCATTGTATATATGGTGTCATGCTATATCCAGTTATTTTAAAACCTGCTATAGCAGGAATAAACCATTCCTCATGAATCCTGAAGGCTTCTAGGCTTGGACTTGCAGACCAGAGGAGCAAAAAGGTCAAGCCAAGGTTCTGATATAATTTCTGAAAGTATCAGGCCTACGATCTGTTTGAAAAGGACCACTCTTGCCCAGCTGCAAGGTTGGACAAGTAAGCCCTGAATGCAGCAGCAGAGCTTTATATACAAATATAAATAGATGACAAGGAAGATGAAGCTGCACAGCCCACAGCAGTAGCTTCCTTAGTGTTTAAAGCTCAATGGTGTTTGATTACTCCACACCTGCCTGCTCTTCCAAGGCTGAAAGCAGGAAAAAATAATCTCCCCTGACATGCAAATCCAGCAAATCTTGATGCAGTTGAGAAGAGTAAGAAATAAATCTGGAAATCCGAGTCACCAATTTCAAACCATTTCTTGACAGAGATTTGACTGATTTCCCCCACCCCCCGCCTGCTCTCCAGCTCACTCAGAAAAGGCTTCCTGAGAGAGAAGGAGGATTTCTTATTCTTTTTGCCACCACCATCTTGAATAAAATAGCTATGGCTCCAGTGGACTGTGCTATACTGGAGTCGTCAGGCATCGTCCAACAAATCTGCTAAACTTTTAACACCAAATGTTTTTAAATGAATGGTCTTTCACATTGCTGTGCCATCAAGAAAGCCCCTCACATCAGAGAGCTCTGTATGCTTCAGAACAGAAACAGACACCAAAATTTTCCACAAAACCTAATAGCTCTCGTTGCCTTGGATTGAGTTCAAATCCCACTAAACTTGAGCTTTTCTGGTATAAGTGCTACTGACTGGCCTTTATTTTTTAAGGAGTTTCATTTTCTATGAATGAGTAGAATAAATAAAGCTTATTGGGAAGGGGGAGTGCAGAATGGAGAAAGTTTTACATGAAACTGCAGCAGTATTAAAAAGCAAGAACTGTCTCATACCAATGTGGCTCCACGTGCTGAAGGGCATCTTCTCTGGTTTGTGTCTTCTACCTAAGGAGAAGCTTCTGCCCATGGGGGAAACAAGTGTCAAAACAATGCTGAGAAAACCCCAAATTATCTTATTGATTTTAAATGAAGACTAAGGATTTTAAAGTGAAGCAAGTAGGTAGCTGCCCTGTACAGTAGAGATTTCACCCAATTTAGAAAAATAGCAGCATTGCTGCTCTCATTGGAAATACCCAGCTTGTCTGAGAGGAGCTGGTTCTTTGATGCTCCTGTCCAAGGACTGTTCCACGACTAACAGTCTGAGCAACCAGGTAGGGACTGTGCTTTTGTTGAAACAGTGGTGTGACGGAGCTCAATAGGTCTGATGGTTTTGGAGAGACAAGGATAGAATCTATGCCATCGTTCCAAATCAATAATAAGGATCTTGTCATCACCTGCTGTGGAAGTTAGATATTTTTTTTATGCATTGAACTACCAAACCCTTTAATAGCTTTTTCTAAGTATGGGTTGGTCTTTCTGAAGCATTATTTTGTCATCCAAGTTCAGCACAGTCCTAACTTTTCTCGTACCAAAGGAGAAAACCAGCTCAAAATTTATTAAAGTGGACAGAAATCAAAAATGGCTATGAATGTCTGTCTCAATACCATCCAAAACACTCCGCAGCTTTCCTAGTCTTTGAACCATTGTACCGAGCTGATACTGGCATTTCTCCTTCCAGCTGGATTAACGAGTTCCTGGACCAGCCAAAGACTTCCTGCGATTCAGGGGAGCAAGACAGGTGCGTCTTCCCTAATAAGTCAAGCCAGATGGAATGGGTGTCAGGCCAACACTTCCCACGAAGAAAAAAGGTACTGTTGGTGCCAGATACATGGAAGGAGCGGGACGAGAAGAGCATAGAACTGCAAATTGAGAGAGGAATTGTTGGCATCCTTGTTGCAAGGGTTGCGGCACACGATGACAAACGGTGAATGCCTCTTCCTGAGGCTGACTGGAGCAATGAGCTGTGTTCAGAGCGTAGGGAGAGATGCTTGGTCCACTGTGATGTACTGTTCCTGGCCCAGAATGATGCCTGGCTGACTGGAGCATGCCAGAGCCAGGTAAATGATACCTGAGACTGTGCAGGCTTGAGGCTGGTGCCAGATGTCGAGCTGTAGCTATTGGATTCCCGTGGCCTGCACCTGCCTGGCTAATTGCTCCTGGGTGGAAGACGTGCCTTGCTTCGAGAGCAAATGGCAATCAGGAGCTCCAGGCAAAGTACAGCACCATGAAACCAACACAAAACAAGTCAAAGGGATGATGTGCTTCCAAAGGCAAGTCTTCCAACACTGCAGAGTTAACAGTAGACTGAGACTTATGCTGTGCAGGCTGGATGCAGGAAAAAGCCGCTGGCTGTAGGAACAGCAGTCATCCTGGTGAGGCAGGAGGGCAGAATCTTCCTCCCACAGACCCCAGCAAGTGGTAAGTTTACCTCAAATTCAGATTTTGGAGGGACCAAGAGTATCAGTGAAATTTGACTAAATGCTACTGTTGATGCTTAAAAAGGTAAGGGAAAAGTTTTTGGAAATGTCAACGTTTTGCTTTGACTTTCATCACATCACCTTGATTATTTCTTCTAACCGAACTCAATGTAAAGCAATAAATGCTTTAGGCAGAAAAAGTCATTATCTCAGTGGATCTGCATTTTTCCTTTTTTTTTTTTCTTTCTTTAGTTGTTTTTCATTTCAGCTATTTCAGTTCAAATGTATAAATCCTTGCAGAGTTGACTGATACCAATAGGCTTCAATGAAACTGTACTGCAAGGAAGGAATCGGAGGGGGAAGGAAAATGTCCTACTGCCCTGGGGCTGACTTTGCTAAAGGGAGAAGCGTTGCAGGGGTGGGAAGGCATCCCAGGGTTTGGCAGCAGTGTTGGCTCGTGCTGGCCCGGAGCGTGCACAGCTATAGCCTGGGTCTGCCTGTGCTCCAGCTGTACAATGAGCTGTAATAATTGCATTTGCAGACACCATTTGTGAACAGGCACATGCTTCCAAACAGCTGGAGTCACAGAGGAGCACGCTGTGAGCCAGTCCTCCCCACCTGCACTGCGTGGTGGTGTGCTGCCTCACCGCCTTCCCCTCTCCCTGTCCGTGCTCCAGCTATGGAGCTGCATGAATTAATACAGCATGACTCTGCTATGACTTTCCCTCTGCCATATGTGTCTCGTGCATACCAAAGTAAACTCAGATTTCACCCATGTTGTGTAACAAACCTGGACCAGGGCTTGGAGCTCCATGGTGCACATCCTCCTCGTGGTTAACGCCTGACTCTACTGCTGGTGGGGATGGACTTTATCATCTTAGTTTTGGCCAGCCAGCGTGCTTGCAAAGACCAGGATTGCTATCCCATCCCACTTCCCAAGGATTGCAGGGCCTGGGCACGCATGCCTGTGCCGCCAGTGCCCTGTGACACAAACCCTGGCTGCAGCCTCCCCCCATGAAGTTATCTGTTGGAGTCACAAGAGCTCACCAACATGATAAAAGAAACACACCTGGATTAAGATTCCTCAGCAAATTTCAGTTTGCTCTTGGTATTTTTGTGTACATCACTTCAGTAGCTCTCAAGCAGCAGCAAAACATAATTACAGTTGATTAAGCACATGAAATATTCCGTCTTTTAAAAAAGACCAATGACAGTGTTACTTACTTGAATTCAAAGTGTTTCCTTTGTGTGCAGTACTGAAAGTGTGCATACTTTAATATTTTTAATTTTAATACAATTTACTTTTTGGAAATATTCATTTGCATCAACAAATGTTAAAATTATATACTTAGGGAATGTTCATATCTTCTCTGTGAGCCAATATAAACCTTATGATTCTGGAGGATCAAGTCATAAAGATGTATAGATTTTAGGGTTTTTTTCTCTCTTCCAAGTAAGCATATCTTGAAAATCCTTAGAACTATTTTGGGATGGGAAACCCATTTTTCCAAGCAGTAACAATTTCACCAGACTGATGAAAAGTAGTGCTCCTTAATAGTAAGGCAGAATGGCTAGTAATCATTAACAAGACTTCAAAAACCTCATCTTGGTGATAGATAAATGATGTATATATTTTTAAGAGTGTTAATACACTGACTTGACTTAGCATTTTTTCCTTTCAGCCTCTGTAAAAGATAACATCCAGATGAGCATTTGGTAATTAGCCCCAACGGGCCACTTGCACAATTTTATTTCAAAGGGAGACTTTCATGCTGGAAAAAGAGATTGGGTTAAAAAAAATGCCTTTTGCTGTAGAAAGAACCTTCTGAGTGCTATGTATGCGTGTTTCCTGTTGCATGCAGACTTCCCTTCCTCAATTCTGCCTATTTGGGGACTAATTGGCAAACAGAAATAACTTGGTACAGGCCAGAATGCCCTGGATAATTTATTGTCTACAGAAAGGCAGAGAAAAGGAAATTATTTGTTTGAACACCAGGTGTGGATCTGATAGTCAGACTGATCTCTACCTGTTCCCAGCTTGATGTTCTTCTCTGTTGCATTTATGAAAGAGCTCAGCAGCTGAACTCTTTTCACAAATTAAGCAGATCAAAAGAGCTGAGCTCACATGGAACTAGGGAGGGGCAGGAGATTCAAAGAGCTGAATGATATGGGATACCAAAGAGGGAAAAAGGTAGAAGCACTCAAAGAGCCAGCAAGTGAGAGACCAGCTAATTGAAAACGTGTATTATCTTCTGGAAGTATGTTAATTGATGTGTCACTTGTGATAGCCAGTGCAGGGCAGTTGGGTGAGCGTGGGGAGGAAATACTCTGGAAGATCCTTGCAAGGTTATTGTATTAATAAGCTTCCACGTTTATTACCTCTGTTATTCTGAGTTAATTACATGGGCGCCTAAATGTATCTCTTTTAAATCCCAATTAATGTCCTTTACAATCAATTCATATTTAATTAATATAACAGGCTGATTAAACATAAAGAGAATGCTCATTTTGCACAAAGTGCTCCTGGTCCTTTCTCTGCTGCAGAGTGGCTGGGAAGTAAAACATGACTCTGATAGGACTAAACCTGACGGCTTCGGAGTTTGCCAACTTTTCCTGTTATTTAAGGTGGTTCAGGACGCCAGCGACTGTAATTCAACTGGTCTGTCTACAGGGTCAAACACGCTGCCAGGACTAAGTCCCCAGCAGAGCAAGCCAGGGCTGTAGAAGCCCATGGTGATAAAATGCAAAGGCATAGGTAGCCACCTATATGCATATATATTATATATATATATGGCCAAGCTCATGGAAAAGGTGATAGAAGGCCCTGGCTCACAGGCATAGAGTCCTTTGCCCTTACTGAAACACAGGCAGGGTACAGATGGTGCTCCACACCATTCCCACCGGCAGCAGTGAGCGTACACGCTGAGCCAGAGGTGAGAGACGTGTGATGGATGCTCCAGTCCGGTGTAAATCAATTCAACATCCAACATTTTGAGACTTGAGGTGCTTTTTAGCTTTTCTCTATGCAGTCTGGGCAGATGTGGGATTGTAATGATGGGGAATGACTGATGGATCCTACATGGGGACCATCCTGTAAAGCTTGTCTATACAGTTAGGAGAACATCACTGCTGCTCCCACTGAAGGGAGTGACTATTTTAGGTCATATGGCAGGGACCTGGATTTTGAAAGCAGAAACTGCTTGATGCAGCCCTCAGCAGTGGTTCAGAGAGGGGCTGGTTCGATGGTGCAGAGCTGAAACGTTGGGATCTTCAAACGTCTCAGGCAAGTTTCTCTGACGCAGACAGCTGGACGTGGATGGGTGTCTTTCTGGGAGCTGCACAATGTGACAGTAAGAGCCAGGTTAGTAAAGAGCAGCGTTTCTCAAAGTACAGTTTGTACAGAAATTCAAGGGAGTTTCAGGGCTGCCACTTCAGACTCAGGTGGCTGAATTCCGCACAAATGCTGTGTAAAATCTCTTTGCTTGTCTTCACTTCAAGCTCCGTGATGCTGAAGGTCACTTTCTTCTCTTCACCCTTGAGGAAGGCTGTTCTTAGGTCTGTGGCTTGAATCTTCACTGGAGAAAGTGCCTCATTCATCCTCCCAGGCTCTGGAGAGGAGTGTCTTTCCCACCCCTCTCTGTGCTTACCAGGCCCTGGTTATCTCTTGCAATTAATACAGGAATAATCCATGTTTTGAAATTCCTTGCCTGGATTAGCTGCTGGCTGGAGTGCTTAGCTCATGTACGTACAGGATCTCTCCAAGGACTTGTCTTCTGGTATTTATTCTGATAACTGTAACATGCAGATAAGAGGAGCACACGACACTGGAAATTCAGAGCAAATTTACATTTTCAAAACTGCGGAAAGCCCCATTCAGATAGCACCCATGTTCTGAGGAAAAGTAGCCCATAAAAGGAAGGAAATCCATCCTAAAGGCTGGTGTCTCAAGCAACAGCCTGCTAAATATGCCTGTGTTTTAGCTGATCCCAGGCACCGAGGCACTGAATTCAGATTTGGGATCTAGAAGCTCCACTCAACCCTGGGCTTAACAGGAGCCTTGTCTCAACTGGTGGCAGGGTAAGGTACAAAGTAGAGGGCAAATATCCGAAAAAAGTGTGTGTTTGATTTTTTTTTTTTTTTTTTTTTTTGCCCTTGATTAATTCATCCCTCTTCTCTGTTTGCTGAAGATCTGCAAATAGATTGGGAAATTCACAGGTGTGTTGGACTCTGTCTTCTCTCAAGAACTGCTGCTCTGTGCCTCGTGCTGACTGCGAGCACCAGGGCGGAAGGTGCGATTTGCAGTCGCGGGGACTGGGGCCTCCTTAAATGAAGACAGAGTTAAGAGCCACTGCAGCTCTTTCCACAATGGACAAAAGATGTGTTTTCAGTAGAGCTTTGGCTACTTGAATTCAACTTGCTTTGAGGTATTTGCTTTCCTCTACTTGGACTGCATGAATATTTGCGGTGAAAAAGCAGGAAGGAGCCAAAAAAAAACCCCAAACTGCTTTCAAAAGCAAGTGAACACTGGTGAAATCTGTCCCTTCCATATATTTAATTCTAATCAGGTACAACGTTGCCTGGATAAGCAAGGAGTGGATTGTTCTCTCTCTCAGCTAGACTTACGATGTTTTTGAGCTGGTTTTTTATGTTGAAAGTATCGGGTTTTGTAATTAAGCCTTTTTTCACTGACTTTTTAATCCTTCTGTGTCTGGAAGTGTTGAGACAGGAAAACACTGCAGTAATGTGGCTGTGTCCCTGTGCACTTCGGGCTGTAGTATGTTGTTTCCCTTTTTTTTGTTTTTGGAAGATGAAAAGGTAACTTCTCACGGAATCACTCCAGGAGCTGAAGCTTTCAAACCTCAGCGACTGCGTGCGAGCGCTTCCAATACTGAGCCATTTGTGTGCCAGCTGCTGAAGCTGGCAGCAGGAGACCAGCCCAACGCCACACCATTTGGTGCCCCACGCGCTCCTCGCGCAGCCTGGCTCTGGTGGAGCCCGTGGCAGAGGCCCAGAAGACTTTAAAAGAAACAAGATTTCCCCCAGCAAGAATTCCCTGTTTCACGTCAAGCAGAGAAAAGGAAAGTTCCTCTTCAGGAGCAAGGCAGGTGAGAAGTGTCATCAGACGGCCTTGTTGAAGGAAAATTAAAGATTGAGCCAAAGAGACAATGACTAAGGCATTAGTTTTTTTCAGGCTTGTGAATTTAGATGAAGGAGAAGTGATGGTTTTATATTCCCTCAAGGGAAGCCTCTTAAATAAAAGGAGGAGGGAGGCAAAAAAAAAAAGGGAAGGAGGAGGGAGAGAAGGAGAAAGTGAAAACTGCTTGGAGCTATAACACAACCAAAGGCGAGAATTCTTCATTAAGAGCTTCATTTAAAATCAGGTGCATCTAAGTAGTTTTGCCACTCTCCTGAAAGTCCCTTTTCTCTTCCTACAGCACTTTCCTGAATGCATGAATCTTTAATAATCTCATTTTCCAGTGGCCATTTATGTGTACAACTGGCTCTTGGACTGAAGAGAGTATGTTACAGCAGTCTTGCTCGGGGAACTCTGGTTCTGAGACCTGGGAGTAGAGAAGTTTTCAGCAATTGGTGCCCTTGGTTGTGGGTGGCTTTGTTTTTTCCTTTGAGACTTTATTTTTCTTGAAGTATGGAGCTTTGATTTTGAACCAAGGAGTTTTCTGAACCAGTTGAGGAGCTGCTGTCGCTGTGAGGTGTGCTTCCCGCTGAATCTGGAGGCACTGGTATTTGTACAAAACAATAACTTTCTACCCAAACCACTTTTCAGTGGAAAATGTGTTTTCTATCTGTGAAAGAAGAAAACCAGATTTCCTCTGAAAAGAGTTTTTATTTTCTTTTTTTTTTTAAAAAAAAAGATACTGAGTGGTTTTAAATCTTGTCCTAAATTGTAAAACTTTAAAAATTCAAGTGAAAGAATGACTTTTGTATTAAAAAAAAAAATAAGAGGAAGTGATTTAACTCAGCAAACACTCTGATTTTTATCTGAAGAAATAACCCAAATTCTCCCAAAACATGCAAACCAATTTTAAAGCAGAAGGCTAATTGAAATTTTAGTGAAATACTCAGGATGCCTCTAATCAAGACAACTCTGGTCTAAGAAGAGTTTGGTTAAGGCAGAAGCTTTGCAGCCTGGCTCTTCTCCAGCAGAAGCGTAGAAGAAGCTTCTTTGGCTCTGGATTGTGTGTGGCTGTGCCAGGCTGACAGCAGTGGGCATCTCCGTGCTGAGGGACCCTCTGTGCCCTGGCACCAGCCCTGGCGTACGGCTGGTGGCACAGTCCAGTTTGTACCAAAGATCATCTTGTCTATGAGGGGCACATCCTCTCCAGATAACAGAAAGTCCACTTTTCACCCCAAATTCCACAGAGGTGTAATGACCTCTTGTGCTCCGGCACTTCTTCCCTCTCGGTGCCTTTACCATGGTCCTTGCTCTTCGTATCTGCTCTGTGGGTCAGTCGCAGTCCAGAGCATCTACGAGGCCGTGAACTCTTTAAAGGCTGAGGTCCATGGATGCTTAACTGGGTTCTCTTTGCTTTGGAGAGTTTTCCCTGTCTTACAGGGACTTGCTTCAGTCTGCAGGGGATAGCTGGAGCAGAGCGAGATGCTCCAAAGCCTTTAGCACAGATTCTTCCCAGCTCTCCTGGACAGAAGGAAGGGAGCAGGAGGCCCCGATCCATGCAGAGGCTACCACCCCTGGCACATCATTGCTAAGGAAGATGGGGAAGAGGGTGGGGTGATTTTAAAACCTTTAGATTCATCTTCCCCCTCCTACTACCTTGCTTCCTTCTCTTGCCATGCTGTATATTCGCATCATCTGCTCTTCATGAAGCTTTAGTGGACATCTCACTAAATGCAGAGGCATCTAAGGAATTAAAAAAAGTAAAAATATTTTCTTCCATTTCTTTGGAGGGAAAGGCAAAAAAAGAAATGAAAAATGGCCCACTAGCTCTACAAGATAAATACAGTACAGGTCAATAACTGAAAGTGCTTTCATAGACCACAGCTGGATAGCCTTACTTGGTCTGATTATTTTTTTTTTTAAACTCTTTGTTATGTGTGCAAAGCTCATGAAAAGAGTCATTCGAATTGCAGCATTCCTGATCTTTATGCCCACAGACTGACAAATCTGCGAGGCATAATGGAAGCACCAGTTGTTGTGGCTACTTGTAACAGAAAAGCTCTGACAGACAACTCAGGAGGATTTTTTTTTTTTTAATTTTATTCTTAGCAGCTTTCTAGCTTTCCTCTCTGCTACTTAATGTGCCTCCCAGCAACAGGACCCAGAGAGAATTGAAAAAACACTGGCAAGGTGGCCTATAATTAACTGGCTGAGTTTGCGTTCTGGAACAAAAGAGCTAATTATGTAGCAATCAGTTATTTGAAGGGAAAAAAAAAAAATAGCAGAACTTTGAATTGCTCCACAACCTTCCTGCCCTGGATGGGTGGGAAGGGCCGTGGCATGGCGATGTGAACCCCCGTGTGCTGGGGATACACTGCAGAAGGTGTCAGGAGAGCTGTCTGTTGAGGAAGGCAGTGGCAATAGGAAGGAGCACGCTGGAACCTGCGCCGGGTCTGGAGGAACTGAGTCTCCAGCTTAAGAATTTGGGAATGAAGCACCTGGATTTTGTTTCATTCTGCTGCCTCTTTTCTTTTTGTGTGGCACGCAGAGATGCTGTTCTTCATTAATTACCTGGCACGTGCCTGTCTGAGCCATCGGAGCAAGTCGGCAGGGTGAGAGCAGCACGAGCCTGGTCACGCATCCGTGGCCAGATGCGATGGCATCTGCTGTAGATGAACGCCTGGAGCAGCCCATTCAGGTGGACGTATTGGACCATGATGACCTCCAGCTACTTTCTGGACACCACTTGGCTCCCTGGATGGGAGTTTTTATGTTGGCTTAGAGGCCAAAGTCAGCTGCGACTTACTGGAAGCAGAAAGTCTGCCATGATCCTGGGAGGAATGCAAAGCCCAGCCTGCATAGTCCTGCTCTCCCAGCTCCCCTCCCAAAGCAGATGACCAGCGTTTCGTTGCTTCTCAGTACATGTCAAAGCCTATATTTCCAATTCAATATATGCTTCAAAAGGTGTCTATCTTTGCTATTTATAGAATCATAGAAGGGTTTGGTTTGGAAGGAAGCTTAAAGATCATCTAGCTCCAACCCCCCTGCCACGGGCAGGGACACCTTCCACTACACCAGGTTGCTCAAAGCCTCATCCAACCTGGCTTTGAGCACTTCCAGGGATGGGACAGCCACAGCTTCTCTGGGCAACCTGTTCCAGTGCCTCACCACCCTCAGAGGGAAGAATTTCTTCCTTAGATCTCATCTAAATCTCCCCTCTTTCAGTTTAAAGCCATTGCCCCTTTTCCTGTCACTGCACACCCTTGTCCAAAGCCCCTCTCCAGCTTTCCTGTAGCCCCTTTAGGTACTGGAAGGTGCTGGAAGGTCTCCCTGGAGCCTTCTCTTCTCCAGGCTGAACAGCCCCAACTCTCAGCCTGTCTCCAGAGCAGAGGTGCTCCAGTGCTCCCATCATCTTTGTGGCCTCCTCTGGACCCACTCCAACAGCTCCATGTCCTTCTGTGTTGGGGACGCCAGAGCTGAACACAGCACTGCAGGGGGGTCTCAAGAGAGCAGAGCAGAGGGGCAGAATCCCCTCCCTCGACCTGCTGCCCACGCTGATGTCGCTCAGTGCAAGAGCTGTGGAGTGCAGGAAAGGCTCATTGCTCACTAGAAACAATTTGGGACAGTTTTATGCCATATTTTCTGGCCTTTTCAGGAAAGCTCTGTGGTCAGTGTTGCCCCTTCCTAAGACCAGGTGCTAAACAAAGGCCAGCTGAGAGCAAGACTTGTCATGTAAGACAGTCACCTCATGTTTCAAAAAGCTTCTGGGATCCTGAGGCTGTTTGCACAGTTTGGAAACCTGTGAATGAGAAACTGAGGAGGGAGTTGGCTGGAGAAGAGACGTTTGTTTTTTGCTGTTCAGATCAATTCTGGTGTCAGCTTCAAATTGGGGCTGGGGTATTAGGTAGGAACAATTCCTGGGGACCTGGGAGAAGTTTGCTTTACCGTAGACTTTATTTTATGTCCTTGAGCCTCATGCACACAAGTGAAATCCTTCTGTGCACCTCTTGAGCACTGATGAAGGAGGGGGATTTGTGACTCATGGGACGTCCTTCTGCACAGCACGGTCCCAGGAGCCTCACCCATCATTTCTGCATCACGCCCCAGTGCCTGTGTGAGTGATTAATATCTTTAAAAAATATACAGTCTTGTTTACAAGATTACTTCTGATGTTTTCCTGTCCAGTTTTCATTGTGGGAGGGAAGAAAGGCATTGGAATGCACATTTGGAACATCGTGTTTTGTGAAAGTGTGTTAGTTTTGTTAAACTATTCATTTAAAACTATATTTTTCCATAAAAAAAAAAACGGAGAGGGTTTTTCTGACATTTTAAAATGAAACATTTTCAGTTCACCTTGTTCTCAAATTTCTCTTCATTTTTTCCTTCTTTAATAAGCCTTAAAAAGTGAGGAAACCAAGTATTTCTTTCAGCTAACACTGCCTTTACTTTTGCTACAGCTCTGAGGTGGGATGGGGAGAGACAATCAGTCCAAAATGATCTTTTAATTCATAAAGTCTTGAAGGTGTGTTACTGCACTGTGGCTTAACAGCTGTAAATGATGGAACAGGTAGTGCATTCCTGGCAGATTGTTCTAGTGCTTAGTTACTTGTGCTGGAAAAAAAAAAAGTCTTTCTCTTAGTTTTTACCTTTTACTTCTTTCCTGAAAGCCACAGCCCATCATTCTGCTAAGCATATTGGATTCCAAATAGATTTATGAAGTATAAAACCAGGCTCTGGGAGAACCTGCTATAATATTCTCCAGCTTGGAAACTGGAAAATTTCTATTTGATAAAACATTCCTACTGCTCATATTTGAAATGAACTCCCAGACATGGGGCGTGGGTGACAAGAAGAGATAAGTGGTCCGTCCCATCTTCCCGTGTGGTCAGGGATTGGGGGTTGTCATGGAGCAGAATATTTTAAGAAATTGTCCCGTCCCTACAAGAAGCATCAGCAGAGCAGCTCAGCGTGTTGTGGGTTCATTAACTACTGCAATTACATCTCTTGCAAGCATCCGAGCCTTCCACCAGCGTTGCTTTTGGCCCCAGGTGCTATCCAAGCCCGGTCATTTCTTGTGGCTATTTTTCCTCTGACTTTTCATCTTCGCCTAATCAGATCTGCCCGAAATGAAAGAGCTATCAGCGGGGTGGGAAGGAGGGAATTTGCATCGCCTTGAAGGACAGGTGATAGACGGGTGGCACAAATACAAAAGAGAGAAAAGTCGCCCTGTCAGCTACTGTTGAAGCCTCCTCAGCAGATAAAAACATCTTGGAAGGAGTGAAAAAAAATCAGGTACTGCTCGCTCCTGGCTTCAATGCCCCGCAAGGCAGTCTGCGAGAACGAGAGCTTCATGTCGCAGGGAGCTGCAGTTAATTTATGCAGATTCCTCCTTAATGAGGCTGATGTGAGACTGGCCGGTTTGGAAGATGATCAGTAGCTTTTGTGAAAGGAGTACTCTCTCCGAAGGCTTTTTAGTGCTTCCCGGCGCTCTGATGGTAGTGCTGTCATCCTGGAGATCGGCAGGTTTCCGCTGTCTCCGTGTCTCCGCTGAGATGCTCCAGTTACAACCAATGGCCCAAACATCTGTTGCCCTCTCATCCCCTCCAGACCATGTGCTCTTTGCCTCCTGGGCTCATTCTCTTTCTTTCTACATGTAGGAACAAATTTTTGAAGCAGCCTCCCTTATACTTCCATAGAAATAATACTTTCCAAAGCATAAAAACCCAACCAACCAACCAAAAAAAACCCACAAAAAAACCCACAAAAAGAAATAAAGCAACGCCTTTTTTTTGAAACCCAAATGAAATCCAGGAAGTTTATTTCAGCACAAAATGAAGTATGATGTTTTAATTTTAACCCTTTTGGAACATTTTAGGTGATGTTAGGTCTGTTTCTAATAGACAACATGCTTCCTTGTGTTAAGGTTGAAGCTGCACATTTAACTGATCAGAAATTCGTCTGCCACCAGAGGTTTTCCTGCCTAAATTTCTCCTGATGTTTGATCCGTGTGTGAATAATCATGATTCCTTTGAAACTTCCATAATTTTCTGTTTCCCAAAGAATAATTTATCTGGCTTTATTCCTATTTAACGTGCTTTAAATGAGACAAATTTTTCAAGGTTTGCTTTCTCTAGTTCTTCGTACAGTGATACAGCATGAAAAATGTTGATATGCTAATGTTTCCCTTCCAATTACTCCCCTATAGACCTGAAAGCATTCCCTGAAATTCTCCCTTTATGGAAGACAGTCATTTTGACGCTGGTATGAATTCACAAAAAAACCCAATTTGTCCACACAATAGCTATAATATTGGGTCTAATTCTGCTATTGCAGGAGGGAATGAAAGATGAAGACGTAAATAGCTTCAGGAATTTACAAATGAGTTTCAGAGCCCTACAGAATCAAGTTTTTTCTATTTGATTGACTGATTAACGAGCTGTTACCACCAGCCTGGACATGTGTTGCCATTGCCAGCCTGTCCGGTAACTGCTGGGCTTGACATGAAAGGAAATGTTTATCCAACCTCTGCAAAGCTGAAACGCCGAATTTTACACACTTGCAGGGCGGTCTGAGCAGTATAGTTACCTCTGCTCGTGCCTCTTGCTCACAGCACCATCTCAGGGAGGCTTCCTGACCCATTCCCACGGCTGGAGGTCTCACAAAGTATGGTAAAGTGGGTCCCTGGGGTCTGATTTTCCTCTTACAGGTACTAATGTAACACCAGCTGTAACCATGCTGGGCCAGATGCTGAGCTGGGGGAAGGCTCGGGTTTAAAAAACAGCCCCAGATCCTTGTTGCCTGCGGCCTCGGTGCGTGGGATTTGTACCCTGCTGAGCCTGGTTTGAGGGAGCTTCATGTCAGCCTCACTCCAAGCCGGTGCCCCTTGGACCAGGCAGCTTTAGTGCAGTTAGAGAGCAACCCTGCCAAACTCTTACCAGTCCTGGCTTTAAGGACTTGCTTTCTTTATGAAGAGATCCAAATAATAATTCACAATAATTCAGGTTGAGAGGGACCTCTGGAGGTCATCTTTGCTGAAGGTAAAGCCACATTAGGTCAGGTTGCAGGGCTTTGGCCAATTGAGTTTTGGATATCTCTAGAGTGCACCAACAGCTTATTTTCCAGTCTTTGACATCCCCTACGGTGAGAAAAAACATTTCTGTTATCTAATCTGAATGTTCTATGTTCCAGCTTTCAACCTTTGCTTCTCATCCCATCACCCCACACCTCTGACAGCCCAGAGCCTTCTCCTCTGCAAGCTGAACACACCTATCTCCTCCAGACTGTCCTCCTGCGCCTTGTGCTTCAGTCTCCTGATCAGCGGTGTCCTCCACTGGACTCGCTCCAATTTGTCCATGTCCTTCTTTTATTTGGGTGCTCCAAAGAGCACGTGTAGATGCCAGCTGGGTGGTTGTCTCACACATGTCAAACCAAGGGGGAGGATCATTTCTCTCACCACAAGACAGCACTGCAGGGGTGAAATCCTGCTCCTCCAGGTGTCATAGTGCTGTGCAGACACCAAAAGACCCTGCCTACCCCAGAGACTGCGTTTTCTAAGTATGGGTTACAACAGGCAGAAACATGGTGGCTTGAGTAAGTTGTGCAACGGGTTTGCAATAGGGCAGAGAGTCAGACCTGTGCCCTGGTTCCACTGCCCGGGGCCCAGGACCAGATATGGAATGTAGTAAGAAGGAGCTTGCAGACAAGAATTTTCCAGATCCATCCAGTTATCCAACATGTAGAAAATTTCTTGATGTGTTACAAGCAAGGATGCCTTAGCCAGAAATCCCACTTACTGGTATCTTGGTAGGAACCAGCTTGTACATCGAAATTTCAGACTTGGAGCTTTTTCAGCAGCTGAACTTCTGAAAAAGCCGGTTGGCTGCTCAGTACTAAACAACTGCACATATTTATCCACTGAAAACCATACGCCGCTGGATTAGCAATTAAACCTTGCTGATTTATACTTCCCAGGGCGAAGGGGCAGGAAGCAGCTTCGTCTCCACATGTGGTTCTGCCGCCTTTCCAAACTGGCCTTCATGCTTCAAATGGAATCGTCTCCAAACCAGCACAGCCTCTGAGAAAATTCCACAGTGCAGGGTTCTCCTGGCTGCAGTTGTGTGTGAGTGTCTCAGTGCCTCCGTTTTGGCATGCAGAGGAGCCGCTGGTGTTGGAAGTAAATATGTGCGTCATTTAAAGGAGTAACCAAGTGCTTTTACGTTTAATTCCCCACCAAGTTTATGTAAAATTAATTGCATCACATGTTCGGTGTATCTTTTAATTGCGAAACCAATTAATTTTAAAACGTTCTGCTTTGTAGTTCTGCTAATGGATGGCATAGTTTTAGTTGGCTTTACAAAATCCATCTTTTGTTGAAACTGGGCAGGCGGCCATACTCCGTTATCTTCTGGAAGTGAGTTCCCTTCAGCTGAGCCAGTTTCAAGCAGCTGATGCACTGAAGTCATTTTACAGGCACAGTTTTTTGGGTGAACATCTGTAAAGAGGCTCTACAGCCCTTCCAAAGGAAACACTGGGTTCCTTGGGAAGAACGGGGCTGGCTGTTTGAGCTTGCTGGTATTTGAAACTGGAAAGGCTGATTCCTATGGGCTGAACCTCCATCACTGATGTTCCAATTGCAATGGTAGCAACATCCTGAGCAGTCTCCAGCTTTCTGAGGCCACAGACAGTACCTGGGGATGGTAGCTGGGATGAAAAGCTGTCAGGGGGACCCTGGCGTGCAGGACTCACTCCTGCCTGGGAGCAGCTGGTCCTGCTGGAGGTCCCTGCTCCTCTGCAGACCTGGGTCTTTCCTTTGGCATTAGCAGACCTGTGTCTCTTGGGGGCTGTGGCACAAACAAAGTGGAAGGGAGAGCCATGATTCCTGCCCTGGCTTGCTGCCTTTACTGACATCCCACAACTAGAGCCAGCCCTGCCAGTGCCTGGGCTTTGTAAAGGACATTTGTGCCTCTCTAGACCATGGGAAGCAAAGGGCAGAGTCCTACAGCCACATCCTTCCTCCTTCCAGGGCTGGAAAGACAGTTGGGCAGAAGACTGTGTAGCAAAGATTTGCTGTTGCTCAGTCTCCTGTGGCTGGTAGAGATCTCAGGGTGAAGGGCTGTGCTTGGAAGAGCCATCAGAGCAAACCATCAGGCATCCGACATCGCGTCGTGATTATCTTCTGGGAGCTCAGCTGATTTGGTTCTGTAACTATGAGGAAAAAAATTAATAATCCGCATATAACTGAAGGTTTTCTGCTTAAAAAAACGTTTTGAAACATATTGCAATTTGTGCCGCTGTTGTCTTCATATAGAGCTTTTTATTTTTATTGTTATTTGAAGATTTTCACACTATTTTCTTCTGTCATACGTGTCAGGATTTTGACTTTTGTTTTTGTAATTAAGACCAGCAATAGAAAAATGAAGCTTTGCAGCTCGGTTGTAGCTTGGAAAATGTGTCACTGCTGCAGAAATTTATTTCGTTTCCTGAGTTTCTGTCCTTTTGCCAAAGTTTGGAGATATTTTGGCATTTTGAGATAGTGTATTTGCTGGGGGAAATTATTTATTTAAGGAAAAGAAAGGAAAGAAGGAAGGGGAAAAACCCAACCTTATTCTATTATTATTGAGATAGGTAAAACCAAAAGGAGAAAATCTCTGTAGAATATGACATAGTACATACTTTAAAAAAAAGTTAAAAATCAATTTATTTGAAAAGATCCAAACTGTTTCAATCTTGTTGCAGTTGTCCATCCATATAAGATCTTCTCTGTCTTCTGAGTGAGGCAGGTGTGATCCCTTCTTTCTGCTGGGCTGAACCCAGGGTTCACATAGGATCTCCCCACCTCTTCCTTGTCACCTCTTTTCCAAGCATCCGTAGGAATCTTTGAGACCTTGCCCGAAAGGATGGATAGTGACCACTGGATTCACCCACGCGTCCCTGCACACACAGAATCATCACATAAGCCTTGTTTGATTAGAAAGCCAAGAGAAAAATAGCAGGTGTTTGAATAAACAGATCTTCCCACCTGTTTTCTGATTACCCCCCCAGCAAACAGCCAGTACAGACACCTCTGCTCTCAGCTTGAGCCTTGTTATCTCACACTACTGCTAATACAGGAATGACTGCACTGCTTTTAGAGAAACCAGTCCTGACACATCCTGTAAGATCAAAATCAGTCAGAACTTCAGCATAGAAGATTAACCTATACTCAAGAAAAAGAAAGTCCATCCAATTCAGAACCGTGACTGTTGTTTCCAAAGGGTGCAGGTGCAGGCGATAGCCAGCTCAGTCCATTGCAGGATCCTGCAGCAGGTCAGAGACCACATTCCTGCTCTGGAGCAGCTTGGCTGGATCCCTGTGAGCCCCCAGCCTTGGCTGGACCCCCCCAGCCCTGGCGAAGGGGAGGCCAAGCTGTCCCTTTCCGCAGGGGACTGCCGTGGAGGAGCTCTGGAAGCAGAGCCCCAGGGCTCCCTTGGGTGCTCCACAGGCAGCAGATGTTTGCCTTAGTGTCACCTCTCTGTTGTTCCCATCCCCGTGGCTAATGGTCTGGAACTGTGCGGTCCTTGGCTTTCCCTGGGGACGGACTGCACTCTTGAAAATGTCAGTAGAAAATGCTGTGAATCTTTCTTCCCTCTAAATGGACGGGATACAGAAACATGAGTCCTCAAAGAAGCGTTGCAATTGCATCGTCTCGGTGTGGCTCCCGAGATGTGTATCTCCAGCAGAAAGGTCCCAGACCCGCTTTGCCCCAGACTCTTGACTTTGAGAGCTGCTGCCTGTCAGCACTGCCTGTGCAGAAATCCCGGGACATTTGCCAGCACTGGGTCTTGCAGAGGCCCCAGGTTCCTCGGCTGCCATGGGGTGAATGCTGCAGAGGAGCAGGAGCTCGTGTGGGTTGTTGTCAGGGTGTCCCTTTCTGAGCATCGCTCACCCACGTGTGTCTGCAGAGGCCAGGCTTTTCTCCCCCCTTTCCTCTTTCAGCCATTTAGTCAGTTTTGCCCAAACATTTTGGTGTAACTGATGTCACTACCAGTGTGAGAGGTCAGTGATTGACTCTACCCTGGCTTCAGGGCTAGATAAATGCAGAGACCATGGTCCCCTTCACATCCATCCACATACCCCCGCAACGGTCCTTTTCCCTTATTTTCTCTTTACTTCTTTTTTCAGATAGAAATTTATTCCAGGAGAGCATTTCTGCTCAGCTCCACTTCATTCATGTCTCCCAATAGCAGATTATTCAGCCTCAGATGGACAATTCATTTGTTTTCATTAATTAATGTGGTTTTGTAATGTGGCACGAGCCCCTTTTAATCTGTGCCCAACTGCTGAGCCGAAGTAAAGTGCTTCATGGAAGAACAGATCACCTGTTAGTGATGGCTAATCCATGGGTCATTAGTTTGGACTAAATAAATAGACATCAAAGTACAAGCTGAACCCTACACCCGTGCGTGCTCACCTCCTCTGTTGGCGATGCTCTGCTCTCTCAGCCCAAACTTACTCATCACTGAGCAGGTGTCTACAAATGTCGATTGCTGCTTGGTTCTCAAGCCTGCTCCAGGAGCTGCTGGGATCACAGGCTGGCAAATGGCTTGGAGCCAGTCTTGCCATTTATTTAATAAAACAAATGGAAAGGAATGGACAAAGATGGGCAGAAAGAGTTGGCTTGGATATCTGGGATCTCCAGCCAGCAAATGAACTTTGCTAATAAAATCTGGTTCGTATAGCTCATTAGGGCTCCTGGTGTTAGCTCCATCTGTCAGCCCACGGGTTCTGCAGGTTTATCTCCTGTATCCTGGTTGGAGAGGGGTAACAGTAAGAAGCACGCAGAGAAGAACCCAGCAGAAATGCCAGTAGTTTGAATTTGCAAGTTTTAAAATGGAATGAAGAAATCTTGTTTAGAACAGACACTCAAAAGCATCATTAAGCTGTGGGGCTCAGTAGGACACAACGTTTGAGGAATCTCAGCACTTCACAAAAAACGACTGGTGGCCCAAAGAGGCCTGGGCTGTATTCCATGTCTGCCCTTCTGCGTCCTGTGGCTTGGGTGCTGCACCCCCCTTCACATGTTGGTTTGGGCTGGAAACCTTTGGAGGTGAGAAGCATCTCGCTCCGTGGATTTGTAGGGCACCCAGCGTGGTGGGTTTTAATTTGGCTCCTGGGTGCTGTGGGAATACGGACAAAAAATAAAGAACTTGAAAAAGCATTTGGTAGGATAATGTGTGTTCCTGAAGTTCTAAAAGACACAAATAAATGCGGTAGGCTTGTAGATGAGAGTGCCTGATGGGAAGTCGGAAAAGCATTGTCCCAGGGAGCTCACTCTGAGTCACTGTCATGGGGATTGATCTCCTTCTGACCCCGCTGCTCCAAAATACTGTCTCCAAGGACCCTGGCAAAGATGTGCGGTGGGTCTGGGCCCCTGCTTGCAGTCCCCATGGGGCTCCCCCGTGGCTTTAGGTGTTCTGTGATCCCACGTGGCCCTTTCCTCAGCACTGGCGTCCTGGGCATTGTCATTGTCGCTCTGACACTGGCTGGGACTGTCCTGCAAACCAAGATTTCTCTCTGCTGTCCGCATTCTTTCAGAAGACTGAATGTCAGTGGCATCTGGTAGACCCAGCTGAAATGGGGCTGTGCTTTAGTGAATGCTGAACCGTGGGAAAGAACAATCATCCTAAAAAGTGGTGGTCTGGTGATCCAGACGGGGCAGGTCATGACGCTAATTAGAGGACTTCTGGTATTTTTCAGCTTCAGCAAACAACTGAAGATCGAAATATCTTGGTGAGTCAGAAAAGTACAAATATTTCCCTTTCTAATATTTGATCAAAAGAAATTTGATTTTCTATTTTTATTTTTTAACAGGGAAAGCAGACAGATTTAGTGAAAAAATAATTTCATAAAGAGAAAATTAAAAAGGAGTTTTGTTGGAACATTTTCAAGCTCAGTGAAAGGCAGGAATTCTCAATCATCTCATCCTTCAGGGGACAAGATATAGACAGGGATGGAGCATGAGAGGAGTAAGCAAATTAGATAAGAGATGTACAAAGGACTTGATAGAGAAGTTTATGGCTGTGAAGAGTATGACAAAACCCGAAGCCTCCTGGTGCTTTACTCTGTCCCGTTGCCTATGAAATTAACAGCCAGTAAATTTGAATCTAATAAAAAGGCTGTTTGTCTTCCCTCTGTGTAGAGCTGCCTGTATAATTCGTTATCATCTGGAGTCAGACCTTGCAGTTAGGTTGGTGAAAGGGCTGGATAACTTTATGACCAATATTGACGGAACGTGTAGGTTGTCAAACCTCTGCCCCCAAGCGTCAACCGTGGGTCGCTAGAAGCTGTGACACGGCCGAGAAGAAGGTTCCATCTGTTCATGTCCTGCTCCTACACCCTCCTCCAAAGCGTCACCCCCAGCGGAGGCTGAGGCGGGTGTTAGATGAGCTGAGGCTCTGCTTTGATCCAGGACCACTGGTAGGAGATGAGCTGGTTGCAGCAGGAGGTCACCGATGAGCTGATCCGCACAAGAAACTTTTATTATCTTACAGAAGGGCTGTCTTGACGTGCTGTGGCAGCAGAGGGGTTGCACCAGCCAGGATGTATTGCCAGCCCGATGCAGGATTGTGCAGTTTCTCTTTTTTTTCTCTAATAGGAATTGATTTTGATTCCCAGGCAGCTCAACCAATTACAAGAAGGCTGAGGAGTCTTCATCAAAACATGTTACATTTAAGAAGGTGTTAGCAAGGAAAAAAAAACACCCTGATTTTATTTTTGTTCACGTTGCTCAACATTTACTGAAAGGATGGTATCTATTTTTTATGTAACCCTTAGCCAAAAAAAAAAACCAACCTGGAAAACAAACAACCCCTCCAGCAGTCAAGTGCCCTTAAAACAAACAGTCAATTGTCCCAGTTCATGAAAAAGAAAACAGTGAGGGTTTATTTTTTTTTTTTTCAATTGATGCTATATTGAAAAAAAATTATTTTATCTTCTCTTCCAATTCTAACAGTCTTTTAAAAAGTCAGGCTTTAATCTCTGTACAATTCTCCTTTCATGTAAGCCACCATCTAGTCAAATTTTGAACTTTGCTTTGAAGGCTCAGGAGATGCCAGCACTGTCACGCTGGAGCAGGGGGCCTGGGACAGCTGTGGGTTCCAGGGGATTCCCCAAAGGCCCAATGACTAAAGCTGGGTGAATAATTTCTTGAATTCTTCAACAGTTTTAATAACTGAAAAAAGAGCTGTTTCAAGTTGAAGAGATTTTTTTTTTTTCCCCCTGAATCTTTTTCTTACAGATTGAGGTACTGTTTTCATTTATTGTAGGTAAAATGCAAGGACATTTGTAAGCGAAACAAAACAGTTCTTTGAACTAAGAAAAAGTAAACAGTTTTCCCTGTAAAAAGTCACACTGAATCCTTTATACTCTGCCACATTTTCTTTCTCACTGCAACTTAGTGAAACAGCAACGAAGACCTTTTGCTCTCCCCAAATCTGCATTTTAGGCATTGCATCAGTTCTGTAGCTGTTGACAGCAAAAATTCAAAAATAGGACTGTACCAGAGAAATCTGTTGATTATGTGTACACGGGCCTCTTTGCCACTGGGTGTGTGGACACAGATCTGAGATACTGCAAATGCTGATTTATTTTCCAGACTGTTGCTGGAATTGTCCAGGACTGCAGAGGAAGGAAGCTGGTGGCATCCTGACCTGGGCACTGGAAATTACATAAAGGAGTTGGGAGTTTGCAGAGCAGGTTTTCCAAGGACAGTCTAATCACACTATAATCACTTTTAATATGCAACTAATTGCTAATCAGATTGAATTAACCAACCAATTTAGATAGGCTGGTTTGCCTGTGTTTGTCCCATGAGTTAAACCCCAAGTTTTGTGTTTTGGAGAAAACCTTTGTGGGTTGCTCAGTTTAGTGTAAATCTCCCTGCCTGTGTCACTCAAACATGGCTCTTGATGGCAAAGAAAGTTCACTTCCATCCTCTTGGTTGTCACCTCGCTTGTCTGAATTATCTTTGTGGGTTTGGTTTGGTTTTGGTTTGGTTTGGTTTAATTTTTTTGTTCCCCCTCTGTAGGCTACGTGTCCTGGTTTTTATATTCAGAGCTGTTTGGGCAACATTTTTCTTACTTCCCAGTGGTTAAAACAGTTTCCTTTCTTTATAAAGAGCTGTGGGGAGAAAATGATAGTCAGCTATTTTATCATGAATGTCACTAATGAATTAATTTCCCTTCACCTTTTTACTATCTTTGCTTATTTGAAAAATAAAATATTTGCGGGTCTGATGTTGGTTTCACTTAAGCTGGTGCAAAATCAGGAGTTGCCTCCATTAATGCCAGCAGTGATGTAAAGTTTGAGATTGAAACAAGAACCTACATGGCATTTATAGTCCTATCAGTGGGGTGCTGTTCAGCTTTGTTTCTCTTCTGTATTGAACCGAAAGCCATGAAGACAACTTGCCTTAAATAATTTGTAAAGGTATTTTTAAGGGAACGCAGAATAAAAAGCAAGCAGCCTTACTGAGTCTCTTTATTTGAAATTCAAGAATGTCAGCAGCCAACGAACCTTGCTTTATAACTTAAAGATAGAAGTGCTAAGAAGAGAATTACTTTGAATATTTTAAGTACAGCTGACCAGCTTTGTATTTATATATATAAGCTATTTTTTTATCACTCTGGCAATAGGAAGGTGTTATAAAGGAAAAGTAAAATTTTTTGATGCTCACTGTGAGGCTTTCTTGAGCCACTAGAATGGCACACAGCAGTGTTTTTGGTTTCAGAGAGTTAAAAGTCTTGAGCCAGACCTTGCTCAAAAAATGAAAGAGGGCAAAAATCATAGCATTTGTAAACAAATATTTAGATTTCTTAATTTTTGTCTGGAGTCATGAGGATGATTCCAAATTAGCCTTCTGATTTCTTTTTCCTGAAATCTAAAGATCCAGAAACTTCATTATGATTTACTTATTTCACTGTGAAAATAGAGAATTTCAGATCATGTGGCTTCCAGAAATGGAACATAAATATCCACCATTAGCTATGGGTTTCGTGATAAAAGTATTAGTTTGGCATTATAGCTACCTAGCCGTAAATGATTCTCACACTTCCTACCTTGTTAATCATGTTCTCTTTCAGGGTAGGATGTCTCCATAAAAACACACTTTGCAAGTCTCTGTGTTCTCCCAGGGGAGCAAAACGAGCATCCCCAAGCTTGAGCTTTTAAGAAACCTGCTCCATGTTATCATACTCAGCAATGTTTTGAAAGAGCAAATGATGAGTTGGTGGAGAGACAGGACAAGACAGACAATCGATGTCTCATCTGCTCAAACAAGGTTACACGTTCCATCTCCGGTTAAAGCAAATTCAGCTAATTAATTCAACTTCCAAGATGGACCTCGTGTTGAAATATTCCAGCTGAAACATGTCTGTCAGGTTAAAGGAACTGTATCTGTTATCTCGTTTCCCTTCTCTGAACAAGGGAAAACCCTGATCAGACTGCGGAGAAGCTGTGCTGGACATGGAGGATTTTTCAGAGCTGTTCACACTTTGTGGTTTCTCTTCAGGAGCCTCCCCAGTCTTTGTGTCTTTTGCAACAAAAATCATCCAAATCTGAAAGGCTTTTTCAGATCTGTGGGTCTGACCTGGGGAATAATTAGCAGAAAATTCAGGTTGTGGCTAGCTCGGTTCTGACAGAAGAGCCAGCTCAGCGGTTCAAAGACCCCGTTCATCAGATGGTTCATGTCTAGAGCAGACACACAGCCCTGGAGAAGGCCCTTGGGTCCACAGCTGTTGAAAAATGTTAGTAACGAGAGCTGAAGGGTTTTTCTGGGATGTGCTAAAGGCCACCCTCAGCCAGCGTGGATGCAGATGGTCATCCAGGTTGGGGAGGAGAAGGCAGGTGGATATAATGCTTATTACATCTCTCCCCTACATGTAGTTAGTTGTAAACTGCAGCATCTGAGCCACCCTAGACTGATGAGTCAGTCTGCTCTGGCAGTGCTTTTTCTTGCTCAGTGCTTCACAATTGACGAAATTAAACTTAATTTAAAAAAAACCCCGAACCTATGTCTGTTATCAATGTAAAAATATATCAAACTCATGCACTAACAGTACAGACTGAAGGCAGACGCAGTAAAAGGAACAGACATCAGAGGCTGGAGGCAGAGGAGATGAAAGTTCCACAAAAAGTGGTGTCTATAAAGTGGGTTGATTTCCCCCCCTGCCCTGATGTCCAAAGAGATTAAAAAGAGAACAGGATGTGATTTGAGGTATGAGACTGACTGTACTGAAGACATGATCATGGTGGGGACAGGTGGAGAGCAACTCAAAGAGCAGCAAACACAAGGAATGCGAGTACAGCCACAGCCTGTGCTAGGGAAGACGGGGAGGACACTACCCATGGGGACATCATCAGCCCGAGTTTCTTGAAGAGACAAGTCTGGTCTTGTCTTGAAGAGCCAAGTCTGCCGTGAGAGATGGCATTACACTGCTGTCTGGGTTTATAAAGACTGAATAAGATGAGAGGAATGAGAAGAAGGAGGAAGGAGGGCAGTAATATATGTGCATGTATTCAGGGGTGATTTTTTTCAATATCTAGTTCTTGTGATTGCAGAGAAGAGCTTGGTAATATGACCCAAAGTGCTTAAGACAGTGCATATTCTTATCTCGTGGTTTGGGAATTCAGAGCTTTAAAAGACTCAATTTAACAAATTACGAGAGGACTGAAGGAACTTTTTTCCCACAGAAGAGGGCACTTGAAACTATGTCATAAGCTGAACACTGTGCTTTGGGGGATAGTTTGCTGTTATGCTACTGTTGAATATTACATTCTTTTCCAGGTAATTTTGGGTTTCTAGAGATTACAGTCCCAGTAACACAATAGGAAATTAATGGTTTATTCATTATACAGATCGGTGTAATTCTAGACCCAGGGATACGGTCTCCCTGGAATACATTATAGCTCTTCACAGCGCAGGGAGAGCTGCAGGCTTGCTGTTATCCCTATTTCATCCGCAACGTGAGACCCAGGTCTTTGCAGCAGCTGATTCAAATATAATGAATCTCAGGAGACTCAGATCTGACTTTGGCAAGGGTAATGTGTAGGATTACTCTGAAGGCTTCCTTGGAAATTCATTCTTTGACAGAAAATAAGGATCAACATCAAATCTGGAATGAAAGTGTCTACCTTCCACTCTAGGTGAAACACTTGACTTGGAACATGCATGACATTGCAATAAACGTGCCTCATGTTCCTTTTCCTTAAAGACCAGCCTTCCTAGTTGGATTTCCTGCAGTGCACAGATGCCCATGGTGATATCTCTGGCCAGGAAGCTCAGCCTGTAGAAAGAAATGAGTGTGTAAATCATGGCAAGTCCAAACTAACAGTTTTGATGTGACAAAGCTCCTGGGTCTTGTGATGTCTGAACCCATGCACCAAATCTCAGGACATAATTGTTGGAGTTTTCTCTGGGTTGCAGATGGGCCCTGAAATTCTTCCAAGAGCTGGTGATATTTCAAGATACTTCTTAAGATAATTCAGCACATACTGTTAGATGAGAACCAGAAATGGGAGGGAAAAAAATGCTGGTAGTGTTGAGTCCTATCCAAGCCAAAGGCTAACGGAAGAGACCTTTGTATCATATAAACATATCTTAAGTATACGGTAGGCAAATATTCCCTTGCTGTATGGACCCCAGCTGCTCTCAACACATTCATCCAGTGATTATCTAAGATTTTCAAATTTACATCTTTGAGATAAGATGTAGTTCCCATGCTTTAAATTCTCTGTTTCAAGTATCATCACTCCCACTTGACAGAATTATTAACCTAGGTTAATATTATAGCTGCTGAGACAAAGAGCAAAACAATGAGATTATAACAAATTATGAATGTTGGATGAATCACGAAAATTCATCCCTGCCCTAATAAAACATGGGGGGAAACACAATTAAGTTTAATAACTCTAGCGGGTGAGAATCAAAGTTATGAAGAACTATTTATCATGGAGATCCTGACAGTAAATAGAAAATAAAATAATATCCATGCTCCATAAGAACGGGGTACTTTATCTGTTTGTTATTAAATCACCCATCCTCAACCTTGTTCATTGCTTACCCATGATTTTGATGGATGGTGACCCATAACCTGCCATTCAAGATGCTGTGAAATTATTCCAACCCTAGCAAATACAGGGAGTTATATTTGAAATTACTGGGTTAAATCCCTCACTGAAGACTACATCCCTGAAACCTTGCTCTGTGTTGACTTTATCATTATACACTCAGATAGCTTCATGCTTAACAGGTAATATGAATGCTGGATTTAATCCAGTACATCCATACTGTCAACTTAACCAAGAGTGAGGATTTGGGGTAGAATCTCAATTATCCTTCTCAGCATCCAAGGCTTCTGGAGGATTCCCCAGAGCATGGTGCATCCTCAGATGATGACCACTGAGACCCCTCTGATCAGATATAGGTGCCTCCACTGTTCCCTGGTCCCCTCTTTTTCCGTGGGGAATATAGGCACCTTCTAATGCAAATCACCCAGATGGATGAATTATGCCTTCCCCAGAGCTGTGTGTGTCTACTGCTAATGGAACAGAAAACGTGTCTCGCTGGGGTGTGGGTGTTGACCTTGTAGCTGTCTACTCTTTTAAGTGGTGTTAATCCCATCCTTTGTGCTTTTTCCTGTAGACCCCTTTGGGCAATAGTTGTATGAACGTGTGGTTAGGGCAATCTTCCCTGTGATGTCCAGTGATTGTGTCGGAGCCCTTGAGACAAATGGTGTGAGTTACTTCAGGAGGATTTGAATGACGCAAGAAATTGTGTTCATATTCTTCTAATAAAATGGTTAGAAAGGTGTTGATGTGACTTAGAGCTACTTTACAATCCCTCAGTACTGAGCTCCCTTCTGCTGAACTCAGGACTCCAACAGTGATCAAATAGCAAAAGTTTGAAGGATTGGACACTTCAGCATGGACTACTGGCTTTGCCTTTGCCGTAGAGCCAGTAAATTCCATAGGGAATTCTCAAATTCATTATCCTTCTTGCAGATCAGGACTTCTTACAGCTGTAGAAGAGCTGAAGGGCTTCAAATATTGTCAAGGAGTTACCAGCATCCTAAATTGGGGCTGGAGGCAGGGGGAAAAAAATCTCATTGTGGGATGAACAAAAGAGCCTGGATGCGAAAGTGAACCCCTCCTGCACGGTGCTGAGCTGCTGTCCTGTGCAAAAACCACGGAGCTGCTTCCCACATCATGAGATTCACACAGTGACTCAATAATAAGCCAAGTAGAGAAGCCTGCGTAGCACAGTAACTGGTTTCTTTCTCATACAGCTGTTCTCAGGGATTTTAAACTGGGAGATTTGTCAGTCGTCCTCTGAATCTGAATTTTCCTCTCCATTTGGTACTTGCAGCTCCCTTTAATAAAGAAGAGCCAGTTAAAAACATCCAGAGCTGTGACTTGAAAAGATATGTTCCCTCAACAGGCGTTGCTATTGATCCGATCGGAGTAGCCAGCCACTGCCTCTTTGGAGAGAAGCCTCTGGCTGCAGTGATCTGTGTTGCCATTAAACTTCCAGCTGTGCACGAATGGAAAGTGGGATCTGCCCCACTTGTTTCATGCTCTGTTTTCACAGCTCTAGCTGTTTCCAGAAATTGCATGGGCACACAATGGCAAAAGCCCTACTGCGTCGAAGTCAGGGATGCCACAGAAATCAGGATTTCATCAGCATTGCTTGGTTCACCTGAACTCCTGGAGAGTCCCTGGAATAATTCAGGCCATTTAGGAAACCTGTGCGTTTACGTAGTCCCCGTAAGCTCTGTACGCATCGACTAAAGAAAAAAATCCCTTCTGCCTCCCCTGCGCTGGCACCCTGTCTGCTGTAATTTGACCGTTAGGTGTTCTCCATTTGAACGTTCAAGATGCTGCTGGGGACTCAGTGCACCACCTGCCAGTGTCCCAGGTCACCAGCTGTGCTGGTACCCCTAACTGTGCCATTCTTTTCCGTGCCAGGTTGTCCTTAGTGCTGTGCCAAGACATTGTGCAACCGTTTCTGCGCTGGTACTGAGCAAACAAGGGGCAATGGCTTTAAACTGAAAGAGGGGAGATTTTGATGAGATCTAAGGAAGAAATTCTTCCCTCTGAGGGTGCTGAGGCCCTGGACCAGGTTTCCCAGAGGAGTTGTGGCGGCCGCATCCCTGGAAGTGTTCAAGGCCAGGTTGGATGAGGCTTCGAGAAACCTGGTGTAGTGGAAGGTGTCCCTGCCCATGGCAGGGGGGTTGGAACTGTGTGATCTTTGAGGTCCCTTCCAACCCAAACCATTCCATGATTCTATGATTCTATGAAATAGAGATGCAAACCAGTCCTGCCCTGAGGTAGAGAGAGGCAGTGGCATGCCAGAAGAAGACAGGGCTCTTTGAAACTGGGGGATGTTCTGTATTCGTATTATTCCATATGCTTTCAGATCACCACAGATGCCTTTGTACCAGGGCAGCGATTTAAAACAGCCCTGAGTGGTGTTGTAGCTTGCCAGGTCCCAGCAACTGCTGAATATGGAAGAGCAACTGTTCCTTCATCCTAGAGCAGAGGAGGAAATCTGCCCCTGAACAAAGTTTGCCTTGAACTCTGCTTCCCCTGTTTTATACTTCATCTGGGGTTTTGGTTGTTGGTTTGTTTGCCTTGTTCCCCCCCCCCCCCTTTGCACACTAAATGTTTAATGAGTGCTCTAAGCGTTCAGGCATCATGAAGTTTCAAAAGTTCTTATGTTCGATGCATTTAAAACCCAAATCAAATGAAAAAAAAAAATTACCGCCGGAAGGCAAATCCATTTCACTCCGTCATAAATGGCCAGCGTGACATGCAGAACAAAGGGGCTTGATGAGTGGAGCAGTTGAGAAATGAGCAGCAGGGAGATCTTATTTGTGGGAGTCACAGATGGAAGAAATAATTTACTTGTATTCTGATTAACAACAACAGTAACAGAAGCTGCACACGCAGCTTTTGCTGTGCCTGCCCTCCCATCCCAGAACAGAGTAACTCTTGGTAGTATTTCATTGCTCAGTCAGCAGTTCCTGGAAACTTGGCCCACCTCAACGTCAAGGACTTCAGACCTGACTGTGACCCAAAGAGAGTGAACACAGCTGCGAACTTTTACATCCTCCATCTTCTGGACAGTGACACATTTGTCTGAGCGAGGTTACCCGAGGTATGTGTGGGTGAGATGTGTAGATGGCTAAATGTCTCTGCTGGACGAGGAAGTCGTTGCTTAGACTTGGCTTGCAGAAGCCTGTCTGTCTCCCAGCAGAAAATAGCTCCTTGGAAAGATCAGGGATTCCATAGCACAGTCTGTCGGGAGCAGCCAGGGCGCTCACTCTCCTACTGATATTTTCTGGGGCTAATTGTCGTGTCAGAGGCAGTAGTGATAAAGCTGGGTGGGCACAGTTTTGATTTATTTTTTTCCTTGAATGGACAGCAGTAGCTCTGCTCCACTGTGTTTTTGCAGCCATCTCCAGGATGGAAGCGGCCTCCGTTGTCCTTCCAGGATTATATATTGAGCTTCATTTCTCCCTGTGACAGGTCTTCACCCTGTGCAGGCTGAGAACTGCTCTTCTGTACAGCACCCGCTGTCCTTGGTTTGGAGAAGGCTTTGAATACCTTTGCAGAATCAATGGCAAAAGCCATTTGGAGAGAGAGGAAACTCTCCTCAGAAACGCCAGCTGAGCGAGACGGGTGCCTGAGCACCATTGTGAATGTGATCCTTGGCTCCGAGCAGGTTGTTATTGCTCGCTGCTCTTGTCACATGGGCTCAAATCGATTGCCAGACACGCAGCTGTGGTTGTTGGGGTAAATATCCTACATCACTTTCTTCGCAGCAAATGGAGCTTTGTCCTCAGGCTGGAGATCTCTATTGTTTGAGATACTTCTGTCTGGCACTTCATCCCTCATTTGATGGATATCTCTAGATATTACTTCTCCTTGCCTTTGTAGCAATTTCTTTCATGCTTCTTTGCAAATAAAGACTGTATATTTATAACCTAATAGCCTCGCTTGGCGTGGGAGACTATTAAGGAGTGACATCTTCTTTCATTTTTGGTCTCTTGCTCCTGTCAGAGAAGAAACAAGTGAGCTGGGAGGAAGTCCTTGAGTTTCGTGGTGCTGGTAATCAGTAATGATTTCTCCAGGTTATCTCTGATAGCTGTGCATCTCTTAGGAGGACAGGTTAAGAGCGCCTCTGACACGACAGTGAAATGAGTTGTGTACTGCTGCGAAGACTTTCTTTGCACAAGTTTGAACATTTTACACCTGATTCATTTCTGCATGCCCAGGATGAGCAGTAATGATGAGCTTTTCCCACTAAATCTTGATTAGGTTTCTCTCTCCACATTGCCTCTGAGTAATCAATGAATCATTTTCTCCTTCCTTACCTGTGTCCATGTATTTTGGAAGTTGCTGAGCAACAAAGTAGAGACGTTTGGGAAGGAGCATATGGAATTCCTCTACTGATAGCAACAGGGGCTAAAAGCACTATTTTCTGGAGGACCCTTCTCTGCCATTGTTAATATTGCTGCAGGCTAATTCCCCTGCTGACAGTCCACTGGCTTTCGAAAGCCTTGAAGACTTTGGATCATAAATTTGCCCTGTCAAATGTTCTGTGGCAGATGCAGAGATCTGAAGAATTTGTGTCGCTGGGCAAGGTGGCTCACAGACCTCGGGGTACAGGGGTTCTGCTGGGAGATGCGTGATGTGACCTCTGCACGTTCCCTCTTTCAGCAGCTGTGTTTGACATCCCGAAAAACAGCAGGGCTGCATGTTTCCTGGATTTGTTTTAAGCCATATTGTACAAAGTCCTTTAAGTTCAAACCACTTACCACTAAATCTGACAATATTTTCACTCTCCCTTTTGTCTGTGGTTGATCAGTGAAGCTTTCTCTCTCCTTTTCTGCATTCATACAGTTTGGAACAGCAGACATATAGGAAAGGAATCAAGGAAAACTATTCTAACAGCAATATTTCAGAAAATCCAGATATCCAAAATTGCTAAAACATTGCCCAGAACATCAAAACTGTGTGTTTTGACACATTGTCCAATTGTGTGTTAGAGTTTCAGTATCAATCTCTTAAACACTTATTAAAATGAATGTGATACAAAGGTCAGTGAACGAAATACAAAGTCTAACAGACATGAAATACCTTCAATATAAACCAAAAACATGTGAAATAACTTAAATGTACTTTGTATCCAAGCAGTGCTTGTAGTTATGCCAGGTTCGGTGGGGTCACCGCTATTCAATCGCAGGGAAGCGACTAATAATTTTTTTGTTTCTAGTGAAAAGTCTGCTCAGTCCCATTTCTATTGAATACCTACTTACCTTGACAAGGGACTGTCAGAATTGCAGCACTTTTGAGAAAGTTCTTTGCAAACTTAGGACAAATAAATAAAAGACTTGCACAGAAGCAGCAGGGCTCTGCAGGCAGAGAAGCGTAACCAAGGTGAGCAGGATTGTCTCCCAGAAAACACGGTCTCATCCTGAGCGGAATCTATAAAATGACACCCGGAGCTTCAGAGTGGTTAGAGCTGTGCTCAGAGAAACCACTCCTCTCCCAGCTCTGATGCTTCTCCAAGGGATGCATAAAGCCAGGAGCAATTGTGGAGAAGGAGGCAACCTTTCCAAACACATTGCTACCTACAAGGGACTGAATGAAGAGGCAAACTGAATCAAGGATAGAATCAAGAAAAACCAGCCTGCTGGCCCTCTTCCCTTAAAACCCACGCTGTTTTTTTTTTATCCCTTGGGGATGAGCTGAGCATAAAATGTTCTTCACACCTTGTCGAGGTTCTAGCTGTCATTTCAGACCTCAGAATATCTGTACCTTTGCCCAGGTCCCATTTCCACAGATGGATAACCACCAAGCTGCAGTGAGCCCTTCCGTGTTATCTGCTTCCATGGGCTGGTGATCATGACCATGACCTCAGCCAAACTTTGTTAACCTCCATACAGTTATTGAGCAACGTGAGACTCAACATCAGCTAATCATCCCCTGTTCCCCCAGGTTCTCGAGGTGATTCAAAAATTTTGCTGAATTTTGTGACGTTGCAGCCTTACAATGCACCTTACCGAAGTAAGTCCCAAGCTTCCATGGGGATGTGTGTATCTGCTTCCGTCAGGACAGCACAGATTTATTAGAGGCAGTGCTTTCCTCGGCGCAAAGCGGAGGTGGCAGCAGCACACAATGGCCAAGAGGAAGGTGGGGAAGCTCACACACTATTCACAAAGGTAATTTTAAACAAATTTTTAACAAGGGATAGGGTAGAAAGATCCTCAGGCACCTTTTTGCTTTGTGTAATCTCAGGAGACGAGGCACAAACCTCTTCTGAGTACATTGCATTAAACCGTGAACCAGTGCCTACAAAGCCGCATCATGATTTCCTTTATGTCTTTTTTCCTCCCTTTCTCAAATTAGAATTATCTAGAGAAGCTGTAACCTTAAGCAAAACTTAAGCATTTAAGTGCTTCATCAGACAGGAGGATGGAGTCCCAGAGGATGCCACAAGGAGAGAATCTTATTAAAGCAAATACTCTGTCCCTACAAGAGTGCTTGCTCTGTAGTAAATTCCTCTCCTAAGCACACTACAGCAAGCTCGTGGTTGTTTCCTAATCATAGAGCAGAAATTTTCCCTAACACACCTTCCAAAATACACTCTTATCTCTTATTTTTTCTACACCCACAGCTTTTAAATCAAATGCTTGTCATTGTCTTTCCTTTTTGGTGCTTTTTGGGTTTTTTGAGTCTTTAGGATGTATTGAGATTCCTTCCAACTTTATTTATAGCCACAGGAACTAGAAATTTAATTTCTTGGCTGTGCTATGACTTGCATATAATCACAGGACTCTGAAATATGATGCTTTAAAGGCCCTCACCAGCTATTACAAAACAGGCAAAAACTGGTTGTTTTTTTTGTTATTGTTGTTGATTGACCACAACTTCCCTGTGTGTTAGTGAGTCCTCCCATCGCTTCCTAGAGGACTCCTTAAAATGGGCTGTTTTGGAGTCACGGCACTTCTGGGGACATTGGCCCATTGAAAGTCACATCACGTGAAGGTTGTCCATCCCAGAGGGAACGTGTTTCAGCAGGCTCAGCCTCGCAGGAGGGCGTCAGAATTGGTTCCTACCCCTTAGAATTTGGCTAGAGGGAAATCGTGGGAAATATTTAGTGCTGTATTTTTACCCTTGTTTGCATCAAACTGAGCTGAATTATAGAAGCAATGTGAAAACCAGGCAGTTGTTATTCTACTCCACCCATTGAGTACAACAGCAACTTTTCCCATTAACTCTTTAAAACCTCTGCTGACTTTTCAGAACAGCTTCTATATTTATCAATCATTTTTTCCAATTTTTCATTATTGCTTTGTCCCTTCAATAAAGAAGGATGAAAATTAAAACACATAAAAACTTCAGTTTCTGCGGTATGGATCTGTTGGTAGATAAAAACCTGCTACAAATCATTACTTGAAGATGCAGTTTGAGATGCTGTTGTGAAGATGCCACGGTGACATTGAAGCACAGACACTTAATGGGATTTTCTGTCTAGCACAGATAACTAGATACCAGCTAACCAGCCGTCTACCCAGCTCTGGATGTATCACAGGACAGCTGAAAACTCTGACTTTCCAGAAGAGCTTCCATTTAGGAAGTGTAAATGAGATGAAATCCTGCTCAGAGGAATCTCCAAGGGCCCTTTGTCCCTCCAGCTAAATTCCTCATCTTCTTCCCCATCTGTAACCTGAGCAGAAGGCTTCTGTTAGCACCTGGCTGCCCTTTTTTTAAGAATGCTTTGAAATCTCTAGCAGAATTGTTCTAGGGATGAACTCGTGTAGAAATCCATCCTCTGGGTGGTATGGCTCAATAAAACCCAGAAAACTTGCATTTAATTTGATTTTTTTTTCCCTTATACACACATTTTTGTCAACATCAGTGCTGAACTGAAGTTCTTCAGTCTCTGTCTTCATCTCCCTCAACCTTTCCCCAGTGTTATTTCTTTTCCTGGTCTGATTTGTATATGGAGGCTCCACAGGGAGAAGTAATAGCTCTTTTGGGACAGAAAAGAGGCATTTTAAAATGATGGAGCATCCATTGCTGTGATTGGCAGGGTGTGTTTCAGTGTTTGGCAATACAGACTATAATCTCTTATTTGATTTCATCCTCCGCTTTCAGATAACAGGAAATCATAGAAGCCACTTAGCTTTAACTGCAGAAGAGCAGCCAGACATCTCTCCAATCAAGAAACACATGCCAGACCTGCACTCGTTGGCTTTCTTAACAGAACGCTACGCAAGATTTTAAAATGTAGGTTTTGGTGTGTTAATTACGCCGTTTATCTGAAACGGTGCATAAAAATGTACTTGTATAAGTGTATGGATACATATCTCACCATGATAGTCGTATTTAGAGAAAATGAATTAAGGAGAAAACACTGAAGACCTGTGCTGCTGTCTGAACGCTGTGATGAGTGCTATCAACAGTAGCTGTAGATGAATCGTGCTTTGCAGATCACAGGTTCACTGACTGGCAAAGGGCCACAGCAAACCTTCTGGCCAGGGTGGTCACACATCCAGAGTCCTGTTTAACGGCATGGGTTGGACAGGGCTACCTGGGGGTCCAGACTCCAGGCTCCAGGTCGGCAGAGGTAGAAACGGGTGCTTTGCAGGGCACGACTGGAAGCTGCTTTTGAAGCAAAGGCAACAGGCTGGGGGGCCCTCTTCAATGTCAAACGGGTGGCACAGGCTGGCAGCAGCAGCTTCTATCCGACGCTGTGACGGGGCAGGTTTCACCTGAATATAATGTATTATTTTACTTTTTTTACCTGAACATTAGTGGTCCTGAATAAAACTGGGGATCCTGGAGTGCTGAGCCTGGTGTGAATATAGTGTAGCGAGGAGCTACTGCCTGCAGGAGCTTGGACTTTAATGAAGGCAGCAAAGGCAGAGAGGAGGCAAGGTGATGCTCTGCGGATCCCACAGCAGGGCAGCGGCAGGGCTGGCTTTTGAACTGGTCCTCCTTTCCTCCCAGTGCCCGTCTCATACAGGGTGACATTCCCACTCTTACCTGGCAGATTAAACCTCTCTGAAAGAGCTCTGAGCTAACGAGCGACATCATAAAGGGATGTGAGCGTCTGTAGCTGAAATTCATTCTGGCTGAAGGCTGTGCTGTTCTGAATTTCTCTCTCTAAAACCTGTAAACTAAACTCTCTGCCCTTGAAGGCCGGCCCTGAGGCTCACCAACATCACAAGATGCCCTTCAGTTCATGATCCAGGCACTGACAGAGGCGCACAGGATTAAATTTGAACAATTTGGTTCGATATAGCACAGTTACAGTAATTGTTAGGAAATACAGTTATAATCCAAGCAGGATTTCAGTGGCTGGGTCTCATGTGAGCTACGGGATAAAAGTCGTGCAGTGAGAACGAGAGTGGAAGAACTTAAATAACATCAGCACTAATAAAATAAGGAATTAGTTTGCCTTTCCACCTTCCATTCTCTAAAAAAGAAATGCTCACATTGAACCAGCACACTCCCCTGAATCCTGCAGAAGTGTAGGAAATAGGCACATATAAGAAGTTTAATATCACGGCTCTGTTCCCTGCTGTGAGCATTGTTTGTGCTGCCTGTATCAGGAGACTGGGCTTTCTCTATCTGTAGGCAAAGAGAAAAATACTTTCTTCAGCAGCTGACTTAGAGTATTTGAGTAAATCATGCGTGAATCTGATATTGCTAGCCGAGATTTGTAGACTTCTGTGGTTTTGGACAATTACATCAAAGTAAAAAAAAAAAAAAATCTGCTTTTTTGGTGATTCTCTTATTCAGTCGAACCACCAACCGTTTGAGGTCCATCCATCACAGCAGCGTGCTCCATTCAGATAATCATGCAATGCAAGAAGGAACTATTTGAGCTATAAATCTGAAAATGTGGGCTAGGTAATATGATCTGCAGGTAAATTAAACTTGCTTTGAATAGCTGAGCTGTACATAATAATAAATGCTGGATAAGGATGGGTGAACAATAAGAAATAAGCAGCCAAAGCTCTTTCTGGAAACTCCAGTGAAAGAAGTTTTCTCCCTTGCTTCTGAGATAAGCAGCAAATTAAAACAAGGGAAATTCAGCTGTTCCCAATAATCAGGTGAGGGCTGTTGCTGGAGGAGAGGGTATAAGTACCTCCACCCAGGGCAGCCCCAGGCTCTGAGCTGGAGGAGAGGAGACAGGCTGTTTGTTGGGGCTTTGTTCTGGAGGTGGGCTTTGGAAAACTGTTCCAGTGTCCCCTTTTTAAGGAAGGTAGGAGTTTCAGTCTGACTGTGTGACCTGTGTATGTGCTACAGCAGAGGAAGGACCTCAAACCTTCTGCTGGAGAGCTAAGGTAAGGAGAGAGCTGCTGGGCCCTGAGCTTGGGTGGTTCCTCCTTTGGCTTCAGGCTTTAAGGAAGCTTCTAGATGATTCATGCTACTGGAAGAAATCTTCATATGGGGTTTAAGTTCTTTTAGAAAGGCTGGTTGCTCTAATAACAGAGGAACCTTGATTAGAGATGTTGGGAAGGGGCAATTGCTACAGAACTACTTCAAGTTGCAATTGCTGGAGAGTTGAAAATAACGGCAGCAGATGGTGAGGGTGCAGATATAAATACTGAGTCTGGCAGGCAGTTTCAGAGCTAAAACACTTTCTAGTCACCTAGCTAAAAATGGTCTTGTGGGAATGAGATGCTTCTAGGAAGCATCAGCTCCTAAGGGAACAGCAAGAGGCAGCCCTCCAGCCCCGCAGGGGTGCTTGGGTGAGTATGGTCATGTTGACTGCTTGTCCCTTTGTGATCTTTACCCAAAACCTGATTTCTGCTTAGCCTGTCTGGAGGAGGGGAAAAAAGCGTGTCACTCCAGTGTAAGTGGAGAGACAAGGTACATAAGTCCCAGCTCACATGGGGTTTTGAAATTTAGGGTCATCTGCCCTCAGGGCAGCACTGGAATTTTTTTGCCATAGCTGTACAGCTCTTCTGGGGTTCTGTGTGTACCACTAGGATGTAGACTCCTGTTTTTTTGGCAATGTGAAGTGGAAAGCTGTGCCCCTGAAATAATCCTGTAAATCCTGAACTCCTGGAGAGCTTTGCACCAGAGGAGCCCTGCTGCCAGCAGGGGACAAACCTGAAGCAAACAGACAAAAACCCTGTTAGCACAAGGTCCTTTTCACTGGGTATGTTTTACCTTGTTTTTGTTCAGGGATATTAGCACATAGGAAGGCTTTTTATTTTACAGATCAGCTGATGCCTGGTAACTTGTTAAGCTACAGTAACTCTGTTTCATATCTGAGCCTTTGTGTTGCTTGAACATTTTTTGAGACCAACAGCAGGTCATGGGGAAGTGATAATGGCATTCACATGGTGCAGTGCACGCTCTGCAAGTGTGAAGTTCAGATTCAGCAGCTGTAACCCTAATCTTGTAATAAAAGGCACCTGGACATCAAGCAGTCTTTTGGCTTCAAATTGCAGTGCTGCAATAAAGATGCCAATTTAGCCCTGGTGAAACAGTTTTGCTTATCACAATACTTATAGTATTCCCTGCAGCTGCTTATAGAAAACAGCAAGTCAATGGATAATATTATTGTGTGATGGTAACTAACAATTCAACAAAAAAGATCTCCTCTGTGGAGAATTCGAATACTTTGTGAGATTTTGGGTCTTTTTATCCTATGGAATTGTCCCTGAGAACATGTGTCATCTGTGAATGTCTTCTATGTAGGAGGAAGGAAAAAAAAAAACCTGAAATGTACAATACAACTCCATTTCCCTACTTCTTTTGGGATAAGGTAAAGATAAGAAGGTTATTTCTACCTGCTGGTTTCCTAGCTAGAAGGTGGAGTATCAGATGTAGCAATAATTTCAGGTATTGTGTTAGTGGTATGTTTAAATTCCTCTTGTTGGCTATTGGATTTGTACCACATTTTCCTGGAAAATACTGGTGTGCAAAGTCAGACAGCAAGTGCTATTCCCTGGAAAAGGATTTTGCTTGTGGAGGAGCTGCTTTCAAAATTTCTGGGTTAGGGTAAAATGATGGAGTGTCTCAGTTGCTGCACAAATGCAAAGTATTCTGGGTGTGAACTGTTGTGATAATTAATGGTTTCCGTGAAGACAAGCCAGGGCTGAGGCTGAAATGGAGGAAGAAACTTTTCTACCAATAGGAGAAAGGACAGCAAGGAAAAGGTGTAGCCTAAGGGGGGTCTTTAACTGCAGCTTTGGGACTGAGCTGAGAGTCCAGCCCTCAAGCCAGTGCACATCCAACATGCAAATGTGAGCCTGTCCTGTTCCCCAGGTTGGTGCTCAGCATCCTCCCTTTGGAGTTTCAGCTCTACCTCTCCAGCTCAGTTGGGCAGGATGCCTCTTCCAGATGTCTCTGTGATGCTTCCTAATGGGTCAGAGCGCAAAGCAGCATGAATAAAATTGTCACTGACATAATGATTTTTCTCCTAAAGCCTAGAGAACAGGGTCTGAAAGCTGGTGTTACCATCCTTCTGTGGTCAGGTCGGGAAGCAGCCACTTGCCCTGCTAGATCAGGACTGATCCTGTGCAGCAGCTTTGAAAAGGTGGCACTGCTTCTGCTCCCTATTCCCACCCCCATCTGATGCTCCATTCTCTGCTATTGTTACTGCCTGGGACAAGCTCCTCAAATAGCCCATGTGGCTTAGGAGTACGTGGCTGTTTGGCTCTCACTTATGCCAGCCCTCTCTCTAATATCAGGTAGTAAAGGATTTCCAAACCCTAATTACCAAGGCTATGTTTAATGTGGTCATTGCAAATGATAAACCCAACCACAAAAGCATTTTCAGAGAAAGAAAAACTTGTTCTTGCTCGATTTCACACTGAGGCTTCAACAGTGCCTGTCCTGTCCCTGCTGTGGAGACGGGCAGCTCTGTTCACAGGGCTCTTCTGCACCTTGTTACCCCTCAGCTTGCTGGAATATGTCAGTGCCTTGAAAGTCCTGGGTTTAAATGTAGTGTTTGGAGACAAATTTATGTGGCAAAGCCTAAAGTTTAATTTGCCTAAAGCCAACCAGTTGTAAAGAAAGCATCGGGGAAGGAAGACAGTGGGCAAGTGGCAGGGGTGGGGAGGGAGAAGTCAAACTTTCTGCAGCTTAGGTTATGAGGATGCAAGAATTCCCATAGCATGGAAACTTTGTTATTGGGAGGTCTCTGGGCAGACCACATTGTGTCTTTCCCCTGCACCAGAAAAGTGGGAATCTGTCACTGTCTGGGTTCTCCAGTGGCTGCTGAGCCTCCTCTGGGAGGAAGGGACACTGATCCTACTGGGAAACCCCCTCCATATGCAAACACTAAGGCATTGGCTGGATTTTCAGTTTATTTTATGTCCTTATGACACTAAGTAGCTTGTATTTTGATGCAGGTACTGCCAAGACCCTGCTTTGAAGGAGCTACGTGTTGAGTTTGATGTGCTCTCCCAGACTGGCAGCAGAAAGGAGATGTGTGAGTCATGCACAGAGAAGTGACACCACCAGTCCAGGACATCCTGACCCTGTGTGAGGTAGGGACTCACGTGATGTGGACTGGGGAGCATGGAGGTTTGTTTTCATTGCAAAATCAAAGCTGTGAAAGCCTGGTTAGGTGGGAGAAGCAGCTCTTACAGTAACCCATGCCCTTTCCATTAAAGCAAAGGTCATAAAGAAAATTAGCAGCCTCAAGTGGCTTTTTGTTGTTGGGTACTTTTTTATTAATTGAAGATTTCTTAAGAAATCAAGTGTCAGAAAGCCTTTAAGGAGATTGTATCAAAGATTGAGCTTCAAGTGCCACTTCAGATGGCGAAATGATGTGTTAGCAGTTGCTGTGGCTCTTTTCTGCACGCGTGAGGAGCCTTATTCATGGTAATGGGAGTTAGAGATAAATTCCCAGAGTGTACCTACTGGTGTTTGAGCTGCATGGAAACCAATATGACTCTTTGAACGTAAATGAATTGGTGGTGAAGCCTGTGACTGGGTATGACTTAAGTCCATCTTTCTTTGGAAATCATGGAGGACACAAAATGTGCCAAGACAAACGTGGCTGTGGGTTCCCCTTCTCTTCCATGCTCTTCTGTCATCAACTGGTGAGTGATAAATTGTTGGCAATAGCACTTAATTTTTTGCTCTCCAGATAGGTGTTAACAGCTATGTATGTAGTAAGGAGTACGGATAGAGCAGGACATGGAGCCCTCTGTCCATCGAGCAATCTGCTTGTCCTGTTTGTGTTCTCCTTTGCCCAGGCTGCCTGCAGTTAAGGCTTGCTCGTGCTCTGCCTCCAAAGTGAGGCACTCATTGTTGAGCTCAAGGCTATTTAGTTAAAACAGTGATTCCAGTAATTTCATCAGCTTAAAATTCAGCCTCAAGGATGTCTTCGGGCAGGCTGAAAGAGTTGGGGCTGTTCAGCCTGGAGAACAGGAGGCTCCGGGGTGACCTTATAGTGGTCTTCCAGTACCTCAAGGGGGCCTACAAGAAAGATGGGGAGACGCTGTTCAGGAGGGCCTGTTGTGATAGGACAAGGGGTAATGGTTTTAAAATAGAGGGAGGTAGATTCAGGTTGGATATTAGGAAAAAATTTTTTACCATGAGAGTTGTAGAACACTGGAACAGGTTGCCCAGAGAGGTGGTTGATGCTCCATCCCTGGAGATGTTCAAAGCCAGGTTGGACGAGGCCCTGAGCAACCTGATCTAGTTGGAGATATCCCTGTTTGTTGCAGGGGGGTTGGACTAGATGACCTTTGAAGGTCCCTTCCAGCCCTAACCATTCTATGATTCCTGGCAGCTGGGTTGGATCCTTAAATGACCAGGGAGTGAATATGGTCTAAATAACTTGAGTTATATGGAGGCAGGCAGGTGAATTATGATATTTTGTGGGAAGAATAGTTTTCCTGTGCTGGGTCTTGGCATCTGTGTGTTTTAAACAGTAGGGCTAAAGTTCAAGGAACTTGGTGACTAGCTCTGGATTCTTTTCTAGTGCTGATCACCCTCTTCCCTAATGACTGTATTTTGGGGATGGTGGGTGACTGCAGGCCCTGCACTTCTGGCTTGCAAACCAAGGTTCTCCGTCTGTCATGTAGAGTGTTAAACATCCTTGGAGAAGATAAGTCTCCATGAACAACTGTCCTTTCTTGGAGGAGAGCTGTAACAGCCACCTCACTCCGCAGAGCAGCTGCGGGGATGGCTGTCTTGCTCAATCCGTGCTTTGCCTCGCTGGTTGCTGTTTGAACTGTAGTGATAAGGGGAGGGTGTCATGACTGCAGGGATTTTTCTATACTGAACCATAAATCCCTTCTGTGGCCATCATCACGCTGCATGACTGCTCCATTTAAGCTGCACTCGCTCATCCAGCGTTTGTCCCTCTGGACTTAGCATTTTACACTTGTCTGCATTAAATTGCATTTACTGGCTGAGTCACCTCAAAGATGCAAATCCTCTGGAATCCGGGTGTATTGTGCTTGCTCGAAGTGGGAGGAGTAGGAGAATGTGATATAAACATATTCTTTCTTTCCCAGCTTTTATGAATCTCTTCTAACCTAAGCTATGAAAAAACATCCAAAGTCGTCATTGTTTTAAGATTTGCTTGAATGTGAACAAATCCACAGCATCTTCTGGAGTGTAGATCCCACTCAGACCCCAGCTATAAATCCTGTCTGGGCTCTAGTCTTTGCTAGAGATTTTCTTTTGCTTCTATCACAGTACCCGAGAGGGGAACCTGTTGACCTAACCTCTGTAAATATTCACTGTAAGCAATTCCTTAATCTCAGGAGGCTGTAATCTAACCAAATCTGGAAGGATTATCTTTGATTTGCAGGTGGAAGTCTGGGATTAAGCAAGCCAGCAGCTTGCCTGGGGTTGTGTGGCAGCGTTTAGTTTAATACTTGCTCAGGTAGCTCTGTACCACTGGCATGGGTTGTAAAATAGCTTGAAAAACAGGTTGTTCACCTGGAGACTGTTATGCCAACCAGCAGTTCCCAATCTATCTGGACTATATCCACTGAAGTGTTGGGTTAGTCCTCACTGCAGAGGCAGAAGCAATGTTGGGAACTGAGAATTCAGAGTCTGGCTCTGCTGCTGCCTTCAAATGATTGCGAGCCTCACAGAGTATGGATTTTGGATTACTGATGTTGGACTACATGGTTGCCACACGTTTTCATCCATGAAACCTAACCTGTGTGAGGACAAAGGAAAACTCTGAAGAGGCCCTGCCAGTAAGAAAGAGCTGTTACATCTCTCCTTACAGTAGGGTATTTAGGAGAAGCAATAAAAGGCTCCTCCAGTGAAAGCAATTCAGTAGACTCAGTTTTGCAGGAGCTGTCATGTAACTATTTGAGGCAGGGAGCCATCAGCCCACTATTGCCTAGTATGGCTCAAGGATTGCTGTGATTTTTGTGACCTGTGCTCCTAAGAATATTTTGAAAACATCTCAAAGAGTGGGGGAGAAGACAAAATCAGTACACTGTACAGTGTTGTTTGTGCTCAAAGCTGAGGGTAAACCAGAAAGAACAGCAGAAGGGGCTTTATGAGAGTGAATGGCAGGACAGGTAAATGGCAACTGAAACTCAGTAAGTGTGGAGTCACTGCATTGGTAGCAAAACAATCCCAAGTTGGGCATAAAATGATGAGTTTTGAGCCAACTGCTACCATTCTCAAGCGAGATGTTGGGATTATGATGTGTGTAATGTCAGCTCAGTGTCCAGGAGTAGCTTAAAAAGGCTATCAAATGCTAGACATGAGCAAATTAATAAAGAAATAGAGTACATCCTTATGTCACTGTAAATCTGGGATTTGCTCACACCTTGCACTTTGCCATTCTTCTTCCTACATCTGTAAATGAGACTATTAGGAAGAGAAGGACAAGAAAGGATTGTTATCTTGCTTTTGTTCTACAAGAACCATCTAGGCTTGGATTCAGCTTGGAAAGAGGACTTTGGGAGTAAGGGTGTTCTGCAGAGGTCTGTGCTGGAGGTCTGCAGAGCCAAGTATGGTCTGAAGGTGTTGGACAGCAATAGCTGTTCTATTCTAGCATGAGAACTGGAAGCTGTCAAATGAAGTTAGTAGGAGCCAAGTTGAAAACAGACAAGAAACAAGACCTGTGGAGGTGCTTGTCAAAAAGATACTGTGTGTGCAACAACTGCATGCGGGCTGGAGGACAACTGGGCAAGCATTTGGAGGGAGAGAGATCCATTTAGGGTCTGCTTAGCCCAGAGTTCATGCCTCAGACCTTCCCAAAGGACTGCGATGTGGGTAGTGTGTGAGTGGTTTTGGCAGGGCTGGGGTCTGCCCTAACACCAGGCACTGTGGGTGGTTCCCCTTGCTGGGGGACCATTGCTGCATGGCTATTTTAGCCACTCTGATAACATTTTCGAGAACTAACTCTCCCCTCCTTTTCGCTGTGGAGATGTTCTTTCTGTCCCATGAGGATTGCATGAAGCAGCTCTGCACTCTCTGACAATAACTCGCAATTCTTAATCACTCTCAGTAATTACAACTTTCTCTGGTTTATGCCTCCTCAACTCTAGCTGAGGACAGGAGCTGTTTCATATTTAAATAGTATTATAGCTGGATTGCTCTCCCGGGGAGCTGTTGGTCTTGAAGGCTGAGGTTTAATTCTCTGCACCACTAATTAGATCAGGAAAACAACTAGGAAGATGTAAGCAGAAGGCTTGTAGGGGCGTGTTAACAAACATGTCTTCTCTTGTTTGCAGAGCAGCGTAGTGGGCCTGCAGTGATTCAGAAGCATTTGTTTCTTAGGGAGATAAAAAGGAAGAAGAGAAAAAAATTGGATTTTTCTCCCTAGATGTTGCTTTTACAGTAATACAGCAAGAGAAGGAAGTGGAAAGTGTTGAGTCCAAAGATTACACTTGATTTGAAAGCAGAGGAGTTCCTTGGCTGGGAGAGCTGGCAGGGAGGAGGTCGTGACAGCAGTTTCATCAAGCTTTTACTTTGAAATTGCTCTCAGTGATAACAGGAGGCTTCAGTTTGCCCCATGTAGACTGATTAAATGTCATGACAGTTTGTTTAAATGTGTTTAGGCACCAGGATTGACAGCTCCTTGGAGCAGTCAAGCAGAAAACCCACAAGGGACGTGTAACTCTGCTAGTTGTAAGCTGTGTACAGGACCTCGCTCAGGAGGTAACTATGAAACAGCCATTCAGTTGTAGAGACCAAATGTACTCAAATTCAGTGCTTTACTGTAATGAAACAGCAAAAAAACCAAACCCATTGAGGCAATGCTGTTGATGTGGCTTTCCTTTCTGAAGTGGAGAAAGCTCGTTAACAGGGAATGAGGAGAGGGTAAAAGGCTTGCAGGAGGCTTGGAGACTGCTTAAAGATGTTGTGTGAGCAGTTCAGAGTAAATGTTTTACCAGCTATCAAAACTGTAGCTGAAATGCTTCGAAGAGAACAGCAGTGTGGTTAAACAGCCGAGTACTGGATGCTTTTTGAAAGTGTAGGGAAAGCTGTGCCCCTTAAAGGAACTGAAGAATCTTAAAGAATTTAACCATTGTTGGATAATATCCAGGGATTAAAAGCTAGAAAATAGAAGGAATGATAGAAAGTTATTCACAAGGTAGTTAAGATGAAAATGGAGAGGAATTATGGAAGAGGTCCCAATGCTACATGATTGGAGAGAAAATATCCAGTGTTTATGGAGTTGCTTTCTTCCTCCCCTATTTATGTTACTTCTCTTTTATATATGAGGGTTTGTTGAGCAGAGCAGGCCTCATCAGAATGGGGAAAAAGGATGATTTTAGTGGAGGGCAGGTGATGATAATATAAAATGTCTTTAACCTAGGAAGAGTAAAACCTTGGTGAGAAGCCAGCTGGGAGGGCTTTTTCATTGGAGCTTTTTACAGTTCTTGGAAGTAGTAAGATTTAAATGATTCAGTCTGCCTATTGTGCTCCTCCTGACAATGCTTTCTGAGCACATGGTCATTAGCCTCTTCAGCTTGGGAAGTTACTAAGACCTGTCAGAAAGCTGTTGCTTGCTGAGGTGTGACTGTGTCTGTTCCTTGCTGCCCTGCTGATGGTTACTTCTCTTGTGTAAAGATAATTAGAAATATCGCATCACTGTTTGGGTACCAGAGTTCTTCCTTTATGCCTGTTTGACACCTAAAAGCCAGCCTGGTTTAAGTCATAGAGAAGGTGAAGTAGGATGATGCTGAAACCTTGTGCCTGTTTCTGGATGTCATAGAATCATAGAATGGTTTGGGTTGGAAGGGACCTCAAAGATCATCTTGCAGGGCAGGGACACCTTCCACGACACCAGGTTGCTCAAAGCCTCATCCAACCTGGCCTTGAACACTTCCAGGGATGGAACAGCCACAGTTTCTCTGGGAAACCTGGTCCAGTTCCTTACCACCCACATTAGAAAAAATTTCTTCCTTAGATCTCATTGAAACCCTCCCTCTTTCAGTTTAAAGCCTTTGTCCCTTGTCCTGTCACTCCATGCCCTTGTCCAAAGCCCCTCTCCAGCTTTCTTGTAGCCCCTTTAGGTACTGGAAGGCTGCTGGAAGGTCTCCCTGGAGCCTTCTCTTCTCCAGGCTGAACATCCTCCAACTCTTTGAGCCTGCCTCCATAGCAGAGGTGCTCCAGCCCTTGTGTCATCTCTCTGGCCTCCTCTGAACCTGCTCCAACAGCTCCATGTTCTTCTGATGTTGGGGACTCCAGAGCTGAACGCAGTATTCCGAGTGGGGTCTCAGGAGAGCAGAGGGGCAGAATCCCCTCCCTTGACCTGCTGCCCATGGTTGATTGACTTGCCCGGATTCAGAGCAGAGAGGAGAACTGATGGACTTCAGGTTGTGTTTTTGTGGACAGAAGAGCAAGCATTTGAGCTTTCCTTTGGAAGCTGTAGCCAAAACCACTTTTGATCCCTGTTAGAACTCTTCTCCCGCAGTTTTCCCAAGCTTTTGTCTTGAACTCCATGCTAGTGTGTGAGTGATTTGTTTGTGTACAACTTTGGTGCATGCTCTCACTCTTTACTCAGGAGAGGGAACTGTGTGTAGGGAATGAGATGTTCTGGCAGGAGTTGCCTTATTTGATATGTCCAAGTTACAACTAGAGAACATGAATGAGAAGTTAATTTGGTTTTGCACTGTTATGTTCAATATGGTCCTGAGGTGCAGGCGCTGGGTTCATATCTCGGACTGCTTCCCAGAAAGACCCTTTCCTTTGCTGTGGAGAGGAGTCTTCAGCCTCACAGAACAGAGTTGCAGTCTCTAGTGCTTGTCTCAGAGCTGCTTTTATTCAAAACCATTGAATATGGAAAATAATCCACTTCTCCCTGACAATCTGGGAAAATAGACTTTGTGCTGAGGATGTCTTAATTGCTTTCCTCATTCTAATGATTGGACAGTGGAGACCTCCATCTCTGGTCCTGCAGTGCCATGAGTATCCACCCTTTGGTTTCCATTCTGCAGCTGTGATCGTGGCTAAATTGCCTCCTCTTTTTTTTCCTCTGAAGTCTCTTATTTTTCATATCATCTTAAAAACACTGCTGCAGGTGGCACGCTTCCCTTCTTGTCTGCCAGGTTGCATTCCAGCCTTCATGGCAGCAGATGCTTCCAGAGGGCATTTCACTTGGCCTTCACCACTTTGAGAGGTACCATTCCCTGGAGCTGCGTGTTTCTCACCATCAACTGCCTTTAACGTGAGCTAGTGCAGATTTACACACTGAGGTTTGTATTCATCTGCCCTGGCTTGGACATCTGAATGTTAAGTCTACTCTCAGTCAACATAAACAAAACCCAATTCAGCCAGATTTAACCCAAATCAATGCTTTTTACAAGAGATTTACCAAGTTCTCCTTTTTTTCAAGGGAAAAGAAAAACTCCAGGCTTAACTTCGGCTATTAAAGGACTGCAGGTTCCTGCGGAGAAGCCTGATTGCAGATGTAGTTTTGCATGAGTCAGTAATAGAGTTTGTATTTTTCTGAAAAATATTTTGTACGCCGTGACCTTTACTCTCAATGGAAGGCAAAATAAAGATCACCTCTTTAATGTGGTGCAATTTGAAACGTTTGTCTTTTTCAAACTGGGACAAATGGTAAACTGGTGTTTGGGACACTTAAGGATCCATTTGCTATGCGTCACAGCAGGATGAAATCTGCTGGAGGCTCCGAAATACCCACCTGAATTGAAAAATTGAATGTCAAGCTTAATTTTTACCATTCTGCAGCACGGAAGGCACTTTTAACCCCCCCCCGTACTTTCAACTTGCAAGGCAAGCAAATCAGATACCTCTTTATTTTATTTGGTAATTTGTAAAGATTATTTCTGCCCTCTCTATTTTTTACTTTTTCCTCTTGAGAGTGTAAAGTTTTATTCTGTGCTGCAAATAGGCTTCAGACTGAGATAAAAAGGACAATTTTGATAGAAATGCATAAGCCAGAAAACAAAGGAGAAATTTAGTGTTAAACAGTAAAAGCAGAGAGGGAGATCTTTATTTAATAACCCCTAAATAATTTATGTAAAAGCTCTGAAAACACTGTTAATTGTGAGTGGGGAAAAGGCCACAGTTCTTGTCCTTAAAATTTCTTTTCAGCGTAGTGGACACCTTTATAGAAAACCCTATTTTCCTGTAAGTTTTTATTCCAGAAAACAGTTTTCCCCATCAGGGTGGTGGTCCTGTAGTAATGTAATTATTCCTGATTAGCAAGGGTGACTGTTGAGGATCTTGTTTTTCTGCTTTATTTTACTGTCCTGTTTCCACACAGGGGAAAATGTGTTTATAAAGAAGGTGACTGAGCTTGCAGGTGTCAAGCTAGAGCCTGAATTGGGGTCATTTGTCTTCTATTTGGTCCCCTGTGTGGATTTTGGCCAAGGCAGCTGGTTTCCTTTGGCCACAATCCCAATTCTTTAGGAGCCCTGTGTTCCCAAGTCATCTGTGGGAGTCAGGGATGTCTAAATTCCCACGTGGACACTTGGTGCCTTTAGAGGATTCAGCTTTCCATGTCTTGGGAAGCTGTAGCTGTATTCCTGGTCTCCCCAGTCTGATTTCACATGGAAGTAAAAGGACCTTGTCTTTTCTCCACATCTTGAGTTGTCCTTGAGTGTTTTGAGCCTGTTTGGTCCTTCTGAGAAAGGGATCATATTCCTGAGATGAAGTGTATTATGCTGCTTTGTGTTTTCTGTGCTCTCTTTACAAGTGACAGCCTGGAGATTTGAGCCTTATTATTAACTATAAAACCCAATGATTAAATGTAGCAAGGTTTATTATTATTTAATCAGGACACTTGCTCCACACTCTCAGTGAGATGAGACGTTACAGGAACCAGCAGAGCACTAAGCTCAACAGTAACAACTCTCCTTTTCCTGCTTGTAACTTTACTTTTCGACTAAGTTGCAGATCTTGCATCTTTTCTGAGGGAGAGTGAGAAAAGGATGCAAACTATTTCTTTTATCTATCTGCTGAAGAAGTTTCTTTTCTGTGGCCAGATGAATAATGATGCCTGGACTCTTTTTGATCGTCTCTGCAAGGTGGTTAGTCTGTCTTGAGTCCTCCTTGCTAGGGATGAGGTCAAGGGTGGAGCTAAATACTTTGATGGGGGGTAAATAAGCTCCTAAACTCCAGTCTCCTTACCAAGCAGGAATCCAGTTAAAGTTATCTGAGAATAGAAATGGTCCCATGCTGCTTTTGTTGTGTTTGGGTCCTTTTCCTGACAGCCATGTCTGCATTATAGGAAAATATTTGCATTCAGTTCTCTTCTTTGCCACTTTTCTTGACAGAGTGGCTGAGATGATAAAAAACTGGGCCACAATAATGTCCTCAGCCTCTTAATCTTGGTGTGGTGAGAAGCCCCGAGCGGGATTGATGTGGTCACTGTTCAGGCTGCACCAGGCAGTAGGAGCTGTGGTTCCCAGTCCAGACCTCCAGCAGTTACTGGGTCCCTCCTCTTACCCTCAGCAATACCAAATGTATTTGTCATCCATCTCCATGTGGAAGGACAGCGGCAAGTCTGTGCCTCTAATTCAGCACAGGATCAGTTCTGGATATTAAAGCAATGACATTGCCCCTGAACAGATATGAATATTATTTTTAATAAGTAGAGGTTTAATTTCCAGCTTGGCCTTTACTATCAGAAGGAGTGACCCTTCATTGCAGTCTTCCTCTGAGTAATGGGGTACTTTTTTTGGATACGAGTCAGTTGGGAGAAGCACCTCTACCTCTTGACCCTACTGAAATAATCATGGGGAGAAAATGAATGGTTCCCTGGTAAATTGAAGCCCACCTGTCCCTTGCTATCTTGGAGGACCTTCAACACATGAATCTTTGTTAAAAGGCCCAGTCATTTAAAAGTCCTAAAAGTGGGTCCTGATGCCAAAGATAGCTTTGCAGAAATGATGATGATGTATGGAGGTCAAGACCAAAGCTAATGATGGAGAGAAGGCGGCTGCAAGGTCAGGGGACCAGGTTGTTGTTAATGCTACTGCTGATACTTTCTGTGAAAGCTCTGAGTACCTTCAGCCTCGTTGATCTGAATGATCAGTCAGTCTCAAGGGATCAAACTTCCCAGCTCTTCCCTCTATGTTGGAGTGGGTAGTTGAAGCTACAGTGTGCTTATGGGTACTGAGTGTTTGCCCCGTGCAGCCTGACTGCTCAGCTTCAGCAATCGCACATGGTGCCCCTCTGTCTTTCCCACCCAACTTCTCAACTGTCCTCCTTAATTCCTCTGGCACTAAGATTCCAATAAGCTCTGTGGCAACACACAGCTGCGAAGAGGGACCCTGCATATTTTCCAGCTGAGAAAAGGGTGTGTGTAAGCTCATTCCCACACCTCAAGCTCTGTGAATTCCATCTGCATCCTCACAATAGAGACAAATCCAAATTGTTGTTCACACTCAGACACTGGTAGTCAACCAACCATGAGAAAAATATCTGTGATGAACCAGCCTTGTTGTTGTGCTCCCCTACCTGACCTTACAGGGACTCGGAATTTGCTGGATTTTCTAAAGAGAATATTACTTCCCTCTTCCCTGCTGCTGCTTTTTTAACTCTAACGTTAGAAAGACTGTTAAATTTTGTCACTGTTTTATAAAAATGTCACAGGCTTGAACACTTACAGTGAGACCTCGCACTGTTATTGCAGAAGTGTTTAAAATGTTCTGAGGTGCTTTTAGGTACCAGAAGAATTTAGTTGGCAAAATAACTTTTTTTCTAGATAACACTTTTAATGAATGTAAAAGATCTGACTGAGATTCCCTTTACCTCTCTGTTCACCTCTGATATCTCTTTCCTTACTGCTTTGTTCCATACTAAAGCTGTAGTTTGAGATCTGATTATCTATCCTGGAAAACAAGGAGAGGTAATTTTTGGAGTTTTAAGACTTGTCCTTTGTAAGTGAGCTGTGATGCAAAAATCCAATAAAAACTTAGATGTTTTAATTTATAGTAAGGCTCCTGCACACCACTCTGGGAACGTAAAGCAGTCCTGACATGATCATTAATTTCCTGCGTAGTTACTGTAAAATAGTCTCATCCCAAGAGAGAACTATAGAGTCAAAGTCTTTTTTTATTTGTTGGGGTGGGAGCTGTGCAGATCAGCTTTAAACTAGAATACAGTTCCCCCAACCCAGTCTCTAATCTTGTAGCTTTAATATCTGGAGTCCTCTGCTTAAACATTTCATGCTGGAGATGTGTGATGTGATGCAGAGCGCTCACACCTGAGTTGCCACCAAAGGAAGAATCATAGAATCATAGAATCATAGAATCATAGAATCATAGAATCATAGAATCATAGAATCATAGAATCATAGAATCATAGAATCATAGAATCATAGAATCATAGAATCATAGAATCATAGAATCATAGAATCATAGAATCATAGAATCATAGAATCATAGAATCATAGAATTGTTAGGGCTGGAAGGGACCTTCAAAGGTCATCTAGTCCAGCCCCCCTGCAAGGAACAGGGATATCTCCAACTAGATCAGGTTGCTCAGGGCCTCGTCCAACCTGGCCTTGAACATCTCCAGGGATGGAGCATCCACCACCTCTCTGGGCAACCGGAGTACATAAAACACTGGAGTGTCATTCCAAAATGGGAAAGTGCGGAGCGCTGCAGTGCAGCTCCAAAGGGGTTTCAGTGGCTGCCATTAAAGGGCTCGGAACTACATCTTCAAAATTCAGAAGAACATACAGGTTTTTTTTGTTTTAGTGTGATTAATGACTCTAGGAACAGGTTTTTAAGTTTGCTCTCCAGATGGAAAAATATTAAAAATATTGATTTATTGTGGCTTCTTGTGTGAGCTTTGCTCGAATTGGAGTGCTGAGCAGCTTGAGCCAATTTTGCTGTCAGCGTGGTCACTCGGTCCATGAGGCTTAGCACTTCTGCTGTGAGTTGTTTCCCTATAGCACTTTGGGAAGTGCTTTGCAGTGTCTGAGGATTTTCAAAACAATGTAAAGAAAATCCCATTCACACATATGGGAACTGTCAGTCACAGCAGGCCTGTGAAATCCAGCTGCAGGCACAAGGACACCAGCTCTGACTTCTTAAAAAAAAAATAAAAATATATAAATCTTCCTTTGCTTGGAAGACAGACAGAAAAAGCTATGTAGGGTCTAAATCACTGTCACTTGTTAAATCTGCCCAGGGCTGTGTCCTCAGCTGGTGCCAGTTAAAGTCCTGTACATCCAGATGATGTTGCAGTAATTCAAGAGGAGGATCTTTAATTAAGCAGAAAATCATGATCATAAAACTCTGTTCCTATATGTACCTGTTTTATCCTGGGCTCATCCGCATGTGTGATGGTGTCCTAGAAAGTCTGAGTCCCTCAAATAATAAAAAAAAGATTACTATTAGGTCATTAAAAGAGCTTTAAACATTGTTGTAAAAAAAATCTTCACTAATCAGCATCTTTTGTTCTCAGAAGTGTATTATGTTGGGGACCTCAGGATGGTGCCTGGTCCCTCTCCTGCCCCACCAGCCTCTGCAGCCCAACTGACAGCCTGGGCTGTGAAAATCTGCTGCCTTCCAGGAAAACAGATTTTGGTGCTCCCCCATCCCTAGCCTTCAGAAAGCTTTCTGATGTCTGAGCTTGTTTTCTTCCTGCAGTCTCAGCACATTCTTATTATTTCTACCCTGGGCATCGGGAGCAGTTAGTACCTTGTTCATATTAATACCTCTAAGTTGGTGCTTTCATGATGTCAGAAAAACTCCCAGTGTTTTTTTCAGATGTAGAACAGCAACAGCTTCTGGCTAAGCCTGAGCTCAGGACCCAGGTGTGAAAACATACATCAGCTCAGGACCAAAACACCTCCAGCTCTTGGTGGGAGGTGAAAGGCAATGGTCTCTTCCAAGCCTGAATCTCTGCAGCTGCTCCTTTCCTCCTCTCAGGAGTACTTTGTTGGTAATTAATCAAATATATTGTTCCTCTCTGCCTCAGAGCAGTGTCTTTCTTCCACAGACTTTCCCCTTTCTAATTTTCTTTCAGTCCTTCATCATACTCAGCCTGGAGTGAACACCTCAGAGTTCATCAGTTGAGCCTGTTGGGGTACTGGGGCAAAGTCCTTCCCTTAAAAATCCCATAAAACCAGTGGAGTTAAATGGGGGAGCTAACCAGTGGTGGCCCTGGCGATCTGGAATTCCCACCAGGGTAGAAAATGATGCTGGAATCGGCTTCAACATCTGGTGGATCTTGACTCAGCCTGGGATCAGGAGGGAGGAGGACTGGAGACCCCAGATTTGGCAGGTCTCATGCTCTTCTTGCCCAGTTGCACCATTTCCTGGGATCTCCCTGTCGTCAGGTGGGTGGAGGAATCCCCCTGCAGATGGAACAGGGGTGGAACACCATGGTTGGCTGATCAGATCAGTGTCCTGCTGCAATCAGAAGGATGTGGACCTTGCTTAAATGCCACACTGAACTGTGGGCCACCAGCACAGAGCCTCAGGTGGATTTCTCCTACCAGGAATAAAAGTAGCACCAATAGCCCAAGAAGACTTTTAGAGGATGAAAAAAGAATGGATAAAGCAATTACAGAAAAAGGCAAATTAAAGTGTTAGAGCTTGAAAGGCTCCTTATTTTTTCCCTTCTTCTCTTTGAATTATTTTTCATTTCGCTCTTAATTTCCTTATGTTGGGTTGCAGCCGGGTTGTCTGCCAGCGAGTGACAATGGTGCTGGAGAACCCGTCCTTGCTGCTGCTGCGTGGTGGGACGTGGTTGGTGTGGCAGAGGGGATGGGGGGAGCTGGATTTCACCCCGTCATCAGCAGCGTGCTCGAATATTCCCAGCACATCGCTGTTAATCTGGACGTAGGCAGGGGATTGCAAAAATACAAACCGAAATTAAAGCCTAAAAAGCCAGCACTGTGTGATAATGAATGAGATACTGCTGACCCGTGGGCTTTTTCTCTTTTCTGGATAATTACAGAGGAATAACTATATAAATCTTAGTTGGATTTCCTGCCCCCTTTTTCTCTTGGAAATGGATGGCTCTGTTGTGTTTCTGTTCCCCAGGCTGGAGGATTGTTTTAATTTAAATGCAACTTTACAATGTTTTGCTGCTGTAGCAAGTAGAATTAAAAAAAAAAAAAGCACACAAAACAACAAAGAAAAGAGTGTGAAGCTTTTAGTTAACTTGGTCGTTTATCACAGTAGCTGGGAACTGCTCTTGTGTCTCAACTGCAGTTTGTTACACTGCCCAGATGCAGCTCCCGGCGAGCTCTTGCCGAAGGGTTTGGATTTGCTCTCCTCTTCGGTTTTTCTCTGGTGTGAAGGCAAATTTCTCCCCAAACTGTCTCTTTTGGTTGATTTGCTTTTTTGGGGGAGAGCAAGTTGATAGACCCTGTCATGTTATGGCTCAGAGTGTCTTTATACAGTGATGGTTTTTGTTCTCTTCTGTTATTTCTCTGAGTTTGAGAGATCACAGCTACCTCCCATCGACCAAGCGGGCAGAATCGGGGCTGGCGCCGAGGCTGGTGCAAACGGGGCTTCTCCATAGTGGTATTAAAAAAAACCCAAATACCATTTCTTTTTAGTTCTGGAATTTCCTAATAATCTTTGATCTTTTAATATCAATATTAAGCCAGTTAGGATCCAATGCCTACCTTGTGCTGGTGTCTCTCACTCGATGTTTCGTTGCTGTACTAAATACACCATCTATTCAATATAGTTTGATATATATATTTGTATCCTTTGTTTTTGCCCAGCTTTGACAGTGAGCGCAGCCACTCCTGACCTCAGTATCTCTCTTCAACCTGTTAAAGAAAAACCTTTGGACTTGTGATGTTCTGTATTAAAACTAAAAATTACTGATGCTGCTCTGCAGCCCTTTCCCTCCTCTCGGCACACCGTGTGACCTGGAGGGACCTTTTCCCCTGACCCCAGGAGGGGAAGAGCAATACTATCATCAGATGCAGGATGAACCTGGGGTATAGACCAGCACCTTTCTGTGCAAGATTTCTTGCTGTGGAGTGCTGCTGCAGGCAGTGCTGATCCACTTACGCTTTATTAGAGCCTTCTGGGCAGTTTGACTACTAATTTTAAGCGAGGCTTGCTCGGGAAGAGGCAGGACAGTGAGTGCAACATGAGCCTGAGAAGTCTTTGGCAGCTGGAAAGTGCAGAAATGAATTTCAATGGGGATGCTGGGAGGAGAGACTAACACAGAAATGCCAGAGAACGTGGGACTTTGGCGAGCACCGAAGGAGATGTGTTTGCAGGCTGGATGCAGGCTGGAGCCTACTCAAATGGGGAGGCTGACCAAGGGAGAGGCTTTCAGCTGTATCTACCTGAGGATTTCAGTTCTTGGCAGTGTGTGTTTGCATGACACTTTTCAGATGAAGTTGCCTTCAGGCTTTGGCACCCAAGGCCATGGCTCAAGGCAAGTCCATTATGTATGGCCTGAATTACCTGCTTTGGGATCAGGTTAGATTGCGTTAAATCCCAGTGTAGGCTCTCTTCAGAGTGGTCTAATTCAGTGTATCTTCAGGTTTGGCATCAATTAAACTCAATCAAATTAGTGCTGTTCTAATTCTGAACAAGAAAGTGCCTATGAGAGGCCTTAATGCAGTTTGAGTAACCACTTCAAATTTATACCTTTCATTCATTTAAATTTTTAAGGTACTTAAAAGCTTGTCTGTGCATTGTTTGTGAATACTTTTGCTATCTAGGATGCTCTATCTGATGGAGAAAAGATTGGATGCAGGTTGGATAGGAGAGGTTGGATAAAGATTGGTTCATTTTGTGGTGCTGTCAAGTTTTATTTTAAATCACTTTAGGGTATTTTCTTGACTTTTGGAGTTTAGAGTTTCTCATTAAAGCAAAATGAAGTGTTAGCATTTCTGGTCTAAGTAACTGCAGAGGAAAACTGTATCTACATATACAAGGGCAATGAAGCTGGTGAAGGGTCTGGAGCACAAGACTGTGAGGAGTGGCCGAGGGAACTGGGGTTATTCAACCTGGAGAAAAGGAGGCTGATGGGAGACCTTCTCACTCTCTACAACTACCTGAAAGGAGGTCGTAGCGAGGTGGGGGTTGGTCTCTTCTCTCAAGTAACAAGTGATGGACAAGAGGAAACGGCCTGAAGTTGCACCAGAGGAGGTTTAGATGGGATATTAGGAAAAAATTATTCACTGAAAGGGTTGTCGAGCCTTGGAACAGGCTGCCCAGGGAAGTGGTTGAGTCACCATCTTTGGAGGTATTGAAAAGACGTGTAGATGTGGTGCTGAGGGACATGGTTCAGTGGTGGACTTGGCAGTGCTGGGTCCAGCTGGACTCAATGATCTTGAAGGTCTCTTCCAACCTAAACCATTCTATGGTTCTGTACCTATGAATGTGCTGTAAAATCTCTAAAAGCAGCAGGTCACAATTTTGTGAAGCATTTGATTCTAACCTTATTTCTTGGTTGTGAGAAGCATAACTATGTAGGGACGCCACTTGTGACCGGTCTCCACTTGGACATTGAGCCGTTGACCACTACTCTCTGAGTGCGGCCATTGAGCCAATTCCTTATCCACCGAGTGGTCCATCCATCAAACCCATGACTCTCTAATTTAGAGAGAAGAATGTCGTGCGGGACAGTGTCAAAAGCTTTGCACAAGTCCAGGTAGATGACATCCATTGGTTGACCCTTGTCCACCGATGCTGTCACCCCATCGTAAAAGGCCACCAAGCTGGTCAGGCACGATCTGCCTTTGGTGAAGCCATGTTGGCTGTCACCCACCACCTCCTTGCTCTCCATGTGCCTTAGCATGGTTCCCAGGAGAATCTGCTCCATGACCTTGCCAGGCACAGAGGTGAGGCTGACCGGTCTTCGGGGTGACCTTATAGCGGTCTTCCAGTACCTCAAGGGGGCCTACAAGAAAGATGGGGAGAGGCTGTTCAGGAGGGCCAGTTATGATAGGACAAGGGGTAATGGTTTTAAAATAGAGGGAGGTAGATTCAGGTTGGATATTAGGAAAAAATTTTTTACTATGAGAGTGGTAGAACACTGGAACAGGTTGCCCAGAGAGGTGGTGGATGCTCCATCCCTGGAGACGTTCAAGGCCAGGTTGGACAAGGCCCTGAGCAACCTGATCTAGTTGGAGATATCCCTGTTTGTTGCAGGGGGGTTGGACTAGATGACCTTTGAAGGTCCCTTCCAGCCCTAACCATTCTATGTTTTCTGAACACATGGCCCTTAAACTGTGCTTTTACCTCTCATAAAGACGAAACTTTGGATATTTCCATGCACCGAGAAGCGAAGGAAAGTCTTTTAAAAAACTCTTCATAATCTTTTCACAGGCTTCTGTTTACCACAAAACTTCCCATCTAATCAATGATACGGCCAGATTTTGCTTAATTAACAACATTTAACCAAGAAGCCAGGATCATCCCAGACTGGGCAGTAATTCTTTGCAGATGACTGAAGGGAACTTCTGCTGATGGGAGGCGTAACAGCTTCCCCTCCTAAACAACCACAACAAAGGCTGTAATTTCCCTTTTGCCAACAATATTCTGCCTGCGTCTGCAGCTGAAGTTCTGGCTGTGAAACATCCAAAACCTGTTCATTGCATTTAAAAGATAACTATTTGCCAGCATGTAGAATATAAGTCTCTGTGTTTGAATAAGGAAAAGCTACTTATATAACCCATTAGCAAGCTGCTGGTCTGCAGTTTCTTGGTAATAAGATAAAGAGCAAGTGTGGAACACCTTTCCCACAGAAGCTGCAAAGGCTCCATGTGTTTTTCCCTCTTAAATTATATTTGCGTGTCGCTGATGGAGAATAACATCCTATTAGTAAGGAAGACCTGGAGAATCCATGGAGGGCTGGGATATCTGGGGCTGAGGACCTCAAAGGAGCTTCACCTGGGCTCCTTTTTTTTGGGAAGAGGGAGAAAAAAAAAAAAGACACTATAAATTGCAGAGTCCAGGCATAGGAACCCTTTCCTGCCTGCTGCTAAAGCTCTTCAGGCAAGAAAAGATTCTTGTGTATCTTCTGACCCACCAACCAGGTTAGATCCAAACCCTTTTCCAGAAAGCCTTCCCTCTTCTTTCTATTCTTATAGGTCAATCTGTCAGGTCCAGCTAATTATTTCTTTTCTTCCACTCTTCTTTTTCTGGAGGTGTTGGTCTATGTAAAAACTAAGTTGTATTATTTACTACAGAATTGTCTTATTTACTACAGAAGCAAGGACACTTCCTCTAAAGCCAAATGCTACATGTGAAGAGAAGGAACACCAAAGTCTATCTAGTGAAAAAACATCTTGCTTTGCCTCTCCTTAAAGATCTCTTTCTTTTTAGCCTTCGGCTAGCTGCCTCCTCCTCCAAAATATGGTGCTGCTTCTGTAAGGAGTCTCTTGTCTGGGAGCATGATCTTTCCTCCAAGCAACATGCCAGAGAATTGAGCAAAAGAGCGTCTGTAGAAGACAATTCTTCTTTTTCCTTGACTTGGACTCAGATTGCGTGCAGCAAAGTTGAACAGGCTCCTGAAAGCAGTGAAATATTCCTTTTCCAGCTTTCTCTCGCCTGTCCCTGGTCTGAGTCCTTACCACTTTGCTCAGTTTGGATCCAATTCTGCTTTTGTTTGCCTGAGGCTGGAAGCAGCAGTGCCTACAGCTTGAGCTGTGGATGCACTTTAAGGTTCCAGCCTGCTACCTCCTCCAGCACAAGGACTTCCCAGTCTGCTGTGACCCTAGGAGTCATTCTGGCTATTAGGGGCTCCACAGTAAACCAGACACCCCCTCCTTTTGGGGGTCACATATGATAGCTGATGCACACAACTCAACACCTTGCATGGGGTGTCAGATAGAATTTCCTTTGACTTTAGGGAGCTGAAGAAAAACACAGGTTTTGCTAAAAGCTTTTGCATGCTAATATCTGCCCCAGTGTCCTCATGGTTCTTCAGCAATTTGGGGGATTCTGTGTTTTTGTGGGGCCACACAGCTCTAGGGCAGCCTTCGCTTCCCAGTCTGTGGCATCTCAGCATGTCTAGTGCCTCCAGTTCTGATGGCTTCACCCACAGGAGACATTTCCCAACTGCTCCATCCAATTACCTTTTTTCTCTCCCCTCTCCACTTAACTGTAATTTAGTTTTAAAATGGATACTAACACCTGGTTTCTTTGGTTGGCTTTTGGAGATGTTGTGGCTTCATATCCTTCTGGCAGGGGGATCCTTCCTGCCCAACCACCCTCTTTCATGTGGTCTGCTAGGACAAAGTCATTAAAAAGTTAATGTCACATTTTCTGTGATCTGCAGCTTGCTTTAGGCAATGGCTGTGGCTGATGCATTGTTCCACAGAAGCTGGAGTGATGCAAGGATTTCCTCAGAGCAGAGAATGTCATCAGTTTGTCCCATCCTTAGCTGCACATCTGGAGTGACATGAAGCTGCCAGGGAAGCAATTTTCCTTGTGCTCCTCAGCAACAAGTGGAGACACAAAAAGCTCTGGGAGATGGGAAAGGAGCATCTATGAGAAACGGCAGTTTCCAAGCACTCTGAGCCTGGCCTCACTTCGTCAGAGGAGTTAATGGGAAGGGCAGAGCCTGAGCTATCAGTTGTGACCACAGATGTGACCTGGGATGGACCAGCATCTGCTCTAGAAAGATAACTCAGGAAGGTGTGGGGAGAAATTCACCTGCTGCAAGGTTCTCTGTGGAAGTTTATCCATCTCTCCTTATCAAATTCGCCATCATCATCAGTCTGGTGATGAGGCAGGAAGATGAGACATTAAAAAAATTATTCTTTCAAAAAGTCTGGGAAACGCTGCCCTTTGGGAATCTGTCATGCAGTCGAGAGCTACATGATGCTAGAGAACAAGGTCCTTTGATTTCTGCTTCCCTGAGACAAACGTATAAAGACTGGAGCAGGTTTTGTCCCTGATGGGTGGAGGGAAAGGAGGTTTCTCTGTTCCCTCACAGCCATCCTTGAGCCCCCTTAGGTGAGACACAATCCAATCTCCCACTTTAGAGGCAGCTTTGGAAAACTTTCCCACAGATGCTTACAGCCAAGATTGCTTCAAATCCACTATGTCTCACTTCATTTCACATAATTAGGAGCTGTGACTGCCTTGACCTGACTCTTTGTGTCTTGAAATGAGATTTTTCAAAGCAGCAACCCACCAAGGAGAAATTGAAAGCATGGCTCTGACCTCCTGGTATTAAAGGATTGACCAACTTCTTGATAAATTCACTTAATCTTCCTTTTTCCCCCTCTTTTTTTTTAAGAATAAAAGGCCTTATGCTTAAGGAGAAATACAAATCCACTTATGTATTCAGCACCCACCTTCCCTTTGCTTATTGTAATCACTTTGGCATCCTGTGATTCTGGACCAAGAGGAAAGGGCAGAGCTGGGTATCAACTGCAGGTGCAAAAATGTTGAGCTTGAATCTCAGACCAAAGACTCCTCCACACACTGCAGCAAAAACAGCAGCAAACTTACGGCAAGCAGAAGATTGAACAGAGTTGCCAGTTGAGAGGAATTTAATCTGTGTGCAAAGCTGTCCTTTCTGGAAACTGAAGAGAACAGCAAAGACTTAAAAGCAGCATGGGCAGCAGGTCAACAGAGGGGATTCTGCCCCTCTGCTCTCCTGAGACCCCCCTGCAGTGCTGTGTTCAGCTCTGGGGTCCCCAGCATCAGAAGGACATGGAGCTGTTGGAGCGGGTCCAGAGGAGGCCACAGAGATGATGTGAGGGCTGGAGCACCTCTGCTATGGAGACAGGCTGAGAGAGTTGGGGCTGTTGAGCCTGGAGAAGAGAAGGCTCCGGGGAGACCTTCCAGCAGCCTTCTAGTACCTAAAGGGGCTACAAGAAAGCTGGAGAGGGGCTTTGGACAAGGGCATGGAGTGACAGGACAAGGGGCAATGGATTTAAACTGAAAGAGGGGAGATTTCGATGAGATCTCACAAAGAAATTCTTCCCTCTGAGGGTGGTGAGGCACTGGACCAGATTGCCCAGAGAAGCTTAGACAAATTGATTTTGCAGCTCTGCCTTCACACCAGCAGTGTGAGCCTCGGACATTTGACCCTTGTCTCGTGCTCCTCTGCTGCTTCGCTGTCTGTATCTCCAGCCTTGGTATGGCAGTGACCTCTCCAGGGATGCGTGGGGATACGAGCCCAGGTTAGTGCTCCACAGCTGAGGACGTGGCTTTCAGGAACATTGCACCAAAAAGAGCCTTATGGAGAAATGAGGAGCACCCTCAGGTGACAGACTGTCTTGGTGCTGGGAACAGGGAGCTCTGGTCATCTGTGGTTCACCCCAGCCCTCAAACTGGGGGCCAGTGTGTACGGGGACTCAAACACCCCCCTGAAATCTGCCTTTGTACATTTGTTTCACGCAGGCACAGAAAATAAACATATGAAGCAGGTTACCTAAAATTAGCAGCAGCAGTTTAAGTTGCATATAAAATTAATCTGATTAGATTTTAGAGAGACTTATAACAAACAAGGCTGGGGCTGTTTACAAACCTCACTGCAATATAATTACGTTTTTCAGTGTGAGTTGAGAGCTACGAGAGTGGCTAGTCCAGTGGCAGCTTTATTATATTCAGCAAGTCCTAATGAACAGGGAGCAGATTGTGGAATATTGTATATTTTTATTGTTATTCATGCAGGTGAGAGTTCTGAAGCACGGAGGTCACTGGCTTTATTGCTCTAGGTTCTTGGGGAAGAGACAAGTGCTTTGCCAAGGTTCAGAAATGAGCTGCTGTCAAGGAAAAGGAGGAGAGACAGGTCTGCTCCAGCCTGAGAGTCATTGTTTCATGGCAGGGGAGGTGCCATGGGGATGAATTTGACCTTCAGGTCACCTTGAACCAATTTCATACCCTGTGCAACTCCATGGACATGCTAGCTGAACCATGCTGGTAATGACGACCTTAACCCCATCCCACAGGGTGTCATAGCAGCCCATTAGGCAGGGTCTAAAGCTCCAGTCTGTGATCTTGCACCCCTCAGCTGCCTGTACAAACACCCTGATATTTCCACCAGGCCATCTGTCAGGTGGGACAAGATACGACCAGTTTTTCCCAGTGTGGGCACAGCCCTGGGGCAAACCACTCCAGTTTGGCCCATTAGATCACAACTGCAATTGGAAGGATTTGGTCACAACGTGTTGAGTACATCATGATGGGCAGGATGAAATTTGGGACAGATTCTGTGCTGTGGTGCTCCCTGTCTATGAATGTCTCTGTGTGTGTGTGCACCTTAGAGTAAGTCTCTACGGTTGAATTTCTAGGAGAAATTGTGCCAGGAGAGAGAAATTTCAGCATTGGCTGTTCCTTGCTGACTTGTGTGCAATTTGGAGAGATGTTTATTCCAGTCTGACCTGTAATGAGAGAGCCTGGGGAGGGTAGAGCCATGAGCAAGCAAATGGTCAGGTATTTCTTACCACCTTCTGACAGCTGCTGAAAGAGGAGCAAAGATACATACACAGGGATTGCAGGTAAAATGCAAGCTATGAATATACACAGACATAAAATTGGGCTTGTCTGCATTTTATTTTTGGTTTAATGAGTGTTAATAGGAAAGTGGTAGAAGATCACAAAGGTTTTCTTCCTCAGGTGTTAAAATAGGAAGGCATTAAGGCTGTTAGAAGTTGCTACAGCAGCAGAATAGCGACGGTTTGGGGAGGTGAGTTGTTTTTTCAGTCGGATATCTGGGATTGCTTCTTCATTACTCTCATTTGCCAGAGCTGGGACAGTTTTATATCTGTTGCAACAGAACAGTGAGCAACCTTCAACTCTACGTTCACAGCTTTGTACTGTTCACTGAGACTGGGGGCACTGGGGAGAGACGTGCGAGATGGATGCATATGTGGATCTTCGGGTAAGGAGTGAGACCAGAGGGTTGCAGGCTGCAGCTGGAGTTAAAGATTAGAGGAGATGTCCTTCTCTGTGTGTTTCTGGCCAGACCGACTGCCACCCACCCAGCATGGTGGACAGCTCAGACCTGTGGTCACCTTGTCCACTGGTCTGGGGATGAGGTTCATACATACTCATCGTGAAGCAGCATAGACAAGCACAGAACTGTAACTTGGCTTTTTCTTTTTCTATTTTTTTTCCTGCTCTGCAAACTGTTTTCAAGGCAACAGATTCAATTAGGTGGAGTTTGTATTAATTAAAAAAGTTAGTCACCAAGGAGCTTTTGAAGAATAGTCTGGGTCTTTGAGCTGGCTCAGGGGATAGGGAGCAAAGGGCTTTGAGTTAAACGTAACTCGAAGATCCAGTTTCTTGCTGCATAATACCTTCCCCACCAAACTGGGAATGCAGCAAATTGGCTTCAATACTGACTGGAAGTTTTTTATGGGTGGCTCTTTGTGTTAGACATGTTGACTTTGCTGTTGGGGTAATGGGGCAGAATGAGGTCAAGTCAGACCTGCAATTGATTGTCTGGCCAATACCAGGCGAGTTTCCCACGCTGAGCCCTCTGTAATTCCCCAGGTTCTATCTCTGTGCAAGTCTGAGCTGATCTAATGATGGGTCCTGTTGTCCCATCTTGCTGACACCTTTCCTTCTGGCATAAGCTTTCCATCCAAAGCAGTTTCAGTTTGCTGAGTTATCAGGAAACCAGCCTGACCAAGGGGTGGATGGCTTCTGATGGCTCGGTGGGGCTGGGAGGGCAGCCCCGTCAGCCACTTCTGTGCATGGTGGATGGAGCAAGGTGACCTGCCTGGGGAGCAGGCTCCCATCAGTCCAGCGCTTCAGATCAGGTTTGTCAGCAAGTTGGACTTCAGAGCTTGAACTAGTCATCCCAGGCTAGACAGGCCTCTCCAGAGGGCTATTCCTCTCAAATTAAGACAAGTGTTAACAACAGGTCAGAAGAATTGCCCTCTAGCCGTCCTTATTTCTCTCCATTAACTATAGAGAGAAGCCCGTTAACTGGCTTGATCTTAGAAATGAAACTTTAAAATGCCCAGAACCAGGCAAGACGAATACCTTTGCAGGAGGATTCAGCATTTGTGGCTTTGCTGCTGAAAAACGGCTCCGCTTTTTGTAGCTGACACAGAAATCCCTTCCTTAGCTCCCGAAACCCACCGCCTTCAGATGTGTTTTGTAGCATGCAGTCTTGCTCAGCGGCTCTGATGGATAGGTTCCTCCGTGGAAGCCGTGGGGGATCAGTTTTAGCATCCCAGTGAAATCCTGAGGTCCGTTTGCTTTTTCTTCTCCAAAGCTTTGCAGTGCGGACTGGGCTGCTCTCTGCTACGCTCCGAAGAGACTTATGTCAGCAGTGACGTGTGCAAGCAGGCCAAAATTGCTAAAATGAGTAAAAATTGGCCCGAATAGCCAGTCTTACTAGAAAAAGACTTCCTAAAGGCCTTTGGTTTTCAGAGAGTCAGTGTCTGAAACTGTCTTAACACCAAACCCCACCTGATGAATGCCCTGAGAAGCTGTGCACGATCTTTACCTGCGGGGTCAATCCACTGCTGTTACTGGTTGTTAATGGTGAGCTATTGAATTCAACGGTGTGTAGACCCAACCGCTCATCCAAGTACCCCCAGGTCTCTAAACATCTTCGTTGCTCCCTACTGGCGCTTATCTGCCCGTGAAATGCCAAAGGGTGGTTCAGGAGGCAGCAGAGGCTGTTCCCGAGGTGGTGCAGGTGATGGGGTGGTGGAAGGCTGTGGGCAGAGGCTGTGCAGTGCTGCATGATCCCAGGGCAGAGAGGACAGAGGGGTCTGGCTGGGTTTATGTGCTACTACCGAGTAAATCATTAGTATAAACTGAAAGATGGGAGATTTCAATGAGATCTAAGGAAGAAATTCTTCTCTCTGAGGGTGGTGAGACACTGGAGCAGGTTTCCCAGAGAAGTTAGAGATGCCCCATCCCTGGAAGTGTTCAAGGCCAGGTTGGATGAGACTTTGAGCAACCTGGTGTAGTGGAAGGTGTCCCTGCCCATGGCAGGGGGGTTGGCACTAGGTGATCTTTGAGGTCCCTTCCAACCTGAACCATTCCATGATTGTATGATAAAACAATGTTATTCACCTTGCTGGAAGCAAGGGAGAGGAGGAAGGCATTAAAGAGAGAATCTGATTTTCCTTTTAATAAAACCTCTTAGCTGTTTAATGCAGTCGAATCCCATAATCTCTGAGCTTTAGCACGGAGCAAAGAGCTCCAGCCTTCCTCGGGCTGCACAGAGGTTGATCAGTTGTTCTTTGCCACGCGCGGTGCCATCCGTAGACGGCAGGAACGTGTGACGCGCTGTGCTGTGTGATTCCCCCGACTCCAAATGTTTTCCCAGCCTCAGGTTGCACGTTGCCTCTGCAAAGATCTGGATTTGGGGGGGCTTTTGGTTTGGTTTCTTCTCCTCCTCTTCGTACTTAAAAAACCATCCTGGTTGCGGTTGCTGCCCTCCTGTCTGAAGATGGCACTGCGACATCTCACAAGCCCAGTTCCTGGTTTTAGCATCTCCACCAGCTCCTTCCAGCCCTGATGACTATGGGGACTGACAGTTGAACCTACAACCGCAGGAGCTTATGAGCAATCTGGGAGCGAGAGTGGAGTGCTCGGCCATGAGCCACGCAAAACTTGCCGATGCTTCGGCAAGGAAGGGAAAAGCAGGAGAAGTTTGTGGATTAAGCCGGAGAATTGTGAATTCAACTGAGGTGCTACTTCATCCTCCTTTTCCCAGCCCCTTACTGCTTTGCCACGGGTGGGATGCTGAAGCGCCTGATTCACGTACGAGGCCAAATTGCTCACGGGTGCAAACTGGCTCCGTTCCTCTGACTTTGCTGCTCGTGTCTGCTGGCTGAGGCTCCAGCACTACAAACTTCCTTAAAATGAAAAAGGGGGGATGTTGGTGAGAGGGGGGAAAGAAAGGAAATCCCCCTTGACTGAGGTGTTTTAAGGATAAAATTAACCCCCTGCAGACGCTGCTGTGGCTTGCGGCAGCTGCTGGTTGGTTTTTGGATTCCGTGTTGTGCGGACGGAGGGGTGTTGCTTTTCAGCTGGGGCAATGGAGTCTGAAAAAACACAGACAAATATGAAAAAATAAAAGGAAAATAACAAAATGGGAGAGATATATAGTGGCTGTATAGCTCAGGTTCTTCACTGGGCACCAGGGAGTGGGGTTTATGTTGTAGAGCTCACTTGCTGGTCTGCAGTGGCTGTCAGAAGGGGAGGGCAGTGCCACAGGAGTGGCTTGCAGGAGAAAAGGGAAAAGAGGGAAGGAAGCTGCTGTCGTTCATTGCACACACAGCTCTGAAACACCTTCATCTCCTCCCACCTGCTCTGGTACAAATAGCTGCTCCATAGACTCCTGTGGAAGGGGTTCTCCAGGCAGCAGGAGGGGCTGGGAGGCTGCTCGCTGCCTTCTCGCTGTGCTCAAACACGGGCACGTTGCTCTCCCGCTCACACTAGTCCACCGGCTCCCTGTTAACGTGGGTCAGAAATCAGCCTGAGTGGACTCAAAGTGGTCTGTTCCAGGGACCTCCTGCCTCCTCCGTGCATCCCTATTCACCACCCGACGTGGCTCGGTCTGGGAGGGCCCATCTGCACTGCGGTGCCATGGGGCTTCGCGCCTCGCGCAGCGTCGCGGGAAGCTCATGGATCGAGCAGGAGAGCTGTGGTGAAGTGATCCATGGGGTTCCTGGGGTTGCTTTGGAGCTGGCGGGGGGGATGTAGGAAAGGCGAGGCTGGAGCCTGGAATCCAGCACCCAGCACTTCTGCTGGGAAGTGTTCAGTAAGCTGCAATCTGAGAAAGGCTGAAATCCATTGCAGAGGTGGGCGAATTCAACAAAGGAAGCGTTGAGTGCGTGTTTATTCCTTTTTTTTTTTTCTCCCCTCTGAAAAGCTTTTGAATGTAGGCAGCTCACAGGGACTTCAGAGCCCCTTTGTTTCTCCAGACCTGTGCAAACCTTTCTCTGGCATGTCGGGCTTTGCTGGGAACAGCGGGCTGCCTGCAGCAAACCCGGCAGCAGCGCCGGAGCGTGCGGTGTCAGCGCACGCGGGTGTCTCAGCACCTCTTACATGCCTCTTGCAAAGGAGCTGGATTTGGGCAAGCAGAAAGGTCTTCCCCATTGCTGCCCATGTGGAGAAGGGGCTGCAGAATATATATATATATGAGTGTATATATATAAAATATATATACATATATATATGTCCAGCTGCTTCGAAGGTGCCAGAGAAGATCAGTCTGCTGCTAAATGTGATCCCTCTCACCCCAGCACCAGCCAGGAACTGGTGCAGGATCTAATTAATCAGGATCTTGTGACTCTAGTAGTAGTGTGTTAATGAGGATCTGTGGTACAGAGACCTTCTCATAACATAATTAGCAGCAGATAATCGTGGTCATGGCACTGCCCTGTTCCAGGGAAATGCCAAGGTGTCCAGTGCAAGGGGGAGGAATTCCCTGGAAGGATGTGGAGCAAGTAGGGAAATTTGGGGATATATCCGAACAGAGTCCGCAAAACAAGGTCCTGTCTTTGCCCAAGAGCCCTGGGAGATTCAAACCCCACTTCTGAAGCTTTTATCACTGAAAGCACATTGAAACGTTTCCAACAACTTGGCAAAGACTGTGAGATGGAGCGTGTTGGGCGAGTCCCTGCCCCCAGCTCCCCATAGTTTCCCATTACTCATGTTAAGAGCCTTGGGCAAGTCCCAGACTTTGTCTTAATGCATAAAAACCTTCGTGCGACGCTCGCCACGGGCCTTTCGAGTGCCACATGTGTGAGACCCACCTCTTGGGTCCACTCTCTAACCGGCTGCGAGCTGCTTTTGCTGGTAATCCTCTTTGCCATCTCCTTTCATCACTGCCCAAGACCTTTCCCTTCCGTTACCCCACATGGCACTGAAACAGCAGGTAATCTATATGTACTGTAAATTGACTTTAGCTTTTGCCTTGAGCAGCTGAAAATGAAACAAGAAAAAGAAAAGAGGGCAAACACTGATTAAAAACAAGTTATAACCTCTGTTGCGAAAGGGACAGCCGGTCATCAGAGCATCTTCTGCCGTGCTCGGCTTCTCCACTGCAGAGTAAACAATTTTGTCCTCACTTCGGAATCGAAACGCCTGAACTATGTGGCCTCGGCTTTGAAAAAATTGCGGGTTCATTCTGGGGAGGAACGGGTAATTTTTCCTCTGAGAGAAAAATGTTAAATGTCAGTCATCCTCGTGTGGCATCCACAGAAACAACACGGTTTCTGAAGGTCTGGGAGCGTGTTTCGCAGGGGAATGGACCGCGGTCGCAACGCTTACTTCGTAACCCAGTGTGGCCCCTGCGGGGGAGACGGTGGCTGGACGGTGGTGTAGGAACAACAGGACAGAGGAATTCAGAGGGGTTTTTGCTTGCTGGGTGCAGGGGATGGGATGCTCAGAGGTGGGACTGTCAGGGATGTCTCCGCTCAGCGAGCTGCAGCGTGGAGCTGGAATAATGGGACTTCTTGTGGGTCTGTTCCAGCCAACATCTCCCTCTGTTGAGATGGATGTTGTTAACTATTCACTAACTCTGCTTTGGGGTGAGGAAAATTTTATTTAGCAAATAACAGATCCCTTTACCCAGGGGAGCTGTGAGACAGAGTGTTTCCCCTCACATCTGTCCATCCAGCTTTGCCCATCAGCCATGCTGGCGGCAGCGAGGACCAGCCAGCCCCCTTGTTTGGGTGGAGATGCACTTGCAATCAGACCTGCGCCCTCTGAAGTGATTAGGAAGAATTATCCTAAATGGGTTTGGTTTTGTCGCTGTAGACCTCTGAGATCCTCTGTTCTTTCTAGCTGCCGATTTGAACTCCAGACATTACATCGTGGTGAAATCTAAATTCTTATCTGGGCTCCGTCGTTCTTATGTTTGGCCATCTCGTAGCCATCCTCTCGGCTGTTACGGGGAATTTAGCTGTGAAGTCTTTCAGAGAGATGCCAGTCCTGGATGGGAGGAAGTATGGCCTCGGGTGACCGAGTTAGAGCTGCAAAGAGATTTTTACACTGACAAGGAGACGAAGTCTAAATTTTACATCCTTCAAAACACAGCTTGGCTCATACCGAACCCTATTTAACAGGCACCTCCATCCATCGCAGCTGTTTGTCTCCAGGAGAAAATGGGTTAGTATTTTGCTTTAGACAGAGAAGGTTAGAAATTCACCTTCAAGAAACCATTGAAGGCTTTAAATCTGAAGCAGAGAAATTAGCTCCTACTTGTGCTAAGCGAGCACCTAAATCCTGGAGGCAAGATTTACTGAGAACCTCAGCCACGACAGGTCTGTGAGTCTGATCTGGAGATCCATGCTTTCATATCAGGCAATGCAAGCAAATTATGGTGTTTGAGTCCCTAGTACTCTCATGTTGTGGTTTTTTTTTTTTTCCTGGAAAAAAGAGGATTTGAACCAGGGTCCTGCAACAGACTTAAAGCAAGAAAACTGTCTTTTACTTCAGGTTCTGATTCGTTTGATATGTAGGTACCTCTGGGGGGATTCCCAGCTGTCACCATGAGCTCAGATAAATCAAAGAGTGTGGATAAAGGGTGGAGGGAAGGAATTTTTTTCTTCTTTTTTTGCACTGTTAGGGAAACAAAGACCTCTGAAGTTCTTTTTAATGTTTTTGAATGGGAGACCTGTTCTTGGTTTGGGGTTTTGTTTTGGTTTTTTTTTAAGTAAACCAGCAGCTGTGTTCGCTTGACCTATAGCTTCAGATTCAAACGTGCACTGATGAAAATGTATTTTTCAATACAAAATGACACATTATTAATAAGTCAGATTGAGGTATCTTGTTCTGGGATACACCATATGCTCTTGCTGTGGGAGTTCTCATGCAAATAACAGATTTCCAGACTGGACCAGGACTTCTCCTGGGCAAAATGCCAGGACAGGGCTATTAAAGAGCCTGGATCCACCACTGGTCAGTCAAAGTCCTTCCTGGACCTCAGGAAATGCTCAGCTTGGAGCTTTCACTGAAATGGATATATTCCCGCAAAAGGGGACTGGTTTTGACAAATAGCCTCTTTCCAATGATCATCTATTATTTTCAAAAAAATTAATTAAGAAAGTATCCAATAAATGATGTCTCAGTCTCATGAGCCATCTCGGAGCGGTGGTGCTTTGATTTCTCCCAGCCCGGAGGAGCTCTCCTTTGCCTCCTGTGTCGTGGCCAAGCCTTTTCCTCCTCGTTCCCATTTATCTTTGCTGCAGACAGGGAGAAATCATCAGTCAGTGCTCAGAGCTCAGCAGTGATTGATACCAACAGGCCATTGATTGTGTTTAGCAGACAGGAATCTCTGTTGCTGACTTCCCTCCCCTTAGGTTTTCAAGTCGTTTCTGCATTTTGCTCAGTCTTTTGCCCCTGTCTCCTTACCATTAATGCCATATTCGCTCTATCCCATCATCTTATTCTCCGTAAAACAGGCACATTGTTGGCTGACTGGAAAATATATCACTCGAGGAGGAAAAAAAAAGGTGGCCACGAAGATGATCTGAGGGCTGGAGCACCTCTGCTATGGAGACAGGCTGAGAGAGTTGGGACTGTTCAGCCTGGAGAAGAGAAGGCTCCGGGGAGACCTTCCAGCAGCCTTCCAGTGCCTAAAGGGGCCTACAGGAAAGCTGGAGAGGGACTTTTTACAAGGGTGTGTAGTGATAGGACAAGGGGCAATGGATTTAAACTGAAAGAGGGGAGATTTAGATGAGATCTAAGGAAGAAATTCTTCCCTCTGAGGGCAGTGAGGCACTGGAGCAGGTTTCCCAGAGAAGCTGTGGCTTCCCCATCCCTGGCAGTGTTCAAGGCCAGGTTGGATGAGGCTTCGAGCAACCTAGTGTGGTGGAAGATGTCTCTGCCCATGGCAGGGGGGTTGGGACTGGATGATCTTTGAGGTCCCTTCCAACCCAAACCATTCCATGATTCTATGAGACTGTGCCCTGGCCTCTGTGGCGTCAGGAGACTCTTCTTTGTCGGTCCCTTCCACAAAAACCGTAGCATTTTGCTATGTGTTTTGTTTGTTTGTATGTCTATCTTGTGTTTTCTCTCTCTCTCCGTATCTGCGTCTTTATTCATAATAACCGAGGCATAGGCATGTAGGCATCATATTTTCCCACTTCCCTGATACGATCTGCTGGAACAGAAATGTTCTAACTGAGAAGGTTCCTCATCAGAAGCTCAGCACTAATATCAGAGGCAGCAGCTTGATACGACAGCTGAAATAAAATTGCTTTTTCTGGGAAGAAACATTCTTTTGCGAAAGAGAGAGTGCTTGAGTTGATGCATCCAGGAATAAGATTAGATGGTTGTCAGGGGACTTGACATATTCTGTTGATCACAACAAAAGCTAAAGCAACCAAGAAAGAGTCAACAGAGGAGCAGCTTGCACCTGGAGAGCTTGGCGTGCCTTGGGTGTAACCGCTACCAGCGCGGAGATGTTCCTCTAGTTTTCTTTGGGTGGAGGGATGTTCACCTCAGAAGTGGTTTGAGGTGGGAGGGGGGAAGAGCAGATGCACTTGATGAAAAGCTTATGCCATTTTGCAGCTCGCTCAGTTCCAATGGGAGTTTCAAGTCTGAGTCCTAGAAGGAGTTGAAGTACCGTGACATGGGGCGTTCGCTCTGAACGTTTGGTGCAAACCCCGAGCAGCAGAAGTCACACAGGAGATAAAGGACTCAGTTCAGCAGACTCGAATGGGGAGGGAATTTTATCTTGACTTGAGAGAGCTGCCTTGAAAAGAATCCTCCTTTAGCCAAAGAAAATCTGAGAAACCTTGCAGTACTTTTTGTACAAAATCCAATAAGAGATGCAAAAGCTGCTCTTTGTGAGGTTTGCTGGTTTCGCCGTGAATGTTTCACTGAGCTGCGAAAGGGTAAAACTCACCTCTGAAATCTAATTTTTAAGGCTGAAAGCTGCTTCTCTCTTTACCCCTTTTTATGAATATGAGGGTTAAATGAGCAGTGGTCTGTCTTTAGTTTGGCTTTTGCCAGCTTGGAATAGACCAGTGATTTTCTGCCTTCTGGGTAAGGATGGTTTGGTTTTTTTTTTTCCCTATGAATTTAACACACAGTGGAGATTTTTGAGAAAGAGGGAGTATCAGGAACTTTGCAATACTGTGGTGTCGGGGTGATGCGACTTCCTCTTACATCCCAGCTCAAGATCAGCTGAGATTCTAAAGTAAGATCAGTCAACATTTATTTTAGCTGGTGTATGTAAAAACAAAACCTTTGTGAAAGCCCTGAAAGCATTTCTGGGCAAACATGACTTATGCTTAAACCCTCTTCTATTAAAAACACAAGACCAAGTAATTTGTCATTATAAAATCATAAAGTTTCCCAGCTTTTATGGTTGCAAAGGGAAGGTTTAGCAGGTGATCCCCAGGTCATCAGCAGAGCTCTGCCTGGCTGGGTGGACAGCTGGGAAAATAGTTCTGAGAGGTATGAATGTCCCCATTCATCTGAAGGAAGCGTCCTCGCTCTCCAGGCAACCACGTTTCATCTTAGATGAAAGGACACTTACTGCTCACACCTGAGCAGGAAGGCGAAGACTGGATCCACTGCTATGGGGCAAGATATTTTTCTCCAGGATCTGGGAATAATCCACCCCCTCAAAGCATTGTGCCGTTTACTACCTGTTTTAGGATTACGCACTCCAAATTAAAATCTCAAAGGTGAATTTATTTACAGATTATTATTGCATTATTGCAATGTAATCTACTGCCCTTCTACTCTGCTCTCGTGAGATCTCCCCTGCAGTGCTGCGTTCAGCTCTGGGGTCCCCAACACAAGAAGGACATGGAGCTGTTGGAGCGGGTCCAGAGGAGGCCACAAAGATGATGTGAGGGCTGGAGCACCTTTGCTATGGAGCCAGGCTGACAGAGTTGGGGCTGTTCAGCCTGGAGAAGCGAAGGCTCCAGGGAGACCTTCCAGCACCTTCCAGTGCCTAAAGGGGCTACAAGAAAGCTGGAGAGGGGCTTTGGACAAGGGCATGGAGTGACAGGACACAGGGCAATGGCTTTATACTGAAAGAGGGGAGATTTCGATGGGATCTAAGGAAGAAATTTTTCACTCTGAGGCTGGTGAGACACTGGACCAGGTTGCCCAGAGAAGTTGTGGCTGCCCCATCCCTGGCAGTGTTCAAGGCCAGGTTGGATGAGGCTTTGAGCAACCTAGTGTAGTGGAGGGTGTCCCTGCCCATGGCAGAGGGGTTGGAACTGGGTGATCTTGAAGGTCCCTTCCAACCCAAACCAGTCTGTGATTCTGTGAATCTGGAAATAAAGAAACAACCAGCTCTGAGAATGAAATGTAAAAAGGCTATTAAATATCCTCTTTAAACACGGTGGAATAGGCCAGTGAGAATGATGTGTCTCCTGACAGCTCAGATAGGAAATGGTTCCTGAGGTCAGTGAGCTGTGAAAGACTCATGTTTCCTCCCATTTAATTGCTCTGTAAAAATATGAAGGGAATAGTGCACTTTCCAAAGGTCACTCAAAAAATAGTAAAATCAACAAAATCTTTCCAGCTGGGATTTCTCCCCCTCCTCATCAGAAAAGATGTAGACGGACGTGTCAAGGGCAGAGCTCAGCACCCTCTCCCAGGTCGGAGGAGCTGCCCCATTGCTCTTTGCCCTGTGTGCCCAGCTGGTCTGTGGGGCTTGAGGCCCTAGGTGTAACCCAGGGAAAGGGTCTGGAGCAGTCCAGGGTTGCTGGAAGAAGAGCGATGAACCCGTAGGAATCACCGAGAGGCTGAGAAATGAAAACGGGCGTTACTGTGACCTGCAGGATGCACTCGCCCATGGGCAGCCCTGGAAAAGAACCATCTTTGCCAGGGTGTTGCACAGTTTGTCTTGTTCTCAGAGATGGTTTGTGCACGTGCATGACTGGAGGTGCTCACACATGTGCTGTGAGCAGGGAGGAGGGTTGGCAGCACCCGAGGGGTTTTATAGAATCCTAGACTGGTTTGGGTTGGAAAGGACCTCAAAGATCACCTAGCTCCAACCTCCTGCCATGGGCAGGGACACCTTCCGCTACACCAGGTTGCTCAAAGCCTCATCCAACCTGTTTGCTGTAACTGGAGATGGGTGGTCAAGCTGTGATCCGAGCATCTGCCAACAGCCACCCCACACCTGGACGGGGAAGGGGGACGTGAGGCAAAGTGGCCGGATGAGCTGCTCCCCAGGTGCTGGTGGCTGCACTTGCCCCAGAAGCAGTGTATTTTGGGGATGGGACTGACTAAGCCCTTCCCAGGGCTCTGACAGTGGCTTGTGTCCAGTTGGCCACACGTTCTGCCATCTGAGCCATGCTCCCGGCACACAACTTTGCTGTTACCCAATTTCTGTTGATCTGCTGCTTTTCTCAGAGTTCCTGCAAGACAAACTCTCAAGTGCCTCTGTTGTGCTGTTATTTCCCAACCTGACAGATTTATGGGCAGAGGCTTTTTTTTTTTTTTAATGGAAGGTTGATCACTCCCTCTACCCTCTGCAAATGATGGACCTTACTCCTGATCAATCATGTGCTGCTATAAGGGGAGATGGACGTGTAGATATGCCTTGGGTGGTGTAAGAGGACAACAAGAAGTCAAGGATTAGAGCTCAGGTACCTTAAGTCTTAGTTTAGTTAAACCTCTACTGTATCCCTTTTCCTGCTCTTTTTTATTTGTTATTTCACTGCATCGTTGTGCCGTGAAGTCAGAAACATCTGAAGCCTCCTCTGCTGTTCATATGGACTTAATGTTGCAACAGGAATGCAGGAAAAATCCATGAGCTGTTACTTCTGAGGCATGAGAAGGAAAGGAAATTACCATTGAATTACCTGGAGTTGTACCAGAATGAATATTACAGAGTACACGTAAAAAATCCAGACAGGTTTTCAGGTGGATTCAGGAGGTATTTGCAGAGTCAGTGGACTCAATATTTCCTGGGATGGGTTGCTAAATAACATTATATATAACTCAATGGAAGAGGCCATGTAGAAGATATCCCCAGTGGAAGCACTGAGAATCACTTTCTCTCTTACAAGACTAATTTCATTCATCTTTTTCTTAGCCAATTAACACGGAACTCCACTGTTAATACTAACCAATACAAGCCTGGAAGGTCCTCTACTTAGTTAAGGGATGATCAGGAGAAAATGATACTGTTAATAATCTTTCAAAGGGCACCAGATACTCACAAACTCAGCAATTGAGAGAATATACTTGTGTTTTGTTTTTTTTTTTAATTATTACATGCACTTTTAGAACGATTTGTAGTATAATTAGAACAGCTTAAAGTGGGACTTGCTTTCAACATCAAACTGTATTTGTGCTTTGGATTTGGAGACTGGGTGCTGCCTGGGTGGGTTCGTGCCCGGTCACATGGGTAGTCAGCATCCTCAGGTGCCAGGATAGAATCAAGGATTCCAGAAAGTCCCTATTCCAACTTGCTGTGTTGTGAAAAGAGCTGGCCATGGTTTTTTGATGACTTTTAATTATTCTATTTAACTTCTGGGGAAAAACATGCTCAGGTACTATGAGTCTCTCCCCTCTTCGCACAGCGGGTGCATACAGACATAAAAGCTTTCCTTGCCTTGTTGGTCATGGTGACACTGGTTTTTGTTCCAGCAGTAACCCTGGTGGGCAAAGGTTTCAGGCCTTCACTGGTAATTCAAGAAGGATGTGCTGGAATGTTCCTTTGTATGTGATTTTAATGTGAGTGAGGGTTTATTTTCTGTACTCGTTTACTTAATGCAGTGACACGTCTCTGTTCTGCGGCTCCGTACGAACACTGTCGGTCTAGTCTGCCTAAAGACCCAACTCAAACCCTCGTGGCTAATTTGGGCTGTGTGGTAGAGAAATATCAGTCATACAGCCAGTCTGGCTGGATCTTTGATTCACAGTCTGTTTCCCCTCGAAATATGGTTAAATGAGATAACCAGGGTCAAGGATAAAGCAAACTCTGGGACTCTGGCAACTTAATGTAATGTCTCTAATTGAAAAGCTTGTCAGATGTCTCATTAGGCATGCAAGCACTGAGATTAGCAGCAATGCAATTATATTAATCCACATCTTAATACAAGCAGCAAAATGTGGGAACTTTTTGGTATTTGTAAAGGAATTTATTTCACTCTGGGAAGCTTTTTTCTTTTTTCTTCCTGAAAACTGACGTGCCTAGTCCAAAACTAGCTCTGGCTTGACTGCAAGCTTTACTGCTACACTTTCAGCATTGACAACAGACTATAACAATATTCCAGCCTCAGTGTTTCCTTAAATTTGGGTCTTCATTTCTCACCACCACCCCTTCCCTCAGCAAATAAAATCGGTAACTTTAGTAATCACTTGCTCACAGAAGAGAAAGAATATTGAAGATATTTTTCCACTCATCATTTGCTTTGCAATTAGAAGTGATGAATAAAGTTGGCAAAGTCACATCTTGTCTCCATATATCTCCCTTGACTCTCTAAACTGCTTGAATCCATCGCCTGTTAGCAAATTGTTGGGACGTTTACCAGAGTAGCAGATGTAGCTGGGACGTGGCTGGAAGAGTCATCAGCAGGTGCATCCTATCTTCTCATTCCTTAATGTTCAACTTTATAATGTGCTCAATGCTCCAGCACAGGTGTGTGCTCCCTGCGTACCCAGGGAATGCATTGCAAAGTGGCTGGAGTATTTTGGAATGCAGGTTCCAGCACAGCTAACCCTTGTGAACCCACATGGACTGTATCTAATTTATAGGGACCCATATGGTCACATGCCTGACAGTGAAATGCAGTCAGTGCCGTTGTGTTTTGGGTAGCCTCCTGTTTGTAATTGTGCACCTGAGCTCACTGAACAATGTATAGGGAAAATCAGGTACTTAAGAACCCCCACAGGCAGAAGGAAATTCAACTTTTGTGGCTGTAGGGAAGATCTCTGGATGTTTGGACGTTGTTCTGATTTTGTGGTTGTGTGCATACGCAACACCATCAATGAGACATCTGGAGGACCTTACTGATGGAGGTTAAACTGCTGGGAGAATATAGGCGAGACTGGGGAAGAGTTTAGAGAATTTAATTTGGGATTTAGCATCTTGCATGGCAAGGATTCGCTTCAGCTGACATGAGATACCAGCAGTCTGAATATCTACAGTTGAGCTAACCACCGTGGGTCCCAGGGTCCCTTTACGGGCAGTGGAAAGAAACGGGCACATAGAGGAAGAGATTCACCTCGCTGCTTTCAGACATAGACTTTTGAACAAGATAAGTGGCCTCAGTTTCACTCTCTGTATTTCCTCTGAGATGTACCTACACAGAGAGGTATTGCAATGGTTAAATCAAATCTATCTACTTAAATTCCTGTGAATTCTGCCCAACTCCAGGGAAGAGTTTACTGCGTGGACGTTTGTGAAATGAGGTTTTAGGCATTTAATTGAGGGACACCTCCCGAGATCAGGTCAGCCTGCCAATCACCTGGTCTGAGTCACCCTCTGGAAACGTCTGTCTGTATCCATTGACTACGAAGGGAACGTCGGGCAACTGTGCTCCAAACTCAATCTCAAATAGATTACATGGAATAAATCCAGACACCTGTATTTTTGGCTCCTTGTCTAGCCCTGAATATTTTCTTTCTCCATCATTTTGTCTACCTTGTTGCTTGAAGTCGCAGTATACGCATGTCAAGAACGCTCATTAGGTGCTCGAACGTTGACAGTGACATTCCTTAGACTGGAAAGGGAGAAGGGAAATTATCTTACAGCACTTCAGCTGTTAATCATCTGATTTTAACTTCATCTGAACGTCGCTATCTGGCAGTGGTGTGACAGTGGTGCCCCCCTGGCTCCAAGATAGGGGTCCGATTTAGGCAGGATCAGTCCCCCTCTGGAAGCACCCCTCTGCCTGCACCAGCAATGGAGAGCCACGTCTGCAAGAGGGGGTTAGATGTTTAACTTCCAAGTAAGCAATCTGGGTACAGTAAAGCCACCCTTTGCCTTTTAGATTGCAGGTGGTCTTTTTGTTGTACGTTGGTATCTGGCCTGGCACAGCAGGATTTTAGTAGATGAGTCGAAGTCCTGTCTCTTAGCATAATACAAATGATAGCAATAACGTAATAATTATACTAAACTCCAGAAATGGTATGTAACTCAGCAGGTGCGTGGATCCTGGCTGTATCCCTAGTGTTCATTAGTCATGCAATTAAACCTTTTTTTCCCCCTCCTCCTCCTTTGAGATTGCACGCGGTTAATTTTAAAATAGCCAACAAGATGATCGGAAATGAGTGTACAAGTTAGTCCTGAAGGCAAATGTCCAGCTGTTTCCTTCAGCCCATGCTGTAAATGAACCTGCTTGTTCTCAGAGAAAATGCCACCAGTACAACTTTAACTTATCAAGTTGCAAATGTCAGTGCTGTAACAAGTGAATTTAACATGGGGAGATGTTGAGCAGCAGGTTACTGCGAGTTCAGCTCAAAAAGAAACCCTTCACTGCTATTAACAATTCTACTGTTCCGTGAAAAAAGAAGAGGAATGGGATCAAATAGTCATTATCTGAATTGGCCAGCAAATGCAAGACTAGAGACCAGGCAGTTTTTAGTAGGTCAGCTATCTATTTAAAGTAATTTGAATTATCTAAGGATAATTGAAATCCAGTGTTCATCCATTACTTTCACTTTTGGGTCTTAAATGATTATATCCATAGCTCTGCTTCACATTTATTTGGTGACCTGTGAGACCTTCAGCTTTCCTGTCTGTAATAGGTCACAGTATTATTTTCCATCAAATTATAACATATGTAGTCACAGGTTCTTCAAATGCAATTGGCTTGGCGGTGCGACAGCTGGAAGGAAAGCTATTGCCTCAATCTTATCTGAGACTATTTATATTCAGCTCTGCAACTTAACACTCTTTCTTTTACTGGTGCTGCTCTTCTTACCAAGAAAAAAAAGAAAAAGCAGTCCTCTTTTGCACGGGAGTATTGGTTTTTTCTTTTCCGACATGAGACACCAACACCAGCAGCTTTCTGAAAAAGACGTGCGGTGTCGCAATAGATGTGTCTTTAGTCACTTGGAAACAAGATAAACAAGATCTTACACTGTCCACCAGTGTCACCAGAAGATATTTTGTTCTAATGAGAGATCTGAAAGCAGTTAGCGTTTGATTTAGCCCGTAACAGAGAATTTACGCAATAAACTGCGTTCAACTTTTATTGCCACCTCTTAAAAGTGAGCAATTAAGGAAGAGAAAGAAAATCAGGTCATATCACAATCACCTGCAGCTGTACTATCAACACATTTCCCTGCAAGGCTGGCTGTGATACAGATTATGGAGCATTTTACTTCGGTCCCATGAAGGGCATTCAGAACCACCTGCATCGGTGGTGTAGAGCACAAGTTTCTCTTTGCATTACTCAGTCTGTTGTTGCTGTGGGAGGTTGCACATTCAAGGCATGGCTTTGGGATTGGTGGATCTTTAGAGTGTCTGAAGTGTGTGCTAAGGTGGAAGATCTTGGATGCTGCTCCATGCCACTGGATTTTTGGGACTGCAGCAAGGAGCTTTTAGGATGTGCTTGCACCTGGCAAGAGTACAAAGCTGCCTCACGTGAGCTGCTGGGTGCAGGTGGCCCAGCTCATCCTAATCGTGACAGCAGCAGGGCTGTGGTAGCTCCATGCCGTAAACTAGAATAATAAGCCTTGGGGACATCGCTGGGTTTGCAGGCCTTGGGTATGGTAGGCCAGGCTGGATGAGGCTTTGAGCAACCTGGTGTAGTGGAGGGTGTCCCTGTCCATGGCAGGGGGGTTGGAACTAGATGGTCTTTAAGGTCCGTTCCAACCCAAACCATTCTGTGATTCTATGATTCTGCAGTAGTCTGCGCGCCGCTTCCTTGGTCAGCATCCTCTTCATCACTTTGCAGGAGAGCATCAAGAGTTGGATGATTTTAGTGAGAGCTGCCACGTAGAGGTGGGTCAATGGCTTTGGCTGGTTGTGTTAGTGGAGGATAATCCTACAGGCTCATAGCAGAGCTATCGATGCTCAACTCCATCAAATGAGCATTGCTGCTGGGGAGTAACCATATTTTTTACCAGCAGGACTCTTGGGGTGGGGTTCAGGAGTGCAATGGGCCCCAGCAGAGGGACAGAGAGTGCCAACGTCGTTACTGCTCCATCATGCAGGACTGTAAGTGGTATTGACGTGCTGTGATGGATGGTAACGCTGGTGTGAAGACTCATTGAGTGAGTATGTGCCTTCGCTTCAATTTGTCTCACACAGCTCACGGAGAGGGAGGGGAAACAGTTTTAAAAATGAATAGAGAGATTTATTTCTCTTTTCTTCATTGTATTACAAGAGCTTGTGCTATCAAGGGAACGTGTCATTTGGGTCATCCCTCTCCTTGTCAGTCCTGCAACGGCACAACTGGAGAGAGGAAGAAGCAAGAGCACGTATATAGCCAACCTACTGCTATCTGAGGGACTGTCGTAAGGGTTGTAGCTCTCACTGCTGGCTTTTCCTTTTTCCTGGATGGGAAAATAGATAAAATATTTTATTTTAATTCATGCTGATGGAGATGTTATTATTTGAACATGATTTATCACTGACTCCTGTAATCCCACAGAGGTCTGGCACAACAGCAGTTTACTAAACAAGCAAGACAATACAATATGGTTTTATTAGCTACTGAACTTTAGAAGCCCATGGTATTCACAAAGCTGGAGAACAGTCAATTTCTCACAAGTTTCTCTTGAGATGATCAGTAAAATCTGAGCACTTTGTCTACAGGATCAGGCGTATGTCATGAGCAGCCTTAGAAGATACAAACTATTATTACTTTTTCTTCCTTTAGAGATAAAAGACAGAGATTACATATATCTATAAGTTGCCTGTGTTAGGCCTAAGCTTGAGCCCATCCTCAGGTCAAAATATATCTGGCAACCACAGGATATGGGTGGAAGGGACACCTGTGCTCAGACAGGAGCTGTCACCAGCTGTCTGTGTCTATGCTGCGGACACTCATATCTGATCTAGATGTCCAGATTCCCCTTAGAGTCAGAGAATAGGAATGGGATAAAACTAAGGAGAGAAACTGTAGGTGAGAAAGTGCTATCTTGAGATCTCCTAGACCTTCTTTTCTTCCCATCATAAGGTCTTTCCCACCTAGTAAATTCTTCTTGTGCTTAAAGCTTAAACCATTTTAAGGAGGAGGAATTATTTCCATGTTATTGAAAGGATAAATTGGGCCATGAAGGAGTAGTAACTGTCCTGAGGTGACAGTACTGGTCAGTGTCAGCCCGGAGATTGGCACTTGTGTCTTTTCCTTTGGGACTTAGATCTCACAGAGCACTTGGGCAACTTCTTGTCTTGCAAGGATTTGTCAGGTTGCACCTACGTTTTGGATCTCTGGCTCCTTTCTCAAATGTTGACTCTGCAGGCTCAGTCCTGCCTCTTGACTGCCATGTTCGACACGGTCCGGGCAAAAGGAGAACATCCAGCCTTGGTCAGGAAAACACCCGGCATTTGGCTGAATCAGACTGTTGGTTGCAGGATCAGGAATGAACCCAGATAGGACACAGTAGGGTTAACTGTGTTGCTCACTGGAGTTAGCAAAGCCTTCTGACCCATGCTTTCCTAACTGACTTTAATGTAATCCATGTCAAGAGGTTTGGCCAAGATTGTCTGAGCTTCATCATTTCTGAACACTTACCAGGTCCTTCAGGAGCACTTTGTGCAGGAGTAAAATTCGGGGGTCATTAAGTTTCCCATTAGATCTCAAGGAGACAGGCTATCATTGGGGCAAATGAGACGTAGCACATGATTTCTGAGGTTTTTTTGGTTGTGGCTTTTTTTTTTAAATGTAAGATTTATTAAGGACTCCAAAACTCCAGATGGAAAGAGCTGCTTTCCCTGCTATTTCACAAGAAATCAAAAAGTTAATCCTTGTAGAATTTCAGGCTGTTGATTGCTCCAGCTTCTGTGGATCTTTTTGTTTATGGAAAACTTGCAAAATCATACAGAAGTTTTAAGTGTTGCAAACTGTCTAAGTCTCCCTCTCTCACACACTTTATCCATCTTCCATAGTCTTTCTCTCCCTGTCCTTCTACATTTTTGCTTTTTGCACAAAATAGAAGTAAAGAACAGAGTAAAAAAGGCTTGAAGTTAAGTGTTGTAACTCCCAAATGATTCTCTGTGTGGGATTTAACCACCTCTCGCTGCCCTCTGGCTTGCAGGCGATGTGCCACTATTGATACACCAAAATCGTGGGATCACCATGGTGACCTGCAAAACGGAGATGCAAACCACACGAACTACAAGTCTCATAAGCTGGGCAGGCAAAGCTGAAGTCAAACTTTTCCCTTCACTGTGACAAACCAAAATGAAGCACATCAAAATAGACTTTCATTCCAGAATAAAGGGAAAAGCTGGTTTGATTTTGGGGATTTTTTTTTTTTTTTTTTTTTTGCTATTGATCTGGGGTGATAAAAAGGAATGGATGTTGTGGGGTTTCATGTCACTGTAGTAATGACATCCACATTTCACTACCAGCTTCTCTATAGAGATCTTTCTTCAGCACGGGCTTTGCTGAAGTGTTTCTGTACTTTCTCGTGGAGTTCACGATGCCCAGGTCTCACCCAGTGAGTCTGACCAGCCTTTGAAAGGCAGGTTAACTCCAGAACTCCAGCAATTTGTTGAATTTGGAAGGCAATTATTTTGATATGTAAATGAAACGATGGGAGGAAGAAGGTATCAGTTTTGAAATGCAGTCAAGGCCAAAGATAAAAAAGATTTCTCATCTACTCTCCAATAATTGTTTTTTAAACGATGCCCTTGGCGGGGGATACGTGGCTGTTTCCGTAGCTAACTGCAAGAAAAGCCACTCGTACCACTTACCCTCAGCCTGGGAGGAAGATCGTGTAATTCCCTTCTGCAATGGCAGAAAAATGGTGGTAAAATCTCTATTGAGTGCACTTAATGGCTCGACAGATTATTAATGAGATACGGAGCTTTTCAAATCTAATTCCCAAGGTTTAAATCCAAGCCCTGTCAGCAGCTGGAGGACGACCTAAGGAAAATGAGTTTATGTTCTCAGCCTGGCTCCTGGATGATGAAAAGCTGCACAACAGTTGGCACTAATTAGCGCTTGTGTTGGTCCTCCGCTCCGGAATACCGGAGCCAGAACGGGCCAGGGAGAAGTGAGCTACAGCTGTGGGGGGTGGGATCTGTGTCTGCAGCAGGGGATGGAGGACCGGCCGCACTGTCACCCATGCACACACCCATCCTACTCCTCAGGGAGTGTCCCATCTTGGACGTCCCATCTTGGACATCCTATCTTGGATATCCCATCTTGACCTCCCTGGCTAGGTCACTCCTGGATCAGGGCAGCTACTGCCCACACAAAGAGCACAAGGAGATCCAAAAACTTGTGGCTTCAATGGACTGAGAAATGGTGGAAAAGGAAACCCAGGCACAGTGGTGAAAGAGCCAGAGACAGGACCCACCATCTGACCCTCTTCTCCTGTCCTCCCTCCTTGTGTTCTCCTCCTGTCTTACCTTGTGCTGGCCTTTGCTTCCACTCGCCACCTCTCAACAGCTGTAAACCTGCCTGGAAATAAGTGCAAGGTGGATTTTTCCCTTGTATTTTTTGAATACTAATTTTACCAATAGAGGTAGCCCAGATCCTGCTCCGAGATGTGTTTCCCAGCAGCGACGCCGTCTTAGCGTAAAAACCCATTAGGATAATAAATAAAGTTCAATATCGTACATGGAGTTTCTTTTGTCAGTGGCACTTAATCACTGGCTTTGGGCTCAGGCCAGCCTCCAGATCCCATCTGGAAAGCTGGAAGGAGAGCAGGATGACGTCTACAGCACTGCAGTCCCTGGAGTCACCCAGCCGTGTTTCATCCGTGCCTGGCTGCCCTGCCCCACTGCATCACCAGTGCTCAGGGATCTACCAGACCAGCTCTGCCTTTACTGCTGAGAGAAATGAAGACAGACTTTGGTCGCACATCCTGAGCCAGAGCTTTCTGCTCTCTGGAATCCCCTGGCAAGGGGAGAGGTGTCAAACTGATCTCAATCACGCTGGGACAGGCTGGCGTGTGTTAGGCATCCGGCTAATTGGCTGCTCTTATCCTGTGCTAATATTACTTTTCTTCGGAGTCTTTTATCTTTAAATAGCAATCATTATCTGTAAAAAAAATAAATAAATCAAAATCCCCTCTAAAAGCCACTACATCATGTTTAAGAGTGGGCAGTCCGGCTACTCGGAGACCTCAGCCACTGTATTAATGCAAGTCAATGTCCAATCTCTTATTTCTCCGTTAATCTTGAATCCACCGAGGGCTTGTGGGGTTTCCAATTTGTGATCATCCCATAATTTCTTTATTTCCAAAGAGGCGGAAGCCTCAGTCTGACGGGCAGTGCGAGCCGTGGCACTGGCTCGCTCAACGGAGCTTAGATTTCAGGTCATGGGAGAAGAGGGAACAATTGTTAGGTCAAGGGAAATACCTCGCTCGCAAAGGTGCATAAATGTCATTCAGCTTGCAAAAGTTAAACCAAGGTTCTAGGAAGTCCTGGGATTTGTTTCAAAGTCACGATGCTCAACAACATTTGCAGGTTCTTTTTACTTGACCTTTATTTTCTGAAGCTTTATGCAGCAGACACTTCATCCTACTTAACTGCAGCCTTCCAGAAGTTAAGTACCTACCCTAAGCCCTTTATAGACTGTAGAAAGCAACAAGCACAGCCTTATCCACCTGCTTTAGAAATGTATCCTGTCTTAGAGGGGAATGGAAGATGAGAGGATAGGAGTCCTGCTGACCGTCTTAGACTAGCTGCTTAAATTTAAAATTAATCCTACGCCCACGTTACTTTTTTATTATTGTTAGTTTAGTCCAAGTAGGTCTGATGCTGGAGAGAAATTTCCCTCGGAGCGGTTTTCAAGCCAGGCAGCAATATTAGACAACATGTTCCTTTCGAATAAGTTGTCTATTTATGCACAGGACTGCAGCAGTACAAGAGAATGTGATTCAACAGCGAAAGATGTGCTCAGGTATTTCTCACTTAATTTAATTCTGTTCCAGTTTATCTCAGATTTCTATCGTTTTTAGGACCATGTTATTAAAAGACAGTAGTGAAAGCCAAAAAGGCTCTTGGGGTGGTTAGGACAGTAGAAAAAGGGTCTGGCAGGGTTGTGGTTTTTTTTTTTTTTTTTGCTTTAATCCATAGCTTCTGGACTCATCTGTAAATAAAAGTGTAGTTCTGTAAATAAAAGTGTAGTTCTTCTGTTAACGTCATCTGTTCCTTTGGGGTTTTGTCAAAGGTAGAGTGTTAAAAAAAAAAACCCACAGCTAAAGTGTTGGTATTTTGGGAAGTCTGAGGGGGTCAGTCCTGGCTGTGATCCAAGGGCAGCCGGAGCACGGGGCTGGCCCCAAGGACAAAGACCTGAAAGGGGTCTGTAAACCCGGGAGATGTGCTGAGGAGGTTGAGCTGTGAGATGAATTCTTTGATTTAGCAGGTTTAAAAGCTAATGGGATTCGAGAGTTAGATCCAAGATAGCACGCAGCTATCCAGCCATGAAGAATGGAGCAAGGCTCAGTTACTACCATAATAATATCTTAAAGAAACAAAAAAAAAAAAAATGCCCTAGAAGGAAAGATATTATTTTCTTTGCATCAGGATGGAAGGGAAATAGATATTCTTGCTGTTGTCACACACAGCCGGGTTGTCTGTGCTCTCTCCAGGCCTCAGTTCCTCTTTCTCTAGCGCTTTGTCATGTCTGTTTAGACTGAAAGATCTTCAGGGCAGACGGTCTCTTGAGGGGTTCAGAAGAGGGCGATGGTGCCCTGATCTTCTGGGGGCATGCAGATGGCACAGCAATTGAACCCACCAGATATTTCTGTTGCAAAGAGGAACAGGGACAGCATCTTCAGCCAAGAGTTGTTCATCCGTGCTTTTAGCTCAGCTGGAAAACTGAGCGTTTCATGCTCGTGCCACGCACCGCAGGGAGGAGTTTGTTACAGCTGGGACCGTGTAAGAGCGTGTGGGAGCTGCCACTCTGCTTCTAAATGCAGATGTTCGAGGGAGGAGATTCTGCCCCTCTGCTCTGCTCTCCTGGGACCCCCCTGCAGTGCTGTGTTCAGCTCTGGGGTCCCCAACATCAGAAGGACATGGAGCTGTTGGAGCGGGTCCAGAGGAGATCATGGAGATGATGCGAGGGCTGGAGCACCTCTGCTCTGGAGACAGGCTGAGAGAGTTGGGGCTGTTCAGCCTGGAGAAGAGAAGGCTCCAGGGAGACCTTCTAGCAGCTTTCCAGTACCTAAAGGGGCGACAAGAAAGCTGGAGAGGGGTTTTGGGCACGAGCGTGGAGTGACAGGACACGGGACAATGGCTTTACACTGAAAGAGGGGAGATTTCGATGAGATCTAAGGAAGAAATTCTTCCCTCTGAGGGTGCTGCGGCACTGGACCAGGTTGCCCAGAGAAGCTGTGGCTGCCCCACCCCTGGAAGTGTTCAAGGTTGCTTTGGGCAACCTGGTGTAGTGGAAGGTGTCTGTGCCCATGGCAGGGGGGTTGGAACTGGATGGTCTTGAAGGTCCCTTCCAACCCAAACCAGTCTGTGATTCTATGTAATCATAGAAGTGGGAAAACACATGAATTGGGGAAAAAAGCATGGTTGTGGTTAGCTTCTGTTTCTCTGCTTCCTCTCGGTCTCTGCTTTTGGAGATTCATGTGAGATCTGGGTGTTGCTGGGGTTTGTGCTGACTCTCCAGCCATTTTCTCCTGGGAATGGCTCTTTGCTTCTCTCTGAGCTGTGTGCTGGCTGCTAGCTAGAAAATAAACCCTACGGTGCTGTGTTCATTTCATTTAGAGTGATTAATACTAAAAACTACAAATAATACCCATGGGAAGTTTACAGGGAGCATTTTCTGTAATTAAAAATAACGCCTGGGCAACCGCCTGTGGGTTATGTTACAAAAAAAGTACAATTCCATCTCTCTGCGTGTGCAAATCAAGATTTTCAAGGGGAAATACTAATAGTCGATGGATTGACTGGCCAGGGAGGTGGTTTAGTTGCTGTTTCATTCTACAGTAGCGATTATCTGCACCAGCTTTCACCAGTTGCTCACTCAGGTACGTTTGGGCAAAGGGGCTGCGTGAGGAAATTCCGAGGGAATTGGGAAAAAAATGAAGTTATTTGGGCAAACAAGATGAAGCTGGTTCTTGAGCATCAAGTGGTCGTCTTGGCACTTACGATGTGCTTCTGCGTGCTGCAGAATATCAGGTCCGATCCTTACCATCTGGACCGATAATCAAGGCTTCATTAGAAACCCAGATTTGTTGTAAATTAGAACATGTAATTAGAAAATGTGTCTGCTAATTGAGTCCCTTTGATGTAAGCTTCAAGATGTGACGCTGATCCCACACAGAAAGGGTTTTTAATGCCTTTTATTTATATACATATTCCCCCATTTATTGTTATTTGCAGCTCGAGCTCTTTGCTGATCAGAAATATTCAGAAATTCATCTCCCAAAGAGCAGTGTCACTTCGGCTATTTATAAATACGACGCTGGCACAAAATGCCATTCAGCAAATTCCTTTTTTTAGGTTGCTTCTTTTCCCCCTCCGCTCCCCCTGGTTGTGTTTTTTCTTTTTTTTTTTTTCCCCTTTCCTTTATATTTCCAACTACAAAACAAGAAGTTTCTATTTTAGTTGGAGCAGAGATGTTCAAAGCAAGTGTCGGTGATTCAGTAGGTGGCACTCCTCCCTCTCGGTCGGCTCTCTGCCCATGGCAGCCCTGGCACCATGAGAAGGAATTTACCATCCTAAAGGTGCTACATCTCCCGAGCAGTGGGAAACGGACTCCTTGAACTCATGTACATCCCAGAGCACCCTCTGAAAAAAAAAAAATTAAAAAATCAAGGTGTAGAACTCAATGCCACGGCACATTTCCAACAGGAAGAACCTTGGTTTAGCTCTCTGTCGTTTTAATTAGTGGTGGTGGCATTTTCTTACGGTCTTAGGAAAGTGGCACGTGCTTTTGCTTGGTGCTCAGCGCCTTTGCACGGGGGCAGCTGCGAGGACTATTTCTGTTCCTGCGAGTTGTCTTTGAGTTCCTTGAGAAAGGGAGCGCTGCAGACATGCAAAAAATCTTACTACCCTTATATAAGCCAGAGGAATTAATTAAATAAATGCATAAAAATAACCTCGCAGAAAAACAGAACAGCCAGCATATAACTTAATTTCCTGCCACTCTCTAAAATCTGCTACGGCATAAAGCTGGGTCTTTCTAATGCTTTTCACCTTGTGAGAAAATATCTTCAGATAGAGAAGAAGAAGAAAGTTTAACCCCTAAGACTCTGGCCTCTTTCCGTAACAGGGTGACAGCTTCATCCTCTGAATTTTTAAATACCTGTAAAATAGAAAGAAGTGCAGATACAAGCGCAGCACGGGGAGCCACAGCCCTGGGGGATGCTGTGCCCGGTGCTGAACAGCAAGAGCCCAGTTCTGTGTCCCTGCCAAGCTCTGCTTTGCCAGTCCTGACTTTCAAGATGTAGCAACAAGCTTCACGGGACCAACACTGACTTCGTTACAGCTCTTACTGATCCAGAACATGAAAGTACCAGAGCAGAGTAAGAAGCAGCCCCAGAAAGGTGGAGATGGCACTGCCAGTGTGGCACGGGGACCGTGCTACATCCCAGCATCGCTTACACCGCGGCAGGGGAACGACTGCTGCGTTGTACTAAATCAACGAGAGAGGAGTCGGACCCAAAGGATTTTTGCAAAGGGAAGCTGGATCAAAAGGAAACTGGCTTCACCACCAAACTCTGCCTGCTCCGTGCAGGCTCAGCTCACTGGCAAAGGGCTTTCTGGGGCTGCTACGTGGGACCAAGCAGAAGCAATTAGAGCAGACCAACATGATTATCCCAACTTGCCAGCAGTCCCTACTGCAGAAAATAAGGTCCAAAGAGCGCTTCCCTGTCTCTACACAAAAGGTAATTGCTTTCCTGGATGTTGGACTGTCCTTGGAGATGCTGAACATCTCCAGCAGCAGAGCAGGTATCCTGTTGGCCCCAGCTTGGAGGGAGCACAGCTGAGATAATGATAGTGCTCTGCGGATGCCACAGGAACAGAAAGTATCTCTCCTGTCCTGGTCACCAGGGAACTCATCCAAAACCCAGCTCAGCTACCTCGATTGCAGGAATGGCTGAGGATTTAGGTCTTAATGAAGCAAATGCTCGTGGCCACAAACCCCACTGTGACAACAGGCTGCATGCTGTAATCAGGAAAAATGCATATTGCTAAAGACACAAGAGCATGGCAGATGAGTTTAGTGTTCCTAATAAAAAAATCTAATTCCCCTAATCTGTATCAAACACTAAAAGCTACACGCTACCAATTATTTTCTTCTAGTTTTAATTTACAACAATCAGTTATAATGGATGAAATTAATTCTTAGTTTAATTTTGTTGGCTGTGTGCTTAGAATCCCATTTTTTTTCCATCTCTCCTTTTCCTGTTGCTGGAAATTAACTGCATCTAGCTTCAGCGGCGCGAGTTAAGATGGAACATTGGTCCTAATTGTTTACTAATCATCCCACCCTTTGGTGTAATTCACTATTTGCTGCAGCTTCCGTGTGGGTTGTAGTCTCATTAGCTTTGCTTACCCTTTCAAATCCAAGGTTTTAATATTAAAATTATAAACATTGCCATCTGTATCTTCTAACAATACATCTCTGTTTTCGTCACTTACTCTAGTCTCTCTTTTCCTTTAGAGAAGCCTATGGGCTTATCCTGATTTACACTAATTTAACGGCTTCTTAAGACTCTAGAGCTGGCCATAGAATAGAATGGTTCGGGTTGGAAGGGACCTCAAAGATCACCCAGTTCCAACCCCCCTGCCATGGGCAGGGACACCTTCCACTGCACCAGGTTGCTCAAAACCTCATCCAACCTGGCCTTGAACACTTCCAGGGATGGGGCAGCCACAGCTTGGTCAGAAATCCTGTGTGCAAAGCACAGAGGCGTGTGCTTGAACTTCGTCTCGCTGCAGGTGGGGACGGGCACGGCGAGGACGGTGCTTTGGTGCCGACGCACAGGGAAGCAGCAGAGCCCGCACGGTCACAGGGCGTTTTGCACATCGCAAAGAGAGCTCGAGAGCTGCTTCGGAGGACGGTGTGTCATGAATGGCAAAATTATCCTCCGGGTTCTAAGCTCTGGTGCTATGCAAATCATCGACAGCCTCTCCTTCTTAACCACACTCTGCAATTTCCTGCGGCAGCGGTGGCTGCGAACAGCTGTTGCATCGCAGAAGCTCAGCGTAAGCCTCCCAGCATCGAGAGGAGAGCCTTTTCCCAGGAAGGGAGCTGGGAACTAGAGTTTTCCATCATGCTATGCGTTACGCAGCGTAATTATCCCGAAAGACCGAAGGTTGCGTTCCCCTTTCACTTGCAGGAGAGCAGTTCATATTCAAGCCTTAACAACCTTTAAATAAAATAATCCTACAGAGCTGGCTCCGAGAAACTCTGACACATCGTGTTCTCTTAGCACTTGTTGACATGAAATGTTTTCCGGATTTATCCCGGTTTCCCTAGAATTTCATCGTTGCGGAGAACTGGAGCAAAGTTCAGACCGAGTCAAAATGCTGATATTTTTAAATACATCTCACTTTCTCCTTTCTACATCACTTTTAATTTTAAATGATTATTTTTGCCTGGCAAGTGATAACATATTACATCATCAAAAAGTCGCCTTTAAAGCCCAACACCAGGCAGTAGCACTTAAAAAAGTGGAGCATCACTATGCACTCGAAACCCAAGAGATGTGCAGGTCTGGAGCTGGAATTTCAAATCTCCCTTCCTCCCTCTCTCCACCACCCTTTTTTCCTCCCGCTTCCTAACCGAGATTTTCATTTGTAGTATCAAAACCCCTTTGAAATCACTGTGCAGAGCCTGGCATGCAGATGAATGGTTAATAGGTGCAATGCAGACGTAATTACAAGAGTTATAAGAACTTTATTTATGCTCTTCACATTAAAGTGATATCATGCTATTAAATCTTCTTACCATTAGCTACTCAAGAGTGGAGAGAGCGAGCGAGCGTGTGTGTAAGTGAGGCAATCACGGGAAAATTTTCTCATTATTCTTTTAAGAACAGGGAAAGACTCAAAGAAAGGTGTATTTGTCAGTCTGGGCTGTTCCTGAGGCAGGCGGAGGTGTATTAACATCCTTTGACATTGTTCCTCTCGAGAAGTTTGCACACATTCTTCTGATGAGCAGAGCGTGGAGGTGACCGTGTACCGTCCCCTCCTTTCTCGAGGGTTTCTTGGCTTTAGGCACTTGCCCACAACACCTTTGCTCATGAGCTGGTCCCTTCTTGCCAAGGGAAAGACACTTCCAGTGGGTAGTTAGCCTGCTTGGAGCAACGGGGGATGTTTTTCGGCTGGAACGTTTTACAGGGAGAAAAGTGCTGATTTGGTGATATAGGAGTGTTTCTGTTTTCACTGGTGTTGGTTTTAACTGTATGATGCAGATGAAAGCAGCCTTCCCCTGCCCTAGATGAGATGCTTCATGGGAAGGCTTTCCGAACAACAAATGTGAAATAATCACAGAATGATAGAATGGTCCGGGTTGGAAGGGACCTCAAAGATCATCCAGTACCAACCCCCCTGCCATGGGCAGGGACACCCTCCGCTACACCAGGTTGCTCAAAGCCTCATCCAGCCTGGCCTTGAACACTTCCAGGGATGGGGCAGCCACAACTTCTCTGGGCAACCTGGTCCAGTGCCTCACCACCCTCAGAGTGAAAAATTTCTTCCTTAGATCTCATGGAAATCTCCCCTCTTTCAGTTTCAAGCCATTGCCCTGTGTCCTGTCACTCCACACCCTTGTCCAAAGCCCCTCTCCAGCTTTCCTGTAGCCCCTTTAGGTACTGGAAGGCTGCTGGAAGGTCTCCAATGGAAGACCTTATCCATGAGTTTGAAATTAGACCATAGCAAAGCTGCGTATGGGTGGGAAGGTCCTATTTATTTATTTACTGCTACATGTCAGCAAAGTATTTTATTGCACTCAAAGCAGAAGCCTTTTGATTTTTCTATTTGCCAAAAAGTTCTAAAACCCCTTTTCGGTTTAATTTTGCCCCATTTTTTTCAGAACTGTCAGCAAAATACAAAGAGTATCTGCCCTGTGACTCCGTGTTTGCCAGAGGCTACGTGAAGGGTTCGCATTCTGCTAAAGGACCCTTAAAATGTTCATCTGAAATTAATAGTAGAATATATTTTTATTATGTGATGTGGAACAATAAACCCAGATGTTCGCTGTGCAACAGAGCGCTTGCTGCAGTGATATAAATCTTTGAATTCATTTAGTTTTTATTTTTTGTCAGATGTGTAAGGACAGTTTTCTGTGCATATTTTATCCAGCTCAGTTTTTACTTAGGAAACTAAAATGAAACTGGTTTAATCCCAGATGCAAATGTTTTAAGTGGATGAAAGTGCCTGCAAACCCCAGAATCCAAAAGATGAACTGGGTCAGACCTTGGAGGTGCTCTCATTTGGGGTCTGTTTCAGGTGGTTTTAGGTTTCCAGTTACTTGCCTCTTAACGTGGCTCTGTTACATATCAAAGCTTTACCCTCTTCTGCAAAAAGTAAATCCGAAGGGAAGCGCTGCGGCTGCTTGCCGAGTTTTGCGGTTGTGCTGTTTGCTCACAGCCATTTCCCAGTGCATTTCCATCCTTTCCGTAATGAGCCGGCGGCTCCGGAGTTCCGCTGGTGGCTGCTCTCCTGGGCAGGTCCCAACACCCACCAGACCCCATGCAGGGACACGCTGGCGCCAGAGAGAACTGGAAAATGGTGCCTTGGAGCAAGAGTAGTTTGCAGAGTTGTCTTGTGCGCAGTACAAATCCTAAGGTGAACAAAGAAAACGTGTGACCGCTTTCAGATTTCGGTTTTCGCTCGTTTGCTGGATGTTCCCTGTTCGGAGGGAAGCGGTGTACACACGTGCACATCCCCGTGGGATGGCTGTGCTGCCTCTGGAATCGCACGGCTGATCCGGAGGTTTCAGGTTGTTCCGCACCACGTTTGCTTTGCAGGTGGGGAAACTGAGGCGCAGTCTGCTGCCTTTTCATCACAGTCAGAAAGAAACCTCAGACCTGAACGTAGGTCTGCAAGGTGTCCTGTTCCCCTGGAGACTCATAAGAGTCCAAGTTTTTAAGAGGTTATGGAGCAGCTCTTGCAGCCCCTGGGCTGTTAATATGCTGTCGAGCATCTCCTGCATCTCACAGCCAGGGCTTCTGATTGTCACCTCCTTCCCTCCCCATCGCTACACGAGAGGGGAAGGGGAGGAAGAGCAGGGCTGGGACAAGCTGCACAAAAATGCTGGGTCAAGAACAGTTCAGAAAAAAGAAGAAGAAAAGGCTTATCGGGTGCTTCCAGTAAACACAATATCTGACACAGAATTACTGGGGGGATTATGCAGAATCAGCATATACATTTCTCAAAGTGACTTTCCTCGACAGAAGGACACTAATCGCGCTTTCAGAGATCAAAGCCTTTAATCAACGTTTAAGCATCTTAAGTTTGTTCCACTTTATTAAATGAAAATAATGACACTGTGTTTTACATTGCACTAAGGAGGAGGAAGATGCCCCAGAAAAGCCGCCTGCTTCTTCTCTCCGCCTAAGCCCTACCCTTTGTAGCTGAGCCCAAAATCACTGCGTGTCCTGGGGGAAATGGGTTTGGTGGCAGCTTGTGGAGTGGAGCTGGAGAAGGCAAACTTGATCTCCGTCGCCCATATGGAGATCAGACGCATCCCAGTCCTCCACCACGGGCGCATCCACAGCAGCCGTGTGTGTTCGGGGAGGGCACAGGTTGTTCTGCCATGACTTGAGAGAGTGAAACGTGTTTTTTTTTCTGGAAAACACAGAGTGCCTGGTTGAAATTTTTAGCAAACTTATTCCTCTTATGCTGAGTAGCTTGCACTTGCTGGCTGTGCTCGGAAAGAGTTAGATGCGTCCGCTTGGAAAGTGCTAAAATGAAACTTGTACATTTTCCAGTTTGAAGCAGTCTTGCTTAGAATTCACCATTATTTTTATGATCACTTTTGAAAATGTTCAAGCTGGAAGTAAAACTTTCCCTTGGGTCTGCAATTACTTTTTTTTTCCCTCCAATTTTCCAAAGAAAAAGTTTTTAAAAAAAAGGTTAAACAGAATCTTTTATTTCATATTTTAAATTATGCAGCATTACCAAAGAGCCTTGAAACCAATTACTCAAACAGGTCTTTGCTTTCTCCCACGGCGAAGGACAAATCTTGCCCTTGCAGTGGAAGAACAGCTCCAAGAAGGGGAGGGAAGCTTTGCAAACCGTGTTTCTCCCCAGCACCCCAGAAGACGGGGGGGAGAAAATGATCCCTCCTGCATCACACTCATTACCATCTCATTTCCATCCAGCACCAGTGCTGTCTCTCAAGTTGCAGTGTCAGAGCAGGAAGGTCTGACTCTGCTTTCAGTCACCCTCCTTGTTAATTTAGTCTTGCTTTAATAGGTTTACAGTGAATAACCTGACCAGAGTAAGGGAGATGTGGAAGATGCTCCTCTTGTGCGGAGCAACGTGTCGGGCACCCGGGGTCAGGGCGGCACGTGGGACCCCCTCCCCAGGTCTGCAGGTGCTCAGCATGGCTCATGCAGCTCCACTCCCCATCCCTTCGGTCTGCCCTGGGGAACCACCGCTGCCACCCGCCTCCGTTACCTTCCTGTTCTCGCAGGAGAAGTGGTGCTGTTGGGATGGACGCCTGGTTCCTATTGCCAGGAGAAAAAGGGGTTTATGGCAGATGGTCACAGCTCCCCACTCCGATCAATAAATACCCAGGGACAGAGAGATGAGCAAGCAGGATTGCAGGAGTCAGCATCAGCTCGGGCTTCCAAAGCTGCTTTTCAGAGCGCTGTTGGCAGCTGCTCTCCTCCTCACCATTGCTGCAATGCTCAGCTCATTGACAGAGAAAACTCATCCCATGGAGATGGGCAGCTGGGAGCCCAAGGCTCTGCCCTCCAAGTCCTGGTTTTGCCTGTGAGTCTCTCTGTGACTTTTGGATATGTAATCTGTAAGCTGTCAGGAAGTTCCTCCATCCCTGGCTATTCCAGGTCCGCCTCAACATCTCAGCTGTGTTGAAAAACCCACTTGTTTCCTGCCTGGTTTGGGTGCGAGAATCTGCCAGGATGGTGCCTGTTTGGGTCAGCGTTTGCCACCCTCCCCAGTTCTTTATCAATGCTGCACTTTTAATTCTTGACATGAACACTTCCACCTTGCCATCCAGATGGCTTTAGAGGAAGGGATTGGGTAGTTATTGGCAACACTCAGGGTTTATTCATTAGTGAGTCAAACTTTTTTATTAAACAAATTGCTTTCCAGGGCCTGCAGAAGTGTGTAACTGCTGAACGTCAGATATCCATGATCATACGCTAAGAGGAAAATGAGATATAAATCTGTAGCTTCATCTCGAACTGACAAATTATTCAATGTTTAAATCTTGTTTTCTTCAGTCAGTACAACCCGTGTCAGGACACACCGACACTATTCTTTCTTTCTAACAGTCCAACTTTTGCATCTTGGCAAGGCTGCGAATTCACTCTGCTCTTGCGTTCCTTCCCAGCCAAAGTCATGTTTGTGCTGGGTGCACTGGGGGCTCTGAGGTTTGTTTTTCATAACTGATCATTATCACTGTCTTTCCTGCAATACTGAACAGTTTGGTCTCTGCATGTCACACGTCGTTAGGTTTTAGCGTTTAGCAAAGACAGTAGTCTGCAGCTGGATGGAACTGTCTGATATGTGCCACTTGATTTCAGCTTTCATGGTCTGACACTCACTTTGGGCTTTAAGATCTTAATGTCATGAATCTGTGCCTCAGTTTACCTTTCTTACTAATTTCATTTAAAAATGGAAGAAATGGATTTTTCTTCTGATCTTTGCTGTTTCAAGTAGCAATGCACTAACTATTGGCAGCTGTTTGAGCCATGGAGACTTCCACAGGCACGAACAAGCACCCACACATCAGCATCCAGGCAGAGGGAGATGCATGTGGCTCTGCTGCCGGGGAGACCTGCTTGGGTGGAGACTCCTCCCGGGAGCTCAGACAAGCCTTGACCTCCCCTTCTCCCTGTGCCCAGCACCCGTGCTTGAGAGAGCTATCGTAAGGGTTAGTTCATTAACACTTGCAGAAGGCACCTGAAGTGGAAAATCGTTTATGAGCGCGCGGTTTGGGCAGCGGAGAAGAGCTGTCACGCCAGTTCGCTGCTTCCCATGAAACTGTCACCTCCATTTGGAGTCTGCCTTTTGCAGTGTCTGAGCAGGGACATGGATGTAACTCCCACCCTGAGCTACCCACCGTCGTCTGGGCTGGCTCTGAAGTTGCAGACAGATTTTTATCTGCCTAAACAGGCAGAGTGAGAGACCAGCAGGAGATTTGGCCATGAAAGAAATGAGATAAATAATTGACTACAACAAACTCGCTGTACAAACAGTCTGGGCTGGTGGCTGGAGCTCACTGCTTGGACCCGACCAGTCCACAGCAGAGGACATAAACTCCTCTGCTTTGTACCTACCTTTTAACCATGTGGGCTGATGGAAAAAAAACTGGGAAATGGTTTTCTCTCCCACTCCTGACAGCCCTGCTCTTTGCCTCTGTGATATTTGTCACATTTGCTCAGGGCAGAACGAGCCAAACTTTCCATTTTTCCCACCCAACACCTGTTTGTCTGGTTTCTGTCTGCCTGTCGGTGAAACGGCCGATGGTCGGTCCCGCACGGAGACGGCAGCTCTCGCTCCCGCATCCCGCCGGTCCCGGCCCTCGGCAGCACAAACCGTTCAGCAGCTTCTGCCACTCTTGGGGCAGCGTCTGCGGGGACCGGACCCACCGGGCAGAGGGCAGAGGGCAGAGGCAGCGTCTGTGCAGCTGCTCCCGTCCTCCCGTCGCGACGCCTCGTCTCTCCTTGGCAAGCGGCCGCGCGCCTGCTAGAGCCGAGCGCTGGGAAGTGACGGGGTTGGGACACGCTGCCACGCCGGCTCATCGTCGCTTTTGTCACACGGTGACCTTGGCAGGTAGCGAGTGTCTGGCAGCACTAAAAATATCAGCTATTGCTGTCTGGTAGGCTGCAAAACCACGGGGCACCCATCAGACACGGGCTGCACCAGTGAGAGGAGGCTCTCCAAAGTCTCTCCTCCTGGCACAGCAATGCCTCCATTTTCTTATACGGTTGGCTTTGAGTGAAGACCTTTTTCATTCAGCTCTGGAGTCCCCAACACAAGAAGGACATGGAGCTGTTGGAGCAAGTCCAGAGGAGGCCACAAAGATGATGTGAGGGCTGGAGCATCTCTGCTATGGAGACAGGCTGAGAGAGTTGGGGCTGTTCAGCCTGGAGAAGAGAAGGCTCCGGGGAGACCTTCCAGCACCTTCCAGTACCTAAAGGGCTGACAAGAAAGCTGGAGAGGGGCTTTGGACAAGGGTGTGGAGTGACAGGACACGGGGCAATGGCTTTACACTGAAAGAGGGGAGATTTCGATGAGATCTAAGGAAGAAATTCTTCCCTCTGAGGGTGCTGAGGCACTGGAACAGGTTGCCCAGAGGCTGTGGCTGCCCCATCCCTGGAAGTGTTCAAGGCCAGGTTGGATGAGGCTTTGGGCAACCTGGTGTAGTGGAGGGTGTCCCTGCCCATGGCAGGGGGGTTGGAAATAGATGATCTTTGAGGTCCCTTCCAACCTAAACTAGTCTGTGATTCTATGATTATGAAAATCCCCTTTTAGGAAAGAATGGGAGAAACCCATGGTGACGTGATTTCAGAAAGTGTGATGTAAGGGGAGATACAGAAAAAGAGATGGAGGGATGGACAGGCACTGGATTGGGATGGCAGGAAATCTGAAGGGCAAGGGCAGCCTTGGAGAGACAAGATGGTCCAGACAGCTCAGCAATGGTGTTGGCAGAAGGCTCAGCAGCCTCCCGTGGCTTCGATGCTTTTTCACACTGACTTTTTGCATTCTGTTCGTGTTTCTTTCTATTTCTGCACCTGGATCATGGCCAGAATGAAAAACAAGAAGGGGAGATAGAAAACTTAGTGCTTTTCAATTAAACAAGAAGCACTTTGCCATTGTAAGCGAGCTTATTTAGACATTAAATCAAAATCAAATGCTTGTGCTATCAGTGCTACTTACAGTCTGATAATTAATGATGGCTTTCCCCAGCGAAAACTCGTCTGTGTTCTGTCAGCACCACTGTACATCTTTGATCGAAAGCTTTTTAAGTAGTTTCAGAAGCTGGATCTGTAAAATAAAAAATAACACGTAGTGGTAATTCTCTGCCCAAGAAATAAATAATAAAGACTTGTAACATTTAAGTGTTGGATGTCAGCTAATCAACAATTTCAGCATCATTGCGCGGTGGTGAGCTGAGAAATGGGAGAACGAAGGGTTTTCTTTGCAGTTATGTGGAAACTCTTTTACATCCCTCTGACAGTGTGAAGGAGGTTTAAAGCCGATGTGAATTATTTTTTGCCTTGTTTTCAGGACCTTTTCCATAACCTGAATGGTGGGAAGGGATCTTAGTGCTAATGAAAATCAAGCTCAGTTCTTCTTGTGGAAATAAAAACCATCCGATCGCGTTTGCCCTTCCTCCTGCTGAGTGTTGGAGGAGGATAAAAGCAGAAAAGGAGCCAAAACTGCATGTGTTAAACTGTATGCATTAGTCTTTGCTAAGCAGAAGTCCTCAAGGTCGTATCCCATCAGGGGCCCTCAGCAGCCAGAAGGTGACCTGGACACCTCTGGAGCTGGAAGCATGAACTTCTAGGAGGAGAAGGTGACTGCAGGAAGGTCAGAAACCTCAAACTGGGATGTGGCTGACAGGTCTTGCCTCCTCCCACCAGTTCCTCATCTCTCTTACAGAGTCTGGGCTGGCCTCCACTCTCAGAGATGCCTTTTAGAATCATAGAATTGTTTAGGTTGGAAAAGACCTTTAAGATCATGGAGTCCAACCTTCTTCTCATGCCTTTCCCCTCTGCCCTGACTCCCTTCAGGAGCACCTTGGAAAGCTGTCTCCTTTCTCACCCCTCCGGTTGGAGGTAGAGCGAAGTCCCACCTGATGCTCTTGAGCAACACGTGCTCCCTTCTCCGTTCTCAGCCACCACGGCAGCGGGTGTGAGGACAGCATCCCTCACCCTGCCCTCTCCCAACCTGTCTGCTGGAAGGAGTCTTCTCCTCTCCCATCAACATGCTCAGCAGAGTAGACAGCTGCCAAGTGCAATAATTAGGCCTCACCTCACTCCGCCTAGCGCTGCCAGCTGCTCGTACAATTAAGCTGCATTATTGCTTTCTAAATTGAGAAACGTTTCCCCTCCTCCCTTTGCTCCCCTCCTCCTCCTCCTTCCTCCTCCTCCCGCACACGTGCCGTACGATTCACAGTGGTGCAGCTTCAGCATTTCCCAGCCCGGGCGGGATGCTCGGTGCCAGCCAGGGCTTTGAGCTCAACGCTCTCTGGGGGAGAAGAAAAATGGGTTTCTGCCCTACTTTGAGGAGAGGAGAGAGGAGATGGAGCAGTGAGTAACCACCCAGTCTTCCTTGCAGCCTCTGTCTCCTGTTATCACCTTCAAGATGATCAGTGCAATGGGACGAAGGCTCTTCCCATACATCCTCTTTCGCCTCTTTCGATCTCTGCCCTGTTCCCAGCTCCAGGGATGTTGTCCCCATCAGCACCCTGAGCAGGAGGGTGGGGGCTGTTCAGTCTGCTGGCACAGCTGCTCGTGTGGTCATTCCACCCCGTTAAGCCAACATAGTCCAGAGCAGCATTAGACAGCAGATCTTTGTGATTTTGGTCCATCTGGACTAAGTGTTGAAGTTTGAGCTCCCGTAGCAGATCGGTGTGCAGATAACGAGAGCAGCAGCATCCTCAAAGAGGTGATGGAAGCTGAGGGGGTCATGCTGAGCCCCAGCAGCTGGAGGATTGTGTGGACCTTAAACCTTAGTGAATAACCAGGAAGCGGAAGCGGAAACAAACCCCATGTTTTTTCCTTCCTTTGGCTGCCAGCGTGCAAACAGCAGACGGAGGGTATTCTTTCTGGTTAGTGACAATTGCGTTTCAATTTGTGGCCAGAAGCAGATCCATCACACAATAAGGATGGTTTCATGTTGTTTAAGAGACACATCTCATCTGCCGTGGAGGACAGACCATAGCCGGTGGACTCCAGCATCTCTAAAAGCAACCCCGTGCCCTGCCATGCACACAGGTCCAGGCTCCCAGAGCAGGCTTCCTGGAAATAGTCATTAAGAACAATTTCTCATTTGGCAGTCATTGCATCTCATGCTAGAAAAACACAAAATGACACGAAGCTGTGGTAAGCAGCCCATAAAGGACCTTTTCATTCTTCTCACCAGGGTTAGATTTGTTGTTAGTTTCCTTTTTTGAGTTAAATCGGGTTGAAATAATTGGAAATCATTAAAAAAGCACGTTGGAGTGATCTGAGCGGGATCACGGGATGAATAGTCTGTCACGCTTCCTCAGACTGCACAAGAGGACTACTGGAGGAATCTAACGCACTGGACTTTCTGGAAGTGACAGCTTGGATGCTGCTCACTTCTTGTCCTCGGCGTGTGATTTACACACTCATTGCATCTGGTGGCTGGAGTGCATGAATTCTTTACAGCGGGAGTTGTATGGTGCAATGGAGGGACAATAGGTCTGAATTTGTCCTCTAAGGGGACTGTAATCACGGTAATTAACAGTTTGTAGATTTTTGTCTGGGTGGCAGTAAGATTTTACACGGTGTATCTTCTGCAGAACGATTTCTATTACTCTAAGCAGATAAAAACTGACATAGGTTCAGAATGACTTGGAAAATCAATAAGCAATAAAACTTAGCATGAAAACAAATAAATTATCCCGATCAGAAAAAGCACCGAGAGACCGTCAAACTAGTTAGACGGATGAAGTCAAATGTCACTCCAAGAGACGAGCAGTTGTTAAGGCAGAGATGACAGGCTCCTTTTCAAAATATTTTCTCAACCTCTTTCTCTCTTTAGGACTGGGCTTGCTTCCATCTGCCAAACTCAGTCTGAATCAAGCGGAAAAAGATAGACAGCCTATAAAACAGCTCATCTTCCTAGAAGGTGTTTTCCTTTGTACCGCTCTTCCATAGTGAATGTAACAGTGGTTAAAAATGCCCTTGGGGAGCTGGACATACTGCGGTCTTCTGCTCACATGAATGCCAACAGTGACGCAGCGAAGGGAACCGTGGGGCTCGGGGCTGTGGCACTCACCCGGTGGGACTTGGTGTTGAAGGAGAATCTGAGGTTCTCCCCGGCGTGTGTTGCAGAGAGCTGGGTTGGAGGCTGAGATGGTGCTGGAGGGGTGTGGGAACTGTCCGTGGCTGTCAAGGTGTCTCTGGCCAAGAAAGCCATCGCTCTCTGCACGGCGAGACACCGGGAGCACGGCTGTAACGAGTCACCCCGCCTGCGCTGGGAACGGGAAACCAACTCGTACGAGTGATTAACTAATTAAAATGCACTAGAACGATTGGAATTGAGTGTCTGACTATAACCTTCAACTCCAGCTTAATTAGTACATAAACCTCGCTTTGCGCCCTGTGCAAAGGAGTGGATTTAATGTGCTTGGGCTTGTCTGTTCAGCCTACCAAGGACTATACCAACGGCTCACTCTGCTGCTGACACCTCCCCTCGGATGGCTGGGCTGGGATCATCCTTTTATATCTTACAGGACACTGAATATGTTTAAGACTACTGATTTAAGTCAATATGGGCTGGGCTAGGAGAGGATCTTGGCCTAGATGCTGGCAGGTGTTGCTATTGTCATAGAATCATGGAATCACAGTATGATTTGAGTTGGAAGGGACCTCAAAGATCATCTAGTTCCAACTACTGATGGGCAGGGACACCTTCCACTACACCAGGTTGCTCAAAGCCCCAGCCAACCTGGCCTTGAACGCTTCCAGGGATGGGGCAGCCACAACTTCTCTGGCCAACCTGCTCCAGTGCCTCACCACCCTCAGAGGGAAGAATTTCTTCCTTAGATCTCATCGAAATCTCTCCTTTTTCAGTTTAAAGCCATTGCCCCGTGTCCTGTCACTCCACTCCCTCGTCCAAAGCCCCTCTCCAGCTTTCCTGTAGCCCCTTTAGGTACTGGAAGGTGCTGGAAGGTCTCCCTGGAGTCTTCTCTTCTCCAGGCTCAACAACCCCAACTCTCTCAGCCTGTCTCCATAGCAGATGTGTTCCATCCCTATGTAGAAACAGTCTCAGCCAGTTTCCAGCAGCAGAAGAAATAATTTTTTGTTGCTCATAATTACATATTTTTAGCTAAATTAATCACTGGATTAAATCTAGTGTTTGGTTCAACAGAATTGCACCTTGCTACACTTGTTCTCAATTTGACCCTCTGGCTTTGTGTGAGCTGAGTCTATGGATGTTAATTACAGTGGGAGGAAAGAGTAATCCACTGGTTACCGTCCAGCCGGGTGCTCTGGAGCGGAGCGGGCTGGGCTGTTGTGCCTGGTGGCTATTGCCAAATACTTAAGGGTTGACTTGATATGAATTGTGTTTTCCCCAGCCTTTTACCAAAAAGAAACTGAACAAGAAATCATTCCAGCTTGAACAAAACATTTGCTTCATTTAGGGGAGATTGTGAAGTCTTTGTTGCTCAATTGTCTAGAAAGACGTTGGGTAATAAAATCCTATTTCGAAACAAAACATCAAAATATTTTGATAAGGAAATTTGAAGTGGGGGAAGGGGCCCAGCAAGCTGGAGTGAATGAACTCAGCACTAGCTCATGACATATTCTGGGTTGACCAAAATCTGGTTTTTTTCAACTTAAAACAGCTGAGCCCAGCTGTACTTGGAGGAGGTAACCTCAAGTTCGTGGCTGTCATGGGCTCCTTGATGGACCTCGGATGAGCTACTTTTCCCTTTAGACCTGAATGAAGGGCAATTTTAAGCGAAGTTCCAGGGGAAAAAAGTAAAAATCTGTGTTTTTTCACAAATAGGTAATCTGTATAACGTTTATGTCTCATCTAAAGGTTTTATTTAATCAGTTCTTTTTGATTTTGACCTTTTCATCCTTAATTGTTTTCTCTCTTTGTAAGTTAAGTTTAGTTTTGAATTGGAAAATCAGACTAAACAGAAAACCACAGCTTTTAATTAGGAAAATGTTGAAACAGGATGTTTCAGACTTCAAAACTTTTTGGACACTTAGAATTACAGATGGGTCAAAATGGACCTTTTCCTTTGAAAAGTTCTGGTTACAGCACATCAGCATTTCTCCATGGGAAAAATGTGAGGGAATTTCCTGGGCAATCTCTGAATATTTCTGGTACCTGCAGCAGCTTTTTTAAAACCCTTCCACTTTTACCCTCCCACACACACTGCTGAGAAATAAATCCTTTGGAAATGGAAATCAGGCTTGAAGTAAACAGATTAGTAATGGTTATTTGGTAACACTTTATTAATTAAATGTCCTAAATACATTTAAACCTGGGCATTTAATTTAGATTTATAAGGATAATTTAGATTTATAAGAATCGTTATTATACATTAAGTACAGTAAATGCCAATTGATTTTTATAGACAATATTTACTGAGGTGTAACCACACTGCAAAATTTAATTATCTTCATACTTAGTTAAAAAGACAGTACAAAGGTTTCAGAACCAGGACCTTGTGTAAAGGCTGGCAGGGGTGGGAGCTGCTCCTGCTAATCTCACCTTAGAAAGCCAGCATTTCCCAACCCCGTGTCTTCTGAAGTAATTTCCATAAATGCCAAGTAAAAAGCTCAACGTGCACTTTTCAATGGGAAAAATGATAGGAAGTGTTTTGTCTTGTTGTGTCTGGCTGTCGGCTTCAGCTGGGCAGAAGGCAGCATGTGGGCGGAGAGGTTGGATGTTGACACCGGAGCCGGTCCCCTTCAGCATCCTTTTTGGTAGAGGGAGGTGTAATGGATCCCATCAAATATTTTCTGCCAATATAGTGCATGGTTTGGCTCTATTCCCACTACCCAAGAGGAGAACTTAATACCTTGTAGCATCTCTCATCATAAAAAGGGCCAAAGTGCATGGAAAACAATGTTGGGAGGCCAGGGGTTAGGAGAAGAAGATGACATTTCTGACTTCTGCCATGGAGAAGCTGATTTGTCATTCTGGGACTGTTCGTGGGGAAGGAGCCACATCAATGCATCTCCACGTTGGGAGAAAAATTTTAATGTTTTCAAGTTGTTGTATGTAGTTTCCAAAACACAAAGCGTTAATCCTTTTGTTCCAAAGGACTTCTTATTTTGACATTGTGGTCTTTATATAAACACACTTTAGCAATCTGAGCAGCTTTCATTTTCTTGTTACCCAGAGTAGGAACTCACTCATGAATCAGGTCAGATATATATTCTCCTTCTTGGTCAGAAGCAACCCAGAATTTAGTGCCTGTGTGGTTGCTGGCCAGACTTGGGCCAGACCTGGTCAGAGGGACCACAGCAACCAGTGCTCCTGGGGAAATAAAGCAGGGAGCACAATTCCCCAAGCCCTGCTGAAAAAAACACATACAGAACCAACCTTTGTGGCAAGGTAGAACACAGTCTGAGTAACCAAAGCTGTGGTTTCCAGTCCTTCAGGGATGGGAACCTGCAGCACTATCATTTCCACTGCTGTCTTCCAGGATGGAAACATCATCAGCGCGGGGATCTCTCACCGTTTCATTTTGCAAAAATTTGTACAAACATTTGATTCATTGGCAGTTTAGGAAGGCTCATGTTTTGTAAGCTTCACTTTGAGACTTGAGCAAGAACGAGCCCAGAATCTCAAGCAGAGGCCAGTGAGTCTCACCTGTGTTCACATCAGCCCCATAAATCAGCCCAGACACTCAAACAAGTTCACGAACCTTTGAGAAACTTTAAACGAACCTCGGCTGAATCTCCAGGCTGGATGCACAGTTCTCGTGGGAAATAATTCACAACGTGCAGCTCAGAGGGCAGGAGAATGATTTCTAAAGTGAAAATAACGTAAAGCATAGATATTATATGGGATAAACACATTTTTAATGCAGTTATGCTGAGGACTGCTGTTGTAATCTTGGAATGTAAATTTGCCTGCTCTGACCCCTCTGACTTTGGCACATTTTTCTCTCTCTCAAGCATGACAAGTACCAAAAGCCTCCAGTTCTCATCAAAATTAACAGTAACCCCAAGTGCTTTAAAACCTCTGCAAAATCGTGCCCATGCTGTATATTCTGTATCATATCTCTTTAAGAGGCAATATTGCACATTTTCCAGATGAAAAGTGATCCACTGCTGTACGGGGCAGTTCCACAGCTGAACTGCTCAGTGGTCGTAAGGAATAACAGTCCAGCGGTGAGCCGGCGCGTCGGGCAGGGGATGAGCATATGGCAGCGAGGGCACTGGGAGTGGAAAGAGATTGTGCATGGGGAAACTGGGATGATCCCGTTGAATCTCGAATTGAGATAATTACTCGGTAAATGGCTGTTGGGTTTGTGGAGGAGGAGCTTCCGTGTGTGCTGGTGCGTCTATTCGTGCATTTGTGTGGATGCACAGATATCTGAGCTGACTCACTGGTTGCAGTTCAGGACCAGTTGAACTCAGTGATGATGTTTTTAAGGAAGCCAGGCTTTTATTCCTAAAAATGTTAGTCTTTGCACGTAATACTGGAGAAAGAGCAACAATTAAGGACTTTAGAAAGTTGCCCAGAGAAGTTATGGATGCCCCATCCCTGGCAGTGTTCAAGGCCAGGTTGGATGAGGCTTTGAGCAACCTGGTGTAGTGGAGGGTGTCCCTGCCTATGGCAGGGGGGTTGGAACTAGATGATCTTGAAGGTCCCTTCCAACCCAAACCATTCTAGGATTCTGTGACTCTATACATACAAGGCTACGTGCCGTTGTCACCATCACCCAGTGGAAACAAGGCATGTGACCCACTTTGACTCTTTTGCAAATTCCTGGGACAACGGGGATGCAGTGAGAATCACAGTCCAAAAAGCTTCCTCCTAGATGTGCTCTGGCCATGAAGTTGAAAACTTTTTTCTGAAGTCTTTGGAAATGCAGAGGAATTTGGGGTTTACTTTGCAGCCATGCTTTTACATGTTTGTGTAGTACAACCTGAGTGGGAGAAGCAAAATTTGGCCGTGCTCCAGAGAGGCTAAAAGTCACAGCACCGTGTTTGTGCCACGCTGTGCCCGAGCTGTTCAACCCGTGGGCTCAGTGCCTGAGCAGCACGAGCCCGTGTTAGCAGTGGTGAACGCTGCAGGAACACGCGCTCGTCATGCACTGGGACCCAACGCGAGCTCCTTCGTGGCAGTTTGCCAGAGGAAGGAAAACAGGAGCCGATCTGTCACGAGCGATTCTTCACTGTCTGCGTCTGCCATTCTGGTGCAATTGTGATCTAAAACTGCTTTATGTTTGACTTGTTTGACTTGACTTGCCCAAAATTCAAACCTTGGCCCTGGATGTGAATGCACAGCAGTGGAAGGGTTAGAGCTTGATGGCTTTGCACAAGAGCAATGAGCACTGGTCTGGTGCCTGGACCAGCCTTATCCTGATAGCAATTTACTTCCCCCCTTGTATTCTGGGTGTAAACAAGCAAAAATGATACTTGGACAGAGCAGCAGCCCCAAAGTGAGGGTTTTCTTTTTGTTGGCCTTGCAGAGAATGACCAGACAGAGAAACAAAAAGAGAGTGAAATCCACTCATGCACACAAATATTGTGATGAAAACGAAGACAGTTCTGTTGTGTGAATGTTTGGAGGAGCACAGAGCACTGGGAACATGTTCCAAATGTCAAATGGATTAGACTCCAGCGCCCTTATTGTTTCATATAATTCTCATCTAATGTCACCCCTGGCAACAATAATACAAGTCTCAATATTCGCTTTGATGTAGCCTCACTGAATATTTTTAAGCAATGAGGAAATTGCCAGGGGGAGCGCGAGCAGGAGGGGCAGGCGGGGCGGGGGCCGCTGTGGCACCCAACACAAGGGTGACAAAACAGATCCCTGAATTAAATCCATCAGAAAGATTGAGTTTGCAATTTCAGGGTCCCCGGCGCCGGTGCTGCTGCAGCCCGGATAGACTCGCCTTTGAGTTTTAATCATGAGGTTTGTCTCCGTTGGAATACAATTAGGGAGCCCGGAGCTGGAAGCAAACAGATCGGAGGAGCGCGGTGAAAGCAAATGCAGCAACAGGAAGGGGGGACAAATCATCTTAATTTCGCCGGGCTGAGCAGAGCTGTCACGTTACAAGGTCAGCCCGACACGAGCGGATTTTGTGGGAAGGAAGGATAAAATGACTAGAAAGGTGGAAAGTGCAAAGAGGCAGCACGGGCTTGTCCTCTGTTATTTTATTACTCTTTTGACCCCGAAGGTTTTCATAAAGTTGATTAACGGATCTAGGAGCCAGCCCCCGGGGCTCCAACACAACCGTGACTCCGTCCTCCTCCCAGGCACGCTCCGGCTGCTGCCCGCACTGGCGCTGGCAGTTTCTCTGCGGCTCCATCACCGAGAGCTGCTCCACGTCCACCCTGCGCCCAGCAAAACATGGGTGGCTGGATGCGAGGAGGGAGCAGGGGAGAGCCCAGGTCCTCCTCCTCTGCTGAGCACCGCGGCATCTCTTCTCCCCAGCCTTAGGGCAGCGACCGCCCTCCTGCATCTGCCTCCCTGCAGCCCAGGCTGGACCCATGGAAAGGTTTCCCAGATTATCTCAATGCCTCCTCTCCCATGCCCACACCGCTGCACTGGAAGAGGAAGGTCCCATCCTATCTCCACCTCCTAGAAGCTGTATTGAGGCTTCTCTTTGCACATGGTTTGGGAGAGGGGATGAAATTCTGCTTGAATGCTTTGAGGGGCTGCTGACAATCACAGGAAAACTGGGGTTTAGGTCTACCAGGAGTTACAAATAAAGCATCTCTCCTCCTGCAGGACCTCATCTGGGAGGCACTCGGGTATCCTGGCCCTACAGATGGGACTAGGACAGTTGTACGCTTTTCTATCCAAAATTTCACTGGCTAGTAAGCCACTCAGCACTGGGTCAGCAAGTCCGCTCAAGTCCAGACCTACGTTTGAAGAAGTAAGAGTAAATGGCAATTAGGAGCATTCAAGCTTTACTCAGTGCAGGCTCTATTCTTCAGAGCATGAATAAAATCTCATTAAAGTCAGTCACAAAGTTTATGTCCTGTTGACCTGAAAGGAGGTTGGCTCAGACAAAATCTTTGTACAGCAAGAATGGAAAATATTTCAAAGCAATTAAATCGGAGAGAGATGCTTTGCCTTTCACTGTATTCTCCGAGGAGTCTCCTGGAGTAGATGCTGAAGCCTGTTTCAGATTGGTGCTGTCATGCCAGATGCCCAGACCTGGGAGAGGACAATTTTGGGTCCATAGTATTCATAATCTCAGCGTGTGGCCTCTCTTCTGTGTCCTGCTATCTAAACTGATTGCACAGTGTTTGTCTTGTTCCAAGAGCCATCATATGTGACATGGGCATAATGTTTCACTTCTTATTACTCCCTTAAATTATAGGAGTTTCACTGAGCTCTATGATTTGTGTGGTCAGTATTACAGACATCAATCACAGCTTGCCTTTTCCCCTCCTGTCTCTAATGCCAGAAGGTTTCTTTCCTTCACTGCTCTCCATCCTACACAGACTTACTGTGAATTAAAGAGGCTGTTGCTTGTGGAGGAGCTGAAAAGACAGAACAGTGTGAAATGGTTAGAGGTCTGGTGTCAAATGGGTGTGCAAAAGAGCAAAATATTGTTGGCATGTGTGGTTATAATCTAAATATCTTCTTGTGGTTATCTTCTCGTGTTTCGCTAAGACAGGGTTTCAGGAGGTGGGTTCAATAACTGATGGGCTTCTGCCCTCATGTGAATTCCTGCACACCGTTCTCTGACTTGTGTCCTTACTCACCCCATCCTCTTCATTCCCTCTCTTTGGTTACAAATCTTAGACCAAGTTTCTCCCTGCTCATAAATGGTTGGAAAGATATGTTTTGTGTAGGATCTCTCTGTAGGGAAAGGAATGCAGATAGGGCCTGGGTAACTATTTCAGGCTCGGATACTGCATTACTAACATATAGTGAGATAAATCCCACCCCGTGTTCCCTCCACCGCCAATGAAAACAGTAGGATGTCCTAGGGAAGCCAGCTGGGGTCCTCAAATAGTCTGACAGTGGAAGATACTCATCTCTTGGTGGTGACTAAAGAGGCCAACTGGGCTGACTTTCTTCTTAATTTAGGTGGTTCAGTTGAGTGCCGAAGTTGCACCTTGAAATGTGGGTGCCTGCTGGAGGCTGTATGGGTCATACCCTGCAAAAGGGCCTCTGGTTGGAGTTGAGGTCCCCAAGCAGTACCACAACCTGGCTTTTTTTCATCATAAACAGCTACCAGATCAGATTCATGGAGAATCAGGATATATGAAATTTAGTATCTTCTTCAGAGGGCAATTCCTAACTTCTTTTGCCTGCTGAAACACAGCTGCTGGATTTGGCCTCAAATTTTCAACCCCGTGATAGCTGATCAGACAGACAACTCTGTTGGAATCTCTTTTGGAAAATTGTCCCCTATCTGGTGAGCAGCACAAGATGATTTAGCTTCAAGTAATCCAGTGCCAGTACCCAAAGTGATGTCCTTCCTGTGCCCGTGGTCCTGCCGTACCGCTGAAACGCAATAACGGCCAACCACCTGCAACTTGTTTTGATGCTGCTGATATTTCTTATTCTCTTTGCCACTACCTGAGGGTATGCACCAATCTCTTAATACGTGTATAAATATTATCCTTGTTAATCCCTCGGAGAAAAATAATATCAACAAAACTTATTACCGTTTCCTGTGTGGCTGACTGAGTAATGTGAACCAGATGATGTTTATATTTAAAAAATGAAAATGCCAATAAAAAAGTAATTTAAAAAAATTCACCTCTTGGTATTTTCCTATTGCAAATGGAGAAAAACCAGAAACGTGCTACATCTGCATGTTCAAATTCAGCAGAGACAAATGGTCTTTATTACAGCAGTCACAGCAGTTACAACCATGATGGTCCTGTTTCGAAGTGGCGCTCCTGATCTTAAGTGCATACCTAAATTTTAAGGATTTCTGTGGGATGAGCTTAATAAATCAAGAGCTTGTGAACACTTGTGGTGGGAGCACAGGTCAGAGCTACCAGGTCTCAGTTGTGCCCTTCACAATGCTGAGCTGGAGAGAAAGGTCTGTTGCTGGGAAAAGCTCATATAACTCTTTTGGTATTGGTAAGACAACACTTATTTGCATAGTTTTACATAGATTTACATAGTTCTGGAGCTCATTCATCCATACCAACAGCACAAGATTAAAATAAGGGGGAAAACCACCATTAAAAACACTTAAAGCCCTCCAAAGAGGACAAGTGCCAGCCTGTAGCTGCAGGAATGACCCTCTGCATGTTGCACGTTGGGCACCGTGGGAACCCACGGCCAACACCATCGGTGGTAATTCTCGTCCCCTGTAAAGAGACAAATTTATCTGGTGCTGATTAGAGAATGTAGATCTGACCAGATGTTAAGCTCAGAAAACTCTTCCCAATTTCCTCCTTTCACACCTCCGTTGCTTCCCAAAGTTTTCATCTTTCAGGCTATAATTATTACTGATTGATCCCTTTCATTAGATGATCTCTTATTTTTTTGTTTGTTTTACGTCTTTGAATACCGTAAGCAAAATGCTTTTTGCCGTTTTTGGTCACAGTTATGAAAGAATCATCAAGTACGACGAACTGAATGGCCAAATTATAAATCAAGGATGCCCATCATCTGCCAGAAATGAGAAAAATCAGGCCACTTTTCTAACTTGATGAAAATAGAGCTCTCCATTGCCAATGTCTTGTGTTGCATCTATCAGACCTCAGCCTTATCTGTAATTGTGAACTGGCGATCGTCCAGTTACAATTCTGTTGCAATTCTCCCAATAGCTGAGTTTTTTTCCTGCGAGCTCCGCTCCAGCCATTTGTGTAATCAGATGGGACGCTCAGCTCACTTTAAAAAAACAATCAGTTGTCTTGTCTTTAGGGCTGTGAAAAGAGCAATATTTAAAACACTGCTTCTTAAAGAGAAAGAGCAAGATGCTGGTATGAATTTCTCTTTCTTCACTGTATCTCTTTATGCCCATCCACTTTAGCCGGCTGATTGTCTATCTGTCTTTCTGAAAACAACAGATGTACTTAAAAAGTCATGTAGAAAGCGTGACAGTCTTTCAGCAGAAGGCCTTGCATCCCATAAATCTTATTTGAGCCTTTCTGTGAGGACCAGAACGGGTTCAGGTTTGGTGCTGGCCCTGTCGAAAGGGGTGATTTTCTCCCAGTGAAAGCCTTATGGCAACTGAAGGGCTCAGCCAAGTAAATTTAGGACACAGGAGGATTGGTACCACCCTATTAGGACTAAACATCTCCAAATCAGGCTCCATCTATATGAGGCTGGGCTGTGGACTGTGCTTACACACCTCCATCCAGCTCTTGCAGAAAGACAGCAGTGGTCTTCCTCCCCTTGCCTCATCCTCCCCGGGCAGCTCCACCACCCAAGGCAATAGCAGCGGGGTTAGAAAAGCTTCCTTCAGTCATTGGGATAACAAAAACTTCTCTGGCAGGCACACATCTCCAGCGTGCCGTGAATGAAACAATAAAAAATGATAAAAGGTCTATCTCGGTTCCGAACACTCCAGTTGAGCGAAGAGATAAGACCCCCTTTTATTCAAAGTCATTAACGGCTCAGCCATTTCAATGCCGCTTCCCATCGAAATGTATGAATTTTTAATCCTTTAATTGCCTGTTATCCCAAACACCACGTGTTATTTCTTTTTATTTATCCGCTTGCTTTCGTTGTTGCAGGTAAATGCATTTTTGAACTCGCTTTTACGGGGGGAAAAGCGCATTGTTATCTCTCTCTCTGCAGGAAGACAACGGGGGCTGTCGGCCGCCGCTGGTGGACGGCAGAGGAGGGGGGGTCTCAAGTGACTTCTCTATTTGGAAGGCGCCTTCGGATGAGAAGGGCTGCGATCCCGGGATCGGCGTGGAGGCCGGTGAGAAAAGCAGGAGTTCTTTTCTTCCCAGTTTCTGAAATGGCTTCCGCGATAACAGCAAAAATTAATTACGAGGGAGATTACTGAAAGAAATATTCTGCCGATACGATAACTGTGCTCATTGGAGACATCTGTTTGGTTTTATTTCGGAAGAAACTCCTGTGTTTTGCTCTCGGAGCTGTGAATGGCGGGTAATACAGCTATTGTTGCAATAAATATGCATTCATTTCCGACCTCAGGAACATTTATGGAGCGTTTTGAGGAGCCTGAACACAATGGTTCATGCCAAGATTGAGATCAAATTTTTTCAAAGACTGGGGAGATTGGAGCCAGGGATTAACTCTAGAGATCACAGGCTTCATAATTATAATAGGACTCATTTAACGGAAATAATCAGCAGAACAAACCATTCCTAAAACCTCTGACATTTGCTGGAGGAAAAATGAGCTGATTTTTGTTCTCATGAAGAATCTATCAGTGGACCATGGTGACAAATATTATATTTGTTTCTGAATTGTCTTCAGTAACTTTCCTGTTGTGGATATATTTGTTTCTTGCCTGTGAACTAGGAGTAAATAGTCTGTGAAATTCCAGCCAAGTCGCAGATTTTGTCTGAGATGCCGTTGCTCTGCCTTTTGCGTTTTTACCCGCACTTCTACAAATTCGTTATAAAAAGCTGTTAAATGAGAGCCTTGATGGTCTGCACTCAACTTGCACTTTGCTGCAAATTGATGACATAAATTTCAGGCCAATGAATAACGTGGGCAATGGAGTTGAAGGCCAGAAGATATCACAGGAATTATTTAGATGGTTTCCTCCATGGCTCAGGTCACACATGGAGTAATTCCTAAGCTAGAGGACATCAGTCTTCTCCATTTGCAAAGCATACTGATTCAAAAGGTCAACTGTTTGGCAAAATTCACCTGTCGCTCTTGTGTCCTGTGCAAGGAAGGAGGATGTATTTGGATCTTGCAAGAATACTTCTGTGAACTGATTGCATGTGTCATAAACCTGAGAATTTTCCTCCATGCTTGAGCCTGTTCCTTTCTCTGAACCAGACTTCTGAGGTTTTTAGAAGAATCTGAAGTGTCTATGGGAAGGTTGAGAGTGGGAGGGATGGTGGTTGTTGGTTTTCTTGCAAAATGGAAACATGTACTGCTGCTCTCCCCACACGTTTTTTGTTGGAATTTTGATGGATATTGTGAATACGAGTATCTCAATACCCTCAGGGTTGTCACCTTTTTCTTTTCTTTGATCTGACTAGAACTCAGAAGTACCAAAAAGCTCAGAACTCTGCATTCTGGTCAAATTCTGCAGATGCAGCTGATCTATTGAGAATTTGGGTAAGGATTGGAGTAGAGTCTCGCACTGATCTGAAAGCAAGCGTGCCTATGAGGGCAGTTACACTTCTGGCTAAAAGCTCTAATTGCTAAAATCAGCATCAAACCACTTGTTACTGTGTTCTGTGTCAGGATTTGCAGTTACTAAGGTCTGAATTCACCAGCATTTACAGTTTTTCATTGCTTTTTTGTCCAAGAACAGGGATTAGTAGCTGAAGCTAAAGGCTGTGCTTGTTTTCTCCCAGCCTTAGTTGGTCAGGCTGAAAAGACACAACATATAAAACTTATGCAAGGCTCTGCCCAACCTTTGGAAGACAGTTTTATTTTGAACTGGATCATTCACCTTCTCTTCCTGTAGCATCATTCCATGCAGTATCTGGAGAGGAGTTGTGGCAAGGGAAGAGCCCTGGGTGCGAAGCTTGTGCAGATCCCCATGAGCTACATCACATGGACCAGAAGCCCCCCAGAACAGGAGGGGCCTGGATCTAAGGGATCCAGGAAGGCAAAAGAAAAAGAAATGTCTTGTGTGATTTCATAATTGAATGTCTCTAATGCAAGAGGAAAGGGCAAGAAGAAACATCCAGTGGTTATTGCCAGTTTTGGACCTACCAGCTGCATTCTGCAGCCCTGCCTTTAATTCAGTCTGACACATACAGGGCCAAGCCAGATCAGGTCCTGGGATCTCCTTCCTCATATTGACGGTAGTTTGCAAGCCTCTTATGGATTCAAAATGTTAAATGCAATAAAGAAAATGTTTCCTTAAGCAAGCTATTCACAAGTCAAGCCCAGATGTATGCTTCACACTGGCTAATACCCAGCATGACATGGCTGAGCAGGTATACGGATATTAATGTCTTTGTATTAGGATGCACAGTAAATATGATTCCAGCAATATCACAGGGACCAATTGGCTATTAAGCTAGAGGCTAAATTTGTTTTTTTTATGTTGCAATAAATCTTACTTTTCTACAAAGCCTAGGCAAATATTAAATCAAATCCCTTTCTTCTCTCCCCTCTCTTTAGTTATTGATTAGGGGTATTATATATCAACTACCCACGAGGAGAGCATGCCATAACTTTGATTGATTGCCCATATATTTCTGGCACTAATTCTGTGACAAGTGCATGCTTTGCTGCCCACCCTTGTCTGTGCTTTATGTTGGTGGCCTTCTCCCCTGGCCGGTTCATAGATTAAAAGATGGGACCTGTGTGATGTATGAGGTCCTTCTAGGTGACCTTCTGCCCAGGGAGCTGGGTATCCTACTGCATAGGACAGGCACATACTCACCCTCTCCCATAATAATGCTCCTCTATGCAAAAAAAATGGCTCGTGAAAACAGAAGGAAGGAAAGGAGGTAGAGGGTAGAGCAAGACTGACAGAAAGATAGAGAGAGAAATACATATAAACAAGAAAAGCTGCTAGGTCAGAATAGAAAAGGTGGAAGTCTTCAAACAAGGTATGGTAAGTCCATCTCTAGGGTCAAAAAAGTCTGTGCAAAATCAGGTTGCAGCAAAATGCTTGTTACCGTAGTGCACTGAGAATATCAGTGCTTTGGGATCAGTATCACCTGCTAATTTATACAGCCCTTTTCCTGTTGCCCTACAGCCCACACAGGTACATGTCCAGGATGTCACTGCACTTTGGTTCTGAATCCTTGCTACCCCATTTCTGCTGCTGGGAGGGCCCAAAAATCTCCCTGCAAGTGTATTTCAGGTCTTTGTTGAGGTCAGGGAGGCTGGTGTAGAAAGTCATTTCTCGCACATGGTTATTTTTGCCATAACAGAAGGAAATGCTATTATGACTATAACATAATTCAGACTCATCCCTTAGCAGATTTCACTTTGGAGGGATAAATTTATCCCTGTCGGATTTCAAGAGCTGTCCACTGCTGGTTCCTAATGAATCAAACCGGCTCTGGATAACAATAATTTCTACAAATCTGCTTATCTGGGCTAAACGTTTATCCCTTTAGCTGCAAACCTCTTGATCCAAAATCATTGTTATAAAACATAAGCAGGGAGTGTCTGCAACAAGCATGTAATTGAAAGGCATTTATTTGCTCAGTTGTTAAAATGTTCAGCAGAAAACCAGGAACAGGAACTGAAGTGCCTGTTACCTACAAATTCTCTGGCTTGATTCATCTCTGCAAAATAGCACATGGGAGGCTTTAAAATCACTCCTTGTAAAAAAAAAACAACAACCAACCAACTGAAGGTGCTGGATGAAAGCCATTTGGTGAGTGTGGGACACGGGCAGTTTGTGCGGTGTGATAATACGCCTGCTGGTGAGATGAACATATACTTTGAATTCAGACCCAAGAATAAATCATCAGAGACAGGAAGAACATGGGTGGAAACAGAGACTTTAAAATAAAAGCTGTGGAAACATTACAGTGAAGCAAAAATACTTGGGCTAGCTGGCTCTCTGATCTAGGAGCAATGAAGAAAAAATGCTGACTATGGTCTGTAATTAATCCGGTGGGGCTGGCTTAGTACACCTCTTGCTTAAATTGCAATATATGGAGTGAAAGGATTGATCAGACTGATATAATGTGATCAGACTCCCATTATGGTATTTGGCCCACAAAATCATAGACATCTACTTCCAAGTAAATGCAGCGAAGGAAAATACAAGGAGCCATTTGAAGCAGTAGCTGTTTGCTGGCTGTATGTGAAAACCTTGGTGGCGATACTAGAAGATCTATGGGCCATAGATTGTTTTTGTGAAATATCTGTGTTGTCTGTAAATTTAAAGAATCACAGAATGGTTTGGGTTGGAAGGGACTTTCAAGACCATCCGGTTCCAACCCCCCTTGTCATGGGCAGGGACACCTTCCACTACACCAGGTTGCTCAAAGCCTCATCCAACCTGGCCTTGAACACTTCCAGGGATGGGGCAGCCACAGCTTCTCTGGGCAAGCTGTTCCAGTGCCTCAGCACCCTCAGAGGGAAGAATTTCTTCCTTAGATCTCATCTAAACCTCCCTTCTAAAGAGGCTGAGAAACACTGTGCTATGTGAGCTCCTAAGAGTCTCTTGCAGATCCTCACTGTGATACTTCTTTTCGTAATCCTAGACAAAAATACTGCAATTTTCATTGAGGCTCACCAGGAAAGGATGGTTTCTGGAGGAACCAGCTTAGTGGATCAGTAGGGAGAGTTTCAAAGGTTCTCCAAGTGGAATGGGGATTCCAAAGTCACCCATCAGGCCAGGGACGTAACAGCTAAAGAAAAGCATTTCACTGAAAAATGAGGCTCTTGGAGTGCTCAGAAACGCCCTGGGCCAGCACTGCTGCCCTTGCGTGACTGCAGGAGGGACCGCTTGGCCGCTCCAAGCCTGCTGGTCACTGAGAACATGACGGGAGGTGAAGTGGCAGATGGCCCATTATTTACCATTATTTCAGGTAGACTGGACCTACGTTATTTACAGCTCCAAAAACTAACAGTAAACCCTTGGCTTCCGTTCATGTGTGTCACTTGGCAATTTGTCTACATTCAATATTGCTTCAGTGGCATTCATATAAACAAATTAAGGGAGGAGAAAGCAACAAATGCAGCTTAAGACTAATTCCCCTCCACCCACTGAATCACTGAGGGCCTTTAAGAGTGTTCGAAGCCAAATTACACTTCAGTGCACAGGATTTAATTTGCATCTGCCAACTTCAGAAGGGGGATTTAGGCGGATAGGGCATTTGCATTCCATAAAAGGAGTTGATCTCTAATTAAACTAATATCATGTTTGAGTTTCCGCAGTGATAACCGGGAAGACAAAACATGCAGGTCTTGGCAAGAAGGAGTGGGCTCGGTGCACAGGAGGAGAATGACTCTCCTTTTAAAAAGCCAAATGCAAACGGGCGTATTTCGATGTGTTGGGAGGAGTTGGCTGTTCTATAGAGAGAAACACTTGCCATGTGCTCACGGACCCATACAAGATCTCTGCACCATTTATGTAGCACTTAAACACAGCAAATGCGCTCAGCTCCGGTTGCAGCTCCTCACGGAGCCGAGTGCCGGGCAGGATCGGGACCCTTTGATGGAAAAATCAAAAAATCTCCTCTTCTCTTCTACCTGCTCTAGGCTTTCTTTGTACGTGAAGTAAAAACAACTTTCTGGTTTTACTCTTCAGCCTTGATTAGGACCCAGCTTGGTGTGCGTCCACAATTTTGGTCACGTCAGTTGAGCGAGAGTGATGTGATGGTTTGCAATTAAGTCAAATAAGTCGGGAAGTGTCCGTGTTTCTCTGCATACCAGCGTTCCCAGGCCCACCCACGGGATGATGCTGAGTAGCCCTGACAGCCAGATTCCATTGAGCAAGAACAGAAAAAAAAAAAATCAAACAGCTGAGCAAAGATCCATTTAAAATTTCTCTTTGGTTATGCTGAATCAATATTTTTTTTTTTCCTAATTCCTGCTCCATGCAAAGAGGAAATTTTTTCAGAGCAGCTCAGGCCACAGGAGACAGAAGTATTTCTTACCTACCATCAAACATCCAGGAAAATCAGTAAACTGTGGCAATTATTTTCACAGATCAATAGATTTTAAGGCCAGATAGGAACACAATTACAACCATCAAGTCTGATTTCCTGCTGTACGATGTCTCAGAGCGATTCCTTTTCTGAGCCCAACAACCCGGGTTTTAACCAGAACGTATCTTCTAGCGAGACATCCCGTCTCGACTTAAATACACCGGATGACAGGAAACAATCATCCCTCAGTAAGCCCTGTAATAAATTACCCACCTGGTTAAAACATGACTAGTTATTTTCTCCTTCAATTCTTCTAATATTCGTCTTCCAGCCACTCAAAGTGGTCTACTGGGTTTGTGAGCTCCTGGCATCAGATACGCATTTGATAGAGGCCATTATCATAGAATCATAGAATGGTTTGGGTTGGAAGGGACCTCAAAGATCACCCAGTTCCAACTGCCCTGCCATGGGCAGGGACACCCTCCACTACACCAGGTTGCTCAAAGCCTCATCCAACCTGGCCTTGAACACTTCCAGGGATGGGGCAGCCACAACTTCTCTGGGAAACCTAGTCCAGTGCCTCACTACCGTCATTGTAAAAAATTTCTTTCTTAGATCTCATCAAAATCTCCTCTCTTTCAGTTTAAAGCCATTGCCCCTTGTCCTATCACTTCACACCCTTGTCCAAAGCCCCTTTCCAGCTTTCTTGTAGCCCCTTAGGTACTGGAAGGCTGCTGGAAGGTCTCCCCGGAGCCTTCTCTTCTCGAGGCTCAACATCCCCAACTCTCATTCTTCTCCTACGGCTCATTTTGGATGATGATCAAGTCACAATTTACTCTTAGTAGCATCACACAAGTCCCTCTGAAGTGGTGACTTCATTGAGGACCACGTGTCGCATTCCCACGGCGCAGGGGTCTTCTGGCGTGAACTAGAGGTGCTGGGGCAGCATCTGAAGTCTTTGGTCAGACAATGAGTGTCCATCTGTCCTGGCAGCAAGGGAGGGGTGAGATATACTGTGATTTTTGTGTGCCAGCTACCCACCCACATGTGGTTTTCCCCCAAACCACAGCCAACAGCAAGATGAGTAGAGCAGCCCTACACAGAGGGAAATCCCAGTCTCATTAAAAGCGAGGAGTTTTGGTTTTATCTCCGATGGGACTGACATTTCTTTTGGAAACTTTAGAGATAGGAATATTCATAGTCTTGCTGTGCATGGTATACACAAACCCTTCAGTTTCTGATAAAAAGCCCAGCTCCAGATCCCTTTTACATAGTTAATTTTAATATCATTTTTTATTTATTTCACAGTGGAGTGCATCTGCCTTACAATACTTACCCAAGTAAATATCCCGTTTCACCTCTCTCCCAGGAAACAGATGTACATAGATCAAACCAAGAAAGACGACTGTTGATTTTTTTTCCCCTGTGACTCAATCCTGTGCATATGCCACATTGTGTGGCATTTTCCACTCCTCAAAGAAAGCAAAATCACACATGACATTAAAGCTTGGTTTTCTAGACGTTAGTGTTTTTAAGATGAAAGCACCCGAGCAAAATATCCTTTGGACAGAAATAAAACAGGTAACTTTTCAAGCTAATGAGGTATTTGTGGTCAAGTTCTGATCTCTGGTACTGTGATATGCATCTGGGCTAATTCCCTACAGAAGATAAAAGCCTCTGCTGTGCCTGGTGGGTAAAACAAATTCTCTCATCACATAAGCCAGTTTTTAAGAAGTCCCTTAGTAATCAAAGCCCCCAAACTCTTGGTATTTACGTTTCCTGAGCTTCTTAAAATAACAGTAGGGTGGTGTGTCCCTGGAGCTTGGAGGTTCCCCCCTCCCCAGGTGCTCTCACCTTCCACGGGGCCTCTTGGGAGAGGAGTTCCTGGGTCCCAGCTCCCCGCCTGCACATCCACAGCCATCTCAGTGAGAAAAGATGGGTTCCCCTTCGAATCTACTCTTAGGGGGAAAAAAAAAAGAGCAGGTCAAGCAGAACTTTTTCACTTTCTTGAAGCAGACAGACCCTGCACCCCCAGGAGCTGAAGGCAAACCTCCCCCCAACTCCCACGCCTGGGGCTTGCAACAGGGACCCACAGCATAGACCAAATGACATATGTCACCCAGCACAGAGGCATGAGAACCACAAATGCCTTCTCTTGCTTTTTTCCTCCCCGAAACAGTGCATGGGAGCCAGCAAAAGGGAAGGGAAAACCGTATCGTCCTCCAGTGCCGCGGGGCAGCCAGCCTCGGAAACGGCAGTTTCCTGCTAAATAAATAAATAAAAGCGAATTGTAATCGTGGCTCAGCGAGCCTTCAAAACTATCCAAACATGCAAACTTCCTCATGAGGAAAGGGGGAAAGAAAAAAGAAAGAAAAGGCAAGTCGTCGACATGCTTTGCATGCTGAGGCTCCCGCTGTTGCAGCAGGCTGCGGGCTGCTGGAGGAGATTATAAAGCCGGCTCGATTTCACAGCAGGGTGCGGGGGGATGTGGAGGGGGGAAAAAACCTACCTGTGCAGTTCCAATTAACATAAATTAGCAGAGGCTGCACTCCAGAAAGAAAGCAACAAGCAGAGCGTTGGTGGGAGCAAAGGGCAGGATTGCTTCTTGTTTGCCGTTGAAACCCGGAGGGTGCAAATGCCGGTGGTGTCCGTGGGGAGGGGATGCTGAATCCAGCCAGACATGCCTCTAAACCTCTTCAGAGGCTCAGTGGTTTGTAGGACATATGGGGAAAAGGGTGTTATAGGGCATATTTGAAGTCCCTGGGTCAGCCTCAGAGCATGAAGAGCATCAGCAGAGGTTGGGTTCATCACACCTGGATCCAGCCATTCAAAACCAGACCTGTAAATCAGAGCGGGGCACTCTCAGCTTCTTCAGTGGTCGTGGGAAAGGGCCTGGTACCTCTGAGAGATGACATCTCACCAGTCCCCTGCCAGATGCCAGACGAACCTCAACCTTAGGGTCTGATTTCAAGGACTATTGAAAGTCCTGTAGCTCCAGCTGTAGGCAAGGAGACCAACTGGGCACATTGGAAAAACTGCATATAACACCGGGCATCTGTTTGCATCTGTAGGTGCCTCAGCACCTTGACAAACCTGGTCATTGGGTGCTCCAAGAGGCTGATTCCTCGCTGGAAAGTGGAGATGGTAGCACTGCCCTTCTTCAGAGCTCGCAAAGCCTGTTGGTGGCACGGTCCTGGGGCTGGATACACACGCAGGAGAGATGGAGTTTGACTGCTGGTATGTGCTGGCACAGTGGAGGAAACTGGGCATGAGCTGATGGTGGGGTTGTCACGGGTAGATGCAAACAGCTGCCCGGGTTTTTGGAAGGCAAGGAAGGGGAAAGGAAGGCAGGAGCTGAGACAGGAGATGCCTTCCTGGATGGGCTCATGTGCCTTGCCTAGAGCTGGGGCTTCTGGTGGGGTCTAAGCAGCAGAGCTTTGGAGGGTTTGTGAAAATAAGTATTCCTAGTCTGGCAGTTTAAAGAAGAGCAGAAGAGGTTCATATTCAATTTCTAAAAAGACCTAAAATTTGCAGTCAGGTGGCCTCACACCAGCCTTAGCTCCAAAAGAACAAAATCCCATGTATCTCATTTTCTGCAATATCTTATCCCAGCACAGTTCTGACCCCAGCCCCAGCTTTACTCCGCTAAAATCTGTGGTTTTCAGTGGCTTTATAGCTAAAGCCCAAAAAATCAGGAGTGACTCGTATAGCGTGCTGGTTTTCAGCCCTTGGTTCGTATCCTCAGATGGAGACCTCAACAGCCCTTTATTGATTTACAACCAGCGGGATCAGGTCTCCTTTTCATGCGGAAAATATAAAAATTACTGCTTTCGCTACCGCTCGTGTTATCTCCAATTAGCTGTGCTGACATGATTTGTTCTCCCATAGTCTTCGTTGCATAACCAATCCCAGCAAATAAATATAAACAGGAAAAATAATGAGCTTAAATCAGCTCGCCATACCCACCAAGCACATCCATTCAATAACAGAGAGGACATGCAAATTTCCTGAGATTATTACATTTTTATTTTTATTTCTATTTGGGTTTGGTGGTTTTTTTTGTTGCTTTGGGTAAATTTAGGGGGTGGAGGTGCATCTTCAAGGGCTGTAGCTATAGTAACGTACACCCAAATAAATAATATTGGCTCTCTAGGTAATTCAGTGTTTAATTCCATGTCAGTTCTGTTTATCGCTTCATTCCAGAAGATCCTAACGTTTTGACATTCCCAGAGCATATGTCTGAGAATTAATGAAATATTGAAAGAAGTCTCCAAATAAGGGCTTTCACTTGCAAGGGGGGAAGATGAGCAGAGATCCTGATGCTACTTCTTATTCTTAACAGCACTAAAGATGCCACCCCAAGGACGAGATTGCTGCCACTAACCTGATAGCAGTCGTTGATGGGGACATGATGTTTCTGTGAGATGCTCGAAAACAAAGCTGAGATGGGCTGGCTGGAGAGGACTGGGGAGGAAAGTAATGACAGCTTTTATCAGATTGCCAAATGGTGCCGGGTTGATGGCTTGTGAGAGGCAGGGTGGGGTGGGGAGGATGGGATGGTGCCCTGGGACTGCCCGATGGCTCACCGAGCCTGCAGGGGCCAGGGGTGGATGCTGGATATTGAAGGCAGAAGAGGTGTCTGACTCCTCAGGCCAGCTCTCCGTGATTTTCCAAATACCCTCATCCTTCCTTTTATCAGATGTCTTAGGATCAGTGCACAAGTTCTGGGCTGTCACAGCTTGTCTGAATCTGGAGGCACAGGCTTTTCTTTTTTGTTTAATTCCACAGTTGTCCTTGTGGGCAACTCCTGTCATCACCAAGTGATGGAAAAGCATGTACGTTACCTCAAAGTTTCTTGGCTGCTGTGCTCACCTGTGAGAGCACAAGGCCATCCCGCCACAAAACCTACGTGAAGCACCACCAGCACTTTTAATGCAGACAGTCTTAGCTTTTCCTAGAATTGTAGAATGGTTTGGGTTGGAAGGGACCCCAAAGATCATCCAAGCCCCCGGCCATGGGCAGGGACGCCTTCCACTACACCAGGTTGCTCAAAGCCTCATCCAACCTGGCCTTATTTAAAAAGAAACTGGACCTTTCCAGCCTTTGTAAAGAAAAGCCTGAAAACGTGAGCAGCTCTACAGTGGGCTGAGTATCTGAGCCAGCAGGTGAAGAGAGCTCTGGGTATTATCTCTGCAACTCTCCTGGTGTTTCAGCTGCTCAGATGACTTGGATGGTAGACACAAACTTTTTGAACGTGTGGGATTAGCGATGCTGCCCATGAGATATTGTCTCTATGAGAGCTATCCTTTTACATTTAATTTTTAAATTTGCTGGGTTTGGGGTTATTGCGTCTTACATCACCGTCTTTATTTCATTGGCTTTATTTCCCTGGGGCTGAGCCTTGCTGGCAAAGTGTCCACCTGCAGAAAAAATGCAGTAGGAGCCAGGTGTGGGGAGTAACTCTACTGGGGATCTTTCTGCCAGACAGGTGAAGATTATTGGACCCTCCTCAAGTTTCTAAAACTGTACCTAATTCATACTAGCATCCATAAATCTGGGTGCTTCTCTGGACTGTCCAGACTCCCTGACTCTAAAAAATAAGACTAGAAATCTCAGAGGAAAGAGCCTTTCTCATGAGAACCTCCGTGCTTTGTGTGCTCCTTGCGATCAAAAATGAGAGGTGAAAGAAAGTGTAATGAGGTTGGGCCATGAGCTCAGCAGCAGGGATTGATCCAGGGCTCTTTCAGATTGAATTCAGCTGCTGACGAGTTCAGGGCTAAATTACCAGTGGTTTAAATGGAAGGGCCAGTACGAGGATGGGTATATTAAGGTGGACTGGTCTGCTATGTGGTCTGCTACATGCTCTCTTTTGCAAGATAGCCCCAATTAGTCTCCAGAGGACTTTCAGCAATGTCCAGCAATTAATGGGAGGTTTTTATCAGTGGATTTCAGGTATGTGCTTTGTGCTGTTCTGGTTGTGGGAAAGGGTTTTTCACTTCAGGGCAGCAGATGAGACCTCCCCAGGTCTGCAGCATGTTGCTGTATTCAGGCAAACTTGTTCTAGATGTGAAGCTGTTGGGTTGCGGGAAGCTCTAGGCCCGTACTTTTGGTCCTCATTATTTGTGTCGTGCTTAAAATCTGGAGATTCCCCACACAGAATTGAAACATTGTGCAAATATGCCAACTCACACATCATTCTCTATGGGAAGTCAAATTGTTTCGTTTCAGTGCTCTTGTTTCATTTCAGTGGTGTCCTAAATCTGTTGTTTCAAGATAGTAAATCTGTGGGGTTTTTCTGTGTTGCTGTTGTGCTTCACTTCTTTTGATCAATCTTATTATATCATAATTCATGTTGTCTAATACTTCAGGTTTCATATTGCAATGTTTAGGATCATCTAAACAGCATTTTTACTTCATCAGAACGATAAGTTTTGAAGTTATTGCACTCAGATGATATAGCTGTGCTGAAACAAGCCACCATGCTTAGTCCAATATAAAAAATGTTTAGAATTGGTGCTTCACTGTTTCATTCATTACTATTATTCAGGCTTTTTCCTGCACCAAAATGAAGTTCCCATGGGAAGTAGGAACACTTCCAAAACAATGGAAATCCCACTTTCAAACCAGTTGCAATCATATCTCACAGTTTGTCTGGGATTTTGCAGGGAAGAAGTTCCATTTCTGTATTGGTAAGGGTTGTGAATGAATCCTTGGCATCTCACACCGTATTCCCCCTTCCCCAGATACCAGCCTGGTCAGACGTGGGTGTATGATCATGCCATTTCCAAGGTGAAGCACTTCGTGGGTTTTGACAGCAATCTTTTTATATTTTTTTTTTTTACTGTAGCAACTTTGTTTTCCATAATTTTACCATCTGGCACTAAGAAACTAGGTAAACCATCCTTAGATATACAGAGAGCTCGGGGACTGTTGATCATAAGTCTGAGACTTCAAAGGATCTGCTCAGGGATCCAAAACTCAAATCCTTTGGTCAGTGTCCGGTGCAGACAAGGAGCTCTGAACTGGACCCTGCCTCTTCATCAGCACTGGGGCGATGCTTGCACGTGTAACCCAAATCATGCTATCAAATTCTCCATCCTTCAGATTATGGGCAGATTTAAAAATGTGAAGTTGTCAGAGCTTTTTAGATTTTTTTATATTAGCCACTTGCATGCAAATACATGCAAATAGATGTAAATAGACAGACACTTTCTGCAGCCCAGGTTATTAAAGGAGCTGCTGCTCATAAGAGGATTTTCATAATAAGGCTAAGGATCCCACAACATGCATTAAAAGACAGTTACTGTAAATTACACTAAATACGGGGTTGTTATCCTTGGCAGAGCTTTGTGAAGGGAAGGAGCGAGGAATGAAGCTGCTTCTCCTGCATCAGCTCCTGTCTCTTCATTTCTTGCAGTAGCAGGTGGGGCAATGCAGTGCAGTGGAGAAGACAGTTCCTGTGGTATCTGCAATATCCCCCGGGACAGATCTGACCCAAAGGGAGGAAACAGAAAAAACCACCGTGTGGTTTCTACAGAAATGCTCAGAAGCACCAGAACCTCGTGTTCTGTCATGGTGCATGTGCCCCTGGAGAGTGGGCAGAGGGGTGGCCTGGGCTCTGCCCAAGCACCTGTGAGCCATGCAGCACTTTGGCAGTCTCCTGCTCTTTCTGCAGCCTGTTCTCTCCTTGCTTTGGCTCCAAAGAGGAATATCCACCACCAGCCCCAGCACATGCTCCATCACTAACACCTTCTTTCTTCTTCCTATCTCCCTCTGTCCTCCCATACTTCTCCAGGTAGATGTTTGGAGGACTCCCCTCACACTGACAGACTGGTCATGCTTAAGACAAGGAAGCAAATTCCTTGATGGACCTTAACGTAGCCCAGAAAACCTTCCCTTGCCTGGACTGTGACCATTTGTTGCTCTGCACTGGGATTGAAGAGACACACTGGCTCCAGCCCAGGTCCTCCCAGCTTCCACTGGAGTGAGCAAGTGGGGATCCAGGACTCTCTCTTCCACTTTTTGTGTGATAACCCACCCAGAGTAGGATTACACTGCTTGGGCAGGGCTCCAGGCTGACGTTCCCCATGACTGCTCCTGGGAGCTTGGATCCCTTCTACTCCTGTCTCTGCCTATGAATGGCTGTGTTGGTGCCACTCTGCTCGCCGGCACGTGCCCACTTACAGCCCTTTGGTGTGGGGCAGAGCAAAGCCTGCAAAACACCACCTTTGCAACAAAGCAGGATTTATCCATCCCCGAAATGTGTGGAGGAAGCAGAGAGACCCCACATGTGTTTTTCCTTGGCCAAATTTAACCCCTCCATCCCCAGCTCAGACGTGTCCAGTTTGTTCCACCTCCCTGAGGCACAAGGAACAGCTTGTGTTTCATGCAACATTTGCTTTTTCTCCCTTGAATAACATCTTCTCAGTCTGCCAGATCTCTCTAACGTACTGGGGGCAGTTTCTGTCTCCAGCCAACCTCCTACCCCCTGTTGCCTTTTTCACTTGAGGCTACGAGCTGTGTGAGGGAGAAACATCCTTTGATGTGAGGAAGGGGTAGGACGAGTGGTCCAGGTGGAGCTGGCCCTGGATCCTCCCCTCCCCACCACTCCAGCCGTTGTTCTCCGAGCTCCTTTGAAGCTGGGTACCGGAGGCTGTTTTAGCTGTGTCCGCTTTAGCTTTCTTGCTAATTCTTCAGGAAATGTTTTGTGGCTTCCTTTGGATTTAACTCTGGCCAGTCTGGCAGGAACTGTTATGAAACCTGGGGAGGAAATCGGGTCATTTGGGATAAAAGTAAAGGTGTGTCCCCTGTTTGCTGTAGCTGTAAGTAGGTGGGAGCTCTGTGGGGCATGCAGAGCCCTCCAGGTGTCTTTCAGAGATGATGACAAAATCAAGGAGTTCACCACCCCAGGCTGCTTCAGTGGTCAGGGGGAAAAAGGAGATATCTCCAGAGGGTTATTCAGAGCACTTGCTTTGGCATCCTCCTCTGAACTGGCCCCAGGAGAGGGGACTGAGCTGGTGTGGTAGGTGCCTACAGCTGGCTGAAGGTGTGTGGAGATCGTGTCCTGCCCAGCAAGCTGTAATGAGAAGATGCTATAAAGTGTCTTGTGTGTGCTCATAGCTCTCATGTCAAACCAAGAGCCCCAAAACCTCCTGTCTTCCTATAGTGATTCAGGGGGGACCACATGTGCTACATCCCAGCTGTCCCCTGGCCTGGCAGAGATCTCGGGCTCAAATTTTTGAGAGGGAGGAAGAAAGAGACACTCTTTTCTGAACTGGCATCCCTACTAAATTACCTATTTCCTAAAGAAGACCCCAAATCTTGGACTTCAGGTCAGGATAGAGACATGAGGTGACAGAAGAGATGAGTCTGGGAGGAGGAGAGAGCAGAGGAGGAGGAGAGAGCAGGGCTTGAAGTGACATTTAGTTTCTTAGCTTTCATTACTGGGAGGCTTTGTAATGAGGGGCATCAAGTAGAGCACACTTGATCAGCTCATTCCCCTCCAGATAGGAGTCTGGAGCACACCCCAGAGGTGCCCCTCTGGCCAAGCCCTGGACACAGCCCTCATCCAGACCCCGAGGGGGCTGGCAGGGGGCCAGTGATGCACCCTGGTTCTTGTTGCCCAACTTGGGTGGGAGATGGGATCTCGTCTGGCCTTTGTCCGTGCTCTGCCTTCCTCACACCTTTACCAAACACATTGGATCCTGCCAGGATGAAGACATCAGCCTGGGTCTCCTGCTGCTCTCCATGGGAGGCACAGCAGAACCGTATGTTGAGATACCGAATTAGTGCTGCGTGAGTGTCGGGGAGCTCGGGTGTCTTTTACTGGGTGAGGTGGTGCAGAGATACCAAACTGCAGAGGAACTCCCTGCAAAACTGCACCTGTGCAGCCATGACAGCAGGAGCCACGCTGACCCGTTTAGTTTGCAGCAGTGCTGGGGCTCGGAAAGAGGGACCATCCTGCTGTTCTTGAGAACAGTCTTGAGAACCAGACAAGCAGATCATTAAAAAGAACAGCTACGGGGCCATTGCCCGGGAGGGCTGTGAGATTTGGAGTGAAGGCTCTGCCCTGAGCTCCTTATGTGGCCACGGAGCAAAACTACAGAGTACCTGCTTTCCAGAAAGCCAACCGTGTCCTGGGCTGCATCCAAAGCAGCATGGGCAGCAGGTCAAGGGAGGGGATTCTGCTCCACTCTCATGAGACCCCCTTGCAGTGCTGCGTTCAGCTCCGGGGTCCCCAACATCAGAAGGACAGGGAGCTGTTGGAGTGGGTCCAGAGGAGGCCACGAAGATGGTGAGAGGGCTGGAGCACCTCTGCTATGGAGACAGGCTGAGAGAGTTGGGGCTGTTCAGCCTGGAGAAGAGAAGGCTCCGGAGAGACCTTCCAGCAGCCTCCCAGTACCTAAAGGGGCTACAGGAAAGCTGGAGAGGGACTTTGGACAAGGGTGTGGAGTGACAGGACAAGGGGCAATGGCTTTAAACTGAAAGGGGGAGATTTCAATGAGATCTAAGGAAGAAATTTTTTACAATGAGGGTGGTGAGGCACTGGACTAGGTTGCCAAGGGAAGTTGTGGCTGCCCCATCCCTGGAAGTGTTCAAGGCCAGGTTGGATGAGGCTTTGAGCAACTTGGTGTAGTGGAAGGTGTCCCTGCCCATGGCAGGGGTTGGAACTAGATGATCTTTGAGGTCCCTTCCAACCTGAACCATTCTGTGATTCTGTAGTAGATATTCTCTCCTCCAAAACTATCCAATCAGTTATGCAAATTCAGACTAATCCCTGCAGTGCCCTACTGAGGCACTGTAAGACGATTTTAAGAGACAGTGTGGTCCAGCTGCCTTGGAGTCAGGAGTCCTGCCTGTGCCACAGAGCTCCGGTGGCGCCGGGCTTGCTTGGCAGGTCCTGTCCACCATCAGCATCAGCGGCTGCTGGTACAGCCCATGAGCTCCATTGGCAAGAATGGCTCTTCTGTCCTTCAGTGCAATAGCAGAACAGATTAGAGAGTGACAGGGAGGTTTCCAGGACCCCACACGCTCAAGAAGCAGTCAGAAGAATTTGCATGCTGGCTTTGTGCTTGTGAGGGAAGTCATCTCCTCTAGAGCAACTCGACGGGCTGTGTTCCAGCACGCTTGGCAATAAGGTGACCTCCCACCTCGTCTTGCCCCTGAGAGACAATAGGAAGAGCCACTTGTCTTACACCTTTCCCCTGTAGTTTAAAAACCAGGGGAACAAGTGAAAGGGAGCTTTAACAGACTGTTGGAAGAGACCTGTGAATTGAAGGAGCATCTGCTTAGGAAATTGTTGGATCACAGTCAGGCCCAGAAGCTGCCTTGCAGCCAGGAGGCTGGGTCTGCTGGATGAACCAGAACCTGTGATTATGGGACAGTGGCCAATGAGATTTACTTATGTGAGCCCCTTCTGCACAGGGTGAATACGGAGAGGACTTTTTCTTGCTCCCCTCAAAATACAGTTTTTAATAGAGAAAATAAAGCATTAAAATACCATCAGTCAAAGCTTGGAAATATTTCTATATAGAAATGCCACTTCAGTGTCCTGGAGTAGTGTCAGTATCTCAGCCACCCTCCCAGACTATTGAGACTACCTGCTATAGTCCATCCTGGGTATGCTGGCATGTTCTTGAAGACTTAGAGCGGAGTCCATGTTATTTAGCTTTATCTATCTAAAGGTTAGGTGTTATCGTTGGTCTGAAGGAAGCAAGTGGGCAGCTCTGCAGGTTCATTCATCGTACATATGCTGGACATCTGCCTGAGGGTGGAAGAAATCGCCCTTTGGAGATGCTTTCATCTGATGGCCAACATTTGGCTAGTTGACCCTGGTAGGGTAAATCCAGGTAGATTCAGCTTGGGCAGATTAATCTGCCTGGGGTGTTATACACAGGGAGTGGAAGAAAGGGATGGGATACCCACATTCCCATTCCCATAAGGTGCTGCTGTGGTGATCAGAAGCAAACACGGATGTTTCAATGCCTCTGTCTAGGTCAGTGCTACAGATGGATCCCATGCCCCTACGTAAAAGTGCCTTCAGCCATCTCATAGACTACCTGTTCAACGGGAAAGATGTAGTAGTAAATCTAAAAGTGTGTCAATTCATATATTTGTTGTGTACAAGCAGTAGGTGAATGTGATACAGCTGATATTAGAAGTGGCTAAATTCTGTTTATAAATGTTTGCCCTTGAGTCTTCTGCTGGTAACGGAGTCATAAGCCTCCACACCTTTTTAAACACTGTAGGATTCAAAGACACACACTGGCTTAACACGATTACAGACTTCCATTCCTCTTCTTTAATCACTAGACCTCACTCCCAGGGGCTATTTGTAATTCGCAGTTGGAGTTTATGCACTTTCTTTGAACAAAGAAATTTGATTTTTTTTCTTTTGGTTTCCTCTTAAATCCTTTTTTAAAAAAAAAACATATACCACCACCAAACCAAAAAACCCCTAATGCTTTCACAAGAAGCTGAAATTTCTCATGGAAAGGGGGATACATCTGGCAAACTGAACAGCATAATTGCACGAAAGCTGAAGGGAAAACAAATCTTTGACCTGTTTTTGCAATTATTGTTAATTCATTGTTGTTATTATCATGGTTGTCCGAGACAGTGCTCTATTGCAGCAAGCCCTGCACAAGCACAGAACATCAGCAAAAGTAAAATCATTTAATGCAGTGTACTGCATTCAGCAGCAAAATTTAAAAAATCTTTGTTTATTCAAACACTTGAGCGCATACCAAAATTCCTATTTCCAGAGAAAAATGTTCAAAACTAAAAAAAAAATATAAAATTTGGAGAAGACATCAGAAAAAAAAATGCCTTTCCTGGTTCTCCAAACCTGCCAATTAAGCGTGGTCTTTTGAAGTAAACTATTTCTGGAAGCATTTACTGAAAAATTCCTCACTCTGAGTTAAAGCTGTGACACAAACCCGAATCACAAGGCTGGTTTTGACAACCTGCTCACCTTTCCCAAAATACTGGTCCAACTCCGGTGGAGTTTCAGGTGCAACTTTGTGACATTTCCAAAAAGCTAAAACGTTGTTTTCAAAACAAGGCACGTTTTCCCAACTGTGTTCCTTGTTTATTCCAGCAGGTCAAGATTTGGATTTAATTCAGCTTTGATTACACTGCTGATTTAAGGTGTTGGGAGGAAATTTCAGCTTTATTCCCCCCGGAAGCATCAAGTGAACCATCTGGCCTACCTAAAGTACCCATCCTAAGAGGAGATGAATTGCTCTGAGCTGCCTGGTTGTTTCCATTGCCCGTACGGATAGCCTAGCTCAACTTGAGTTTGGATAACCAAATTAGGACCAATAAATCTCACCTTTAGTGATGCTAGCTCAGCCCTCTGGCTGATGACACTTCTGCTCTACTCAGCCTTGGTACCAGGTTGGTGGGTGTCCTTGGGCAAATTCATCACCTTGTCCTATCTGTTCTCCCTTCTGCCGCTCGTCTGTGCTGTTCCAGCTTCCCTGGGGGTCCGTGGCTGGGGGTGTGCAATGGGTCCCTTCCCACTGCACCCATAATTATAGTAAAAAGGTGGGAAAAAACAAACAACTTGCTGAAATGTTTTCATCCTTGCCACTCACCGGTGGTTATGGCTCAGGAGTGCAAGGATACGGGCCACAGTAGGACAGTGTTGGATAATCCACGCACAAATTCAGCTTTACCTCCAAGATATCCATATGACTCCCAAGGGCACCCTAAAGTGTCGCTGTTGGTACCTACAGTGAAATATTTAGGCTGGCTTCGTTCCGTATAAAGGGTGTGATATATGATAGAGGCTGTTGCAGAGAGGGATTCGCATATATAAAGTGTTACTCGGTTGTTTGCAAGTCGTAGGGGAGGCTGGTGTCGTTTTACCAGTAAAATGGGGCCCTGCGGAGCAGAGGACCACAGACATTGAGCAAACTCTGAGTAGGGTCCAGCATCGCTGCAGCAGTTTCAAACCTGGTCCTGGAGTCTCTCTGGAGCATGAAGGTTAAGTTCTCTGTTCCAATAGGGAAAAATATTTCTAATTGCCGTGTTGGATGAGGCTGCTTGGCCTTCGATGGCTTCTCTGAAAGATGGATTTCAGTGGCTCCAGCAACGAAAAACATATCTAAATACAAATGATGCTTTTCAGTTTGTAATCGTGCATTAATTAAGGCAGCCAAGCAATGCCCACATTTTGGCAGCTACTAGAAAATATAACAAGCCTCTCAGGTAATGAGTTTCACTCACATGTACAGCAGTTCTCTGAAATAATGAGTGTAGGAGACAAGCTGGAGGTGCTGACTAGATATTGATGTGATGAACTCAGTGACCCTGTTCCAGGCAGGTCGTGTTTTTCACACAGCATCTTCCCTTCAGGTGCAAGCTTCCTCTCATCAGGGTATTAATTCAAACACTGCAGTACCCCGACACGAACGGAGACATCCTGCTTTGCTGTCGTGCCATACAGCCAGGACCAGAACCTTCTCCCTGAGCCGTCAGCGGTGCGGGTGTTTTGCAGGATTAATTACAGTCTGGTTCTTAACCCCTCCCTCCCTCCCTGTGAGTTTGCACCACTCGGAATGAACTCAATCATGGAGCAAAGCCAGAATTGAGAGAGGCCCTTGCTGGGTTGCAAGGTGGGATCATACTTCTGCGCTTCTTTCGGTTGCTTGGAAAATGATGCGGCAGATAAAAGTGGATCCAGCCCTCTGTGGCTTCTCTTCCCTCAAACTCAGCTGGTTTAGTGCATTCCTGATTTGGAGGGACTTTCGCTGTGTATGTTGGTCCCTCAGCATCCTCAGCTCTTGAGGCTACGTTACACTGAAGGCTTTTTCCTGCCTGTTTTGCTTAATGGCAGGCAGGCTAGGGGAAAGGCTGGAAAAGTCTCTTTTGCCTGTTTCCCACCACATTCCAACAACAGCACCTCTTAAGACCCCCTGTAAGAAACCTTCAGGAGGTGAAAACGTCCACTGGAATCACCAAGAGTGAGCTGATGTTTTCCCCCACGAGGAAATTCAAATCGAGACGCTTCAGAGTCAGACACATCAGCTGCCTCACGGCTAAAATAAAGTCAGCTGAAGAGTTTGGGAACCTGTGGGATCGGGGCCTGATGTGCTTTAATTTACTGCACGTAGCTGCGGGCAGGAACACAGACTTTGCTGCCGTTTTTCCTGGAGTGAAACGATGCTGCTGTACGTGGGCAAGAGAAAAAGAGCATTTAAGCTTTGGTTTGCTTGACCTTGGGAGGATGGATGACTCTTGGATCTGAGTTTCACCCAGAGTGTCCTCACTTCTTCCCTCAGATGGAGGGAGCGGTTGGATGTGCTCGGTGTGGATCGATGAGTGGATAGCGAAGGAGAAGGTCGGAAAGGGAGAGCCAGGCCTCCCCAGGATGGTGCTGAGCCTTGGCAAGCAGGAGGGAGAAATGAAAAATGTCACTCACAGCAGCAGAGCTCGAACCCAGGAATTCCTGTAATGGGATTACACAAGGCAGGAGCAGATGGGCTCTCCTGGAAAACAAAGCCATGCAACCATCGCTGAGCGTGTGCGTGCTCCCACGGAGAGGAGATGCAAGCAGAAGAGAGAGCAGGGGCTCCAATCTAATATATGGAGGCAGCTGGAACAAATTCAGGGCTCCTGACCCAGTGCCCAGCAGTAAGCAAGCAATATTTTTCGAGGGGCCTCTCTAACTTGTTCCCACTATGTGTGTGCACCAGAGATAAGAGGGAGTGAGACTGGGATCCGTTTATTTAACTGTGTAAACAACTCAGCTGACAGCTAAAATTACAAGCTGCTAGTGAAAGCCTTGCCTTGCGTGTTGATCCACCATGCACCCATCCCTGTCTGCTTTCCTGCTGCGCAAATAGCAAACCTAAAGCAAGAGCTAGAGCCCAACCAGCCTTCGTTGCACAGGCCTACCTTCACTAGAGAGACAGGACCTGATTACAAATACTCTTAAAAGATAATATATACTTTAATTATATTTTTTTTCTTTTTCTGCACCACTCTAATCCACCGAGGCACCCTTGGCCTGGATAAGCTGCCTGTTGCTGTCTGTCTGTAGCACTGTCTCGCTTTTCCTCTCTTAGTAGGCAAAATAAACCTCTTCCAGCAACATTGCAGAGGATTATGTTAATGCAGAGACTTAGGGTCTGTATTCTCAGCTGGTGTAAATAGATGTAACTGCTGACTTCGGTAAGGTAGAGCCAGTGTTGACCAGTTTAAGACCCAGCTTGCAGGGTCTTAAACCCTGCAAGACCTTGCAGACCCTTAGACCTGTGCAAAGCCAGTCTAATGGGACACCACCAATCCCCCAGTATATCCAAGAGCTGGTGCTGCCCTGTCCACCTTACTTGGCACCAGAGTCAAAAATTATTGTAGGGAAATATCTGGGGTTTTATCCAATGGGGGAGAGAGATGGACGAAATTAGAGCTGAAAACGCAACATTTCTTTTTATTTCCATCAGTTTTCAGCTGTTTTATTTAATTTATTCTGTGTCTGATGGTCTTTCCCAGCACTGGTATTCTGCAAAAAAGCTGCTTAAGGCTTAGTCCACATGTTATCCCAGAGTAGAAACTGGTATGTGTATACCACTTGCAACAAAGGATTGCTGAACCTTCCTATAAAGCCCATCAGTGATGGAAATTTCACCTTCCCCCCCAACTGCCTGTTCCAATGTCTTACTGTCCCTGCTGTTAACAAGTTGTTCTATCATGAATTTCAATCCACTTTTGTTTGTTTTGTTAAAGATGGACAAAGAGATTAGATTGTTTCCGTCTTCTACAGAAGCCTATTTAGATGAAACAAATAAGATTCAACTAATTCTGAATTCACGCTTTTTTACAGAGGAGGGGTACGCCCTCCCGCACTTGGATTCTTTAGAAAAAAATAGATTGTTTTTCACCAAAACAATGAACACTTTTGTCATAGTTAGCGAGCGTTTCCAAAAGGAAAACAAGGCGTTTTCTGACAATGTCTCTGTCTTCGTTCATCAGAGTTGCCAATCCAAAAGCTCTCCAACAGCAAAACGCTTACGGGAGAGAACAAAAGGCAAGTCCTGCTTTACACAACACCGAACACAGATTCGGATTCCTAAGCAATGGGACTTTTGTTTGAATAAAGGTGGAAAATGAATGTGAGGCTTGTGGCAGTGCCTGTGGTCTGGGCTACGAGACAGTCATCACAGAAGCCCATTCTCCTCCTCCTGTGAACGTAGCTAAATAGGTCATGTCTCCAACAGCCAGAAGTTCATCATTGAACAATGAAAGCAGCAAGTTGAAAGAGGGAATTTAATGAGGAAAGAAGGGTAGAAAGAATTCAGATGAGCTAAGAGAGACAGGAGCAGCTGGTGTGTTACAGCTGTTTGAGAAAAAGGGGTTTCTATCTCAAAAAAAACCTCAAAAGACATGGGTATCTTTTGGTCTGCCTTTTTTTTTTTTTTTTCTTCCCAAAACTTAAAATAATCAAAAAAACCCCACTACCCAACCAAAAAACTCTGCCTTCTTTTCCCATTGGACTAAAGCCAAGCAAGAGGGAGGAAGAAAATGAGAAGGATATGCAAAGAGTCAAAATGTTCAGTGATCAAAATTGGAGATATTTTAACCCAAACAACAGCTTTCTGCTAAAATTCTCACTTTGGTTAAAAAGCTGTTCTGTGCTTAAATATACACAGAGTAGGAGACAGAGGGATTTTAACTAAAATTACTTTAACCAGTTCAGTGTATTTTCTCCTGCTGCTGTCTTCCATACTTTAAGAATTGGAAGAAAGATTTAAAAAACTGTAACTCCAAAGGAATGTGAAGATCAGATGAACTGGTTGTATTTATTATTATTTGCTTTTTTTGTGAAACATCAAGAAACAATTCTGCCTGAAAACCACTTGCAAAGTATTGTGATATATATATATTTATATATATATATATAAAGTCCTCTGTATTCCTCTGCAATCCAGTGAAAATCATTAGTGAGTGCTTTAACTTGCCCTGCCACAGCTTCACGTCTCCTAATCGTATCAACTCCTGAGCTTTGCTGGCCATTTTGGAAACATGATTTATCTTGGGATTAAACTATAGTCATCCTCCTTCTACTCTAATTTTTAAAAAGCACCTCGTATGAACTAATAACAAGAAGCCATTCTTACAGTTCCATTTCCTAGCCGTTATTATATTAAGAAATATCATCTCAGTTCAAATGGCTTCAATTTTCTAATCCTGAATAACCCAAAGGATGAGGAGTGACCTTGCTTTATATCAAATCAAATGTGGTGCAATGGCAGAGTTTAAATCCCAGACGGTTCATCAGCAAACTCCACCACCACCACATTTATTAGTGAAATGAATGTCTAAAATTGTCCAAAATTTGCCAGTGGGGTGATGAAATGAGTATTACACTTTTGTCAGCAGAGGCCTGGTAGTGGCGCAGATGTGCCTAAGACGCATCAATGTGCACTGTGTGGAGCCCATGATGAACATCTATCTGGTGCTCCAGGGCATGGGGCAGAGAGCCTTTGGCGGCTGTCAGAGCCTGCTCCAGCACTGGAAGAAACGTAAAAAGGTCTTTGTTGCACCAAGGTGCCACAGCTGACCCGTCAGTGCGGGCTAAGGTGACCCACCACCACCCTGAGCTGACTCTGTAGCTCATCACAAGGGCTCGTCTCATCATTGCGGTGCCCATGCGAGCAGGATGAGGATACGCTGCCTTATGAGACTCATACTCTCTCTGTGAACCTGCTCAGGCCTATAGTGACCTTTTGTGAGATGTAACACGCCGGCAGGCAGAGACATCCCACTCTTGGATTGAGTTCAATAGCCATGAATCGAGCCAGCAATCAATCCATGAGACCTGGGCACCAAATCCCGGAGGACAAACACATATAGAGGACATGAATGGCTCATATGCAGATCTGTGGTGAAGGGAAGAAGGCAAAATCTCCAGGGAGGCATTGAATAAGGATGAAGCATGTCACCAAAAGAGTCTTCATGTCCACAGAAGTAGCTGGAAGGGCCATCAGAGAGCAAAGTGTTTGGATAACCATGGCCTGGAGTAACTGCTCTGACAAGACTCCAAGAAAAAATCCTGTTTGATTATCCTAGAACATGCTCAGACCAGTATGGATTTGCATCAGTTGGGCTGCATTTCTCTCTGTCAAATCCAAACAGAACCTCCTTCAAGATAGCAGGAGGCACCGAGGTTCAGTAGCTCCATGACAGACTGATCATAGAATCACAGAATGATTTGGGTTGGAAGGGACCTTAAAGATCGTCCAGTTCCAATCCCCCTGCCATGGGCAGGGACACCCTCCACTACACCAGGTTGCTCAAAGCCTCATCCAACCTGGCCTTGAACACTTCCAGGGATGGGGCAGCCACAGCTTCTCTGGGCAACCTGTGCCAGTGCCTCACCACCCTCACAGGGAAGAGTTTCTTCTTTAGATCTCATCAAAATCTCCCCTCTTTTAGTTTAAATCCATTGCCCCTTGTTCTGTCACTACACACCCTTGTAAAAAGTCCCTCTCCAGCTTTCCTGTAGGCCCCCTTTAAGTACTGGAATGCAGCTATAAGGTCACCCCGGAGCCTTCTCTTCTCCAGGCTGACCAGCAGAGACCTGATTTGTAATCCAGTCTCTATCTGTAATGTGCTGTGTCATCATTTGTATTTCACTTGGGTTCTTCTTCCTGCTCCAGAATTTCTGCCGGACTTATTTGCATTGGAGATTGCTTGGTCTAAGCTCTGACTTTAAGGAGACGTTTGTCCGGCACCTAATGCAGCAGCAACCTCGATATCTTATCATCCCTTGTGCATCTCTACAGTGAGACCCTGATCTTTAATTTATAGATCCGTAGGGAGACCCTGATGTAAGCTTCTAGGCAGTAATGGCTGTATAAATCACAGCAACAATAAGCTTATTGCCAACAAGATTTTCCTGATATTCAGCCTGAATCCTCTCTTTCTTAATTTAGTCCTATAACTCTTCAAAATGCACCAATGACCTGCCCCAGTTAATCTTAACCCTCCTTCGGGTCCGTGGTGCACAATTTAGGGTTGTCCAGAAAACACATATTCCATTCAAGGATATAATTACAGCTTCAAAATGCATTTTCATTATGTGTTTGAGCAGAAGGGAAACCGTCTGAACTTGGTATGGAAGGACTGAGGCAGAGAGAGTCGTTATGCAGGGTTCAGCTCTGGGCCCTAAGCTAAACAGTCAAGACTTGGACTTCTCCCACCCCCTTTCTCCCAGAGTATCCATCTACGACTTCTGGCCCCAGAGCCAACCTTGCCCATTCCCTTTGTCCAAAACACCTGGGGTTACAAGAAGCACTTTTTTTCAGTAAAAGTACTTTTTGCGAGAAGAGCAGATTTATCAAAAGAAATGCCTTTTCTGTAACATTTCCACTTTAAAAACTTGTCTGTCTTCCACAGAAATCAACGTTTCCCCAACAATCCCCTGCAAGTGCCACCTCATTTCTTCCTAACCCTCTTCCAGCCCTACCCTCATGACATCAAGCAAGCTATGGATAGGCACTGTCTTACCTTTCCCCTTTCAATTCCCTTCCCATGATAATTTTTTTTGGTTTAAAAATTAAAAGAAACCCTCAAAGCATTTCCATCAGCAACACTGTGTTTTGTTCCAGGCATTGCATTAGGTGGAAAAGGAGTAGAAATGGCAAAACGCTGTTACCAGCCTACAAAGAGTGATGAATTACCTGTATTTTCCAGATGCTTATTCAAAGTACGTCTGGGTTCTCAAACGTTCGCTAGATGTTTCCTCTCTCCTTATGCATTTCAAGCATCATGCAATGTTGTACACGTGCAGTGAGAGGCAAGGGCAAGACCTGAATGTTTTACTGTAGAAATCACTTAGCCGGGAATTTGATTTCCTTCAATTTTCTGAATTTTTTTCCACTAGGGAGCAACAATCACATTGTAACTGAACTGACAATCATGGTGTCTTACTTAAAATGAAATTGTCAAAATATTGTGTCAGGAATCCTGTATAAAGTGATTTCTTTGGCTGTCACTCATGCTTGCCATCCTAAAGAGTCTAGTTACTATTAACAAAGATACTCAACACATAAATAATCTCAAAAAAATTGATAACAGCTAAAGTTAGGAACACCCAGAAATATTAATAGCAGCAATAACTTAACCTTTGAGAAGATGTTTAAGAAAAAAAAAGATGAAAGAAAGAAGGTCCAAATTCAAGGATAATCTAAAACCCAAATCTTTTAGAACACATGAAATTTAATATTAACAGTTAGCAAATGCCATTAACTCTGTCCTCATATTCCACCTAGTTACATGTTTGTGCTGTGTAAATAATGACAATGATGCAGTGCGCTCTCGTTTCTGCCCATTTCTACGGTGTATGATATCTTTACAAGAGCCGTAGCATTTTAGCAAAGAGATCTTCCATGTCTGTGCTACCAGCTGAAGAGGTGGTCCAGTACCCATAGTGCCAGATTGCAGTTAAAGAGATACTTGTGTTCTTGTGGGCCTAAACTCAAGTCCTCCTGAACCTCTCAAAGCATTATTCTGAGCGATAATGAGCTCATGAGAAAGGGTTGCATGAATGAAGGACCCGAACCAGCAGCCCAGAGCTTTGTACAGGAGCTCCGAGTTGGTTTTTGTAAGGTACTACCTTGTGTACGAAAGGCTTTGTTAAAAACCGACGTTGGCACGGGTAGCTCTCTTCTCCGTGCTGGATGTTGTACGTCTTCTCCAGGCTGGGTGATGTTGTACGTTGACTTGACTTCTGCCACTGCTGATCTGCATGTTCTAAGGATGAAAACCCTGAATGGAGAGGAATTTAGGCAACTCTTGCACACGTGCAGCTCCCTGCGAATGCTCCGTGTTGTGTGTTTGAGGTGTGAGAGAGAAGCTCGTTTTTCTTGTAGCTTGGATCTTACAGATCCAGCTGTAAGCTAATCCTTCCAGCAGCTCCAGTCTCAAGGACAACGCCCACTGGAGCTGCCAGAACGAGCCCTTCTCTCGTGCAAAGCAATGACAAAAAAGATCAAAACGCAGAGAGGGAGTAGCTTATACCTTGCCCACATGCCAGGCCTACAACCTACAGTGTTGTCCTACAAAGCCAACGAGATTTTCCCATCAGCTGCCGAGCTGACCTTCTTTGGGCCACCCTTCACCTTGGCGGCCAGTGCAATTTTGCTGCCTTCCAGCCAAAGTGGTGTAATAACGGTGCGATGTGATTTAAGTAATAAAGAAATTGCTGTACACGCTGTTCGGTTGCTGGAGAGCTGGGAATAGCAAAGGCTCAAGTTGCAGACAAGTGCATTAATCTTTTCAGCTTTCCTGGAATGAAACATCAGAGGCTTTAACCTATTCTTTATTGCTATTCCAATGCCCTGGATGGTACTTTTAAAAATAAACTCCTGAAAGAAGGCAGGAGGGGAAAGAGGAAGGATCTTGAAAGCTGTTCATTAACATAAGGTACAATCCTCAACTTCTGAAAAATAAGAGAAAATAAAAGATTTCTGATTATTTGATTAAGAAGCTGGCAATATTCAGTATTCTTCTGGAAGCTCCAGCTCCCAGTCAGGGGTAAAAGAATTTTCAGCTTACTATTTTAAAGAAAAGATAGTATTTTGGACTTGCAGGACTGAAGAGTGAGACCAAGCAGCGCATGAAGGCCAAGGAACCCACTGGAGAGACAAAACTGAACCTCGCTATCGATTTGTGTTTATGAAATCTCACTATTTTTAAAGCACATTACTCACCTGCTTGAAGGTTTTTTAAATATCCAGACTGGTGTTTCTGAGAAAACTCTGCCAGGACAGAAACCATATACAATTTTCTCATTATTTTAGCTGCGTTTACCACTATTGCTCACCCTGTTTGTAACAATGGAGATCATATAAAATATATTTGTAGGTACATGAAGGAAAAAAAGGATTTATCTGTACAACTTCGCCAACTTTGTGAGCTTCTGTCAATTTTATGGTCACTAGTGGGATTAAAATTTAAAACTTTCTGTTGTAAAATCCCTGGCTTGAGCCACCAGCGTTCAAGGAGGGCTGCCAGCAGCCAAGCTGGTGTTAGTTCTGTATGATCTGGTATGTGTGAGCTGGGAAAAGTGGCAGCTCAGTTCTTTGGAGTGGGACAAGGTCTATTCCAATTATTTCTGGAGAAAATAGGCAAAATTTTACCATCTGAAAAAGAAAGGTTTACTCCTCTGTGAAGGTGGTTCCATGCAAATCTGGACGTTCAGGAGCTCAATATCTTCTGCTTGTGTTCACATGCTACCACCACGAATCCAGCAAACCCTTGGGAGTTGTGGCCAGGCGGGGGTTCAGAGGAGGCAGTCGTGTCACAGGAGCTGCAACATTTCTGGTTTTTAACGGAAAATGAGAAGATGTGTGTTGGAGGGTGGCGAGAATGAATATTCCTGAGCTTGTTAAAATTCCAGTCCTCATCTTTCAAAGGCTTCGGTTACTGATTCAAACATCCATCAGTCGTTCAGAATCAGGAGTTATCGTAGCTGGCTGTAATTGCAGAGATGTGTGTTACAGCAATTACAGCACCTGGTGCACCCTCATCCGAGCAGGTGGAAGAATTGATGATGAGTGGTTTTTGGTTTTCCAGCATCCCGGAGGGGTTTCATAGAGTTTTGTTTCCACCAAGTCTCAGGGACTGTGTTCTGCTGTGCCATACTGGTAGCTGAGAAGATCCTGAGTAGGATTATCTGCTCAGATCTGAACGAAATGCTGCCAGTGTAGGAGTGCTCTGATAATTGGTCAGGGACCTCCACTGAGTGCTCCACACACAGTTCAAAAGGCAGATTTTTTGGTTTGCAGCGGTCAGCTTTGCTGTCAAACAGTGGGAGGTCCAGTCTGAACAAGTCATACCCCTTAGTGTAGATGGTACCTTCAGAGGGCAACTTATTCTATCCCAAATAGAGCATTTGAGTTAAGTAGGATGAACTAGATACTTTCTGGAACTGCCTATTTCTTACCTGGACATTATGAAAGTTCAGACAGCAAAATCAGAGATACTGAAATTTTAGGACAGATTAATACCTTCCTTGTAGTTCTAAGTCACAAGTTCAGCAAGCCCATGGGTGCAGCTCCTACAGATGTCTTACAACAAAGCACATACTCAAGTCTTTCTAAACTGGACTGGAAAGAGTTAAACGAGTTAAATCTTTACTTTCACCATCTCCCATATGAAAAGAAAGGTACCTGGGATGCTTGTTGTAATGGAGAGTGATTATGGGAAGTGAAATTTGCAATGGAATTATGGTAATTGTATCTTCTGCTCCAACAGGTATTTTGAGGAAGCCAGCGTTTTAGATAATTAGTGTTATTTTGTGCAAATAGCTGAGGGGATGCAGGAGGAAGCAAGGTGATTTTCCAGCAGGCATGAAAAGTTCCCCTTTAGAAGAAGGAGTGAAGTGGCACGTGGCATCCTCTTTGCCAGGTGGGGAAAGGGTACTGTGTCTCCAGCAATTCAGGTGTTTGATTTAACCAACATCTACTGTATTTTCTTTTTTCTCCCCAAATTCAAAGCTTCTCAGTCTGACATTTTAGCTGCCTCAGGCCTTCTCCATCTCAGGCTCTTGTTCACATGTTCAACTGGAACAATTAAATACAATAGGAATGGCATTTTTACTGGTATTTCTGCCCTTCCAGTGTTGAGAATAAAAGAGATGGACTGAAAATAAAGGCAAAATAAAAGTAAAGGATTATTTTCATCTCTGAATCTCTGGTGAGGTTTGAATTGTGTTTTCAATAAGATTCCAGTCTGAACAAATCCTGCTCTTCTTCCTACTTGATGCTGCCTTTCTCTGTAATATCATTTCACACTTCAGTTCTGTAACCTTGACTTTGCAGAGGGTAAAAGTGTCCATGTGAACCACAAGGCTCAGATAAGCCAATGGAAGTAAAGATGCAGCTGGTCCAGGACATTCTGTATTCACAAAAGGCAAAATTCAGCTTCATACCGAGAACAAATGAACTTTAGACAGACTCAAGCTGACACATCCCTGAAAGCTGTTGAGCCATGACAGGTCAGGGCATTACCTTTCATCAGCTAAGCTGCACAGGAGCCCTGAGCCACCCCAAGAACTGCTGGATTAATACATTTCAGGGAGCCAGCACGTTTGCTTTGCAACAGGATGGACAAAGAGCATCCAAACAGCTTGTTACCACGACCATCTGGGTAGACAGTCGTTCATTAAGCCACGATAACACACGGACTTTGATTCATAGCCACCACACCTTCTGCAGGGAAAGGGCAGGGAATTTCAGCCAGTCCCTTCCAATATCAAGTGGTGAAGAAACCAGTCCCAAAGTCATGCTTTGATTACTGTTTGAACTTCCCATCTGACAACATCAAGGTTACTACAAACAGGAAAAATGACTCAGTCACTATCTTTATTGCAGGTAGAAGATAAACAATGAGCAGGAAGCACATGTGGGACCATGAACCATGAACTGTGCAACATTTGGCATCAGAAAGGGGTTTGCTGGGTTGAAGTACTATCACATGCCTGACCAGGAAGGTTTATAAAACTTTTTCACACACACTTAGAAAAACAACCAGAAAACCTCTCGCCCAGGCCATCCAGGTTTTGGAAAGATATTGTTTCCAAGCATTGCTTTAATCTGTGCAGAGAACCTGATCCTTTTGTGTAAGTACCAGAGAGCCTCTGGAGTTACAGCAATTTACTTCAGGTGGGAACCTGCCTCCTCTGTGCTCGTTCATAACGGTGTGGTCCAGGCAGCTGGCATCCATAGGAGGTCTCCTACAGACTTCAGTTGTCTTTGACACCCCCACTTGTTTTAACAGGAGTTTGTGCAAATGAGATCTGAGGGTCTGAGTGTGGCCCAGGAACCACAATCTTGGGGGCTATGAAAAACTGGCAATTGCTGTCCCATGTGAAATTTTCACTTTAAGTATCTTTCCTAGACTTCTCAGCAGTCTTCCAGGGTGTCCATCTCCAAGAGCTCTGTCGTGCCTAGAAGAGTCTAAACCTTGTCTCTTCCTGTAGTCCATGGAGCTGGACTGACAGCTCACAGAGCCCTGCACCTTGTGGGTGGGCTAACATCTGCTGGAGGCACTCTTCTGTCCATATGGTCATGGTGAGAAAGCCTATGGAGACTGGACACCTCATTTAGATCCTGCAGCTAAAAATATAATGTTACATGACATGAATCTGGGTAGAATGCAAAACCTCAGCCCCCGAGAAGGAAGTCCAGTAGATTTAAGAGAATTTCTACACCTTGTCTCGAGCAAAGGTCATACTGAACTGCCTAAAAATCCTGAAAACATCCTGTCCTTACACTCTCTTTTCATGAGTGTAGACAGAAGCAATAAGAGTTGAGCAGAAAGGAGCCACATATATCTTAAAATTAAAGAGAAGAGCTTTATATCCCAGGACAGCCTTTCATTCCCTGGCATGTGCTGCTGCAGTTAACAACACACCACTTGGCTGGAGCTCACCAAAAGGGAGATACAGCTTTTAAGTCAAATATTTGTCATGCCTGTTGGAAATTAATTGCTAGTTTTGCATAATTAGCTTTCTAGCAGTCTGCATCTCTCAAAACAAAATGACCTGAGGGACAGTAGCAAATTCTAAAATTTTAAGTAAATAAGTGATTTCAGTTAGAGAGATCAATGAGATTAAATGATTCATTAAGGACCTATTTTGCAGATTTTTGAGGAACACTTGCTGGAAAAATCTGAGCAATTCAGTGTTGTTTTTTTTTAAATTTGGAAATAGATGGTAGCAAGTGCCTAAAGCTCTGCAGAAACCCCCTCCACATCCACCACTGGGTCCTACAGAGCACTGTGCCATCTCTTGCCCATGTGTATGGGACAAGATGAAGAGATTGAGGAGTAGGAGAGACAGCCTGGACCATGGGGCCTTTCTTACTTCTTGCAGGTGGTCAGGGCAGGCACACTGCCAGGGTAAAGCTGGGGAAAATGGGGGAAAAAGGACCACTAATGGCAACAGCAGAGTCCTCCCGCTGGCACATGGGCTTCACTCTCACTGTGTGCATGTTGTGATCTTCTGTGACAGATCATCAGTGGTTTAGACCATGGGGGTGAGAGGAGTTTTCCCAACAGCCGCAGTACTGCCCGTGGGAATCAGCCACAGCTCAGCACAGGACACAGGGCTCTGTTTTGCAGCTTTAAGGTGAACGTGAATCATAAAAAACTTTTCATTTGGTGCTGAAATGTGTTTATAGAAATACAGACTGAGTTTGTAGGGAGCCACTCTTCACAGTCATGGAGGCAGTGTGACAGGCGTGAAAACTTTGTGTTCTCACTCAACGGTTTTCGTGCTTATAAGCATAATTGATAGTTTTATGGTCATCAACTCATGATTTTTTTTTTTTTGGTATTATGGACATAGTCACATAAACACAGCCACTGATATACATGCAGGCACACACACACATCCTGGGCTGCCTCCAGAGCAGCGTGGGCAGCAGGTCGAGGGAGGGGATTCTGCCCCTCTGCTCTGCTCTCGTGAGACCCCCCCTGGAATACTGCATTCAGCTCTGGAGTCCCCAGCACAAGAAGGACCTGGAGCTGTTGGAGTGGGTCCAGAGGAGGCCACGAAGATGACCCGAGGGCTGGAGCACCTCTGCTATGGAGACAGGCTGAGAGAGTTGGGGCTGTTCAGCCTGGAGAAGAGAAGGCTCCAGGGTGATCTTATAGCAGCCTTCCAGTACCTAAAGGGGCTACAGGAAAGCTGGAGAGGGGCTTTTTACAAGGGCATGTAGTGACAGGACAAGGGGCAATGGATTTAAACTGAAAGAGGGGAGATTTAGATTAGATCTAAGGAAGAAATTTTTCACTCAGAGGGTGGTGAGGCACTGAACCAGGTTGCCCAGAGAAGCTGTGGCTGCCCCATCCCTGGAAGTGTTCAAGGCCAGGTTGGATGAGGCTTTGGGCAACCTGGTGTAGTGGAGGGTGTCCCTGCCCATGGCAGGGGGGTTGGGACTGGATGATCTTTGAGGTCCCTTCCAGCTCTAACCATTCTGTGGTTCTATGATCCCAACACATATAGGCATTACCTTTACACACAGAGGGCTTGAAACATGCTGGCAGAGATCTTGAAGCTGTGTATGCACTGAATATACATGCTGGATCGCTACCCCTCTCCTGCTGCGTGTATTTAAAACGTGGCTGTAGCTCTGTGAGGAAGACTATGGTGTGTCAATTCCTCGCAGACTTTCTCTGTCTTTAAATCACATCAGCTGACTTTAGAGGCAGTTTGGGTTTTAGCCCTACAGAGCTGACTCTGGCAGAGGGCTACTGAGATGATATCCCATGGTGCTGCTGCCTAAATGTTGTAGATCACAGGAATTTTCCGAAATGTCTAAGTGACTTAGGAACGAAACTTTGCAAAATCTTCTGGAAGTCTCACTTATAGGACACTATCTACTGGCAATGAATCCTGGGGCTTAAAAAACAGAGCTTGGATTTTTTTACATTGCAGGAAGAAGAATTTGTGGTCCTAGAAATTAGGGAAAAAAACATTCTGACCTTAAAAATCAGTGCATGGCTCCAAAATTGTAGAAGGACAATTAATAGAGAGCCCTGGGATGCCAAGTTTACGGCCACTTGTTTTGGCTGTGTGCCTAAAGTTGCAAAAGATACGTTCTAAGAATATCCTTTAATTAATTGCCTAAAGAACTCAAAGCTGACAAACAAAGGAAAAATAATTTTCTCGGAGCTTTGTAGCCGTTCCTTTTATGTGTCCTGTTAAACATTAACATCTGTTTGCAGAGCTACAAGACTTCCTCCCTCTCCTCAGACACGGTCCCCTCTCTTTTCTCAGTCAATCCCTATTTCCTGCAGAGCTCCACCTTTCCACCTAAATCCCATCTTTTATTTCCTGGGATCAACCGGTAGACGTCTGCTACGTCTGGTTGAGCCTGGCCTTCCTCCAGCGAGCAAGGGGATTAATAACTGGAATGGAGATGTATCTCTTCTGCTTATGTAGTAAAGAATAAAACAAAAACTAATGGTTATTTTCAGATAGCCTGACAGTGATTAATTACTCTTCCAGCAGACGCTCCAAATAAAATATGCCTTAGCATCCTTGATTTATACTGGGTGCAGAGAGACCAAAAGGAAGCACGTTGCAGGGACTGAGAGGGGGTCAGCACCTACCCCCAGAGAGTCAACATGCCAGAGGGATGGACCACCACTGTCAAAAATAAGAGTGATGTGTACAGATGACTGGCTCTCTGGAGAGGGGGCAGAGGGGATGGCAGGAGAGGTGGAAGGTCTCGGTCTGGTTGACGGTGATGTTAAAATGAGAGCGGTGGAGGAGGCACAGGGAGGCCACGGAGAGCGTTTTACGATGGCATCAGTCGTGTAATAACACCGTGGGGTTTTATGTTTGCAGATGGGAAGAGATAACGATCCGATTTATGAACAGGGAGAACCAGTCAGACATTGCCACTGTCGCATTAAGAATGTGGACTGTTTGCTTGATATAGTGTACGATTAAGCGACAAGACAGGGATATCTAGAAACCATCATCTGGGCAGCTCACCATCCATCTTTCTGACTTGTGTGAGAAGCAAATTAAAAAGCCCAAGTTTTTTTCCTTTTGGGGTGTGTGTGTGGTTTTGCAAAAGCGATCAGGCTGGGTGTGTTAGGCTCTGGGGCCTGATTTGGGAAAGGGAAGGGGAGAAGAAGCCTTTGGGCAAGTGCTGCTGGAGCAGGGGGGTACTCATGGGCACCTAATGCATCAGAGCCTGAAGGACGGGCATGTGGATGTGGGCATCCCTGGAGGAGCTGGTCTCTGTTGGCCAGAGCTGGTGTCTAGAAGTGGAAGTGCTCAGGCAGTAGCTCATCAGTAAAGGTGGTTCCTGTTTTGACCAAAAGGCTTTAGGTCCTGATTCATCTGCCCGTTCACTCACTGCGGAAGAAGCAGTTGGGTTCTCCATACTGAAGCTGAAATGCATGTGTGTGCACGAGGGCACAGCACAGTTCCTGCCACACATGGGCCTAATGCAACACCCAGTGATGCCAATAAGAGGTTTTCCATGGGCCTCAGATGGCTCTGCATGGATTCCTCCTAGAGCAGGCAAAGACATGTATCAGATTTCCTCCTTTCTCTAAGGCACCATTGTTTTTCTAACAATCTATTTTATAATAAAGTCATCCAGTTTTTTCCTTTGCCTCTACTACAGCTTCCTCATGATTGTAGGAGATAAACTACGGGGAACAAAATCCCTATTTGATTGTTAGAGCATTCCCAGGCTCTTTCATCTGCATTTGCGAAAGTCTTTTTAAAAAAATCTTTCTACCTTTGGAGCTATTTTCTGAGACCTGAAGGGTAAAATAAAACCAACAAGCAACCCTACGAATGTCTCACAAGCACGCTCGAGGCCCCTATTAACTTTTCTCCTTTCCCTGCAGTAATTGTTTCTGTCTGTTTTAATTTCACCTTGGCGGAGAGGAGCTCAGATGCTGCTGCAGACGGAGGCTGCCGCGGACATCACTCGGCACAAACCCTGGAGCCCACGCCAGGGTTTCGGCACCGGCACGTAGAGGTGCCAAGGGTGGAGTGTGCACAATACAACTCACCCTGGTACCTTGTTTTGAAAGTTTATTGTGAAGGCTGAAGAGCCTGGCTCAAAATCCAGCTGCCAAATGTTCAAAAATTTGGTCCCTCATGACTTCATTGTGTTTGGGGCAATTCATTGTAGCAGTCCGTGCCAGGCTCCATACACACAGAGATTCCTGGTGAATCTGAGAATCCAAATCTGTTTATCCATCTAAACTTTAGGGCATGGAGCACATCTTACAGGGTCTGCAGAGAGCTCCTTGTGCAACGGGACACTGATCTCTGCTGGGGCATGTAATCCCACGGCGCGAATAACATAGTAATGATTGTTCTCGTGGAAGAGGCTTAGCAAAACTTGCCAAGTGCTGATGTTATGTAAAACTGGGATCTGCGCTAGTGCCGAGGGAGCCACCTAATTACATCAATATAATTAGATAGGCGGACGGATAGATTTCCTCTGAACGTTGCCTGGCAGAATGGGACCTTGCAGCCTTATATATTCTTGCCTCCGAAGCCTGCCCAAGGATGGATGTGCTGCAGAAGCAAGAGCTGCCACGAGGGAGCATGTTCACCATTTCCCTGCCTTCCCACGCTCCTGCAGACAAGTCTGGAGCACAAAGCTCCCCTCTTGCTCTGGGCTTTGGCTCTGAACTTCATGCTAACGAAGCCAAGGTTTGTCCATCTCCCACAGCCCATCTATTCCGTAGGTAGGATCAGAAATCAACCTGCAGGAGTAAGTGCAAACCCTTCCCTAGTCTTGAAGGCTCTCTGGACAGAGCGGTGGGCAGTGTTGGTGAGGGGATGGCTCCAAACTTGGAAAGGAGAACTTGGGACTGCAGCTTGGAAGTTGCTGTGCATGAAGCAAACTCCCTTGGTCTTGCTGCGCCTTCTCCATGCCATGGTGGGTCTGGCCAGGGCCGGCCCCATGAGCCAACAGGACAAAGGAGACTGGGAATTAGCTGGTGAATCTAGGAAAGATATCCAACCTCTCTGAAACTTAGGGGTGCTTAAAAACACAGGGAAAGTGAGCCCTAGTGCACAGACATGCCAAGACTGGGACTTCAGCCTCCTGAAGTGTCTTCAAATAACTTCTTCATTTGCTGAATACACAGAAGGGAGGAAAAAAGCACAACCTCTCGGAGCTCTTTGCGAGCAGAGCCACAAACTGTTCCTGTTCCCATCTGCTTTAATGTCCGTCTCTCACAGCAGAGCAGCAGGTACTTCGCTGGCTCCTCTCTGATCACTCTCAGACAGGGCAGGTTTCCATCACAAGCTATTTGACAATTTGTCTTTAATAAAAAGAGCTGGCACATTACATTCCTATTTTACTCTGAGCCTGTTATGTGGCAGCCTGAAATTCTAATTGCTCTGGCTCTTTCTAATGTAGATTCAAAATACAGGTGTTTTTCATACTGTTAAAAGGGACTCCCCTTTCCTATAACCTGTGCTTTAATTTTGGGTCAAGTTTATTTTGCCAGGATGTGGCATTACTCTTCTTTTTAACTCTAATCTCTTCACTCTCTCCTTCCATGTACCTGGTGTTTCCAAAACAAAACAAACAAACAAACAAAAAGAGAAAAGTGACAGATTTTGCCCAGGGAAGTGCATCTCTAAGCAGTTTACTCCTCTGCCCAAAGTAGACTCTGCTCCATAAATGTTCACTCTTGCTCTGTGCCAAAGGGGTAGTGCCACCGTCCTGCACCTCCCGTCCCTTCCAGCACCCCAGTCCTTGCGCCTACAGCAAAGTCATTCCTGTGGTTATTCCCTTATAGAATCATAGAATGGTCTGGGTTGTGATCTGATCTTCTAGTCTAGAAGTCTTCCACATCACGTATTTTTTAAAAAAGTAGTGTGCATGAAAGGAATGGTGGAAGAGAAAAAGTTTAGATGAAAAATAGAAGCACCTCTCTATATTATTTTATGATTGTAAGAGGATCTTCTGTGCTCAGTCTTTCAACATTTCCAGAAGGAAGATGAAATAATAGTGTGTCTCTTCAATGACACGGTCCAGCACAGAGGGTGATGTTAGTAGCAGTTCGGGTGTGGTGGATGTTGGTCATTCTGACCACTGCGTGCCTGCTGATGCCAGGTAGACATGTTTGGGAAAGCTCCCAGACCTGTGCTGGGGTCTCCTGTGCCAAAGGGAGCAACATTTTTTTTTACATTGAGGCTGGTGAGGCACTGGACCAGGTTGCCCAGAGAAGCTGTGGCTGCCCCATCCCTGGAAGTGTTCAAGGCCAGGTTGGATGAGGCTTTGAGCAACCTGGTGTAGTGGAGGGTGTCCTTGCCCATGGCAGGGGGGTTGGAACTGGATGATCTTTGAGGTCCCTTCCAACCCAAACCATTCTGTGATTCTATGATTCTATAACATTTGCGAGAACGGTTGACCTGTGTCTTGCCCAGATGTGAAGGGGAAAGGTTTCTATTGCCTATGTTAGCACCAGCTGGGATGACTTGGATTCCTGGGACATGTGATGGGAATTGCACATCTCTGAGCCCTCTGTTAAGATCCTGAGAGTTCTCTCCTATGTTATTAAAGCAAAGAGATCCAGAAAGGGTGATAGAACAAGATCCATCAACCAACACAGGTTAACCTGCCGGTACTGTCATGAAGAACCTTTTATAACAATGAATTTCAGACAGTTTGCCAAGGAAGATATTTTTTCTCCACTGTGAAAAATTGTGTCAATATTTTCCCCATATTTGACCAGCTGTTTAGAGGCATAGAACCCAAACCAGAATTAGAGGTTTGAGTGCTGTTTAGTCTCGATTTCCATCCACAGCCAAAAAAAAGTCAAATACTGATTGCCCAGTGCAGAAAAAGCCAAACACATTCAGCCTTTGATTTTCCAACAACCCTTTCTTTTTCCTTCTGAAAAAGGCAGAAAGGAAAGCTTCCATTTTATTAAGATGCCATTCGCGGTTGAGAAAAGATATTAGGGAGGAAAATAAGAGAGCAGTGCCAACTTGGTGACCTTGTTGTCCCCATGAAGATGAATGACCCAAAGCTGCTCAAACCCTGATTATGCACCAGCTTCCCCTAGAGATATGTGTTTGTTCACTTTGGCTGGGTGGACACAGAAAAGGTAGATCATGAGACAGGCCAGCAGAGAGAGTGAGATGAAAAAGCACGAGCAGCTCTGGCTTCCAGTAAGTGCTCTCAGACTCACATTTTCATTAGTCCTAAATTCAATCACAGTTTAAAGGAAGCAAAAGATAAAGAGCGAGGGAACATTTAAAGGATCCTTCGGAGGGAGGGAGGCTTGCCTTACCGTTAAAAACCTGACAAAAAGTTATTTTTATTATTCACATTACTGCTGTGCCCGGAGGGCTGAGTCGAGATGAGATCCCCGGCGTGCGGGTACGCTCAGCGCCGTGGTGGGTGGAGGGGGGTGGTCTGCAGCTGCTGCTGTGCTGAACATCTGGAAACGCCACGCTGGGAGAGTGGCTGCAGCCCTCCCGGGAGCTCAACGTGCAGCGAGGGGCTGCGCTCCCCATTTTCTGCAACTTAAATAGATACGAGCGACAGAGAGGTTAAGTCCGCGTAGTAATAGTGGTAGTAATAATATGAGAGGTGTTATTGTCATCACTGTCTTTGCAAAAGAAAGATGCTGAGAGTGTGTGAGGCTTGGGAGTCTCAGGCATCCAGATTCCCATCGCTGCTCTACCCTGCTGTCTCTGTCGGTACGGGGATGGGGCAGGTCGCCATCTTTCTGGTTTCCCTCGCTTGTATTCTCTGTGCTCAACCTAAAAGCCTCTGAGATGGGGATTCTCTGTGCAGCTGGTCCCAGCTTTGGCTGAGTTTCTGAGTGCAATGGGTCTCTTCAAAGCATGGTCACCTCTCTGCTCCCTGGGAGTGGTGCAGAGTCAAACTGCTCAAATTGCTGATGGGTTGGAAACTTGGCCTGTCCAAAGAGCCCTGCAGGTCACTAAAGCAGCTCCTACCTGCTTTTTAGCCTAGCCCCCAGGGATTAACACTGCAGCCCCTGAAACCTTTACTGGGATCAGAGAAAAGAAACGCAAAGCTCCTTGTGTCAGGCTGGATTCTCAGCACAGGAGCCCCCCACTCCAGAGGACCTTTGATGAACCCTCCTGATCCTTGAAGTGCAGCAGCCTACCAGTCTCAGATGCGTTTAGCCCAACATTGCAGCAGCTCAACCGCATGAGCCACACTCTCTGATGTGCGATGTGCTCACACTCTTCACCAGCACAGGTCTGTATCTTACACAACCTCATTGGAATTGCTAGAGAGCTTGTCTTGCAGTCCTGGTAGAAGAGAGGCATCCTAAAGCTCTCAGCGTGCCCTGACACCCCTACAAGCCAACATTGAGGTTGCAGTGCAGTTGTCTGATAGATCTAACTGGCCACCAAAAGCTGTGGGATGGTCAAACACGTGCCTGATATGTCAGTACCGCTGCCTGTTGGCATTTCTGTAGTTTCCAAGGAAACGTAGTGCCTCTGAGAGCCAGACGGATGGGTAGTGTTTGACAAAGGAGTTCTGTGATGCTTCATTTTTTAATGATAGTTGTTGTTACCTCCTTGGCCTTTGCCCCTTTGAACGTGAAGCATTGCTGCTTTGCACAGATGGGACTTTCAGGAGAAAAAGTGGGAAAATCCCAATGCTCTCGCCTGCCCCAGCTGCCCTTCCTTTCCTGCTCTCAGCAGATGAAGCTAACAAAACGAAACAAAGAAACCGTGGCGGCTGTGGCTGCTTCTAATTTAAACGAGGTTTCACCTTCAAAGGAGCATCCATCGCTGAGCGGCGCGCACCGTTCGGAAGCACTTTGGCAGGGATGCACAAAGAATCCTGCTTCTGAACCTCTGACAGCTTTCACTGCTCACAGCAGAGATCAGCCAAAAAGATTTATTAGCCAGCTTCAAAGCCCGAATTGCTCAGGAAGCTTTTGCTCTTCCCTTATTACTGGAGAACTCTCCAGGTCAGAAACCTTTATTGGGAGAGAAGGGTTTTTTGTTGTTGTTTTGTTCTACTGGTTCTGGACATGCTAATCTAATGACATGACTAAGGTCTTCCAGCCTGATAGACGTCAGTGAAAATAGATGGGGGAGGATTCAGAGACTGACATTTGTCTTGAAAATGACAGCTGGACCTGGTCCCTAGATGGGAGAGTGAAGACCACGCTATATGAGGTGCAGAGTGCATCCCTTTCTCATCTCCTGCATGGAAATGCACAGGTCAGTCCCAGCCGCCTGGGACGTGAATGCTGGCGAGGTGCTGGTTGATGTATTTCCATGCAGTAGGTTACCAAGACAGGGGAGGTGTCCACAGTGACACCAGGAAAAACAGTAACTGGAGTAGCATGAAAGTGGCAGAGATCCCTCACGCACATCCCAGTTTCTGTTGCAGAACACAGGGCTCTCTGAGATGGCCAGCGGTCCCAGTAGGCTGGTGGTCAACGGGGATACCATGCCGGCATGTCCTTGTTTTCCACAGAAGGGAAATGGCAGGAATATAAATCACTTTTTAGCTTCTAATATTGTGGTTTTCTTTATTCCTAATTTTCTTGAAAAAGACCTTTTCTGAAGGGAATTAGAGGCCCCTCTTCTACCCTTTTCCAGGCATCTTAGGAACATCAATGGCAGAGGAATATTTGCACGTGCCACCAGTTGCCAGCTTCTTTGGTCATTGAGACAACTGTGGTGGCAAGACCTTGGGAGTCCAGCCTTTGGATTCCTTTGAAGAGAGGACTTTAGCTCATCAGTTATTTGGGGCGTTTGAAGCCCTAAATCTCTGAGAAATAAACTGTTGGAGAGTGACCCAGCATCATTAGAGTTTTATCTTAGTGGTTAGTCTCTCTGACTGGACTTCAGCAGCATTTATTGGTCCCTCTTCGAAGCCCCACTCTTTCTTATTGAGTCAAATGGACAATATTAAATGGGAATTTATTCTGTAAACACAATCCTATTAGTCCTGAAGCCTCAGGGATCAGAGCAATCTGTAATTACAGAGGGATACCTTTAGGTATGACTTATCATGTGCTGAATTAGCAGATAGCAACCTTTAGCAAGACAGGTGAGCCCATACTGATCCCCTAATGTCATGGATCTGAGGAAGGCTGGGTCCTCTTATCACAGCAGCCCATTTAGGAGACAGGCATTGCACATCTGCTGCTTATCAAAGCCCGTTGGAGCTGGGGAGCATTAGAAAATGCCTCTCTGGACATAGGGTTTTGCTCTTGAAAATGGAATGATGGGCTTGCAAGAAAGTTGTGACCATGGGAATCGCCGTGGGAATCACCACTCCACCTAAGCCGCGGCGCTATCTGATGCCACCAGAGCCACAGCTTTCATAAGAAAGTGCAGAAGTCCTTGAGCTGACTGCACTCACTGGGCTTGCTCTGTTCAGCCCTGCTCAGTTCAGGGCTCCCTTTGCTCTGATAACAAACGATCAGTATCTCCAAAAGCCTTAGTCCTTTCTGGGGCAGAGTAGCTTTCCTTGTCCGTACAGCCCCAGAGCAGCTCTCCACCCCTGCTCTCAGCAAGGGCCCTGATAGTGAGTTCCACTCCTACGTTTTAGCTGCTTAAAATCCTTGCCCTGTAAAATAGGGTAAAAGGGAAAGAAATAAGTGTGATCTGAAATTTAGAAGCCTGAAGTGAGCAAATGAAGTTTCAGAATTGACAGAGTTAAATTCCAGAAGCCACAGAGTTCTACTGACCAAAATCCACCAGCAAATCATCATTGTTTTCAAAGGGCACGGATTTTTCTTCTGTCAAAGCAACAAAACCAACTCGGAGTGCTTTGACCCTCAAACTTTTAGTCCTCTGGACACTTCATGGACATGGTGCCTGTCAGTGGCTTCACTATAGCACATGGATCAACACTTCCCTTTCCAAGGAGCTCTGTGATCCTTCGATGTTCTCTGCAGGGTGCAGAGGTAACACGCTTCCCATGTGCCTACTCTTAGCTCCAGGGGAAGAGACGCCCTTCCAATCTGCTTTTCATCTTCCATCACAAGAGAACCGACACCTTTTATGTCGCTGTGGTTTATGCATCAGCCTCCACAGGCTTCCTTGCAGCTCCTCCACCTTCTCACCACCGTCTGCTCTAGGGCTTGGATGGTCCATCTCACCCAGCGTGAGATATCACACCTCAGGGTGTCTTCACAGCAGGTCAAGCCCTGTGATAGACAATATCAAGATGAGGACTTTTAGATCCAGAAACCTCCTGGTGATGTATGAATACACCTCTACGGTGAGTTTTTACAGCCAACATTAAGTGAATTTTGCCTCCTCACCTCGAGCCCTGTGGGATGTTGTGGCTCTGCAGCTCGGTGCCCCCAGAGCCAGCCAACCCCACCACAACTGCTCTGGTGGCAGCCTTGCACTAGAACGGAACATTTTGACTCAGGATCATGAAGCGTACGCATCTCCTGGGGAACAGAGGCAAACACACACACCATGCCCTGACTTTAAATGCATGAGTAACTTATCAGAGGCGATAAGTGGGGATTTGAATTCAGAGCTGTAACTTATCTCTAAATATACATCTTCCTATTTAGCTGCTTTTACATCCATCCATATCTCCCTGACTGCAATGTGCCTTATTATATAGCGGTGCTTACCTTTGATGTGCTGAAAGGCTGTTTGTGCTGGTGATGAGAAAAGCAAGGTAGAAGCAGGCTTTCCAGTGCCGGAGTTTTCTGTTGCATTCTCCTTTTTGACTGTCTTTCATTTAATGTGTCTAATAAATGGTAGTTTACTGGAATCAAAGAATTCAAAGCTTCTGTTCTCGGTGATGAATACAAGGAATAAGAGGCTTTTATACTCTCTGAAATCTGCAGAAAGACTGAGATATGGGGACAGCTTTCCTATACATGTCTCGTAAGTGAGTGCTTATCCTGAGATAGATGCAGTGATCTCTGCAAGAAAAATCAACATTTCCAAGCAAGCACAGTGCTGTCGCTAAAGCTGAGCGAAAGTGGAAGTGCTGCAGGATCTCAGAGCCCATTGTGTGCTGACCTGAAAAGCTTTTCAGTGCAGTAGGATGAGGTTTTTCAGGATGCTCAAGACTAGCACAGATCTGACTGCTATTTGTTATTGATTACAGTTGAGTGTTTGATTTAATGGGGTCTTGACAGTCCAGTCCCCCCCGCTCCATCTCGGCCCTTATCGTATTGCAATGACATATCCAAAGCTGAAGGAGGGCAGAGGCTTTAGAGTTGCTTTGGGGACAGCGGTGGTCTGGAGTCAGTTCTAGTGGTGGGAGCTGTTTAAGGTGACCAAAGACTCTGGAGATCTTCATTTCCTTATTGCAGCTTCAGCCTGAGCTCAGTCGCATAACTCACAGCCAGTTTTGGGACATATCAGGTTGAGAAATGATCACTCATTCCTCTCATTTGAGGTCAGAGCTCATCATGCAACTAAACAACAGAGGAGAAAGTTGGAAAAACAGAAGTATTATCCCTCTCATTTCACAGGGAGATACTGAGGCTCAGGGCTGTTGTCCCGATGGGAGCAGGGTGCTGTTCCTGACCTGCCTAGGTCTCTCTTCCTTTCATCTTTGGACACATCAGTCCCATCAGCAGAGACAGCCTGAAACTGGTCCTATGTACTTGGAGATCACTCAAGTGTCATTCTGCGGAATTGGTCTCGGTCATCCCCTCTGCAGCACCTGACCTTCAGCACTGCTTTTCTGGATCGTGTGCTAGCTGGGTTGTTGAGCTACTCTACCATGGCCAAAACTCTCCTAAGAATCAACTACTAATATTAGTGCATGAATTGAGGAATTTAGTATGTATCTCAACAGAGATGGGAGGAGAGAAGTTGATTTAGTCACCTAGTTTAGTTGATTTAGTCTAGAGTTGAAGTGCTAGACGTTGGCACGTTGATGTCAGGACACAGTTCCTTAGACTGTAGGAAACCCATCTGCCATCAGGGCAGACGTGGGGCCAGCAATGTTCAATTCAGAGCTAGATTCTTCCTGATCAGTCTGACCAAGTGCCTGTAAAACACACTAAAACATTACTGGTGGGGAGGGAAATTTGTGGCATTCAAGTATTTCTCATTGCCTACAAAATTAACTTTGGTTAATTTATCCTAAATTGAGTGTTACGACAGTAAAATAGTTGGGTTTCTCAATGGATAGATTAATTGCTAGATGGTATTTTTGATGAACCTTCTCAATGAAACATGCTTTTATTTCCTGGAGAAACAGAATTGGGACATTAAAAACAAAAAGAGGGAACTGAAGAATTAGTATTTGCTCCTTTGCAGCTCTTGTTTGTGTTCAGGCACTGAGGGCTTTGTCTATCTGCTGTACTTTCCCGTGACTCCAGATTACTGCCTCAAAGCACAAAAGCATTAACGCGGCACGACTCCTTCTTAATAACTCTGCAAAATTGCTCTGCAAATGAACGCAGATCATGTTGGCCTGACAGGTGGAGATTGGGCGGCTGATGAAGGCTGAGGCTGAGGAGAGAGATTTCTCCGATAAGGCCCAGCATCAATCTGACAGAGCAGCTGGAAAAAAAGAGTAATAAATATATTTTCTCCTTTTACACGGTGCAAGATATAAATATGAAGCTTCAGCCTCTTTGCATTACAGCAGGAATTGAGTCACTTATCCCGAAGCTATCTTGTTCTGAGCTTCCGCCTGCTGTAGTTTTGTCGTGGAGCATCGCAAATGCCAGCCCGAGCCGTCTTTTACGACTATCCTCATTTTCTATGGCAAAGTTTCTTTCCAGAGACCAGGAACACTCCCCTGAACTGCTCGTTTCAGTTTGTGTTGTTTTTCATGGCGGGGATTCAAAGCAAGTTTTGACTTGGCCAAACAGACTGTGTCATAAACCAAATGATCAAAACGGAAGGAAAGGGAAAACAAAACTCAACGCTTTTGAAGTAACTGGTGCTGCGGTCTGTTTTATAAAGCCTAAAGCTTTTCTTTACGCTGGCAAAAAGTCAGGGAAAACATTTTCTTGGAATTACAGGGAAACAGGGGCCAAACTGCTGCCTCCTCCAGCAGCACAGACACAAGAACTGACAAAAGTCCTCATCTGCGAGGAGTGTTGGGAATGGCAGCACTGTTGGCAGCAAATGCTCTTCCCATTTTCAGGACTGGACAAGACAGACCTGCAGGAAAGGTTATGGAAAGGATAGTGCTAAACAGGCCAAAGAAAAGGTCAGGACATGACCACCTAAAACTTTATGAGATTCTCCAAAGTAAAAGATTTGTGGGGTATAGAGAGGAAATATTCACAAAGAGCTGGCTGTAGAAGAGAAAAAAAAATTTAGTCAAAGTTGAAGATAAGTTTTCTGCCAGGAAATAAGAACTCTGCCAAAATAGTGACAGATGTATTTTTTATTTTATCAAATATTTGGCCTGGAATCAGAAGCACTGACGATCTGTAATTACCTCCACATTTTCAGGAGGCTGGTTGAAATGCGCTTCATAAGTTCTTGGCATGAGCACATGTGGAAGATGCAGTACATTTTGCATTGCTGTTCTGTTTGCCACGACTGCCTCAGTTTCCCCACCTTATGGTGGAGCAATGCATTAATATCTTGTATTAGGTGAAGGTAGAAGTCATTAAAAAAAAAAAAAGACAAAATCTTTTGGAAGAGCATAGAGGAGGCAAAGAAAGCAAACAAGGGTTCAGCCAAATTTTTAAGGAGCTGATGATCCTCTTTGCTCTGGAACTGGTGTTTCATCCTGGAGAAAGCCAAGTGTAAAACTTTAACTGGTTCTGGTGATGGTCTGTGCCAGGTCTGCACCTATTTGGAGGAGATGTATGTGAAACTGCAAGCTGCAAAGCTTAGAGAAACCAGCTGCTGGCTGTGTCGTTCTGCTAAGTATCACAATTGTTTTTCAAGTCTCATATCATCAAGCCCTTGCTCCTGAAGGCATGTGATTACAGGAGAATTTCTTCTCTCATCAAAAGGAAAAAAAACCCAGCAAATGCAAAGCTTTCTTGTATGGATGTAGAAAAAAGCCTGAACACTTCATTCAAGTAGGCTTACAAAGGTTTAGATACCAAAAGAAACGCAGAGCGCGGGCAATATTTATTGTTTCAAATAATTTCTGGTTTTCTGAAGTCCGATTCTTTCTTTTGTGCAATTCTCTGTGCTGTAAAACTGCACCCATTTTATTTGATTTCAGTCAATTAACCCCAACATGCCTCTCACGTTTGGCTGGACTCCCCAGCAGGAGTTTATCCCTGGAGACTCGAGGCAAAGCAAGAGAGGGTTTGTTGTTTGTACCTTTTCGGGATAAAACAGAAGGTTTGAGCAACAGTTAAGGCCATGTAATTACAGACAGATATATAGTGTTACAATTCAAACCTGCACCGTAATGGCTCCATAAAGTCACCTGGGTTTAGATATACATCAAACCATTTTTCACATTGCAAATGAATACTTTTTTAAGAGCTATAACTTTCTGGGAGTTCATGAATTTCCTGGATTCATAGCCCTTTACTAGATGGAGGAAGGCGCAAGAGATACTGCTGTACGGAAAGAAAAAAGAAGGGAAGTGGCAAAGGGAGCTGAGGCAGAGGAAAAAAATAAATCCTTAGAGATGAGATTTCCAAAAGCTGCTTGGAAAAAAAAAAAAGCTGGGATAAATGTATGACACACTCAATAAATATCACTTGGCTTTCTCACCCCTCCTCTTGCCCAGCCTTGCCCAGGGATTGTGGGAGCCTGAACTGAAACACGAGGCCCTTAATGGCCAAGAGTCTGTAATTCTGCCCTTATCAGTGCTGGAGACCTTAACGAGGGTGTGAGGAGCAGTTGGGCTTGTAGCTCCCCAACTATGCCCACACCTACGTGTCGGCCACACTCTGCTTCAACCTGAAATGAGGCAGCTGACAGGAGCCACCGTGACGTTGGTGACAGCTCCAGGTGGGCACCAAGCAGCCATAACCACGCTGACCTCACTGCAGTGGCCCAAGGGGAAGATCTCTGTAAGGAGAAGAGATGTAGCACCTGATTCTTGTCCCGGGGGTACAGGGATGGCCAACCTCCTTACCTACTCTGCTGGAGAACTTCGTGGACCTTCTGTCCCATAGGGGCCACCGATGGGTTGAGCCTAGTGTTGAAATCCTTAAAACATTTTTTTTAAAAAAAAAGATTTTGGGGGTCCATAGCAGTGATGGCTAAATTAGAGCATGGGCAATTTTCTGTGTTCCTCTCCTCTAAACCCACTCTCAGTGTGTGCCACACACCATGTCCGTGTGTCCTTGTGACAGCAGAGCATGGTGCTGCTGAGCAGTGGGGCCAAGACTCCTTCCCAACCCTTTTCCTAAAAGTTGCAGCAATCAGATCAGACAGATGATGAAAGCAGGCTGCTGGTTTTGCATTTTTAAAGTGAAAGGGCACAGATCTGTGGTGTTTGTGCTGTAATTTCCTATCCCAAAGAGCACTTTCAATCTGGGCAATTTTGGCAATTAAGGGAAACCTCAGAGAGGCGCAAACCAGACACCTCCATGCCCGAGGAAGCACAGAGCGTTTGGCTCATGTTGTAACATCCCGCTGGGGTTGAGTCATGGTGCTGCAATACTGCACAACAGCAGCAAAGTCTCTTAAAACTGAGGATACTGCGTGCCCTGCAGTGCCCTGAATTCCACTACAGGGCACGCACCCCAGCTTCCAAGTCAGGAATTCACGGATGATGCTCCTACATGCCTTGGTGATCCTTTCCTACGTATCCATCAAAGTGCTTTCACTCCTTTTCTGAAATCCCCGTAAATTCTCCTCCACCCCATTGGCCAGACTAGCAAATCCATCTTTCTCATGCAGCTAAATCAAGATTAAGGGGGCTTGATGGGTAATTAATTTTGATAATAATACACTTTTTTCTTTCTGAGTTACAGACGTTGGTTTGCTATTCTCTTACAGGGTTGGGAACTGATTTTGCACTGATCTCAGTGAGAAGCACAAGCCTTCATATCTGTAAGGATCAGAGTCATCTTCTCTTTACAGATACAGAACAAACCACACCTGCTTTGTGAAGCCAAGACCTGATGAAAACTCATGCCTGGGAATCCTCACGGGTGCTCCAGGGAACCAGCAAGGGCTTTCATCTGCTGCTGAGAATTTTGATTTTTCTAAATTCTAATTTGCTTAACTGAGAAGAAAATCTTTCACCTTCTTCTAGGGGCATAATTCGCTCCCTGGGGTTTGTAGTACTTTTTTTTTTTTTTTTTTTAACATAATTTGGGCTGTTTTCTTTTGTCAAATAACAAACGAAGGATACACAGGGAGAGCAAGAATCCCACAGAGGCGTAAAACGAAGATAAACAGGTGTGAACAGGTAAAGCATGCTGATATGGTGAATGCACTTGAATCTGTACATTTAATCGACCATGGCAATAGGCATCTATCTTTCTTCCTACAGCTTTTCCTAAATGTGCCCCAGTGTCCCTGGCAGAACATTGCCTTTCATGGGAGGGCGTGTAATGAAATGCCCTCATCCTGTTTTAATCAGTTTTGAATGTGGAAAAGACAATCGTGATCTGAGAAAGGCAGTGTTTCCCTTGCATGTGAATTATGTGATACTGTAGCTTCATTAACATGCTTTACAGTCTTATCTTTATTCATACTGGCAAATTAAATTAGCACTGTCTTTCAAATCTCTGCCTATTTTTCCCCCTAGGCAACCACCAGCAGCATGAAATAAATGACAGTAACGGGAGCGGATTGCCGTGCTTTTGACGCTACTCCTTGGATTTTAAGCAACCATCCCTCCAAGAAATCCTATTTGTTCTCGTTCCAAGAGCTGAGCTGTGTTACAGCGTGTGCGCTGCGATTACAGAGCTCCACGTACTGGCCCAGAGCCGGGATGTCAACCTGGAGCCCTGATGGTCCTTTCCTCTTCAGTCTCCCCAAAAGTAGGCTGCATTTACAAGGGCGTGGAGTGACAAGACAAGGGGAAATGGCCTTAAACTGAAAGAGGGGAGATTTCAATGAGATCTGAGGAAGAAATTATTCCCTCTGAGGGTGGTGAGGCACTGGAACAAGTTGCCCAGAGAAGTTGTGGCTGCCCTATCCCTGGAAGTGTTCAAGGCCAGGCTGGATGAGACTTGAGCAACCTGGTGTAGTGGAGAGTGTCCCTTCCCATGGCAGGGGGGATGGAACTAGATGATCTTTGAGGTCCCTTCCAACCCAAACCATTCTATGATTCTGTGATTTTGATATTGAGGCAGGTGCCCCCTTCCTCCCTTCATGGTCCTTTCCTTCTGTTGACTCCTTTGAGGTCTTGATGGGAAAAGTGCAAAGCATGGTTGTGGTAAGGATGGAAAGTCAGAAGCAGAGAGGTTTTTGTTGCACAGGCTGATTTTTCTGAATCACAGGTGAGAAAACATTTATGGGAAGGTGTAGAGAGTCTCACTGATACAACCCCAGTTGTTTTGGAGGCTGTATAGAGGAGAGATCTTGATGGAAAGGTGGGATGAGGTGGAAAAGACTTTCCCCATTATATCTTTGCCATGCAGCTACCTGGGCTGAGGACTAGTGTGGATTTGTCAACTCTGCAGTCAGGCGTAAATCGAGCTTCATAACCTCGCTAGTGCAAAGCATTAAGAGCAAGTGATTTTACATTAAACACTAAATATTGCAGCTATTAAAGAACATTCATCATCCACACAAGGTGCCTGAACAGAAATGAGCTGTAGCATCTCCTGCAACATTGACTGTAAACACATTAAAAACCATCACTCTGCTGTCAGTCATTTCCATCTTAGAGGGGAGTCCCAGCAGTCAGAGGAACATCAGCCCACCCTTTGCCAACGAATTGAATTGTGTGATGTTAATCACTAAATAATCATGCCACTGCAAGTCATCATTGCTATGGTTCTGTGTATCATACTAATGGCATTATATTAAGAATCACTCTGATGGAACCAGAACTGGTGCCCAGCAATGTCCTGGAGATCAATATCTTCAATGCACAGACCATGGGCATGGACCACACCAGATACACAAGCTACGAGCTCCAGATGCTCCATGCAGGAGAGACCAGACACCATCCTCCTGCTGTGTCCCGTGTCACCCACTCCACCAATGGAGCAAACTCTGCATCCTCTCTCCTGCCCTGGAAGACTGCCATGACAGATGGAGCCCAAAGGTATGGACTCAATGAACTCAATGGACCCTTTCGAGGGATGACCCATACACTAAGGGAATGATAACTGCACACATATATCAAAAGACAGGAAAAGCTGTAGTGGTTAATTGGAATGTATTGGAAAGTGTGGGACCTGAGCGTGATGTAAATGGTATGGAATAAGGGGGGGAAACTGTCCTGGTTTCGGCTGGGATAGAGTTAGTTTTCTAGTAGTAACTAGAATAGTGCTGCTTTTTGGATTTAGTGTGGGATTTAGTATGAACAGAATGTTGGTAATACACTGATGGGTTTAGGTGTTGCTAAGATCTCAAGGACTTTTCAACTTCCCGTGCTTTGGTGGTGTGCAGGTGCAGAAGAAGCCGAGAGGGAACACAGCCAGAGCAACTGATCCCAACTGGCCAGTGGGATATTCCGTACCATGCGATGTCCTGCTCAATGTATAAATGAGGGTTGGCCAGGAGGTTCTCTCTCACTCCAGGATTGTGGTTTTTGGATTTCTCTCCTCCAGGATTCCCAGCTGAGGGTGAGCTGGGCATTGGTCAGTGAGTGGGGAGTAATTGCACTGTGCGACACTCATTTGTATATTTTATGATTATTATTATCATTATCATTATTGTTCTTTATTTTAATTATTAATTTGTTCTTATCTCAACCCAGGATTCTCCAGGCCTTTACCCCTCCAATTCTGTCCCCCATCCCCTGGGTTGGGGGGGGTCAGCGAGCAGCTGCATGGTGTCTGGTTGCCACCGGGTTGTGACACTGTTGTCCCCACCGGAACAAGTGCTGGTAAAAGTGGAGTCTACAGATACTACTCGGTGATTTGACCCACCTTAAATGACCACCTCACTGTTGCTCGTAGGTGGGTTGTACTAAAAAGATACAACGCTGTGGGTAACACCGTGTAATTAGTTGTGATGGAGATTATTTATGATTTTTGAGATTATTCTATTTTGAGATTATTCTGTGATTAAGGGGACATTGCAGCTTTCTTCCCAAAACCTCAAAGTGATTTAATGAAGGAGACTTTGTTTCCCTTTCCGGAGCAATTCCTCTGGACTGTACATTGTTATCACCAACTCCAGGAGACAGCCCAAGCCTCCGACCTCATGAGGTTTTCATTTCCTTCTGCTCTCCTACCCCCGGGCCGGCCAAGACCGGCCATGCATTGCTCAGTCCAAGATTGTGCTTCAGATAAGGGTTTGGATGATTATGATTAATACGGCAGCTTTATTTGTCTGACAGGTGGACTGATAAATAGATATTGTTGCCAGTCCTCTGTTCCTTCCTGATATAATAAACAATACCAACAGCCCGAAATGCTGATGGTTCTTGGAGATCTCTGAAAGCAGAGGCCAGGGCAGTCTGTGCCTTGCCCTTTGGTTGTACTTGGAGAAAGGACTTCAGTCCTTTAAGTGAACAGTGATGGTTTCATCAAAACCTGACATGTCCTTAGTTTCCAGGACAGAAAACAAACAAAACCTCACAGTTTTGAGAATATAGTTCAAACATAGCTGAATGCTCATAAAAGGGCAGAGAGTCTACAGATCCAGCAGGAGAAGTAACTTCAAATGTCACTAGGAACTGTTACAATCTTTGGTGAGGTTTTTTCCCCTCTTTATCTGATCTCCATTTATCATTCTTTCTGTCTTTACCTGACACGAACAGATGACATTTTGGAATTTCTCAGCAGGGGGGTACCCCTCCAGCAGCTGAGCCCACATCTGGCCACTGAACCTCCCCTGCCCCAGGCAAGCACCAGCCACAGCTGCAGGAAGGCTCAGGCCCATCTCAGGAGCACCCCAGATGTGGAGATGGGCACGTTCTCTTGTATTTCTGATCCTTGCACCACTCTTAATAACTGCATCGCCTGTCCCGGAACCAAGGGGATGCCAACGTGCTCAAAGAACAGACCAGCAAGGGTTCAGCTTCAACCTTGAAAACCCTCTGTCCTGGTTCCAGCTGGGACAGAGTTAGTTCTTTTTAGCAGCTGGAAGAGCTCTGTGTTTTGGATTTAGTCTGTGATTCCTTATGAGACAAACCTTGACAGCGCACTGATGTTTATAGCTGGTGCTGAGACATCAAGGACTTTCCAGCTTCCCGTGTTTTTGCCGGTGGGCAGGAGCACAACAGGCTGGGAGGAGCATGGCCAGGACAAAGGGTTCACAACTCCCCTTAGGATTTGGATTTAGACTTAGGATTGACGGGCAAATTGGCCAATGGAGTATTCCGTATCATGCAATGTCATGCCCAGTATATAGATGAGGGTTAACTGGGAAGTTTGGAACTCTTTGGAGGGCTCTCCTGGAGATCTCTTGGAGTTCTCTCTCTCTCGCCCTCTTTTCTGGCCTCTTGCTTATCCGGGATTGCAGTGTTGGGACTTACCTGTTTCAGGATTGCTTGCCAGGATGGGACAGGCATTGGTTACCATGTGGTGAGCAATTATACTGTGCATCACTTGTTTGTGTATATTATTATCATTATACATCTATATTTTCATTTTTTTATTATTATTATTATTGTTGTTGTTATTATTATTATTATTAAATTGTTCTGATCTCAACCCACAAATCTCCTTCCCTTTTTCCCTCTAATTCTCTTGCCCATTCCCTGGAGGTGGGGGAGGTTGACCAAGCAGCTGTGCAGCATTTAGTTTCCAGCTGGGCTATACCAGGACACCCTCTTGCTTTGCTCTGCATTACTAATCCATACCATGCACCCATGTGTTCCTGGGCTTGACCCATTCCCCTCCCTGAATCCTCTGCCCAATCATTGATCCACCCTCTCCTCCCAAGCCATATAAATCCCACACCTGTGGGGTAGGTGGCTGCTGTGTTGGGACTAGTGATTGAGAAGGTTTTTGTGCAAATAGCTTGAGGAATACATGTAAGGGAATCTCAGAGCAGTAGATTTCAGAGCCTGTGGTTTTAATCTGTGTAACTCAGACTCCAGAGATCCGCAATACTGATTGTAACTTGCCCATCTTATCGAAGCGGCTCAATTAATACAGGCTCTTCTTGCAGGAGTGTCTGGGAGCCTCCCATTTCCTAATGAATTTTTCTTCTTAGTAGCAGAGGGAATGCTGATATGTCACTGTACAGATCAGGAACTTCTGGAGAGAGATAGATGGGACCCCTGTCTATGGAGAGAGGTAAACAAGGGGAAGCTGGAAATCTGCTGCAGAGGTTGGGAACCTATAGCAAGAGTGAAGTGCTAAACCAGACACCACTCTCCCTTCAGATGAAGCATCATTGCCTGTTGTCAAAATGTGAGCTGATTTAGGTATTTTCCTTAGTGATGAAGAATAGGTCTTCTTAGCTATAATTAAGGTGGTGTTTTGTTTTGTTCTGTTTTCTGAGGTTGATGGCCTCAGGATGAGATCAGCTTTTACCTGCTGCGTGTTCTTCTCCATCAACCTCGAAAGACACCTGCACGACTGGGTCTGATGTACAAACTGGAATTGGGGCAAACTGGTGCCAGATGAAAACCAACCATGCCCAGGTAAGCTCTCTCCCTCTGATGTACACCTTACCCTAAGCCTTGGGGCTAGCAGGGGTCTGAACAAATTACACACTTTTAGCTAAGCAGCTTTAGCCAAGTTCAGGCTCTTTTGTGCTGTCTGGCCACTAGAGACAGGAGAAATGCCCTGTTCTTTCTCTGATTAGTTAAGGATATTAGTAGCTTTGCTCTGAGGTTAAATAGCTATGCAGCAACTGTTGGAGCAATGAAAGGTTGCTGTTTCTTCCTACGAGCTCTGTTGAATATCCAGCATTCTCCAAAGGTGCTGCTACTTGTTTCAGGAAAAAATTAAATTTGGTACATGGCAGTTCAGGAGAAGCAAGAGCTTTCCAGCCTGCACAGCAGCCTGTTTAGGGGGGCCAGGTCACAGCTGAGGGCAGAGACCCGTCAGCTCATTAGGTGTGTGTGCCCACCTGGATGTCCTGTATGAGTTATTAGTTCTCCCACTGATCTCTGATTCTCTGTTGGTTTTCCTCTGTTAATTCCTACCTGCAGCTGGAAGCCCGGTGTTTCCAGAAGACTGTCTTTGGTCCCTCCTATTGTCCAAAATGCCTGAGCCTGGATGGGATGGGATATGTGGCTGCAGAGTGATGTACTGGGGGTCAGGTCCTTCACTGTCTTCGTTCAGTCCACGCACACTCTGACTCTCAGGCACTGGTGTTGCCCAAAGTGGCTGTGCTTGGGATTAGATGGAGCTTGCTGGGCTCTGTCCTTTCTTGCCTGCCCAGACTTGCAGGCTCCTGGAAGGAACTGGGTGATGGGTAGAAGGGAGCAGGTTAACATCCTAGTGCAGACCTTGCTGCCATCAGGTCTGGGATCAGCTTAGTTGCTCTCTACTCTTTGAACAGCTGAATCCCCTCAATCAGGCTTTAAGGGAAGATTACATGTCCAAAAGCACTATTTACATTTCAAAAACTAATCAGGGCCTGGTGTGAGATCAAAGTGAAAGTGGGCTTTAGGTGTATTGATCAGATGCCCATGATGCTGGGCCTTTCTGCTTTGCTGTGGCTTGTAAAAGATCAGACAAAAGTTTGGAAATATAACAACTGTCAGCATGGTTATTCTTTTTCTGTGTAAAAAGAGCTTGTAATCCCAGGTGTTTAGATGCTTGCCTCAAAGAGAAATCAGTCCTTTGCTGTATTCTCTGGATTAAAGTGACTACACCTCGCATGCATGGCACTTGTCCCTCTGCTCCAGCCTCCTTGCTGAAATACTGGTCATCTACCAGATCTGGCAAACAAATCCAGTCCATGAGTGGGATCCTGCACTAAAACTAAGCCTTTCTGAACGACTTTCAAGAGTTGGAGGTGTCCAGCAGAACATGAGCAACCAGTTCTGAAAGCAGGATTGGATGGATGGGCAGAGATACCATCATCATCCCATGCTTTATCCACAATACTGATACAGAGGAGAAGGGTTGGGGCTCCTCTGGTACATGTCAGACTGCTGATTTTGAGAGTGCATGCCTGAAAGTTTGGCAACATGATACTGATGGATGTCAGGTGGCAACACACCTGCATGGCCACTCACACCAGTCGGCCTTCTGCCTTGGACAGCTGCACTGGAAGAAGCCAGCAAACAGCCTTGTGTTCCCCTCTGTTGCGAATAGCAATAAAACCTCTATGCTTGTGGGTTGATGTTTCTCATAGGTGAGCTAATGGCATCAGGTCTGAGCCTCTGGGCTCGAAATGGCAACCACTGCACGCCCCAGCCTTGCCTTGCTGCCTTCCCTGTGCCGTGTGCGCAGACAGCAGCTGCGTCTGGCAGCAAGAAGACTCTGTGGGAGAAGTAGGACAAAGCATTTAAGTCCTGTTTATGTGGATTTTGGCCAAGCAAGAAACTGTTTCAGTTAACCAGCGTGACTGTTCTCCTCCCAGAGCAAAGTTAAACAGTCTTTTTTCCCTTTGTGCCAGGCTCCTTGCGGCTGTGAGCACATTCCCTCGAGGAAGTGGCGTGTGGCAGGAACAAAGCGCCGCGGTGGGCACAGCCCCACTGCCCGAGGCAGGAGATTTGTGGTGATCTGTGTTATCAGAGATATTGTATGCGTTATTTTGTGGTGATCTGCGTTATCAGAGCCACTTGGAGCACATGTGTGGAGAAGGTGGCAGAGGAAATTATTTAAAATCCTGCAAAACACTTGAGCGTGAAAAGACACTGCCTTCTCTGCCCCTCTGCTCTTCTCTCGGGAGACCCCCCCTGCAGTGCTCTGTTCAGCTCTGGGGTCCCCAACATCAGAAGGACATGGAGCTGTTGGAGCGGGGACAGAGGAGGCCACAGAGATGATGCGAGGGCTGGAGCACCTCTGCTCTGGAGACAGGCTGAGAGAGTTGGGGCTGTTGAGCCTGGAGAAGAGAAGGCTCCGGGGAGACCTTCCAGTACCTGAAGGGGCTACAAGAAAGCTGGAGAGGGACATTTTACGAGGGCATATGGTGATAGGACATGGGGCGATGGCTTTAAACTGAAAGAGGGGAGATTTAGACTGGATCTAAGGAAGAAATTCTTCCCTCTGAGGGTGCTGAGGCACTGGAACAGGTTGCCCAGAGGAGCTGTGGCTGCCCCATCCCTGGAAGTGTCCAAGGCCAGGCTGGATGAGGCTTCGAGCAACCTGGTGTAGTGGGAAGTGTCCCTGCCCATGGCAGGGGGGTTGGGACTAAATAATCTTTGAGGTCCCTTCCAACCCAAACCATTCTATGATTCTCCCTTGTTTGGCAACAAGCAGTAAGGCTGTGGTTGCTGTTCAGTGGGGAAGGAGACACATTTTTGGTGTAAAGCAGTAAATGCATCTGCAGGGACACTGCTGTGACTCTGGATGGTGGCAAATCATGCCAGGGATGCAGAGCGAAGGAGGGGATGGAGGATTGGATGTGACTTCTCAACAACAGCCACCAAGTGATGTTCCAGGAGAGGAACAGCCCTGATCAGTTCCCAATGCCATGCAGAAACAAAACTGGTCCAAGATGTGTCCATGTATCTCGACTGCACACACAGCATCCCTCTGCCAGTTGTGTGGCTGCTACTCCTAAACGTACATACCTTTCTCACACCTTCCTGAGAAAGTACAAAGAATGACAAGCTCAAATACTCCTAAAAAGCAGAAGTGCCTGGTGTCAGGGTGTTGTGTGTATTCATCTGTTTTGGAAATGCTGGCAGGGTGGCTCCTGTAGCTGCTCCCTGGAGGTTAAAGCTCCCCAAATCAGAGTTTCACCTTGGGAAACACTGGTCCCTTCTGCTCTGCCTCGGAGAAAATGCTGCCACTCGCTCAGATAAATGCAGCACTGCTGTGCCTGGAAAAAATATTTACTTGCGAATGGCAGTAGCAGAGAGTTTACCTCTTTCTGCCGACTTTTCATTGTAGGAGTCCCTCCAGGGGATTTGAAATTAAATTGCTGCCTCCATCTCTCACTGGGTGAGTGGAGGAGGACATCAGCCGTGCAAGGAAGTGTGCTCTTGCTGCTGCTCACATCTCCTGGCTGCTGGGCTGGATTTCTGCTGCTCCCACTTCCACCATCTGTGGGCAAACACTCGCACAAGCTTCCACGCCACGACCTGCAGCATCACGGCTGCGTCGGGCACTGGGACTGAGTGGAACAGAGACATGGGGCTGATCGCTGGGTCACAGCCAGTTCAGCCTGGGACACTGACAGCAATTGTTATTTCTGCTGTTGGAGTCATTTATTAGAGCAGAGACGAATCACAGAACGGTTTGGGTTGGAAGGGACCTTAAAGATCAGACAGTTCCAACTCCTGTGCCATGAGCAGGGACACCCTCCACTACACCAGGTTGCTCAAAGCCTCATCCAACCTGGCCTTGAACAATTCCAGGGATGAGGCAGCCACAACTTCTCTGGGCAACCTGTTCCAGTGCCTTACCACCCTCAGAGGGAAGAATTTCCTCCTTAAGTCTCATCTAAATCTCCCCTCTTCCAGTTTAAATCCATTGCCCCTTGTCCTGTCAGTCCACGCCCTTGTCCAAAGCCCCTCTCCAGCTTTCTTGTAGCCCCTTTAGGCACTGGAAGGTGCTGGAAGGTCTCACCAGAGCCTTCTCTTCTGCAGGCTGAACAGCCCCAACTCTCTCAGCCCATCTCCATAGCAGAGGTGCTCCAGCCCTCACATCATCTTTGTGGCCTCCTCTGGACCTGCTCCAACAGTTCAGTTCACACTAGGGGAGATCTCATCCTCCCTTTCTAGTAGTGATTTATAAATCTCCCCTGTCTCAAGAATCTTTGTCCGCTTCTGCAAAATTGTGGTGTGACTTTCCCATTACAGGGGTTCCCATGCTGCGAGGACAGGGCTCTCCCAGTGTGTCCCCAGAGCTCCTGTGCTGTGGGGTTGAGCAAAAACTGAGCCCCTGTCCTCCTGCAACCATCCTGCCTGAGCCTTTGGTTCGGGGACGGCTGCCACGTGCCAGCCCAAGCTGCCCTCTGGGCTAGCGAAGTTGTGAAGGATTCTTCAGAGGTTGTGAAGGACTCCCAGTTCTCAGCCCTCTCTGATGGAGCTGCTGAGTAATGCTCAGGCTTATGAGGTGGTCTCCTCATGTGACTGGTCACCTAATGGCACGGCACATTTCCTTCCCTGGCTGGGTGATTGCTGAACTGCTGTTGGGAACAACGGGCATCTGCACTACGTAATCTTGAACCCTCTGGACTGGGGGATTTACAAAAACAAATCTTTATCTCCTGGAATGGTTTCTGTAAGAACCTCAGCATTGCGAAACCTAAAGCCATCCCGGCCCTTCAGCCGCTCTAATCACCCAGATATTCTCCATACTGTGACATCCAGTGAGTGAGGACCTGCTGGTCGCAGAGGCTCACAGACAAGCGTGTGTGGTCTCACAATTAGTTTCTGATTAAGCTTTGCCACGATTGGAAAGGAAAGGCCACGGTGTCTGAGCCCAGAGGCCAAGCTTGCCATCCGTTTGCTCCTCTCCCTCCCTGCTCACCCTGCAGAACTGCTCACCCAGCTGCTTTTTTCCCTTATGAGCCACTTTGGGTTTTATGTAGATTAACAGGGACTTCGGGCCGCGGTTGAATAATTGATCAAACCCGTTCAGGCTTCACAGACTTGAACAGAACTTTTTTTTTGCGAAGTTTCGTTCCCACACAACACTTCAGCACCAGGGAAGATCTGAGCCACGCTGCACCTGGGTGTTTGGTATCTGATCTCGCCGGAGCTCTTAAACCAGGCATCATCTTTTCAAATCTTCCTCTTATGTTTTGTGTATCGCAGCGACAGGAATGCATTCGACACGAGCTTTTCTCGTATATAAAAAAAAAAAGGACTTTACATTTTAATCCCTTTCCAATGGGTTCTTTTGATTGGTTCAAAGGATGTTGACTTCTCTGAACATGATCATTTAAAAAAAAGGCCTGGCCGTCTTGCTGCAGTGAGAGGCGAAGGTCTCTAGCTCCAGCTTTAGCTCCAGTGGGCAGGAATTCATGTCCATTTTGCATGGCAGGCTTTATAAACAGCACACTGAGGATTTTAGTCCTTGTAGGAGTTTCACTTCATCTTCCCAGCTCCCCAACTGGGCTGTGTGGGGAAATAAACAAATACACCAGCGAATATAGAGTCACATGTGGGTGTGTGTATTCATATGTGTGCGTGTGGCTGTGTCTCACACCCCTGGCAGGGGAAGTTGTGGCTGCCCCATCCCTGGAAGTGTTCAAGGCCATGTTGGATGAGACTTTGAGCAACCTGGTGTAGTGGAGGGTGTTCCTGGCCATGGCAGCGGGGTTGGAACTGGGTAATCTTTGACGTCCCTTCCAACCCAAACCATTCTGTGATTCTATCAAGTGAAAGTGGAAGACAGGGTGGCTGCAGGTGTCCTAAGTGACTGGTAGCATTCACCTGTCATCAGGAGAGCTTTAGGGCAGGTTAACACAACCCACCCACCACCTTCCCAGGGGTGGGCAAGGAGTATCAGTGCAGGCACACACGGATTTACACAGGACAGGAGCTGGTGTGTACAGCAGCCCACAGATCCGACACAAAACCATTCGCCGATGGTCTGTGTTGTGAAAATCCCTGTGGCAAAGCGGCTCCTTGTGCAGTCTGAACCACGAGGCACAGACATATACAGAGTATGTATGGAGTATGTAGATGTACACACTTGTTGAGGTCAGACATCTCTAAATAAGGTCTGACATGAACAAAAAAAAACACTAGTAAGACACAGGCATGAGCAAACTGTGTATTTTTCGTGTGTCATAGTGTATGTCTGTGTGTGCAAGAGCCACAGATGTGCACGCTGTGTGGGTTGTATTCCTGCCACGTAATTCCAGCAGATTTCAGCAGTCTGGGAGTTTCATCCGGGGTCTGCGATGGAGGAGCCAAGGCAAAGCTCCCTGTGCGAGGTGGCGGATGGTGCCCAACGTGGCCCTCGCAGCACCCCAGGGGCTCCGCCGTCCCGGGCTGTGCTGCAGCAGCTCCGAATAACGGGAACCAGCACGAAAGCTCCGTTTATTGTCTGCTTAATCCCTGTGCTGTCTTGTGGGAGGCAAAAAGCATGAGCCATTGTAGCAAGGCTTGTTGTCCTTTATGCCGTGTTACAGATACAGGCATAAAGTGGCCACGTGGCCGGTGAAGGACAGGTATTGTTCCCCCGGCTGCTGCTTGGGAAACGCAGTGGAAAGCAGGACAAATACCACTGTTTGCGTCTTTCTTAGCTCCTACCCATCTGTCTTGCTTTTCCCCACCCACAGACACTGGTTAAGCACTAGAAAGAAGCTTAGATCAGTGGCGACTTGTTGTTGCTCTTTAATTCATGCAAATGTTCTTTTTAACTAGCTTGGAGTCTTAAACAGCCCTCTGGGGAACCTTTTGTGTTTATGATTATTGAAACAAAAGTTTATTCCCTTTAAGCACAAAACAATTGGGGAATAGAGGCAAAGAACCTGTTTGCTTTTTTTGCAAATACAGTAAATTTAAAGGTTAGGTACAAGTTGACATAGCAGTGGGCAACTCAACACTTGAGAAAATTCCCCAGAAGAGCAATAAAAAGCTTTGCAGCCTCACAGCAGCATGAGGGTTTTTTGTCTGTCCATATCTGGAGTCATAAAGACCTTACAGGGTCTGATCAGGCTTTGGTTGGGACTGGGGTTTCGCTGCTTCAGTAGGTGCAGGGCTGTGTGCAGATACCCCACATCAGGTGCAGCAAGAGACCTGCTGCCACTTTACAGATGGAGCAACGAGTTTTACTAAAAGCTTGGGTACAGGCACTCAGACGGCCTCAAAGCCCAGCCAAGGGTCAAGCTTGTGCTGCAACTGATCATCTTCCCGTAGCAGAAGTGGCTCCAGACCCACTCCCTCCTGATCTCCTACCTAGTCCAATTCCCACTACAAAGGGGGACACAGCCAATTCAACCCAGTACACTGACAGCAATCGTTATTTCTACTGTTGGAGTCATTTATTAGAGCAAAGACTGATCATAGAATCACAGAATGGTTTGGGTTGGAAGGGACCTCAAAGATCATCTCGTTCCATGCCCGCTGTCCTGGGCAGGGACACCCTTCACTACACCAGGTTGCTCAAAGCCTCATCCAACCTGGCCTTGAACACTTCCAGGGATGGGGCAGCCACAGCTTCTCTGGGAAACCTGGTCCAGTGCCTCACCACCCTCAGAGGGAAGAATTTCTTCCCTAGATCTCATTGAAATCTCCCCTCTTTCAGTTTAAAGCCATTGCGCCATGTCCTGTCACTCCACACCCTCATCCAAAGCCCCTCTCCAGCTTTCTTGTAGCCCCTTTAGGTACTGGAAGGCTGCTGGAAGGTCTCCCTGGAGCCTTCTCTTCTGCAGGCTCAACAGCCCCAACTCGCAGCCTGTCTCCATAGCAGAGGTGCTCCAGCCCTCGTGTCATCTCTGTGGCCTCCTCTCGACCCACTCCAGCAGCTCTATGTCCTTCTGATGTTGGGGACCCCAGAGCTGAACGCAGCACTGCAGGGGGGGTCTCAGGAGAGCAGAGCAGAGGGGCAGAATCCCCTCCCTCGCCCTGCTGCCCACGCTGCTTTGGATGCAGCCCAGGACATGGTTGGCTTTCTGGGCTGACATCTCTGCCATTTGTCTTCAGAGTAGCAAGACAGCCCTGAAACACATCAGTGAGCTGGATCTCTCCCGAACTGTTGCCTGAACGAAAAGGCTAACTGGTTTTCCCAGTGTATCTGCTGCAGTGCTGCGATGATAGACACGGTCTCTGCACCCTCGACCTCCTGTGATTGCGAGGCCACGTGCTGCTCTTCGGGGACACTGCAGCAGACGTTTTATCCTTGGGCATGCGTAACCCCTGCTCTGCGACACGCAGCCCAGCTCCCTGCCAGAGCACTAACAGCTCCCTCCCAGCTACACGGTGGTGCAACCGCTGGAAATGGTTGATTTTAAGGTACTAGTGCTGAAGGGCCATGAAAATATACCGTGGAAGGGTCGTTCACCCTGGGAAATAGATTTGAATCCTTTAAACTGAAAGACTTGGTCAGTGTAAAGCCAGCTTCCTCCTCGTGCACGGGGGGGCTGATGCGTTTGGGGGCTGAGCACTCCCTCGGCGGGTTTGGGGAAGGCTGAGGGTTTTGTGGTCGCTCTGTGGTGAGATGCAGCCTCTGCTGCTGCAGCGTTGCCTCTGCAGGATGTTTCTGCTCGGTTAAACGTGCTTCCCAGCTCCTTCTTTGATTTTTAGCTTTAACTCAGCTCAGGTCAGTTTGGATCCCTTCAGGGGCTGCCTTCTCCCATCCCTGCCCATGGCAGGGGGTTTGGAACTAGATGATCTTTGAGATCCCTTCCAACCCAAACCATTCTGTGATTCTGTGAGCTTCCTTGGCTCTGAAATCATGCAAACCTCTGGCTCCCACAGCCACCTGTGGCACAGCTCCACGTCGTTGTTACATACGCAATCAGCTTCCTCTTGTTTTCAAACCTGCTGCCTGCTAATTTCAGTTAACATCCCATAACTCGTTTATTATGGGCAGTAAACACCCGTTCACTTTACCATCCGTGCCTCTTGTGTTTTCACAGGTGACTTCTGGTTCCACATCCCCACTTGTCTCCTCTCTGACCCTCAGCCAGCACCAGAAGAAAGTGCACGGAGCCAACGTCCTAAGCTTCCCCAAACACCCACTGACAGGGGTGACAATCTTATTTTGCACCAAATGAACAGGGCTCAGCATCCTTCCTTGTCTTCTCAGTATGCCAAAGTCAAAGACAGAGGCCCTTTGCTCACGGACCATCTGTGTAATAGATCACTCTGACACCAATTCACTTGTTCTTTGTGTAATAAGTTATAATCCAGCCATTCAGACAGACATGTAAAAAAGAAAACTAACATGGCCTCTAAAATCAATGAGCCAGTAAATAGTGGGCTATAAATAATCAGGAGAAAGGATTTAATTAGCAACAAAACTCACTTGCAGCACACTGGATGCGTACGGCAGCCTCTAGTCTGAAACCGCCTTACGTGCTCTGACTTACTCGGCCAGTCGCTGCCGTGGTGTCTTCTCGTGCCCATAAAGACGTGAAGAATAAGTTGCATTTTGGGAGCTTTTTGCTCCCCAGCACTGTGCCATGTGATGGCCATCTTGCAGGTCTCTATGTTGATGCTGCTGAGAGCAGCATCAAAGCCCTGAGAGCCCACAGTCAATAAGAGAGCAAAGCTCACACCGACATGTGCTCACATCTGGAGGCAACGCTGTGCCCGCTGCTGCCAGCGGCAGCTGGGCAGGTCCTGAGCTGCCCATGACCTGGACAAAGTGCAGGCAGGATGGCAGAGGTGGTGCCTGCCCTCATTTGTGCAGACTGGGGGTTTGCTGAAGGAGTCCCAGGCATCTGCCCAATGCACCGGACGTTCTTCTGGAAACCAATGCGGAGAAGTTGAGAGTTCTCTGCAAGCTGTTGGTGGTCTGTGCTGCTGCTGGCATAGAGTTTTGCTTGGCAAAATCCAGCTGTGAATCCAGACCCAGACATGAATTGCGTCCAACTGGATGTGAGTCCAACCTGTGCTAGGTTGTGTATCCCATGACAGATCCGCTGGATATGGGCAAGGAAAGGATTTATCTCTGCAGAGCATCAAAGCACGGGTGTCCAGAACTTCTGTCTTCCATTCCTGTACTCTTCACTCCCTTTGTACATGAGCTGTCTACCACGGACTGGAGGGAAGTGGTTGCATTTCTGAACGTGGGCACTTAAGGAGCTTTTTCATTACTTTGCCTGCTGGTATCGCAGCTTATTGATACCACAGTAGGTGAGGATAGATCAGCAGAGAACCCAAAATGAGGTTAAATTGTACCCAGAGTCTACAGTTTGAAGCATCTCTGGCTTGAATTTAAGGGAAGGTTTGATAGATCCCTAATGCATTCTGGCAGACTATCCTGAAGTCTGCGGCAGAGCCGCAGGCTGGAAAGAGATCATTTCATAAAGGAAGCTCTCCAGAAAGCCCTGTCTTTTCTTTCTTTTGCACCTGTTTGCTTCCTTAGCCATAGTTCAGTTTTCTCCTCATCAGTCCATGTTTGTGAATTCACCCCAGATTTTCGGATGAAAACGTGCCATTGAGCAGCATCAACCCTAAACTCCTGAATTTTCTGGGAATTACTTCGCTGATCCAAGGTATGCTACATCATGTGTCAGTAAAGAGTAATTTTATTATTGAAAGAATGATTCCATTAGGTCAAACCAGGTTGTAAAGATCCCTCTCCTGTGTTTTACTGCCTTTACTGAGTGCCCAGCCATATGCCTCTTTAGTACCCACGTGCTATTTGGTTTTATTAATGCTTGCATCTGCTGGTGATTTGAGCAAGGGCCAAAGGTTCAAAATTGAAACTCAAGGACCCTCTACTACTAAAAGATTTTATTAGCCATAAATCTATTATAAAGTGCCTGTGTTGACAATAGGGAATAATATAATCAAACCTCTCTCCCCACCAGTGACAGCCCTACTCTGCTGCAAGGATCCACATGAATTAATCTGTCTTGTTAACTGTCCCAGAGTAAGTGCCTTTCAGGAGGAGAAAATACTTGAGCAAAACACAAAGAAACATCTGTGCTCTTACAAATGCACCCTGCTTTCCGCAGGGGCACTCACATAAATAGATGGTGCTCCAGCCCAGCGTGTCTCCCGGGCCGGGTACTTCGTGTTGTCGCTGTCTCTGGTGCAAAGCGAACTGCAAAATGTTTTGGCATTAAGAATAGTGGCCGTGTGCTTGCTCTGTGCTGGGTAAAGGACAATATGCAGCACAGATGAGACCCCTTTTGTACTCCATGGCTTACTATCGCTTGGTTGGTTTGGGGCTTTTTTTTTCTACCTTGGGAGAAGTTTGATTAACTTCAGTCACAGCTTGGTTGAGTAAAGTTAAAAAGTTAAAGCTAAAAAAAAACATAAAACCCTGATCATGAGGACTTCCGTGCCTGTGACGCTCATGCAAGAAGGGATTGCCCTGTGCGTATGGTTACGGCTCCCAGAGGTATTCACCAGACTTCGAGGCTGGGAGAATCGGAATTTCATGCTGATTTCCGAGACCTGCCGGGCCTTTTTCCACCTCAGCCACAAGCTCTTTGGGTGACTTTTGCTCTGTTTATGACATGCATGTGTTTTGTTATTGGCAAAAGGACTGATCCCTACTGCAAAAGACAACTGTGAGACTAACCTGGCTAACATTTGTGGTGCTTCAGGATCTCCACGGGATATCGGCTAACCGGTGTGGCACCTGGAGGCTGCTAATTCCTTTTTTTAAGACTGTGGCATTGCTCGTACAATGAAGGCTATTCCAGTTTGGACGGTTCCTCCTCTTCCCTGTAAATGTCATGGGAAAATGTTACATTGCAGTCTACCTGACAGCCCTTCGCAGCTGCCAGTCAGTGTTGGCAAAGCCTCTTTTGTCTCCCCTGTCCCTTCCTTTTGCAGCCTCTGTAATCATAATCCCAAACTGGAGCTCACAGCTGCATGGTATTTTAGGTGCAGATTGAAATGAAAGTCTAATGGCCATCAAAGTTGGGGGAAGGAGGGTCTTTCTGTAATAACAAAAGGAGAAGTGAGGAGAGGACTAAGCGCCGTTCTCAGTTACTCCTCTAAACACAGAGAACCTGGACGTTTTAACAGCACCCTATTGGATGTATACCGGCACAGTGTTTTAAAAGCTTGCTTTCAGGAATTAAATGAACATGATTCTAGGACTGATGGCTTCCAAAAATGAAATAAAACCCATTACTACCTAGCTCCTATGTAGCCAGGCTCTAATTGCTTAGTAGCAGAGGCTGAGCAGTCCCGTAGGTGCGATGAGCTGCCCCTCACTCCATCCCATGGCACCACAGGACCAGTTTGCTGGAACAAGAACTGTGATTTCAAACCTTTCCGCTGCTTTTACTCAGGTTTATGTTTCCAGAACAGCTCTGGAAACCATATCCAGCACAAAAACAAATGGCAAAAGCGTGCAATGCTTTTGTAACTCAGAAATACAGACGCAGGTGACCTCCTGCCGGCAGTACAGCTGGTCACTCGGATGGAGCATATGGAAGCCGTAAGTTCATATCCTTTCTCCTTCTACCTTTCGTGCTGTGATTGCACTCAAGAGAAAAATATTTCATTGTCCGGTAGTGAAAGCTGACGTTCTTGTCCTGCCTCCATCTGCCCATTAGCTCCCTAAAAACTATGTGAGACGGAAAACAACATGGTGAGTCCCTGGCAAATGATGGGTGGAAAGTACACAGGTACCTCCCAGAAAATTTGCTGCGAAGACAGAAGTCCTGGCACCCTGCCTCCGTCTGTTTGTAAGCAGGCACAATTAAATCTAAAAGTTTGTCGTGTGACCGGCCACTACTGCTCTTATAAAACTCAGAGAGTTCTGTATTTCTGGCATGAAACTGAGATCTGGTCTTGAAATGTCATGAGCAATGTACCAAAACTCCATTTCTCCCCGCCTGCTAACGCTGCCAGCATCTCGCTGGCTGATCAGTTCTTTTTCTTCACTCTGGAAGACAAAATAGCAATAAAAAAATCCCATACTTGGGATTTTGTTTCCTCTATGCCTCATTTGTATTTCTCCTATATTAAATTTTTTTGGGGGCCATTTCACACATAAACTTTACTTTTCTTTTGTGCTGGAGAAAAACCTGAGGAATGACTTAATGTGGCTCCATTTATGGATGCCGTGGTGACAGCAGCCTGTCACCGTCGCTTCTGCGGGGACAATGTGAGCGAGAGAGGGGAGGGTGGAATGTGCCAGTCAGAGGGGAAAGACAGGCTGAGGCTTTGTAATATCTGAGTGGGCTCCAGAAGGTCCATGGACTTTGTGATTTTGAGGCAGACAATCAGTTTTCATTTGCTCCCGTAGACAGGGGACGTCGGTGGCTCATGCCGTTCGCCTTTCGCTCCCGGGAATGCAGAGTGGGAAGTAAAAGCCTCCTGAAAGTGTTCACGGAGGTGGGTGGGCAGAATTCAAAGCAAATCTCTCCAGAGCAGCATCTTGGGTAGCTATGAGGACACGTGGGGGCTGGGGCAGGAAAGCTGAGGGCTTTTGGGGACAGGGAAGAAGTGGTTGGGGTTGGCTGCGATGAGGATATTGGCAGCGTGTTCCATGCTGGATGCAGAGGTTGTGCGTGTTAAGACGTGCCTTATGTTTCAATTATTCTATAAGCTTCCAGCCACCCACAAGCTCATGCTTTAAGTCCCCTTTTGAGAAGGCCTGAGTGAAACAAGTCCATTGTATTTCAGTCCCTTACTGCTGGGTTTCTCATGCCAGTGTTATAGTTGGGAAATAAATGGTTTCTCCTTTCCTTTTGCAGAAACTTCCAAGCACTTTCAGCAATCTTAAATGGAAGAAGAGTTTCCAGACTCATGGTAACTTCTCTTTCTAAACCCTACTTTCCCAGAATTACTCTCAGCGTGCACCTGAAAGGAGAACTAAAAATAAAATATCGACAGTTTTGTCAATATCTTCAAGGTGTTCCGAAACCGATGAACTGAGCTTAAAAGTGCGACCGCTGCTGCTGTTGTGAGCAGGCAGCAATTCAGCGCAGTCCCCGGCAAGCCCTGCGAGCTGGTGCTCCTTGTCTGAGACTCCCACTAACGCTGGGTGCTGCAGCTGGGGGTTAAGCACTTCAGCTTATTCAACAAAGGCCCAGTTCAACCAGTGACTCAGACTAGGAGAGGAGAGGAGGAATGTCTAACTTTCTGCTCCGGAAACTTTTGAAGCTTTGGTTTGTTTCTTTGCTGAAGAGAAAGCTATAGACTGGAATAGCCGGAGCTTTTAGCAGAGCTGGAAAGCTGGGAATAGCAGAACAGATAAGAACTAAATGGGCAGGTTTATTAGTCATGTTCCTGCCATCCAAACTATCTTCATCTCACTGCTTCTACCATCAGCGATTCCCCAGACATTCCAGAGCAGCCTCTGCTTCTTAAGGGAATTTCACAGTTTAAAAATTTCTTATGCACAAAGAGGAAAAAAACACCTGAATTTTAACTTCCCACAAAACGAAGTAAAAATTACATAGCAAATTCTGCTTTTTAAAGTGCTTCCCTTTTAACTCTTGGGATAAATTATGTCACGATTCTTGAGAAGAAAAATGTAACGCTGGGCTGGGTGCTGTAAGCACTCTGTTTTGCCAGCGCTAACAAGGACACTGTAGAGTTTTTCTCCTCAAAACCTTAAAGTTCCCATCAGAACCTTTGCTTTCCTCATTTTTCATGGGGAAAAAAACTTTTAACTAATAAATCAGATATCCATCTGGGAAAAAGTTCCTAATTCTAAGTTGTGGAAGAAAGGGATGATCCCTTCTCGGTTTTGAGGAGCTATAAACACCCATTTACTTTCACTACTAAATCTTATTACAATTCATTTTTGAAAGTTTGCAAAATCCAAGTCCTCTCTAAATAAACCATATGTTACACATCTCCAGTGGCTGCTTCCCAAAGATTTCACATTGGCTTCGCCCAGCTTTGCATTCAGACCCAGGGAAGACAGCTCAGTGCATAGAGCCATGTATGATTTTTTTTTTTTTCCAAATGCTTCCTGAGTCCAGAGCTTTTCAGGCAGATTTATCCAATTTGGGTTCTCGAGACGAGACGATATCAGTTTTACGTTTCCTGCTTCTTTGCTGCTCTGTTATTGTCTGCTGGGTCAGTGATGCTTCGGATCGTAACACTCTGCTGTGCCTGAAGTCAGCCTTTGGTTTTAGTGCTTTGCTGAACCGTGGCCTTACGCCACTCGAATGCTCCTTATCTACGAGGTGTGCTCCTCATCTACGAGGTGTGCTCCTCCACTGATCCTTCACACGACCTCGAAAGTCTCTCCGCATGACTCCACCAAACATACCCGTACCCTCCGCGTACCGCAGGCCAGCATCTCTAGCCCATCTCTTTGGAAAAAAATGCCCTGAGATCTCTGGATGAAAAATGCTTTATAAAATTGTTGTTCTCTGGAGAGCGATAGAATTGAGTGAGAGCCTTTCTGTGGAATTTGTAAAGCCAACTACAGCGTTTAATGGCAAATTAAGTCTTTACTGCAGGACTCCATAGGCTGGTGTATTACCTTTCCCAAAATGCCTGGAATAATCCGTTTCTCTAAAAGCCTTAGGACACTGAGTGAACTGCATGAAACCCCTACAAATACAAAATAGTCTAGACTATTCTCCTTTCATTTATTTTCCAGTAACACGGGGCTTATTTTCTCTTCTCTGTTGGCCCCTCCGACTAGTCCGCAGTAGCAGGATTCTGCTCTTGCTGTAAGACAGCTGCTGAATTCATTACTGCACTGTGCAGAATTCCTTGTCACTGTGGCCACTATCTTGAATCCTGACAGCTGGCTTGAGGTGTTGGGCTGAGCTCCAAGAATAAACATTTTCTAAGGCATTAATCTTTATAGTGATTATCTACAGCAACTACTTCATCTGGCTTTTGGAAATCAATCAGAGTTGGGGCTTTTTTGCGTCTCTTGGTGAACATAATTTGATATAACATTCATGGCTTCTCTTTAGAGGGCTCAGTCCTGCCCTGTGCGCAGACAGGGTGAGTGGAGAGGTAGCAATCACTTGACCAGAAGATATTCAGAGGCTGTTTAGGGTCAGTTTTGATTATAATTTGGGGTTGTGTCTGGGCTTGTGGACATAGGCTGCCCGGGGAGGTGGTTGAGTCCCCATCCCTGGATGTGTTTAAGAATAGGGTGGATGATCTACTTAGGGATATGGTTTAATGGGGATTAGGGACGGTTGGACTCGATGATCTCTGAGGTCTTTTCCAACCTAGAAATCTATGAATCTATGAATCTATGAGAGTGTGAGGATAAATCCTCTCCTCTTAGGAGGTGCTGAGCAGGTGCTGCCTGCAGCCCGCAGGATACAGGGAGATCCTCTAAGAAGAAAATTTTGACTCATGATCCTCTTGTTGCAGCCATCTATCCTAGAACACGCCTTCCCAGTTAACCCCGAGGGCTTCCTGGACTCTGTTATCCAGCCAGATTAAAGCAGTAGCCTAACCCATAAACCTGAATTCACATGGAATTTACAGCCCATCTCTCTTTTGTGCCCAAAGAGCTTATAGCAACTGTTCCCATCTGAGATACCAAACCGCACGTGGCTTGCATCCATTTCCTGGCAGAAAATGTAGTTTGTGCAGGATTATAACTCAAAGGGTGGTGCTTGGCCAAATGCATCCCCTTTGTCTTCAGGGCACTGATAGCATCTTCACGTCTATGCATCCCCTTTGTCTTCAGGGCAATAGTAGCATCCTCACATCTCTCACCCCAGCAGCTTCAGCCGGTGAAACGTGAGTTGTTCCCTGTTGTCACTGCTAACCCCCCCCAGCCCGTCGGCTCCAGGTGTCTGCGCAGAAGCTGGAAGGCAAAGGGTGGATTTTCAACAACTGCAATGTTGAATCAGGCACTTCTGTCCTCACTCTGGCATAGGAAAAGGAGGGGATGAGAGGAGAAGTGGGAGGAGGATCATCATTTAAGTGCAAACATTAAAGCTGCATTTAGCACCTGTCTAATTTTTAATATGTGCTGAGCTGCGACATGATATTAGGCACTGAGGTAAGTGACAATTTATGCAGCATTTCTAGATTAGCTGTAGCATGGAGAGTAACTGACTTTTTTGGCTCGACAACTGCAATTGAAAATAAAATCACTTCAATCCAAGCCAAAAAAAAAGGTGTATATTTGGGGGAAGGGAAGGAGGATGTCTCAGGTTTTTCTACCTTTTTGTTAAAATGAAGGGAATTTTGAAGCCCAGTGTTTTGAAAGGAGGAATATCTCAGTCTCTAAAACATCCATTACTCTTCATTTTCAGAAACCTAGAGTACAAGGAGATAGAATCATAGAATGTTTAGGATTGGAAGGGACCTCAAAGATCATCCAGTTCCAACCCCCCTGCCATGGGCAGGGACACCTTCCACTACACCAGGTTGCTCGAAGCCTCGTCCAACCTGGCCTTGAACACTTCCAGGGATGGGGCAGCCACAACTTCTCAAGAACCTGGTCCAGTGCCTCAGCACCCTCAGAAGGAAGAATTTCTTCCGTAGATCCCATCGAAATCTCCCCTCTTTGAGTTTAAAGCCATTGCCCCTTGTCTTATCACTATATACCCTTGTAAAAAGCCCCTCTCCAGCTTTCTTGTAGCCCCTTCAGGTACTGAAAGACTGCTATACCCAAAGCTGCATTTTTTTCCCCAATTCACAGATGCTATCTAAAAAGAAAACTCCCAGCTTTCACCCAGTCCCAGGGCAGCTTCCTCTGAACACCACACCAGCACGGCCAGCCCCCGGCGCGACTTTCGCTCCTTCAGATAGAAAGTGCTGCGTCGTACGGACACAGCCTAGGGCAGGGATGGATCTGCTCCCGGCACGAGGCGCTACGTTGGACAGAAGGCTGCTGGACCGGAGTGCGGGGGCACGGTTGGAGGATGCTGAACGGGAGCAGTGCAGGAAACATGGCCGGGTCCCACCAGCCGCTTCTGGAAGATGGTCGTTTCTCTGAGTCCGGCTCAGATCACAGAGAGGAGAAAATCATTGATCTCCTGCGCGTGGCAGCTTATCTCGGTGCACCACGGGGGAAATTTCTGCCTTATCGGGAAGGCCATTGAAAGGCCCGTGCGCTGCTTGTTTCATACAAAACTTCACGGCAGGTTTTGGTCCGTGCACAAGGTGATTTTCTTTCTTTTTCTTTTCTTTTTTTTTTTTTTTTTTTTTATTCTAGCTAGCATAGAGAAAACAAGCCGCAGCCCAGGAGCAGAAGATAAGCCACAGAACGCCCTTGCACCTTCCCATCCATACAGCTTAGGTTTCAACCGAGTGACCCGAGGCCAAGGTGAGTATAGATCTGAACCGACAGCAGTGCTGCCCCGTTAATAACATCGATACGCAATATCCAGCTTGCTGCTCACAGGAGAAAGGTGTTTTTCAACTAATAGGGTTTTTTTTCACATGAGTGTAAGATGCCAAAAGACAACGCCTTTGCCGTGATGCTCAGTGTTTTGTCTGGCATGGAAGGCTCTCTGATGGTAAAATGCCATTTCCTGCACTCCTCACTGCCCCACTAAAATCTGTGTTTGCTTAACACCTACATCTTGTCAGATGTAGGCAGCACAGGTTTGAGAGTAGGGCAAAGTGCCACCTCAGCAGGTGGGCATCAGTGACAGCATGCCCACACCAGAGGAGGGCTCAGGAGGCCTGCTGTCAGGTTGGTAGCACCAGTACTTGCTCCTGCCTTGGTGAAGCAGGTGAAAACTGTCCCTCTGCATCGACAGAGAAGTTCCAGGTCAGCACTGGAACAAGCTTCTGTAGCCAAGTCATGACCAGGTCTGCTTTGGGACTGGACTGGTTTTTTGCAGCACATGGTACCCTGTCCTCCAGCATTGCCCCAAAGGGCACCATGGGTGCTCAGCACTCCTTGTGATATGCGAAATAATTCCTGCTTTTGGAAAGTCTGTCTGTGTGACCTTCTGGAGGAATTAGGACTGCTATGGTCCAAGACGTGATGCTCATCCCCACACCACCCAAGTGAAGGTGGAAGCTTGCTCGAATTTCTGTGCAAATCCCCCCCAGCCCTAACATGATGTGCAAAGGCACGGATTCCCAGCCAGCCCTCACGTGCTGCTCTGCCACCAAAGCCACCCGAGAGGTTCGTGATGTTCCTGGGCACGGTGCTGGCGGTGCCGTTATCCTGAGCGGTGAAATCACACGTGCAGCGTGACTCTGCATCGTGCTGCTCGCACACGGGGGTTGTGGACATATAAGCTGCCAAAAGGTAGAGAAAAACATCATTTAGGACTGAACCACCTGGGCTGTGGCTGTGTCTGGCAGCGTGCTTTTTGTAGCTGTCCTACTCTCCATCAATTGTGAGGTTGGAGTGGGGCTGGGTGGAAAACGCTGTTATTTTGGGTCACTTTGCCCCGTAATCACTGCAGCACAGCGTGGCAGCAGGACAGTGAAAGATCCCCCTTCTCTCTCCGCCACCTCTCTTACATGGGCTCAATCATGTTCTCACTAGAGGCAGTCGAGCCACATTCGTTGCACAGTTTGTTTGCGAGCTCGGCGTTTTTCATCATTTAATAATATGCAGCAAACGGGTTTTCACACTCTCGGAGCGGCCCCATAAAGCACCGCAACGAGCTTTGGCAGCGGTTTTACTCCGCGCGTTTATTGCATCGGTTGTTGAATAGAACTGCTTGTGCATCTTAATCAGAAAACTGCCCCCTGGTTTTCTTTCTGCTAATAAGGTAGAGGGGAGATGGGGACAAAAAGGAATTTTGGGGGGGGATCCCAGTTGCAAAATCATAGTTTTGTTGACATCACTAAATCTCTGCTGGAGATCTGACCCCTGTGTTTTAAGGTAGAGGGAAAACAGTTGTTAATTAGGGGCAATTTTAGTGCTGTTTTAAGCAAGCGACCTCCTTTTGTATAATGGCAGCATGTTCAGACGGGGCCTCCAGGCAGCCTGTGCCTGGCTATGAGCAGGTCTGGCACGGGTTTCTGCTCGCAGCATCACAAACTACTTAGCAGTGCTGGTGTCCCAGGACTCCAGGCTGGCAAGGAGCAGGAGCAGATCTTCAGGGTCAGGCAATGCATGCAGAGAGTTCCTGATTCCTCGAGTGGTTCCTTTTCCCCTTCTAGAAGAAGCCCAGAAATGAAGCCAGCCAGCACAGTCACCACACTGCAGTGATCAGAGGGAGGGAGAGGAGAGCCAGCTGGCTTCTGTGCCTTGGGATCTCCTTGGCTTGGGAGAGGGACAATTTTGAAAGCTTACCTGCCCTGCTAGGTTGGGGCTGCCTCAGTTTCCCAACATTTCCAGCTGTCTCTGTGGTAAGTGTTGAACAGAATTTGATAAAACACAAGTTGTGTCCAGTTGGCCAACAGTAGGATGGGACCTGCTGGGGTAAGTGATGGCAGTTGCCATCAACCAGGCAGAGGGATGTCTTCTGCTGAGTGTGGTGGGCAGTTTTTACCCTCTTTTTATAGCTCTAACCACTAGATGGAGGCACAGATTGATATGCAGGGAGTGCAAATTCCACCGTGGAAATAACTGTAATCCTTCATTTTCGGTAACTTTTCCTCCTGGGGCCTCTCAGTTTCCTTACAGGGGTCTACAAAGCTCAGTGTGAGCAGCTGTGGGGTCCCTCCAGCTTTCCGGAGCAGAACTGCACAAAGCCCACGGTGAGCTCCAGGCCAACTTGGTCCTCTCCAGCCCTCCATGAGTTACAATGGTTTGAGGCATATCATGAACCTACAGCAGCACTTATTGGTAGGGGAGCCACAAAAACGATAAAAAGGTTTTGAGAATTGGGCCTGTGAGAGACAGGCAGGCTCAGGCTGGAGAAAAGATGACTATGTGGAGGCAGGAGGGCTGTTTGCTACTGGAGAAGAGGCTGTTAAGGGGCAAGTGGGGAGAGATTATCCTCATTAGTCACTGACAACAGCGTGAGAACTGACGGGCTGGGGCTGCGGCAGGGAAACGGCTGTTTAAGAGCCGGAAGGAACGTTATAACTCTAAGCAAAACTGATGCGTTTCAAGTGGGTAGAGTCCATGGCATCCCTGCTCCTGGAGATGCTCAGCACTGGGCAGACCTCTGTCCTCCCTTAGAGAGAAGAAAACACCAGGCAAAGCTCCTCTCTCAGACAGAGAAGAGTCTAATGGAGCAGAAGTGTCCACACTGCCCAGCGATGCTGGTACCCACATGCATCCTGACCTGCTGCCCGGCAGCACAACGTGCACGAGGGGCAACCATGGCTGGTGCAGCCCACGTGCCCCAAGGCAGAGGATCTCCTGGCTCAGCTTTGCAGCCGGCTTGCTTTGCCACATTTCATCCGTGCTGCTTCGCTGCCTGTGGCACGGTGCCTGCTATTTTCGCTACAGAACAAACCTCATTTAAAAGAAACTCCTGCTGCTGAAGTGCTGGCACAAGCTGCTAGAAGCAGCAAGGACCATGGGTGGTCAGCGTAACCCCCTCCCCGCTCACAAGCACTCTCTCTCCAACATGACAAGCCTTCTGGCAACACTGGAATAACCGGGACTGAGATCTGGGCATTCAGCGTGTCCACCCCAACCGAGCTGCATTTGCCGCATCGTCCACAGATTTTTTTTCTTTTTTTTTTTTTTTTTTGAGGAGTTTGGGGCCAGCAGCTGAAAAAGCTGCAATGCAAATGCCAGCCAGCCAGCAGCTCCAGCGATCCAACCGAACAAAGCTGACAAACTTCATTTTTAGCTCTCGTCTCAAGACCGCACGCCGCAAAGCACAGGGAAATTAGTGTCATTAGTGAGGAAGCACAGCAGGAGGACTCAAGCCAGTTGGGATGTAAACTCTTGGCTCTGAGGTTCAGCTCTCTGGTGGTGTCTTGTAGCAGAGCCTCGTTCAGCCTGTGTCCTAAAGGAACATTTTTATGCCTGTCTCCAAATCAAAGCTACACCTCTACTTGTCAAGAAGCAGCAAAGTCCTGCAGAGCATCTGTGTTTCCCTTGGAATAAAGAATTACGCCAGTATAAAGAATTTCTGTAAGGGAATGTGCTACTTGCATAGTTATTAATTCATTACTGGTCATGGCCAAACTCACTCCTCTACTAAGTCATCTATTAAATGAGCCAAATGAAATTTATTAACACAGCATTGATCATTTAAGTCTTTTAGCATAAAGCATAATGGAACAGAAGCAGAAGTAATAATTTCTTGCCTGGCTTCTGGTTCATGTCTTGTGCTCAGAGCACTGTGTTATGACTTCAATTCTTCCTGGAGCTTCTTCCCGAACAGGCACATCAGAGCAGCTGGGGGGGATTTTCGGGATTTTTGTTTAAAGATAAAGTGAGTTTCTCTTTGGACTTGGCCTGAAATGACTTTGCAAACTGAATCGGAAAAATAGAAGCAAGCCTTTAAATAGCTGTGAGGACTGGCTAGCAAGAAGGAAGAAATTCTGACTTGGACAATAACACGGCGTTGCCATATTTGCACTCAAAGAGGCCAGTTGCCCATCTCGGGCAGCACCCAAGCTCTCTTCTTGTAGGATCTCACCTCCTTTTTACATTTATTAAAAATAGAGGAGTAGAAGCTTTGGGGAGCAGGGGTCCAGGGTCCAACCACCCAGCAGAAAGCCAGGTCTCTGCGCGGAGCCGGACTCCCGCGCTGCCGAAGCCGGCACAAGGCAGCTCCCGGCTTCCACTAGAGGTTGCCCCAGTGTCACTTTTTCGGAAGGAAACGGCGCATCCCCGGAGGAAATTGTCTAATCACCGCTTTGTACAATTAGACTCAGTCTTTATGAAGCTCTGATCATTTATGTTCGCAAAGTTAAGTTTGTTTTCTGCTGGAGATAATTTAGCCTCTAGGCAGATGGGGATTTCTGTGAGGTTTCTAATTCTGAATTTGTTTGATGCTGCTCTGTTTCCCTTCCCCTGCCCCCCCAAATGAAGAAGAAATCATAAATATATCTCTGAGGTGAGGCAGGTCTGGGGCAGTGTCACTATAGACCAAAGGCTCTCACCTTTGAGAGCCCCACGGCCTCGGAGATGGCAGATAATGATGTTTGTGGCATCTAAATCTGACACATTTCACTACATACAATGACAGACAGGTCCCCAAGTGTTAGGCCGTGTCAAAGACACTCAAAGCTCTCAGCTCCTAATGAAGTTAAATAAGAGTTAAGCTTCACGGGTCTAAATGACGTTAAATGGGACTTATAAGATTAAGCCACGGGGACACCGGGGAGCACAGCCTTTCCTTTCTTCCCGTCTTTAATTCAGCGTGGAGACAGACAACAGAGATGGGAGTTTGCACAGCAGGAGCTCCTCCACGTCTCCAGGAAATGTTCACCAGTAGCATCAGTCATACGGTGACTCACCCCACCGGTGAGACGAGAAGAGCAGCAGCATCACCGGGCCGGGTGGGGAGAGCGGCAGCGACCGGGTGTGATAGAGCCATCACAGCCGGGGATCTCTGTCAGGTACCTGCAGTGAAATGTCATATTAAATCTCAGTTGGGGGCGGGGGGGGGAGAGAGGGGAGGGACAAAACACTGAGCACCTCAAGAATAAAAACATCAATTAATCCCCCGTTTTCACTCGTGCGTCAGCGCGATGCCCAGGGGAGCTTCCCCCGCCCCTCGCCGCCCATCAGCCTGTATCAAAGCATCATTAACCATTGTCAAGTCAAAGACATCTCAATTATAAATGAGTCCTAGCCCAGACTCAGAAGTGTTTTGCCATTCATGCGGTGTAGCCTTGACATGAAACAAAGCAACGTATGAATTTCTGTCTCAGAGGCTCCGAGCGATGTGTGGGATTTACCCCTTAACCCCAACTCCTTTGCTGCTACCGACGATCAAATATTTATTTACTGGTATTCGACAGATCATAAAACGTTAGGAGAATAAGTCTGGAAACACCCTTAAAAAGTCATCTACTCCATCTCTCTATCCACAGCAGGATCAATGCTATTTATATTGTCCCTGACAGATATTTTTCCTAACTATTCCTACAGACCTTCAGTGATGAGGCAGTACATTCTCCACAGGTATCTCTTCTTCACCATCCTGACTGTTATCACTGTTACATGATGTTACTATCTGAATCTGTGTCCATGCAAGTCAAATGAGCTCCCTCTTGTCCAGCTGATGAAGGATTTTGCATTTTCTGGACAAGAGGGATTGTCACAATTCACCATTGGCATATGCAGGTTTACGTTTCGCTTCAGCGGAGCTCGTGAAAGTCTGAAACGAGCATTGATTTTTCATAGTATGTCTGGGTTTGCTTTTTGTTATGGGGATATGTCGTGCAAAACTTGAACTAGAAATTGAAATATTTCTTGTAAGTGTATTTATAAATCCAAACCTTTTAGCTGTTGCTATTGCTACTGGACTTACTGATGACTTTGGTTTTTAAAAATAAGATATTTAGGCAGAAATTGACTTTTTCCCATGGAAATTTTAATCATGACACAGGTTTTCTATTTCTTCAGTCAAAGCTTTTAGATGAAAATATTTGACTAACAAATCAAGAAGTTCTACAAAAATGGATATGTGTGGAGTATCACAAGTTCTCACTAAAACTTTTGAAAGTTAGAGGGGAAAGGTCTCTCCATCCACATTTAGCCACCAAGATAAATAACCTGATTTCAGAAGTACCAGCCGTGCAAGGGCTCTCTTCGGATGTCTCCTGTGAGTAAGTGCTCAAGAAGATAAATGGAGGTTTCCCAGCCAGCAGCGTTCCTGACTTCAGAGGAGCCGTGCACATGAATAGCTCCTCGCTCAACTGGCCTTTTCATTACTTTTGAGTGGCACTTTTAAAAATAGGGCTGTAAACATCAGATCCCCTCACCCCCTTCCCTCACACTCGGTGCGGTCCCTTCTGGAGGAGAAGGCAGAAGTTTCTCAGCCTTCTGCCCGTCCTTGGTTGAACAGCTGGGACAGAGGGATGGTTTGTGTGTGAGATATTGTGGTGTTTTATGGAGGAATTATGTGCCAGCGTCATGAGATACTGCCGGGGTGAAAATTGGCGTAAGTGAAGCCAATTCCATCCCCCAGGCAAAGCCCAGGCAGTTTATTGTGTCCCAAAAGTCCAGTCTGAGCTCTGCCAAACGTGGAAGTCAAGAACTGAAGCTCACACACTCATTTTCTACCTGTGGCTTTCTGCTGTTACCACCAAACCCTCTTCCTTTGCAGCTGTACCTGAGGCAGGAGAATTGCAGGGAAACGTTTCCTTGAAAATGTTACCAAAGCCACAAAAATAAGCAGAAAAGCAGTTATTCTAAGTGGCTAGATTCCAGAGTGTGGAAGCTTGTTTGTTATTTGGGTGAAATAAAAGCACAATGACATTGTTTCTTTGCAGTAATGAAGTGACAGAAACGGTCCAACATATGAAAAACATATGTTTTCCCATCCGGCTGTTGAATAAAAGCTCTCATATTTTTATTCCAAGGTCAAGAATTTACCAGTGCGTGCAGAGAAGCTGGTGTTCATCGTCAGCGAGAAAAGACTGGATGTGAACAATTTCAGAAGCATCCCCTGAGCCTTGCACAGGCAGATTTCCCCAAAGAACAGCTTCTCCGAGCCGCGGCACACCAGGCATCTTCCGACAGTAAACCAAAATGCACCACATCATCTGCCTTCCTAGATGCATTCCCAAAACTCGTGTTTCATCACTGGGTGCTGTGCGAGACAGCCAGAGCTGGGATAGTGTAGGAGGGATGGCAGTTTGTACGCAGACAATCACAGCTGACATCATTTGGGGCTCTAATTACCAGGGCTTGAAAAAGGGCTGTGAAGCATCTGGCCTCTCTTCTGCTGATCTCCAAGCCACATCCAGGTGGGTGGTTTGTGCTCAACCTCTTGCTGCACGGGCTCTGCTCAGACCATGATGGAATTTGTTTCTGTTGGGAACTGGGGTTACTCGATCAGTAACTCTGAGAGCTTTTTGTTGGCTTCCAGCCAAGGGTCTGGGGAAATGGTCCATGAAGGTCTCCGTGACTCAGGGCAGACCTTGGGGGGCTTAATGTTTCTTCACAGCAGATACTGAGCCTGCAGAAGGTTTAATATATATCAACAGCGTTCACTACAGGATTGGAGGGGGTTATTCCCCTCTCCTTCAAGGAGGGAGAAAAGCCTGTCCCTTCCCCTACCTAGCTGCTGGAATTACGAATCCATCAGAGCTGGCTCAGGGAGGACCACAATCATCTACCACTGTCAGCAGCCCATAAGTTGAGTTCATGATAGTTTACAGCCATGGACATTTTCAGACATGACTTATTTCCTTTTGTCTAGGAAGATCTCAGAAGACAGCTCACCAGGAGAGCTTCAGATTTCAGCCTTGCAGAGAAACCAGGTAGGACATAAAACTGCAAAATTCAAGTTAAAGTCGTCTCTAGGCCTGAGATGCTGCAATGTGCAGGGAAGAACTGGACTGTCAGATACTGCAAACTAGAGCATTGGTCATGCAGAAAAAGATCCTTCCTTCTGACTTCGGGTATTTGTCTTCCTATTAAATTCACCCATAAGCTGTTGCAGTTTGCTGTCCTCTGCAATTAGACACTGATTAGAACAGTTTCCATCACACAGCTGTGTAAGTGCATGTATCCTTTTTGTCCCCTTTATGCATGTCTTCTGCCTGATCCTTTCTTTCCATTTCAAGAATGAATTAAAAGACTCCTTTTAAAAAGCTGGAACCAGTTTCCTAGGCTAATGCAGCCCCAGCCAAGTTGTGCTTTCATCAAGGCAGTTCAGACTTCGCTGCAACAACTCTTAGGCTTATTAAATCAGCCTAGTCTCCTGAGGGATGTTTTAAATGGAGGTAAAATACCATATTAAGTAGTCCAGGAACTAATTTGATTTAATTTCATTTGTATTTCATTTCTTTCTTTGTCTCCGCTTCAAGAAAGAAAGATTTAGGGGTATTCCAAAGATGCTGCTTTTTTAACCTTTTGGTGAACACAATAATTCGATGAAGCCTTAATAATCTGCCTCTCTCTGCACTCACAAAAAATTGTCCTCCCTTCTTGCTACCTTTTCTCTTTCCTTTTGCTCCTACCACATAGGTGTGATAACACAGACCTGTGACAATGTCTCTTGCTACCAAATGTTCTTGAAATTTTGCAAAGTGTGTAGTGAAGAACATTTGCTAGAATGCTGTAAAACATTAGGGTAGATATTAAAAATAAATTATACTTGTCAAGTAAATGAGCAAAGGACACTATTTGGTACATTATCCAGCTTTTTGCTAAGGGAATTACAGATGTATATGTAACAGATTAATTTGCTGAACTCTTGGATTTAGGGTTTGGGGTTTTTTCCCCAAAAGCTTCTTGATCATTACTGTAAATTGCTCAGATTTTACAGTATATGCGGGTTTTTTTAAAGTCAAAAGGAACTAAGTGTATTTTTTTTTTTAAAAGAAGCTTTTAAGCCTGATTGCCCAAGGAAAAGTAGACTGTGCCATCATGCTCTGTGTGTGTGTGTGTCTGTGCCCATGCCTGTTTGTGCCAGTGCAACAAATTACAGCTTTTCAAACCTCTTGGTCAGTTCTGAGAGAAGTTTGGTAGAGATAAAGTTTATGGTGTAGTGTGAGCCTATATTAGACATCAGAGAATCCACTTAAGCGATGGCTTTACAGGAGATCATAGTTTAGCTCTGTTCTTTCCAGAGTGATTTGCAGACACTGGTCTATCACTGACCCAGCCAGTTCTTCTGGAAATGATGCTGCAAAGGCTGTAGCAGGTATGGGTGGTGCATTCGGACCTGGCTTTGCCTCTTCTCCACCCTCTTCCCACCTCTGGGTGAGGTTCTCCACTGCTACATGCTTTTGCCAACCACTTCCACCAGGTACAGTAGGCCCTTTCTGCAGGGGAAACAAGCTGGTAATGATCGGTACCCTCTTGATGTGGCTGGAAACCATCGGTCAGGGACAGTCGTGGCTTTTTGATGGGTCAACATAGCCTGGAACCACCTGAAAAGTGGAAGAGTAGGAGATGAGGTCACTGGATATCAGTCTGTGGGGATGTTTTGCTGCCTTTTCTCTGTAGCCCCTGAATTGCCATTCAGTAGCTCAAGTGCTTCATCTGAATTCAACATGGTGCTTATCTGCATTTCATGCAGATCAGCCCAAACACGGGTTGCTGGCTTCTTTCCAGTTCAGATGAAAAGTCTCTCTCTTGCACACTCACACCAGCCCATTGGTGGACTTTAATATCAAATGCACACGTGACTTTGACAGCTGAAGAGCTGTCTGATCTTTGGCTCGGGGAGCAAGATCCAAAACAAGAATAAGCTCAACTGCACTGCTACGCCCTGGGCAAGACCTGTCTTCTCTGAAGGACCAGAGATTTTTGTTTCTGGGGCCAGCTGGGCCTGGATGACTAGTTCATCCTCAATCCTGAGTCTCAGCAGCTCTCTTGCTCCCCTCCCTGACTTGTCTTGCAGCAAGACACCATGGGTGCACCTTGCTCTGTAGTGATGGGTGATGGTGCACGTTTCTGCCGTTTCAAAGAGCGACACAAATGAGTGCGTAAGGCATTGGCTTGGGAAGCAGGAAAAAAGGTATGCTGCTCTAAAATAATTCAGCAAATCATCTGCTGCTCTGTGCCTCAGTTTTCCCAGGTTTTGCCTATTTAAGCCCTTTGTTTAGTCTCTCTCCTTACATGTTTGTGCAGTGCCAAGTACAGAAGGTGCCTGATTTTGCTTCAAGTTCTGAAACGTTACCGTAATGCAGGCAGTAACTCTTCTGTGCCAGTGTTTTAATTGCCAGGATCCCTGAGGTTTCTCTGCATACCCCTGGCAGAAGCCAGCACTCGGGGCTGACCTCTCCTAGCTTGCCTGTTCTGCCTGGCAGACTCTTTTCAATTATTTTCTCCCCATGTTGCTGTTTACATTTTGCACTCGCATCCTCTGCAGCATTTCCAGTCACCTTCCAGCAGCCCGAATGCCTCCTAATCTGAAGTATATTTCAGCCTTATCTCTATCAAAGCAGAAGGGTAGAGGAGTCATCCTCATTCCTGGCTGCTCTTCAGCGGCCTGATCCATAAGGAGGCTGAAGCCATCAGCTGCTCATCTCAGCTTTCACCGGAGTTTGAGTCAGTTGCAGACGATTCTTCTGTCAAGAGCACTGAGGACAAAATGAAACTTTCTTTTTTTCAGGGCTGCACGTTAATCTCTTCTCAACGTGCTTGGAAATGATTGTGTGTCATGTTTCATTCCGGGCTGTCATTGAGTTTACTCAGTCCCCTTGCGAAGAGTCCTCCCGCGGCAATTCAATAGCTGTTGTGTGCGACCGTGGGAGGAGGATCCAGAGGGGCCAGGTCAAGAGCACTGGGCTGTAAGTGCTTTGCTGAAGCAATTGGTGTTGGTCTCCATTTACACCAGCGTAAACTGGGATTGGGATTCACTTGGGTCTGCAGGGAGAAATTATTTTCCATTTGTATAGGAAGGAGAAGCAGAGCAGTTACTGCTGGTGTTGAGCAAACTGATTGCTTTGGCTGAGGGATGAGGAGGAACCTAAGAAGAAAACTGGGTGGGCTCCTCGGGTCTTTCTGGCTAGCCTGAGTGCTTGAGGGAGTTCCCCATCCTGCTCCTCATCCCAGCAAATCCCAGCACCCCTCGAACTGCTGCACCTTGCAGCTCTCTGAGCAGGCTCAGCTTTAGGTTTAGATTGGATATTAGGATATATTTCTTCACTGAAAGGGTTGTCAAGCCTTGGAACAGGCTGCCCAGGGAAGTGGTTGAGTCACCATCCCTGGAGGTATTTAAAAGAGATGTCGATGTGGCACTTAGGGACATGGTTTAGTGGTGGACTTGGCAGTGCTGGGTTAACGGTTGGACTCCGTGATCTTAAAGGTCTTTTCCAACCTCAATGATTCTATGGTTCTATGACTCAAAACTTGGTGCTGTCAGACCAGAGAAACAAGTGTGTGTGCGGGGTGCACACCCTCCGTTCTGTGAGTCACAGGAAAAACGTGCAGCAAGGCAGTAAGTACCGGAGAAAATCAGACTAGACAGTGAGCACAGGGTGTCCAGGGCACTGTGTGCTGCTTTCCCTTTTCTTTATCTGTAAAGGATTATCTCAGCTGCCTCTCATCTTTTCTCACTGTGGTTCTCCATGTCCTTCTCTTATTTTCTCCACTTCTAAGTGGGGATTAGGGCCACTTACTCCCCTCTTCCCCTTCCCTCTGTACAGATTCATCCATTCTCTCCTTGGCCAAATGGATTCTGAACAATAAATCCCTGTTTTTATCCTGGACACAGCTGGTATGGGATGTGCTGGTGGAAGATGTCCATGCCCGGCAGCAGGGGGTTACAGAAGAGGAGCCTACCAAGGCTTTGTGTCCTTATTTTCCATCCTCAGGTTTTCCAGTTTCTACCCAAATCCACAGGGTTCTGTTTATTGTCACCTGAACCATTTGCTGAAATTTTTATATTGATCAGACTCAGAGTTGCAGAAAGCCATGGCAAACAAAGCCCCACTGTCACACTGACAGTGAGAACTCACTTCCCTCAGGCAGCATTTTTAAAAAAGAGGTGATGGAGAGCTGAGTGCACTGAACGTGCACCCATACATACACACATAACTGTGTAATTACTGGTATCATTGAAATGATAGGTATAAAGACCCAGTTAGCAATGGAGCAGGATCATTAGCATAAAAACTACAAGCCCCAAAAATGCACTGAAATGACAAATACAAGGAAGCCATATGAGATTTGCATTAAATTAGTGACTGTGTGCGAGATGCTATTTAAATGGCAGGTGACTAGAAAATTTCTTTCCCTTTTAGTGCAAGATGCTGAAATGTTCATTTTCATGGTAAACAGTAACTACACATTGATTTCTGGCTTTAAAGCATCTCTGCAAATAGCACTCGCAGTAAGTGGGGTTGGAGTCACCGAAATCAGAGGACTGGTGTGCCCTACATGTCTCTGAAACTAAGCAGCACAGCTTGAGTTTCTTTCATACACTTGTTAAAAAAAACTGCAACGACAACAACAAGAAAACCAACCACCCCGTGTCTGGGGGTGGTAAATCAATTCACATACAATTATTTGGGAAAACGATCTGACGGGTTGTTTCAAACCAGAAACGTGGTGTGAGGAGGAACATCAGAAGCTTGCGGTGAGCTGAAGGTGCCCGGTGAGCTGAAGGTGCCCACTGACTGCTCCGTGTCGCTCGACAGCTCCCTGTATTTCCACAGAGCGGAGGAATGGGATTGTATCTAATAACTGATGGAGCAAGATTCCTCCTGCAGCTTGCAGATCCCATTTTTGATAGGCATCCAAGTAAGATTCTAGGCTTGGATTAGTGTATAAGGGCCCCCAGTGCCCATCTGTACCCTCACTGTAGGAAAAAGCCTGTAGCCTGCTGGGGTTCTCAATGCTCCCAAAACTCAGCCAGGTTTGGTTCTTAGGACCTCCAAGCTCTCACTTTTGCAGATGTTTTTAAGGAAACATGGTAATCCTTGTTGCTGCACCCCAGGGAGTCCTAAGACCTTCACTGTTTTGCAAAGGTGTCAACCACACTGAGAAGAGCAGGTTTCTGATAGGAAAAAGCCTTGTGGTGAAAGTGCAACTGAAAAGTGAATCCTTTTTCTCCTGGTGCCAGGGCAATGTCTGGGCTCCCAGTGCAGGGTTGGGGGTGCTGGAGAGGCTGCGAGGCAGCGGCTGCTGCTGGGAGAGGGGAAGGAGGGAGTTTGTGCGTGATGCTCAATAACAATAAGGCTGTTGGTCCTTTTCCGCTGTGCCGTGGTGACACCATCACTTCTCACAGACACACTAAGGATGCCTCTGTGCCCTGCAGCACCCAGAGATGCCCAAACTTCAGTAACTACCTTCAGGTGGTGCAGTGCAGAGCTGTTATGGACTTGCCAGCTCCCAGCCAGAGGTTTTATGGCTACGCAAGGACAAGGCTGCACCTCTGCTAAGAGATCCTACGTAAAGACCACAGTCGTAACTGCCAAGGGGTGGAGGGCTGTTAGCCCAGAGGTATCACTGCTGAGCGTGGCCATCCTTTATCCATAACACAGACCAGCCTCAGCCTGGGAACTTATCACTTATACCTAAGAACAGAGGAAAACTTCAGGTTAGTCCATTAGAAGTTAATTTGCACACAGTTAATGGCATAGACATAAGTTCAGTGTAAATGCAGTTAAATCAGTATAACCACCTAAATCCCAGTTAGGTTTATCCTAGGTACATACTGACAGAGCAGCACGCACACAACAGGGCTTGCAACCATCATGTACTGCTACACTGAACTATCACGGCGTCCTGACATGGTGAGGCTTTAAGTAAGAGCTTTTGAGAAGGTTATCCTTTGACTGAATGAAGTCTTCTCCTCACCCATCTCTAAATGGGGCTATTTTTGGAATTAAAAATGTCACTTCTTTCCCAAAACAGGCCCATCCGAAACTGGTCACTAGGCAGTGGCATGTTAGAAGAAAGACTTTTTTTTCTCCTGGGTTTAGCTGGTGGCCGCTGTTTGATAAGTTACACAGGTTCAGTTCGACTGTAATTTGTGGAGAATTGTTTGAGTGGCTTAATGTGCTGTGAATCAAAAGAAGAAATTCTGCTCCCGGTAATTAAGATGGAATGGGTAATTATTTTTCTCTGTCTGCAAGTTCACTTTCTGAAGAAGGAAGGAGAAAACTGAGCTTTCAAATGCCTTTATTCTTTTTGCCAAGGAAGTAGTCCTCATTTGCACCCACAAATGTTTGCACATACTTATTTGTGTCTTCCCTGGCAGACAGAGTCCCTTTGAAAATGGAGCCCACCTAATGAGAGAAGGAAAACACGAGCTGGTGCTGAGCAGAAAACATGCAGCTGCTCTGCTCTATCTTTCTTCTACAGGTTTCTCCAAGTACTTGACAAATTTTAAGATCAACAACCAGAAATGCTAAGGGGCAGGGAACTCTTGTAAACCATTTTTTAAATGTGGGACTTAATTTTTGCCTTTCAGAGCAAATTTTACTTAAGTCACTTGGCTGATGATCAGAGGGTACAAGTGGGAAGCCTTAAACACCCAGCCCCTACAAGACAACTCTGCCAGCGAGTTATTCTTGACATGTCAGCGACACGTTTGACCACGCTGGTGTCTCTATTTATTTGCTCATTCTCTGTAACCTCCGCCTGCCAAACCGTGCATGTTTGGGCTGCTGTCAATCACACGTCGATTTTTATTTTACTTGGCTCAAATCAAAGCTGGTGTTTTGACAAAAGGTTGGGGGGAAGAGTAGCTGTCAAAGCACCGAAGGCAAGAGAGAAAGGCAGAGATCTAAGAGGTGCGGGGGGAGAAATGGGGTATTTATTATCCATGAAAATGATGCAATGTTGTGCAGGAGATGTGATGAGCAGAAAATTGTGGTGAGAGTGGTGCTGTGAGTTTTGGGGTGGCTTGCTCGTGCTGTTTTAGGAGGTGCAAGAGAGGTGGTGGGCCAGGCTTCGGACTACAGCAATGTAAAGTCTAAGTGGGAGAGTAAGGAAGAAAAAAGGAAAAGGAAAATCCCCCATCTCATTCCCCTTGGCAAGTCACTGCTTTGCAGGTTGAAGGGTGGTGAGGCACTGGACCAGGTTGCCCAGAGAAGTTGTGGCTGCCCCATCCCTGGCAGTGTTCAAGGCCAGGTTGGATGAGGCTTTGGGCAACCTGGTGTAGTGGAAGGTGTCCCTGCCCATGGCAGGGGGGTTGGAACTGGATGGTCTTTGAGGTCCCTTCCAACCCAGACCATTCCATGATTCTATGAATTTAGAGGACATGAGCATGGTCATGGCCCCATGGCCAAAGCTGCTGTGCACCAGTCACCTCTGGCTGGTGTGTGATGGACCCCACAAACACAGCCTGATTTGGGGGCACAGGCTAAAATTTAAGGTGTTTGGGTGCTGGTGTAAGAAATGATGGACTGATGTGCCACAGGATGGAGATCCCTCTATGGTAGGGAGAGTCACTGGAAGTATCTCATTTTACCTGGGTGACACCAGCCCCAGATCCATACTGGTCTCAAGCAGCTTCCACAATAGTTTATCGAAGTTAAAAAAACCCATACAGATCTTTTATTGACTTTGGACTCAAATGACTTGAGAGTCATTTGAGAGTCTTGAGAAGCTTCACAATTTCTCTTTAATTTTTTTCAATTTCGGGATAGGATTCTTCCCCCCGTATTTCTTGTAAAATTATGAGGAGATACAATAGCTTTGGCCATCACTCAGACCTTTTGGGTTTAACGACTGAAATGTCTCCCTCCTGTTTTACTTTTAAAAACTGAATATCATTTTAATACCAATGGAAAAAAAAAAGCTCAAATGAAAAATCACTTCAAAATAGAAAGTCAAAACAGTTTCACTCTGTTTTTTTTCAAATAAAGTGTGATTGAAGTCAACATGTTCCTGAGCAACATCTCACTCATCATAAAATGCCATTTTCTGACAGAACAACATTTTTTCTTAAAATGAGCACTCAGCCTGGGAGTCCTGTATAATGACATTAAATGCTAATACTTGGTGGATCCGAATGTAGAGAAGAGACACAAATTATAGCTAGTGTGGACCAATGATTATTCTTTTTTCCTGTGCTAAAACAAAATAACCTATAATCATCCAGAGTAGCCAGAGACTTCTGCTCAGTATCTTCACGAACACAGCAGATACAATTAGAAAGCTGTAGCAGTCCCTTGAAAATAGGGGCAATGAACCAAAACAGTTGAACAAAATAGGTGCCAATAAGAGCTAAGAGACTACACATTTTTTGGTTCAATGGCCAAATGGAAAAAAAACATGTTTTGTGTTAACCTGAATTGAAAATTTTTCAATTTTTCCAGTGAAGCAAAAAGTTGAAAAAATTAATAGCAGATTGCTTCGTCTTTTAAGCTTGTTTTATTTTCTGTTCCACTTTTATTTCAGCTACTTCTAGGGGAAATTTCAGAACCTATTTGACCACTCCCAACCTACAGTTTTGTAGTAGAAAAGCCAAGTTTTGACCAAAATTTTGTCTGTTGCCAAGTGGTATGAGGAAGACTAGGTGAGTCCTTCCAGAGGTGTGAATTGTATGAGCTGTGTTCAGAAGACGTGATTGATTCATATGAGCTGAGAATCAGCTCCCCTGTCCTTGATGGGACCACGTTATTTTCTGCCACACATGCTGGTGGTTGTTCACCAGTGATGCTGGTGTTCCCAGGGTGTCCTTGCAGACAATTAGTTTGAGGACAGGACTCTCTGTTCTGGTTATTGGAATTCTCAATAAGGTGGTTGGTTTTGGAAACGTCTCACAATGGAAATTAGATGCCAGACTAAATGTCAGGGAATTCTTTAACACTGGTTTGTTTGTTTTTTTCTGCAAAAGAAGCAGATTTAGTTACACCAAAATGCTTGGTGAATCCATATTGATGTTACTGAATCTCCTACTTCAAAATATTCTGAAGCATTTAGAAAGCCCAGCTTCAATGTTTGCAGAGCTTTGTTTCCTTGAGTTTCCTTTCAGAAATTCTTCTGCATTTACCTAATCTGTCATCAAAACACTAGGAAGCGAAACAAATAATTTCTTTTCTAGATCACCATAAACCATATTTAATTCAGAATTTTGAGAGCACCAAAAATTTTGATCAAACTCTTAACTAAATTATGTCTCATCTTTTTCTAAAGTTATGGAATACCTGGCCAGCCAAAACCAAGACTTGTTTTCCACTCAGATCTGGCCATGGGAAGCGACAGGGTGAATTGAATTTTGTTTGCTCGCTCTAATCCTGTTGCCTAAATCTGCCCACAGCCCAAACGCGGCTGCGAGGGAGAAAGCACAAGAAGCCCCAGGGAGTTAAGTCTGACTTAAGCCTTGCAGTTTTCCACCACTTCCACGTTTGTAGCACTTAGGTTTTAGTTATAAGGTTAGATTTTCTTGCTATCCAAAGAACTGCTCGAGCTTTCTGCAAATCCTGCCTGGCTTTGTTCTCGAGCAGCTTTATCTCGCTGTGAGGGCCAGGATGGCTTCAGGGGTCCTGGGAGACAGTGTGTCCCTCAAATCCCTTGACAGAGGGTTCAGGCAAGGCATGAGGAGCTGCTGTTCAGCAGTGATGTTTAGCAGCAGAGCCCACTGGAAGAGACACGTGGGAATGTGACTTCACTGCAGCCCCTGCTCCTCTAATGGACGGCTCTGTGGCTGCAAGCGTGCCCAGATGCCACTAGAAAGAACAACACTGATTTCCACATAAAAATGTGTTTCCCCAACGGTCTTACTGAATGGCATTTGCCCAAATCCTCCCCCTGATCTCTTTTCCACCCTGACCTGCTCCTCTCCCCCATAGCAATGCATGGTTTCCTAGTAGATGACTCCGTAACTAGGATAATTCACCTAGTGTGCAACTTATGGCCCGAGTTTCTTATTAAATGTTCTGTGTGGCAGGGAACATAATTGCAGGCTGACTTTGCTGTAGAAAGCAAAAAACAAAAACACCACCACTTTGAATTGCATGTGATGTGAGTGCTTTCTTTTCAATAAATCAAGCTGTTATCTTTCCAAACTCCTTCTCAGCACCCTCCCTCCCTAGATCCTCCAAGCCTTCATCTTTTTCAAGATGATATTCCTGAGGGTACATAATTATCAGGAAGTTGCATACATAATTTAAAGAGGTACCTTCTGATTCCGTGCCTCAATGGGCTAGTGACATTTCCAAGGGAAATTTAGCTGAACACCGGGGCAAAGCTCCCACTGTTCTTCAACAAGTTTAATAAGATCTTTATTGTTGGCAAAATAGCCTGACCTTAGCTTTACCCTTACCACCAAGGGGAAGGGGAAGAGAGAGCTGGATTGTAACAACTCCATGAAAAAGAATTAATAAAAATATAGAAAATTTACTTTAGGGGAATCTGTGGGATAGAAAAGCCCAAGGACTTGGGTGGTGGCTTCCTCCGAGGCATTAGGAGTAGGGCAGGTTAGAAGTTAGAGTCTGGCCTGGCAGATGGTTCTGGGCTCCTCTGCTAGGCTGGGAATCATCTGCCCTAATTTAGGTGCCCAAAAGTAAGACAGAAACTCCAAGCTAGTAACTCCAAGCTCTCTATAGTGAGTGGAGATGAACTGAGACCTCCAAAGACTGATTCATCAGGCATTGGGGCAGGTTACTAGCCTGGTCATGATCAGTTCTTGCTTTGAGTTGGGTTTATATGAGACAATACTGTATTAGGGTGGCTTGGCATAATTTTAAACATACTTAGACAAAGGGTGAAAGTATCAGATTTCTGTATCTGATTAACCACTTCAGTGCTGCGAAAGAAGCCAGAATCTAGCCCCATAATAAAATCAACCCTTGATAATCCACATATATATATATATGTTCTATAGTTATATGATTTAGGCTTTGATTTAAGTTGATAAATTAGCAGACTCAAATTATCCAGTCGCCAAGTTAATACAGCAGATAACCAGAATGTGTACATACCGATGAGCTGGTGAACTGCAGCAGAGCTCAGCCATACGCAGGCACGTTAGTAGGTTGCTCAAATAGCATCTTCTTAGAGTCTCTCTCTGCTTTTTCTTCCTGTTAGCAGAAATTCTGGCTTCTCCTTTGCCCTTTCCCACCTTGCTGCTTCCATCACAGGCATAAGGAAGTACACAGGTACTTGTTTGTTCCACTCACACTATGTGAAACGCTGCAAAAATAACACACTAAGCGCATAAAGGGGCAGCAAATATGCCTTGTTCAAGCTCTGCGTCTGTTATGAAGACCCCCATGCTGCAAACTTTGCAAAGACACAGGCATTTAAAAGGGCTAACATGCTCAGTATAGCCCAACAAATTAGCTCTGGTGAGGTGGTTTATGAATCTTAATATTAGTCAAAATGCATTCCAGAGTACCTGGGACTGTGATGAAATGAGGATAAATACAGTAAATACAGTTATAATCCAGTGTTTGCTCAGGAAGCTGGACTCAAGCTAGTTTCCAAAATGAGATGTAGGACTCCTTAGAAATGAAGGTTTAGGTTTCCTTTGGAATGAGAGACTTTCTCAATAATCAGGGTCTGAAAGAGGACTGGAGTCTAAAGACAGTATCAAGGCAATGAGGTCCAGACTTACTTGAAAAATGGACCTAATAAAACTGGAGTCACTTGGCTGGTGTGTGATCAGGAACTGGGATGCAGCTTATCCTGAAATTTATTCCAGAATTGCAACTTGAGCTCTGAAACCTAATGTGTCTGGGACTCCAAAGGAATTAGGAGGTTTTTTAGGTTTTTGAGTAGTTCACCTGATTTTAGGCTTTACAGCCCAGTTTTGCACTTAATCCTGTCCTGAAGTGGCTTCTTCAGACACAGCTGACATTTGGAAGGATTTTAACTTGCTGCTTTGCAGGCTGTTTCTTGTTTGTTTTGTTTTCAGAGAGGTTTCCTCTTTGCAGTATTTAGCATTTAAATAGAAAATGAAATGGGGAGAAAAAGCAGCATTTTGGTATCTCACAAACCAGATGCCTGAAACAAATCATTGCTTCGTGGCCAGCTATTAGTGAGCAGGACTGGATAAAGAGATGGCACAAAACTTCTAAGTCCCTTTGCTGCTCAGAACATGTTTCTGAGGAGCTTCACAGCCTTTGTTGAGGCCCACAGGGATGGGAATAAAGGAGCAACAAGCAAGTCATCGCCCAGCAGGAATCCTGAGAGCAGCAGGAGGCATAGAAATGAGGAGGGATGGAAGACAAAGGCTCACAGCTCCACCAAAACAGACAGTTTTGACCAAGGTGCTGTAGTTGCAGAGAAGCAGAGGGGTGCCAGCCACCAGCATTTGCCATATCAGCTAGAGAGATACACGTCAAAACAGAAAGGGTGGGTGAGTCGTGCCTGCCTTGGGACCTGTTCTCTGTGTCTGTCATCTGATGTGTTCTTTAATGACATGCATAGCGGAATAGAGATGAGGCTTATGAAGATTGTGAGCTATATCATCGGATCATGGGATACAGAATGGTTTGGGTTGGAAGCGACCTCAAAGATCATTTAGTTCCAGCCCTCCTGCCATGGGCAGGGACACCTTCCACTACACCAGGTTGCTCAAAGCCTCATCCAGCCTGGCCTTGAACACTTCCAGGGATGGGGCAGCCACAACTTCTCTGGGCAACCTGTGCCAGTGCCTCACCACCCTCAGAGGGGAGAATTTCTTCCTTAGATCCAGTCTAAATCTCCCCTCTTTCAGTTTAAAGCCATTGCCCCTTGTCCTGTCACTCCATGTTCTTGTCCAAAGCCCCTCTCCAGCTTTCTTGGAGCCTCTTTAGGTATTGGAAGGCTGCTAGAAGGTCTCCCTGGAGCCTTCTCTTCTCCAGGCTGAACAACCCCAACTCTTTCAGCCTGTCTTCATAGCAGAGATGCTCCAGCCCTTGCATCATCTTCATGGCCTCCTCTGGACCCACTCCAACAGCTCCAGGTCCTTCTGATGTTGGGGACCCCAGAGCTGAACACAGCACTGCAGGGGGGTCTCAGGAGAGTAGAGCAGAGGGGCAGAATCCCCTCCCTCAACCTGCTGCCCACGCTGCTTTGGATGCAGCCCAGGACATGGTTGGCTTTCTGGGCTGCTGGCTCATGTCTATATAATGATGGGAAGAGATCCAAATATGCAAGAGAACATAGTCTGTGTGCAAGGCAAACATGACAAATTGTAGAATCGAGACAAAAAAACTAGGATGTGATTGAATAAGGCCAAGTGTCAAGCCTGCACCTAGGAAGGGTAATCCGTAACTGTGGGATGGAGAACAGCTGGCTCGGCAGATGTTGTGCAGGAAGGGATGGGGAATTTGTAGCTGACGTAAAGCTGCACATGAGTCAGCAAGGCCAGGCATAGAAATAAAGCAAAGCTTTGGGGAAGTTTAAGTGACACTATCAGCCACAAGGCACGTGGGTGATCCTTCCACTGATAAAGCTACATATGCATCTGGTTTTTAATGCTGTGCTTTAAGAAAACTGTGGAGCAGCAGGAGGGCATTCAGAGGACAGCAATAGGGACTATCAGCAACCCTCAAAACACGGCAGAAAGATAAAATGAATACACAGAATCTGTTTAGCCTAAAGAAGAGATGGCAAGATAACAATCTTCAAATAAAAAGAAGGCAAAGAATAAGGGAAGAATTTATTCTTCATGCCCCTGGTGAACAAGGAAGAAGAAATGGGCTGAAATTGTAGCAGGAAAGATTCAGGTTAGACATTAGAAAGGCTGTCTGTAAAGCTGGTGTTGTGAAGTGCTGGAGTTGATTGCCCAGGGAAGGTGCAGAGCTTCCACTGCTGAAAGGCTTCAGGAGGTTACACAAACATCTGTCAGGAATGGTTTAGGCAGCATTTTCTGGCTTGAGGCAGAGGAAAGACCCACCAACCTCCTGAGATCCTTTCCTGCCCTTTTTTTTTCCCTTGCAGTTTTAAGTTTGTGATATTTCCCAGCTCAGTAAGACTCTTGGACAAAGCGATGCTGTCAGAAAATAAGCTCTTCTCCCCTGTTCATCAGAGTGAGCGAGAAACCACGGTACTATCAGAATTTCAAATGTAATTTTGCTCAGCGGTCAGCGCCTGAAACATCTGAGGCTTAAATATGGGTTCAAACCTGGTCATTTTGGTTTTCAAAATTGCCGTAAATGCAGATGTCCGCGTGTTGCAAACTGCCCAGTGGAGAGTAACAGGCTCTACTGTTACTCAGCTACTACTCAGCTCTTTGTGGACACGAAAAGGATTTTTATTTTGGTTTTGAATTTTTTTTTTTTTATGTCTCTGTTTAACATATAGTGAGCTTCATTCATTCTCTGTTTCCAACTCGTAACTCAGGTGCAAACCATTGAAAAAAAACGTGGCCAAAGGTGGGAGCTCTCACAGCTTCAAAACTATTCCTGTAGTTTTTCATAGGTCTTCCCATGGAAGGCTTATGAAACTCCAGGTGAGATAGGGCTCTCTCTGAGATGTTCACACACATCCCTATAGGAACGTAAAGAATGGAGAGCTGAGAGCTCTTCAGCTGATCCAGAGAAGATGTGAATCTGCTCCAGATCTTGGTTATCAGACCCTCAACTTCTAAAACAAACTATGTGAACGCCTACATTTAGCCTAGGTGGTGCAGCTGTCAGTTTTTATGTTAAAAATGTCAGTAAAACTCATCCCAACAGCACTGGATTTAAGATTTGAGATCCATGGGAAACTGATGTTTTCTGCATTAATCTTTTTTTTCTGGCCATCAAAATAACCTAAAAATAATACAAATACTATAGAAATATGACTACAAACACAATAAAAAGCTCAAACTGGAAGATTTCAAAAGTAATGAAAATTCTGACCCTACTCTTTTGAAGTTGTTGAAACCACTCACTCCACTCCTGTTGAGTCATTTTGTTTTGATGAAGTCAGACCCCTTCTCATTGAGCCTGTAACAGAAGGCTTCACATCTGAAATTCTACATGTTTTCAACAATAAAGGGATCCTAGAGAATAAAAGTTGAAAAGAAACTAAAACAAAACCAGAAAGTTGTAATAAGCCATTCTTGTCTTATCAAAGTACTTTGACATCTTTGAAACAAAATGAGAAGATGGAAACAAATGGTTTCGAAATTTCGTGCGTCAGAAATGTAACTGCAATTGATGTGTCCCTGTGAGAGGTTTAGATTGTGGCAAAAGTGTGTTTCTGGTTAAAACTCTTCTGTCAAACCTCTTTATACCAACACAAACACTGGGTTGTGATGACAAGCTGACCCTTGAGGGCTGACACCGCTCTGGAGTAATGGGAGGAATGATACACCCTGTCTTGGCTTTTATGCAGGAGAGACCCAAGCGCAGGAGATAACATTGGCCAGCACAAGTCAAATACAGAGCTGGGAGACACGAAAGGAAAGGTATGTGGTACCAAACATCATGAAGGGACCAGATTGGGCAAAAATCTGTGATTTCTACCATTTTCTGAGTGTGGTAGAGGATGTTCTTGGAGTGATGCACACCCAGGAGCATCCCGCTGCCACCACTGTGGCTGCTTCCCTCACCGGGTGGTAGGGAGCCCATTATGGCTCAAAAATCTCCTAGGAAGGCATTTTTGTCTGTGTGTTGGAAGATTGAGCTAAATGCTTGGAGCTATTAGCAGACAATTAAAGCTAATGTTGCAGCCAGCAGAAAGATCCCGGTTAGTCACTTTATTCCATTTAAATCTTCGAAAATTTTCACAGTTCTAATCAAGGAATAAAAAAGAAAATACATATAGATGTGTATGTATATACCAGAGCATTAACTTTCATTGTCGAACCAAGTCAAAAATTGCTGAATAAGGTAAATATGAAGAGAAAAGTAATTGACTATTACCACAATATAGCTGGTGGCTTTCAGTTTCAAATGGCTTTCACACAACCCTCGCCCCCACACAAATGCTCTTCGGGATTTTTAACGGAATGAAACAGTAATGTTTGAGATGATAAAATAACCAAGTAAAAAGCATAAAAATCTGCAAAGCAGCAGGTTGTGGGGGGCTGGGCGTTAGTTGGAGGATTAGTTCGTCGGAGGTCGTTTCTGGAGACAAAATAGAAGAATATTGCATTAGTCTGAAGAAAGAGACTGGAATAATAAAGGGTAAATGTAAAGATGGGTGGATACATGGACAGACAGGAAGGAAGGAGAACATGGGAGTTATACGTAAGGAAGATAAAAGGTGGCTAAAGGAGCACTGAAGAAAGAGAAATGCAGACCAGTGCACGAGAGCTGTTTCAGTAGACGAGTGGTTAGGGGGATAAAGTAAAAATATGAGGAAAAGCAAAGATACATTCCACAAGAAGCTGACAGGTAGGCAGCCACGGAATAACATGCTGCATAGTTTGAAGTTTTCTTTTTTTGTATAAGCTGTCAAAGAAACAACCTCACTGCCTGTTTCCAGTGGTTCGGGTTGAAGAGGGTGTTATATCGGTTCACGAGGTGAGACACTGAGCCACAGGCCTGTTTTTCGAGTACTTTAGCTCTCTGTACTTTGGCCTGATGTTGCCATCACAAGGGAGATGTCCACGTGGATGTCTGGCTAGAAAGACAGGGCTGTAGTAAGACAACCAAGCAAACAAACCCTTTATTTGGAGACTCATTGTCTGAACAAGGATGAGGAGGGTTTGTTGCCTGGGGCCCCCTGGGAGCTTTCTTTGAGGCAAGTCAAACCTACAGAGTTATCTGATGTTGTCTAGGAGATAAAATATTGTCAAAATTGTCAGGCTCCTTTTCCTGAATAAAGCAATTCTGTTCTGGATAGCCTTGAGCAAGGCACTTTACTGGCTTCTTCATAGAGGTAGTTAGTTCTTACCATACATGTGTACAGCACCAAGCACAGTCCCAGTATTTTCTGGTGACTCAAAATGACAAGCTCCCTTGTCGTTGATCATGATTTCTTGTGCAGGAGGTTATTTCTGCCAGAAGGGAAGGCAGTGCAGCCTAGCAAGAGCTCTCGTATGTTATAGCATCTTCTCTGGCACTTCCCAACTGTCAGAGCACAGAAAGAAAGAGAGGAAAGATGGGACAATGCCCTCCAGCTGTTCTCGCATCGTGAGCCATTGAGATCATGATGGGTTCCAGGAGCAGTGAATCAACACTGTCCACCTGAACTCTCCTTCCCCATCACTGAAATCCCTGGTGATAGCTTTGCCTTTGCAGAGAAGAACCAGGGAAGAGAGCAGCCTGTGTCTGCTTGACAATCCAACGTGCCTGGGTCTCAAGATAGTTGCGCGTCAGGCGTTTTGGCATGAAATTACAGCTCAAGGCAGCAAAGAGCTTTCATTGCTGAACGTCATTCCCAGAGTCGACTGCTCCAAGAACCTGCCCGGGGGCGGCAAATTATCCTTCCCGTTCGACACATTGCCCAAACGCTGTAGGCTGTGGCTTGGGCCAGGTTTACCGTCAGTACATCATGCCTTGATTAAACTTGAGAAGCCACTGCATAGGCTGAAGGTCAGGATCGGAGGGCTGCAGCAAGCAGCAGCATCAAGGTCAGGGATTTTGGAGACATGGGGGAGCAGGATGGAAACCACATGAATGAGCTATTCCATCAGTTCTTCGGAAAACACCATCTATGCCCGGAATAAACAGGCATGACCATCAGAGGCCATCCCACGTTACAGCCAGGGGCAGGAGAAGCTTACTGGCGAGTCTCCAGTCTTCGTGGGAGAGATGCAGTTCACAGCAGCTCTCCTAAGGAGCTGTGGGAGACGCAGTTTCATTGCATCAGCACATTTCAAAATGTCAGTGGCAATTGGAATCAAATGCTACAGTGCTGTAACGGGCACAGTACTAGCAGGATAATAACAGTAATATTATTATGGAGTTAAGTGCCTACATTAAGACACTGCACTCGCAGGGCACACCTGCGTGAGAAGCTTGCATCGCTGCTTGTTGAGTGCCTTTCTTTGAGACATTACTGCTGAGACACTGTGCATGGCCCTCAGGGAGGTATGGACAGTGCTGTGGAAGTGCTAAGTATCGTTCTGTTTGTTTCCCATCACCATCCAGCCCAATTAATTTGCCTTCTCTGGCCTGACCTTTCCTTCCCTGCCACCACCAGCTTTTTAGGGAGTTTATTTCTCAGCCACTGTGAACATGCTCCCTGCCCCATAGAGATGGTTCCCTGTAGCTCTGGGTAAAGTAGCTTGTCCCTTCTGCATCATCCTCCACAGTCCTCTGAAATTCACTGGAATAGGACATCTGTGGTCAAAATGCATCACCCTTTCTCCCTTTTTGTACCCACTTCCAGGAAAGGAGCAGCAAACACCCACAGGTGATGCTTTCTTGTCATACCCCAGCTCAGGCCGTGGGTGGTGAGAGGTAGAAAATAAAAACCATTAGACTTTGTAAAGCAGGTTGGGGGTCATCTCATTTATGAAGAATACTTAGGGAGAGGGACAAGAAGACTATTTCTGTTTTAATGTTCCCAATAGCTCCCAGGTGGTTTGGCCAAACAACAGAGGTAGAGCTAAAGAAACAAAAGCAACAAAGTCTAAATAGAAAAAAGTGACTAGCAGAAGGTGCAAAGAGGTTGTAGCAGTTCTCCCATGTCCTGGTCTAGGAGAAACTGGGCAACCATGGGCCATCCCGCAATGTCTACCTGTCAGACCAGCTCTTCTGTCTTCCCCAGCTGGAGGTGGAACAAGAAAGGAAAGGGTTGATGTTGGATGAGCAGCAGCAGAGGCATCTCAGCACGGCCAGTGTTCGGCGTTGGAGCGGAGGCATTCACTGGGTTTAGGGAGGTGGCCTGTGTTCAGCACACGACGCTTTCTCACCCAGCAAACTCACAATCCGTTTGAAAAGATACCAAGGGGAAAAAAAATACATTCTTTGGGGCGGATATAACGCTAAGAGGGCAGACAGCTTTGAAGGGAACGTACAGGAGAAACGCGTGCGGATGTTTCACAGTGTTCAGCTGCAAAACCACACACTTCACCAGCCAGAAAAAGCACACGGGGCTTTGCAGTGGAAAGGGAGATGGAGCATCCTGCTTGACCCATGATGGAAAGACCATACTCAAGTGTTAACAAGGGGGCTGACTCCTCTGCTATTAGCCAGGCATTTGAAGGGCAGGATGCATCTCCTGCCTCTCTTCTCCAGGTCAGCGACCTGCTGTTACATGCAAATGTGCGAAGGAAAAGGTCAGCAAAGGAGTAAGTACCAAAGGGCTGCAGGAGAAGGGAGGAGGGATCCAGCTGAATGTCAGGGGCCGAAATGAACCTCGTGCTTTCCAGGCAGAGAGGCTGGCAGCCTGAGAAATGATTCTTATTTACACCTACGAGAACTGGTGCCAGACACGCAGATGATGGGATGGCTGGGCACAAAGGAGTGAAGTATCGACCGGTGGATTCTTCAAAGATGGGAATAGCAGAGGCCCATCAATCCAAGTCACCAAGGGAAGGAGAGTTATTGTCTTGCATGCGTTCTCGCTCACACACATACAGAGAGACTTGCAATTGCTTTGCCAGTTTGGCTCCAGTCTTCCACTGACTCATAATCCAGCTACTCGATCATTTCTAAGTAAAGGGCTGTCAGTGTGTCCCACCAGCTTGATCAAATGAATGCTTCGATTCCATATAATCCCAGCAGTGCTAAGATCAGTCTGTCTGTGTTCCCTCTGTAGTCAGTGGAGCAAGAGATGAGTTTCTCCAGGGGGTGACTCATCCTTCCCTAGCAAAGGTGCTTAAGATACTGTGGCTGAACTACCCTTGGCATGTCTGGATTTCCCTAGAGAGCCCAGCTGGCCAGCTTAGACGTGGGCTTGCATTACAGCAGTTGATATTGCTCGCCAAGTGATGGCGGTGGTCCTCATTCAAGAAAATCTCTTTGTCCTCGTCTTTGCATTTCACTGTAGAAAAGAGAAACATTGCTTTGGGGCTACCGCACTGGCTGCCTCAGAAACCACGGATTCTCTTGATAGGTCTTCCATTGTCATCTTCACCTCTGTGTCTCTAGACCCTGCCATAGCACAGCATGACAGATGTTCCCTTTTTCCCACTCCTCTTTTGTTTCCTCCATTCCAATGACATTAACATAAGGCTTACTCAATGTAATCGCAGTTACAGGCTCTTCTCTAACATTTTGGGTTTCACAGCTTTGCTTTGCAAGGACCTGTGATTTTTACAGAAGGTGGCTGTACACTGTCCAAACGCAGCAGTGTCTGGTTACCCGCACCACCATCACTGCTCCAGGCCTGGTGTCCTTCTGGGCAACAAGTCCCACTTACACAGCATTTTTCCCCTGTTCTAAGCACGAGTGTTATTCCTATGGGATCAGCATACACATACCCCGAAGGGATGTTATCCTCATAAAATAGCTGTTTGAAATGAAGTTACGGGAGCAGAGGGAGATGTAGCAGACTGCCCCATGTCACCTGGCCAGTGTGGAGAACTCCATTGACACCAGCCAAATTCACAAGCCACCTTATTTCATTGGTCTATGACAACATTTTCACTGGCAGAGGCCTGCAAACTCTACCAAAATGGCAAGATCAGAGCTAAGAAAGACACAAACTTCTACTCTCCATGTGATGCCTCCATTGTCTTCCACTCAGTGAAGGTCTTCTGTACTTGCTCAAGCCTACAGAAGCAACAATGGTCCCTAACCCCATGAAGGAACCTGCCCTCAGACAAAACATCCATTGGGTCAGCAGTTCAACAAGGTAGCCACGCTCCACTGCTCCGGGAACACGCCACCGTTTAAGACTTGCTGAGCCAGCCCTATAAAAATTAACACGTCTTGCCAGAGAGACAGTAGGGGATGATTAATGAACACAGCCCATGAAAGGGGGGAGGAGAGAATCAAGGGAACAGATTTGCTAAACTGACAGCATATAAAATGTTTGTTCCTGCCTGAAACAGCAAGGTTGGCAAACCCCATCATGGGCCAGTAACTTGGGTTAAGTGAGAAGGCCACGGACCCGTAAACTGTACATCATCTATATTCAGATGTACAGGCTTGTAGCCTCTCTGGTCCAGCGAGACCAGTAATGAAAGACTTTAGAGCTGCCCGAGCCATAAGATCAAGCGCCCCGGTTGTTCTAGCTCTGGTAAGATTTTAGATGAGGATTAATTTTGTTAATGACACTTTCAGTGCTACCCTCCTTCTCATTCAAGGGTTATTGTGTATGCTTTCTGCAGAAGTGAGAACCTTGAGGGATGTTCAAGAGAGACTTTTATCCTCAGTAAAAAAAAAAAAGAATAACTGAACAAAGCAAGGGAGTATTTGTTATCAAATAACTTGGCCCAAAAAAAGATAGAGCATCATGCAAAACTTGCCTGAAACATTTCTACTGCTCTTTTTATCACATGAATTTTGCTCAGAAAAGTTAAAAAGGAGTTGGCTGAGGCATTTATTTTTTCCTCTGCTGTGTATAGCTCAGGTGGCTGAAAACTTTCTATCAGACCTTTTTCTCCCCATTTTAGGAACAGACATCTTCTTGGCAGTTGAGCGTGAGCAGATCCGCATTGCTGTTAGGCAGGGGAGCTCAGCTGCTCATCCCTTACTGCAGAGTGTTTCAGGAGCATGAGGAAAACATGGTCAATTTGAGTCCTCACCACTGCTCACACCGCCTGCACCCCTTCCTGCCTCTGATGGGGGGGTCCCTGTGTGACGGAGCACAGCTTGTGCTGGGCTGGTCATGGTCCTGACCATACTGGGGCTGTGCTGCTTCCTCCTCCCATCCCCATGCTGGATGCTCGTGCTGCTGCCTAATGTCTTTGTGTGTTCTCTGTGGTGCAGAGGTCTGATCATGGTCCTGAAGTACTGATTCCCCCAGAGACAAAAAATTCAACAAGTAAAACCTCCCAGATGTTACAGTGTCTTCCACCAAACAGATCCTTTCTTGATTCCTGGAGGGTGGGAATTACTGTCATTTCCCCCAGCCGTATCTCCCCAGGACATCCACCTTCACCTTGTGATCGTAGGCTGGGCAGACCTTCACATCCACAGACAATGTCCCTGGGAAGCCACTACCTGGGGGCTGTGAGACTATCCCCTTGCCTCTCTTCCTGGCGATGACTTTCCTCACTCATTAGGTCTGACAGCTGCTATTGATATCAATTATGATCATGAATGAAACATTTCACTGGTGGTGGATGACGTTCTGTCAGCAGTTTCACGGTGAGCTCTGGTTGATGGCACTAGTGGTAGCACAGAGGATTATTTAGGTAGCTCTATTGGGTTAAGGGAGCAGTAGGATTGAAAGGTCTCATTTGTGTTAGGATCCCCTGTGAAAAGGCAGATGAGAAGGAGAAGGAACCTGTAGAGACGTGACGGATGGGCACCTGCACTGAGGCAGCAAAGGGAGGAGCTCTAAGAAAATTGTTTAAGGTCTTCCCCCTCCCTGTTCTGCCTGTTTATGAAGTCTCTTCCAAAATTGCACAGCCTCAGATGGGGTCAAGCTCTGGGTTTTGATTTATCTCAGCGTTGGGCACCTGGATTGCTGAGACACCTTTGAAGTTCCCTCAAGGTGCCTGCCTGCATCTTGCTGCACAGAAGCACCCTGACAACCTAGCCTTGCAAAACGAAGATGCCCAGCTCTTCTTTATTGCTCTGAGCAGCAATAAAAACTGGATGTGCACAGGAGCCGTTCAAGGCTGTCCTATTTTAGGAATTGGCTTAATCGTTAGGTGGGCTAAGGACAGAGAATTGCATTTCTGCAGTGGAGTATATCTTGAAGTCCCTGGGGTGCTTTTGAGAATGCTACACACCATTCCCTGCAGCTCTGTCAAACCTCCCAACCCTTTTTTCCACAGAGAAGCTTCCAGAGGAGGCATCGTCCCATGCCAGCAGAACAGTTATTTGTTCAGGAGCTCAGCAGGCAGCCAGGCCCCGAGCTGTCCTACTGCTCTTTGCTGGTTTTACAGTCCTCGAGGAGGAGTGACACATGGCACAGGACTCCTCTGCATCTCTATAGACCCCCCTTGTAAAAAAAAAAAAGATTTCAAAAACATTTATCGTTCCTCTGGGCTCATCCTGATTATTCTCGCTCTCCTCTGAAGACAGCCCACCACACTGGGTTTGGGATGTACCTCCCTCTCTGCACTGGGACAGTGGCCCAGAGTGGCCACCTCGGGTGGAGACATCTATGCTGTTGACAGTGGGGACAGAACGAGTCCTGCATCTGGTGAGAGATTGTCCTGTGGGACAATAAGGCATTGCAGGGCTGTGCTTGAGCACTGGGAGGATGTGGTTCATCTGTTGTTGCTTGCTTTAGGTGTGCAGACTCAGATGTGGTGCTCTGGTTCCTCTAAAGATGTTCAGCAGTGTGCTGCTGTATATAGATGAAGAGATTAGGAAGGGGGTCCCTGAGACATTGAGGGGTTCTGAAGCTCCTTCCATGTCCAGTCAAGGCACTTATGGGTTCTCAGTTACGGTCTCCTTCTCACCATATGAATGTCTGACATTTCATAAGCTGCTTTCTCTTGACAGGCTGAGAGAGATAATTCTGAGTAATTTCCCATGAGAAGTGGGGAGAGTAGGGAGTCACAGGGGGTTCTGTTTTTTTGGAAATGTCTTGGAACATTCTAAGAAAGAAAAGTCTATAATTTCAAGCTTGTAACTTCCTTTAAAACTCTCCTGTTCTCAAGACTTTACTGTTGTTTTAAAGTTCTCGTGACCTTTATTTTCTCTCTTTAGTTTCCTAAGTAATAAAACTGTAAGGAGCAATATGGGATTTGGGGGGCTTAATTTTTTTTCCCCCCCGCTTGAGACAGAATGGTATTTGAAGTCACAAGGTGAACGAAGCAAGATTTAAGCTGAAGAGATGCTGTAGCAGTCCTGGAGCTGACTGATAGCAAAACAAGCAGTCAGTTATTAGAAGACACAAATCATTCTAAAAGATTAAGTACTGAAAATAATAGCCATGCAAACCTTGAAGGAAGGGATGTCAGAGGCAAAGGTCGTTAACTGACTGGTAAGATTTTTGGCTATAAGTTACTGAGGAATTATCTTCTTTTTTTTTTTTAAGCCAATAAAAAATATATCTGGTTCTATTATCAGTGGCAGTGGTGGTGTACGGTGATTGCTGTTGTCAACTGTTTCTAGGTTCGGTGTTAATTCACTGCTCCAGTGGATCCAAAGTAATTATTCTTCCTTGTAATTTTTCTGTTTTATTTTATTTACGCATTTGGCATTTCTATGGCGCTCTTGCTCTCTATCTGAACATGAAGCAAGATTAAAAATCAACAGCAATTAAGATCTCCAGGAGATAAATGACGCATATTTAATCTCACAAACTGCCTGTATGTGCTCATCAGGTGAGGTGGACAGATGGATCAGGTATCCAGATAGAAGTTGCATCTTTCAATGCCCTGCCAACACACACAGCAAAACCCTTCGCTTGGCTACCACGCAGGAATAGCCAAGTCCCAGACAGCACTAAAAAACATGCTGGGGGCCAGGGCTGAAAAGAAACCAATGAAAAACTAATTTTTATTTTATTTTATTATTTTTTCCAAGTCTGCCTTGCAGTATGAGGCTTGGGAACGGCTCAGGAGTCACAATGGCAGAGATGCTCGAGGAGCCTCTCAGTTCTCACAGCACTGTGAATCACACTCTCCCTATTACGCCAAAGAAATTTAGGCCCAAATCCTGGGACCCTGCAAAGCTTTGCTTAGCCTCTGTCCATCAGCATACAGCCATTCATCCGTGATATATAAATAAATGCCAACATCTGCATCCTCCAGACACCTGGAAATTCTTCAAGTGTCTTTTCTTGATTGTTCCCTTCTTGTGACGTATTTCTTTGATTTCTGCATCTTTTTTCCAAATGTAATGCTGATCCTTTTCATCCTTGAAAAAGTAATTCTGCTCTACACTACATTGTGGGCTCTGTTTTTCAGAAGAAAACGGAAATATTAGGCCATCACCACCACCTGCACCACCAGCTTCACCAGAAACTCCAAAAGAAGATGCTCAGAAAAATGAATCTACGTTATGTGCTGAACGCACTAGTTAAATTCTTCTAAACTCTTTTAGCTCAACTCTTTTATTCAGAGCTGAAGTGGCACAAACCAGTGTAGCACACTCCAGTTCCAGAGATTTTCTCTTCACAGTGAAATTACAGCAAATGACATGAATTCCTTGGACATTAGCTGCTCCATAGGGACTCTCCGGAGTAAAGCCAAGCTTTGTGCTTTCAAAGTAGAGTAAACAGCAGAAAGTTACTCTAAAACACATCAAAAATAACCACAAGGAAAGAAAGTGCATTATAAGTTCACCCCTTCCCCTTCTCTGCATATCAGCCAGCCCAAGGACAAACGAGCTAAATTTGGGCTGCTCTGCTCCTAAATATGAGTGTTTACACAATGATTTAATGCAGTTTAGCTAATCCACTTTAAATCCCCAACCTTAATTAATTGCAATTATTAACTAATGGATTAAATTTCTCAGCACCCGCTGTGGAGATGAACCTGACATGAAAAATCTTTCGGCAGCGTCATGTTTGTTCTGCAAATGACAACAACGAATTTGGGGAGAAGGTTGACCAAAACCCAAACCTACTTTACTGGTTGACTTCCCAAACCTACTTCAAATGTTGGTAAGTCATGCATGCTTTGAGAGCTAGAAGCTTCTCCGACCAGCTCCTAAAATTTCTTCCTGTTCTGCTCATTGGGACGTTGATCCTCTTTCGTTACGCATAAGCAGGTATCACCTGCCCGCCCTCCTCAGACAGTATTTTCTGTTGCTGGTGACAACATACTGACTTTTTCATTCTCCATATATGCATCTTTGGGTTTAATAAGACCTCACGTCTCACTCCTGGTTACAATGTGTCATTAGCTGTCATTAGAAGTTAAAAAATAATCATTGTTTTGCTCAAAAATGTAGACATGAACAATATAACTGTAATTTAATTCTCATTTCTCATTTTGATACCTCTCAAAACTTAACCATTTGGATTAGAAAAAACTCTACTTTTTGCTTCACTTCTCATTTAGTCCCACATTCTACCTGTAAGGAGAGGAGAAACAGAGAAAAGAAATAGAAACCTCAAAAAAATCTTTATTTTATTTCAGTACAAATCCATTTCAATCTAAATCTATTTTCTTTTTGTTTGTATTGAAACTGAAACTAACTCAGACACTTGTATGAAATATTGAAACACGTGGATTACCACAAATATTTTTTCTTCTAAAAATGCACATACTGTTTGTATTTCTATTTTTCGTTGGCGAATCCTTCAAATCAAAGAAACTTGCCAGCTCCAGAGAGGCAAGTGTATGGTAGTTACATATTCATTTATCATTTCATGCTGTTCAAACATGTGCTAAATACTTTATAGAACAAATAAAAGATAGGCAGAAATGTTTGCCCCAGTGAAAACAGGAAAAACCCAGGGATTTAAACCAGAATTTCATTCCATCCCTCTTACAAAGTATTTCCAAACTAAGGCTCCGCTCAGTGTGCACACATTGAGTATGAGCCAATTCCCATCAAAGAGAATAAGATCAAATTGCAAGACTTGGGCCAATGTACTTGACAGTTATTAGTTCTCAGTCTGAAACATAAGGTATTTTCTATCTGTGCTAATAGCAATAAAGTTGGTGATATATTTGTTCAAATATTCGTCACTGAAAAAAAAAAATAATGTATCGGGGTTGACGGGAGTGATTTCCTAAATCAAGCAGAACTAATTGAATTGTTTTGCCTGGGAAATGCGAAAGTATTTTTGAAAAACTAAAACCAAAATATAATTTGTTTGTTTTGAATGAATTGAATGTTCCAGGAATGAATTTATTCTCAATTTATTTACAAAAAAAAAAAAAAAACATTTAGGAAAAAAAAAGAATAAACGAAAAGCAAATGAAGCGAGACTGTCTTCTTCTGTCTTCTTCAGTGGTCAGTGAGGATCGTTTCTGGAGAGTGTTGCTGGTATGGTCGTAGCAGGGCTGAAGATGCTCCGTTGTGGTTGCACTTCAGGTTGGTGATTGGATAAGAGAGCAGCTTTCGTCTTTCCCACCACGAGGATACAGCGGCAGTCATTACCTATTTTTTATATATATTATTCTTCCCCACTCATCCTTTTTGTTTGAACTTCTGCATGAAAAAATGTAAAACATCTGAAAATGTTGTTAAGGGAGGAAAAGAAATCAATGTATGTGACCTTCACTTGGCAGCCTTCAAAAGAGGTAAAAAGCGTCAGAACCAGGAGGCCTTTAGTGTGTTTAGCTGTGATTTGTAGCTGATCTCCTCAACTCCCAACTACTCCATGACTTTCATGCATAATGCAGCAGCAGTTTTGATTGAAGTCAAAAAATCTGCTGACAGAATGTAGTGTCAGGCATCTGGGGAGATGTCTAATTAATTATTATAATTGACATCCACACCAGATGTCTGATATATGATGGTCTCTTTGTTGATAAAAGGTTTCGGTAATTCTGTTTGAACAGCACTTTCAGAACAATATGTTTTCCATTTAGGTCATAGGGAAAAAAAAAAATGATTTATTTTTTTCAGGAAATTGAATTTTGTCGGATAGCAGCATTCTTTCGTCTTGCCTTCCAACTTCTAACCAGCCTTGAAAATGCACGGGATGAAGGATGCAATGGAAAAGCATTCATCACTGTGTTGACCAACGATCAAAAGCACTTAGCTGGGAAGTGCAGGATCTGCCATCATCTTTTATTCTCCATGGTCACAGAGAAGAGTAGCTGATCTGACATCTGTAAAAAAATACTAATAATAAAAAAGCAAAAACCTCAATCAAAGAGCCATTCTCAAATGGAAATCCGATATGTTAGGTTATCAAAGAAGGTCAACAGGTTTTGAGTTCTTTGAAGTCATTGTATACTTTCAGAGCACCTTGTATTGAGAGGAGACAAAGCACACTGTAACCTGGACCTTTTGGCCCCAAATTCAAACCAACTCTCAGCCCAGAAACTTTCAGTAGTAAGAAACATCTTGCCTGGCTTTCTGCCTTAGTAATCCACATTCTTCTGCATATCTTTGCTTTTCTTTTTGGTTTAGGCCTGCTGAGAAAAGGTCTTCTTATGGCGTGTTCATTCTAGATAGAATCAGGAAGTGCAAATCCCTCAGAAAATCCAGTTTTATGAGCTTTCCAGAGTATTTGGTGGATCTCAGAAGTTCCATTTCAGAAGACAAACACCTTGGCTTAGGACATGGCTATGGCAACCAGATCTCTGAACTGTCAGGTTCATCCACTGCTAATTAACACACTCAATAACAGAAACTCATCTTTTGCAGACGGTTTCTTCATCATACCAGACAACTGCCTTGATGTCTGGCAATGCTTAGGAGGCCACTCTGCTAGACCAGTAGAGCTCAAACGGTGCTCAGTTCATCCTCATGATTCACGAGCTGGTAGGATCACTTTCAGCCATCCCAAGAAGCTTTCCTGGGCTCAGAAGAGAGCTGACCGTAAAGAGAGCAGAGAGGTGACCTTAAAGAGAGTGAAGAGGGCTCCTACATCTTTCCATCACCCTAAACTGCTTCTTTTTCTTACAGCCTCGCAATAGGTCTGTGTGATTTTGCGGTTGGGGATGGGGAGTCAGAAAAGTTCTGCCTGTGCCTTTTCCAGATGTGAGTCAGCTTTGAAGCAGAACATGTAGATTGTCAGGATAACACAGACCTGCACTCAAGCCAATGAGCAGCACCCAGTTTTTAATCCATATTCATGAAAGTTTGGCAATCTGGATGCCTAAACTTCAATGTAAAGTCTCTTTAAAGTAAAATAAGGCTGTTCCCAACCACACTGATTATTCCATGCCCACTTCTGGGCATGCCAGTTACTTACTGATGAAATTTTTCAAACCGTCTGATGGATTTGACCTAAGCTTGGTGTAAGAGTAGGGCAGAGTTGGGTGAGTGCTTGCAATACATTTGGAGCCATTTAAGGAGTTACCTGCTCTCAGCTCCAAATTGCAGCTGCCTTAGCTGGGACATTGTCTCTGACTCATCCATTCTGGTGCAAAGTATGACAGATTGGCTTAAATTGCCTGTTAAAGTTCTCTATCTAGAAGTAACCAAATACACTGCAGATATTTCAAGGTATTTTTGATGCCCAAAGAAGCAGATAGGCTCTAGTAATCATTTCAAAGTCTGGAAGTGCTAATCTGCATCCCAGGTACCCAATTTCCTTTCCAGATGTGACTCGTGGATGCAGGAGAAGCAGGCATCTGATCTTACATAGGCACCTAAACAAGACACGATTTTAATGGGAATTCAGGCACGTGCTATGGGGCTTCATTTTACCTTACTTTGATCATCTGAAATTTAAATGTCTTTTCTTAGCGATTTGTGGAGAGTCTCTTCACCGCCACTGAAGAGGGATTTATGGTTATTATGCTGTATAGTTATATACAATGTCCCCCATTCTGCGTAGGAGTGAAGTGCCTTGATACCTTTGCAGGTTTGTCCTTAAGGGTTTGCATCTCTTCTGGAAATAGGACACAGGCATCTATGTTACCTAAACCTCGTGTATGTATTTTCTGAGGGGTCCAAACTAGACCAAAGCTTAACATGAGCACAAAGCTCTAACATGAAACCAAAGCAAGAATTCACATCCCCCCCCCAGCACGAAGGTGCTGAATTTCCAGTTGAAACAGCAGCTTTATGTTGAGTTACCAGCATTTTTTGTTTTACGGATACCCTTACTTGCTTAACGGAATAAAGGAAGATAAAGTACTTACGTGGAGATACATTCACTCCTGTTCTGTTGGTAGCGATTTGAAACCTTTCACTCCTGTGATGTTAATGTCACTTTTAATATTGCAAATTTGCTAAGATGCCAAGCGAGCAGCATTTAAATAATGTCTTTACAGGACTGATGCGTGCGTGAGTTTTCGGGCGAGGACGGCGGTGGCTTTTTCAGTAGCATCCTTGCAAAGCGTGTAGTCTGCAGCCTCTTACTTTAATTTCTGATATAAATGTAAATGGTAATTTTAACATTTTAGATACTAACTTGATTTCATCTGATTTTGGCAAGGCACGTGCCATGTATTTTACAATTTAAAAATCAGGTTTGAAAATGTCAGCTTTCATGAGCAGGCGGGCTGTGTCATTTACAGCACACCGAAGGCACGCGGCAGATAAGGCGAAGTGGGGCTAAGGAGGCATTTAGAGATTATTTGCATCAGAGGAGGCTGCTGGGAGGGAACGGCTGGGCTATAGGGGAACTGGCTGCCTTAATGTGAATATCTAAATGAAATGCTGTCAAACAGCTTCTGACACCACAACTGAATCGCACTTCAGCTACTAGCTGTGCTAAACATTTAATAGTTGGGTGCAGCAGCTGGCATTAGAGCCTACAAGTCCCACTCCTGTCTCCAGTGTAAGAGGTTCACTGACAGCATGGTCTGATCCCGTTTTCCATCGTGGATCTCCACTAACATCCAGGTGAGAAACGGCTCAAACTCCAGAGCTCTCCCGGGTGTTGAAGGCTCGGCATGTTCAATGCCAAGCCTTGTTCAGTTTGGATGGATCAAGCCTAGGAGGGATGAGCTCCCAACACAGGCTGTTGATGGCTGCCCACCACCGCTGTGGCCAGAAAGCACTTGAGCAATGAGGTTCAATAAAAATCCATCTTCTCTCAAGGATGTGCTTCACCTCCTGTGTAGACACAAACCACCTTCACAGCCATCCCTGGGAAAGGACTTCAGCTTCTTCTGCCTCTTCATCAGTCAGATGTCACCCTTCACAGGAGGGATTAGCAAACCCACATCTCACAGCACAGCCTGTGAACCAACCAAAGACCCTCAGAGAAGTGTAAACGGATGACATTTTCCAAGACCTGGAGATGCCTGGATGGCATCTCCATCCCTTCTTGTGCATCTCTCCATCCTGTGCTGTCTGTCCAATCCTCTCTCTCATTTCAAACTGGGGGCTTACATTTCCATGTGAATCACCATGGTTATATACGCTACTGGCAGCAGGGCTGAGCCCATCCACAAGCACACAGCCCTTGGTGGACCTCGCGATGCAGCCGGAGGTTCAAGCAGAGCGATGTGGTTTTGTATTTTCTGAGCATTGCCTGAGGAACACTCTAAAGTACTTTGTTCCAGGATGGATAGGACTGTGTCATGGTGAGAAAAAGTCAGTTTAAACAGCTCTACCAAACCAGTTCGTTTAGTTGTTCATGTTTCAAAGGACTGGGAGAGCATCCCTGAGATGGGATGGGACTGGGAAGCGCAGGTGGTACCAGGGTACCCATCACGCACCCTTCGTGTCCCGCTGATGCTGAAGCGGTTGCATAGTGAGTACCGAGAAAAGGACAGGCAAAGTTTCCAAGGGATGCATAAAAGAGCAGAGAGATATTTTCTGAGCACGATTGCAAAGTCTCCCTGTCAGAGAGCCGCTCCCGTGGACTTTTGGCGTATAGGCTGCTAATTAAGAAACCAGAGGCCTGAAATCTCTTGCTTTTATCCTGCAGTTTTTCTCTTGTAAGGATCTCCTGGGGTTCAGTTAGTCAGCACATTGAGGGGATTAGAGAGCCCTGGGAGATACCTTCAGAAATACTAGGGAGCTAATTAAAGCAGGCAAGGGGAGATGGCTGGAGAAACAGTTTCACCAATACACAGGCATTCCAAGGCACAGGCAGAAAATGCAAGACAAGGAGAAAGACAGAGCTTTAAAGAGAGACAAACGAGAGAGACAAGGAAAGAGAGACCACCTGCAAGGAATAAGAATTATTAGCAACTTTCTTCTTCAGCAGCTCTAGATTTTGCCCACAGGACCAGCACTGTGGCCATTATGGAAATTTTTCCTAAGACAACAGGAATCGTTTGCTCACTCCCAGTCATTAGCAGCTCTGTTTCTCCCACCCAGCTGCTGCGTGAGCACACAAGGCAGTGGGAACTGGTAACGCCGCTTTTCCTTTTAGTTCCTGAACATTTCTCATTATAAGATCCTGCTTTGCATAATTTCTTAGAGCACCGGAAAATTTGAAATATTTGGGCTCACATTTTCCTTGATGTTTGTTTGCAACAGGAAACAAATTTTAGTAAAAGTACAAAGTAATATTGACTATGTCTGAGAAAGGAGCCAGAGGAAAATAAATTGGTTTGCTGCTTTATAGAAATGTCTACCATGATTCATTTAATAGCTTTCACTCTAAGTAAGGAACCTGAGATCTGGAGGCAAAGTCTCCTTTGTATTAAAGATTTGGCTTTGCCATCCATTCCTCTTCCACCGAGTTGTAAAGCCAAAAAGAAATTCCACTTCACATGGTCATTGTACAGACTATGTCCGTCAGAGCCTTTCTGTCCTCTAGCGATGGAGAGGGCAGTGTGGAAGAGCCAACCTTAATCTAGGGGAGAAAGGGGCTTAGAAGTCCTCAGAGGTTTGTAAGACCTTCTTGAGTTGGCGACAGTCCCATGGACTGGTCAAGAGACCTCCGGACATCCCTTCCCACTGCTGACTCTAGTGAGTGACTCAGTTATTTAGTGAATAGCTGAGTCCCACTATTGTCTCTTATCTCCAGGGGCTGGTCTGCCAAAAAGATAAATGTCCTGGCAGTGCTGCTAGCTGCTCCCTCTGCCCAGGCACTGAAACATGATGGAACTGCTCGAGGCTCTAAAATTAGTGCTTAAAAAAGGTGATGGGAGGTGAGGAATGAATGAATGTTGAGAATGATGGAAAAGCATATTGTTTGTGCAAAGTCAAATGCTTGGAAAAACAGAGGGATGCTGTTCTCTTCTTCTCACACTGGAATATTACACCAGCCCACAAGTGGGTCCTGAAGTGGACTCGAGCCTGGTGCTGACGATGCTATAGGTGAACCTCCGCTCCGGGGAGCGGATGAGTTGGCTCACTCTGCTCGGAAAAAAAATATAACCGTGACTCAGAAATGCAAGTTAGAGTGCTCTCCATGCTGAGAGGGTCCTGGGCATTGGGGATGATGGAGAGACGGAAGCAGCAGAAGGTCAGTGAAGCAAACCAAATTTGAGAGGAAGGGTTCACTTTGGAGAGGCTGAGAGAAAACAGCAATCATGGCAGTTAGCAAAATAATAAATAAGTCCTCTGTTGTTTTTTTTTTTCCGAGAGAAATGGTCACAGCTGAGCAAATGCCTAGCATTGGGCTGTCTGGTGTGAATGATGGATAGAGAGAAGAACAAGGCTAGATGAGGTTTCATGAGCAAAGTAAATACATAAAAGCAACCACTTGGCAGGAGAGCTGTGATGAGTGGGATAGTTGGAGGTGGTTCTCTGAACACATGCCCCTTAGCAGGGAGAGGCTCTTCCTGCTCGTAACGAGCCCGTGGAATTACACAGATTCAGGGAGGATAAAACCTTCTGGGTCAACTTTTGTAAATTATTTTGGCCAGAAAATAGAAATAAACAAAAAAAAAAGAGAGCTTTTACCCTGACATTTTCAAACTGGAACATTTTAACTGTTTCAAAAAGCACTGTTTTCATTTCAAAATGGACTCAGATGTTTGAAGAGTAAAAAATAATCACACAATTCAAGCTGAAATGAAGAGGTTTTGTTTTGCACCAGGCAAAAGCTGACAGTCAGCTTTAACCTTCATGAGGCTTGGAGAGTGGCTGGAGGAGGTGCTGATTCACAGACAAGAAACATCTATTTGTAATAAGACCGAGAATTAACTATTTTTGCCCCCTGAAATTTTGCCACAGAATATTGTGGGTTTCAAAGGCAAGTGGGCAGATGAGTGGAGAATGAATCCATGGAGTGCTATGAAGTACAAAAACATCAATAGGCAACTGCAAGCTGAAAACGCTTGGGAAAACAGCAAAACAAAATACTCACCCTGCTATTGTACACATCTCTTGGTGTTCACGTTAATGACTTTGAAGATAGAAACCTGGGTCACCTGTACTGTTGGTCTGACCCATAATAGCTGCTCTTGCATATCATAAACTGAAATCAAAAATGCTCGTTTTATTCCTTTCTAAGCCCAAATTGAGTTATGAACTGAGTCATTTCTGCTGCTGTTCCAGCTCCTGCCACGATCAGACCTAGCTCTGGCTGACCTTGCTCCTTAGCCTCACTGCTCCTTCAGAGTTTCATCTCACATAGTAAAACTTACACAAGTCATTTAGGTTGTCTCCAACACTTCTTTCCTCTTGCACCACTGCTAGCTTGGTGAGTTATGGGCCATCACTGGTAGGTGCGTGTCCATGGCTCAGCAGCATTTGGGGAGCAGCATCATATTACAGGTGCTGGTGGAGGTGAAATCTTCAAACAAGGAGCTCAGATTTCAGAACAGTGGGATTTTTGTTCCAGCCAGGGCTAATTTCCAAATCCCACTGTTAACTTTTGCCCCAAACTCTTCCTAATCAGTCATCTTCATCTCCTAAAGGAATGGTGAATTCATTGGCTTGGCAGCCAAATAAAGCATGCAGGAAAACAAATACATTTCAGAGGAAATTAAATATATTTTCTAGGGTTATTGACAAAATACACAAAAACCTCTTTGTGCAACAAGATAAGCATGCTGTTTGACCCAAAACGTCATGCTCTGATGTGCTGGTAGCTTACTTAACCCTTTTGTTTAAACTCCCCTTTTTCACTTGCAATGTATGACATTTATTTAGCAAATACTGTCTTTTATCTGAAAAAGCCAAGGAGCCCACTTTGAAAAAGCTGAAATGAAGCCTCCTCTCGTGCAGTGACAGGGAGGGTGAAGAGCTGCTCCCCAGAGCCCTGGAGTTGCACCGAGCATCTCTCCTGCAACCCGTGAGCGAGCCAGAGCGCCGCGGTGCTGCCTGCACCCTGCCTGCACCTCATCAGCCTGCACCTCGTCTGCCTGCACCTCATCAGCCTGCACCCTGCCTGCACCCTGCGGCACCTCGTCTGCCTGCACCCTGCCTGCATCCTGCCTGCACCTCATCAGCCTGCACCTCACCTCCCAGCGCGTTCCTCTGCTCATCGGAGTATGCAAATAGATAAACCGCCGGTTGAGATTCAGCGTGTTATCTAAAATTGTTATCTCCCAGTCTTCCTAGTCCCCAGGACCTCATTTGCTGATGACAAGACTTTAATGAAAAGCCGCACTCATCCTTTTGTGAAGATTAAAGAAACGGCGAACAGTGTTGTATTCCGCAGCAGCACGGATCCGGCGTGGTCAGGTGGAAGAGGGGTGGGCAAGCATTAGCCTCTGAACCCAGGTGGTTTCTGTTTCTCCTGCCCTTGTATCAGACTCTGGAAGGGAGTTTCGATAAGCCGTTGTGGCCGCAGCGGAGGACAGACGTCACGACACCATCTTTAAGTAGAAATTAGTGTTGGACTCATACAGCCTGTAGCTCTTCATACTGGTTCATGTGGGAGAGGAGAGAAATTCCTCTTACACACAGGGCAAGATTATTTCTTACTCTGTTCGCATGCAGAAGGGAGTGCACAGCCCCACTTGTGTTGCGTCGTATTGTCTCCATTCCACCTTCATGGAGTGGGGGTTTCAGTCCACTGCCTGTAGCTGCAGGACTTGCCTGAGACTGTCACCCATAACTTGACCATTTTTGCACTCCTGCTTGCTCCTCAGTGATGTGACTAACTCAGAGCTCTGGTTTTGGGCTTCCCTGCTGGGAGGCTCTGCATGGCTCAAGCCCTGCTCCCCTTGAAGTCAAGTCCTAGTGATGTTCTAGCTTAGGCTGATGGCCATGTTGACTCTGTAGTGAATGGGGCAACACAAAGTGGCTTATGACATTATTTCCTTTGCTTGAAAATGTCTTCATTTCAGACTCTTTCAGGACATAGGGCGTAGAAACCAAGGTATAGTTTATGGTACAGTTCCTCCCCAACACCAAAGGATATCACAGAACAAGGCTGTTTGATGAGGCAATTCGAATCCTCCAAGGGAGCTGCAACTGAGCAACCAAAATTCAGTATTGTTTAGGCAGCTGTTATTCTGAGCAAAGTTTTGATCGCCACCTTTCTGACATTGTCATTTCAGCAAGAGCATGGTCAATATATGACTGTACAACAAAATACCATAGCATTACAAGTAATAGGATTGCAAATTGTCTTCTCAACACCCTAACCTTAATACACAGCTACGGTAGAGTTCAGTTGTTACAGTACCCATCACAGCAGCATGGTAGCAGGCCAAATTACTAGCATTGGGTAAGTGTTACCAGGAGACTCACAAGCAGTAGAAAAGTGTTAGGCTTTTCCACGAGCAGAACAGAACAGACGTCTTCAAGCGGTAAAATTCCCGCTGTGCCGAGGGCAGCACAAGCTGGCTCTGAATGCTGGCCTGGAAGGTGACGGTGAGGGCTTAAGATCACCTGTATCAGGTCAGACTCAAGATCTGCCCACATCTTGTCAAAGTCAATAACAGAAGTCTAAAGAGAGTATCAAAACAGGATATGTATGAAAAGATAGTTCCCCAGTTTATCCTGGTGTCCGGTAACTCATACCCTGGGGGTATCTCAAGCTGGGGGTGGGGTCTTTGTAGTTCATAAGCCTTGATCATCTTTTTCCATCCATGAATTTGACAAGGAGATCTTTGAACCCTCATGTGTTTGCATCCACATCCACATCCTCCAGCTTCTACTTCCCAAGCAGGGCAAAATCATCCTTTCAACTAAACGGGGGGCGTCCAGCCACCTTCCCTCACCTGTGCAATCGTGGGTGTCAGCTGAGGGGGACATTCAGTTTAACTGTGAGTTGAGTGAGCCTACAGGTGGATGCATAGCTTAGAGTTAGAGAGCCTCTCCTTGATCATGGTGGTTGTTAAAATATCCCCAGGGGCTGGCTTTAAAAGGACACTCTTCAAAGGGTTAGAAGGGCAAAATCCATCAAGGGAAGCTGATAGGACACGGAATAGTCAAATTCTCTTTTGAGCCATGCAGGGGAACAAGGTTTGATAACAATCAGAACGTTTACAGTCTCTCAAAGGATTAGGAACGTCAGTCAAACCCAAGGCAGGAAGGTGTTAGTAAAAATAAAATTAGAAAAAAGAGTAAAATAAAATAGAAGGGAATAAAAGTAGATAGGGACTTCTCTAGAGGAGTTTGCTAAGTGCTTTCATTGACTTCCACTTTGAATTGTGAACTGAGTCCAAAGTCTATATGGTTTTGAGAAACCATTTCCTTACAGAAAGCACAAATAGTAACTAAGAGATGCTATTCTGAGAAGCACTTGTCGCTGTATTCATTCAAAGTTGCAACAGTGAGTTGTGCCAGGATTTTTTTTTTTTCAGTGCTGCTAATTCTCTGTCAGCTCCATCCTTCCAGGTATCTAGCTCAATCTCAGACTGTGAAACCATTTAAGAAATTGAAAAGCTTTTGATTCTTAAAAAAGGCAGTAATGCAAGTATGAAAAATATAATTTGGCAGTGGATGTAATAACATTCCTACAGGCATTCAAGCAAAGAAAAACCCTCCAAGTGAAATCTATCCCACCCTAGAGCAGCTCAGGCTTAAACAGGATGCAATTAGGTATAGCAGTTGTGTTGCCCTTGGTCCCAAAAATGGGCTTCACCCTTAATAGGGCATAAGACCAGTCAAAACTTCATTTTGAAAGAAAATTGATGTTTTAAACGGAACTGGATTTTTCAAACGGCCAACCACCTCTACCAGAAAATGTTACTACTTCATCAGAAATGCCAGTTAATTTTTTGCCAGGAGCACAGATATTATTACTCAAAAGAGTGCGTGGTGGCCTGAGCAGATTGCAGAGCAGGTGGTCTGGGACCCACCACCCCAGAGCTTCTCCAGTGCTCTTCTGGGCCACTGCATGGGGACAGTGTCACGTCTTGGACCACTGCAACCACCCAGCTTGGGCAGGAGAAGAGCAACCTGCAGCACAGGGACTGTGACTCCCAGTGCAGATGAAGTGGTTTCCCTATCAGAGTCGCAAATGTACATGTGTTCAAAAATTTGAACACAATGTAAAATTTATTTCAGAAGTTAAAAAACAAAAGTTGAGGGGGCTAGTTTTAGCTAGCCATGAGGAGAACTTTGAGCAAGAAATCACAAAATACGGTATATGTAACAGTGCAAATACCTATTTAAAACATATAAAAAGTTATAATAATTATATAGATTAGTTGATATTATATATGTAATATTATACACATATAAATATTGATATTATACATGTGATAATAAAATATATTTCAATAAACAACCATATGTACAGTAATAAAAAACAATATATTTTTAATATGCAGCAGACAGCTGGGATTTCTGAGACACCCAAGCATCACTCCTCATCCTTCCAGAGCAGGGATGGTCAGAGGCCACAGGCACGTCAGCCCATCGCCGTGGCGGGTTTGCTCCGAGTGCCTCCAGCCTGTCAGAAGGAAGACACACCGACACGTGTGCGAACACAGATACACACACTGTGCTCTCTGCTGGGGATTCGACTTTGATTTTTACCTGTTTGCTTTAATATAAAGTAAAAGGTCATTTCAGAGTAGCATCCCACAGTATTCACTGTTTATTCTCAGCTGGAGATGCAGCATCTCTCTTATCTGACATTTCCACGACAAATTAAGTTCCTCAGACACTTTTTTAGGATGCAGAATGATTAATATCTAACACAGCTCTGAAATATTGTGAACTCTGCCTATCGCTCCTCCATCTCCTCTGGGATGGCTTTAATGCATTTCCCCTCAGAGCTGCTCTGCGGTAGGGCAGACCTTCTTACCCTTGTTTGACATGTCAGAAGGGGGTTCACAGCCTTCAGAACTTAAAAAGGATTATCTCATTTATCTTAAATTTATCTCTTTAAAAACATCCTTCTCTCCAGCACCTGAATATAGACAGGACTAGGGCAATAGTGTGCAATGAATATCTCCTCTACTTCTTTTCCTCCCACGATGTTCACTACATCCCCCTACGCCATCCTCTAGTTCTGTCAGAGTTCTTTGAACATGGTCAGGAGGCTGAAAGGCAAAGAGACACCCAAAAATAGGGTGATCCCACATGACTCAGTTTCCTTAGGAAACCAGCCTGAAAACAGCAGGAAGCGTTTCCATGCTCCAAGCACAAAGAAAAGAGCAACAGCAGCACGAGCAAACAGCACGGGAGGCAGCAGCCCCCACGCACGTTGCAGCTAGGAGCTGCAAGAAATTGCCAACCCGTATTAGAAAGCGTGTAGAAACTCAGCAGCTTCAAACACACCTTGGAAAAATAGAAATTAATCTTGCTGAGGTGATAAATGATCTGGCTAGTGGATCAGTTCTGGAGCAGAGTGGCCAGGGTGGGATCCAGGATGCAGGTGTGGCAGGATGTGCTGCTGGGGGGGCATCTGCCCTTTATTCTGGCTTGTCTCCAGCCTGGATCCAGGTGCCTGGATCCTGGATCCAGGTAGCTCCAGGTAGTAAGGAGTCACGGTTAGGGCAGTCGTGTGTGGAAGGTTAGATTGTGCTGTTCAGTGAGGAGCAACTTCTTTTTTCCATCGTGCACGTAAACAGAGGGGACTAGAAGTGAGCTACGTGGAGCAGCCCACAGCGGTGACAAGTAGTGTGGCTGGCCAGAAAAATGTTTCCAAGTAGTGATTTTGGGTCCAAAATACAGTTCTGTCAAATTGAAAGCACTTTGCAGACATCAGTGTTCACACCATTTTCTGTGGGAGGAAAATCAGAAAGTTTGGCCCTGTCTTCCTCACCTCATTTCAAGGAGTTTTTAGCACTAGTGGTTTATTGCTGCATCTCCACAGCATCTTCATTCCACCTACCTCATCCGTGTCATTGTGGCTCATTAACGTTGGCGTGGGGTGGCTTCTGGACCAGAGACATTTTGGTCCCAAGTTGGAGGACACACACTCATGCTGAACATGCCACCCCAAAACGATGGAGCAGTGGCCATTTCCATGGTGGAATCTGAGTCTCCATCCCTGAATGGGGCAACACTACTGGAACAAGAAGAAGGAACCGAGCACAGGAATGGAAGCTGATTCCCCTCTGGATCCACTTGCATGTGCCTGACAGGTCTTCACACCTCGTGGCTATAAATAACTCCGTAGGACGCATGGCAGCAGGGCATCAGATCCTGCCTCATCCATACCAGCCGGGATGATGATTTTTTGCCATGGTTAGTAAAAGATTCCTTGCAAAACAAAAAAAAAACAAACCACTACTTGCTCTTGGTGAAGCAGGTTGAGAACTTACAGATTTTCAACGGGAAAGCATAACAAAGAGAGAGTTACAGGAAATGTCGATGGGAGGTGGTAGGAAGGAATATTGCCAGAAAATGGCTTTGAGGAGAAAGTCCTCCAGGCACAGCGGTCCCCAGTGCTGGAGCACAGGGCAGTGCAAATGCAGCATCATTATTTTGTCTGGCTAGAGACAGAAGTCACTTGTCTTATTCTTTCTTCTCTTTTTTGTTTTTAGAGGGAATCAGGGTTTTTTGCTATACAAATGAGGGTCTGTCTACCATGGGGAGATTCAGAAAAGCTCATCAAGATTAATTCTTAAAATGGATAAATGAAAGCACATTAAACAACCTATGTAGACACACTCATTTGGAATTAAAGGGTCCATAATTAAGTTTTACTTAATTCACTTTTGAAGTGACTTGCGCCAAATTGAATTAAGGCCACTTTAATTTTAAATGGAAGTATCCAGACCTGGGTTTAATGTAATTTAACTAATCCACTTGAAATTCACACCACTAGTTAATTTTGGATTAATTTCCCCTTGTAAGCAACCTCTTAAACAGGCAGCAGGAAAACAACTTTATTTTCCTTTTTCCATCTAAAGAGGGAGCCACAGAACTTCTCTTTCCCCCCTAAAAATGATTCTACTCTGTGCAGTTTAACCCCTTTTCCTGCAATTTAACCCCTTTTTGCCATGCCTGGGGTGAGCCTGACCCAGGGTGTACCACATCTGCTGTGAAAGCTTTAGCTGAGGATGTTCCTCTGATGGTTCTTCTGAACTGTCACCGATGTCCATCTCCCAAAAATGTTCCCTCTTGCAGGATTTTCAAGCTCACTTCCAGGAGAAGGTTTCATGTAGAGTATATAAAATTTGGCAACAGGCTCTGGGAAGAGATTGCTGACGATTATTGGCCTGGCTTGAAGGGGGCAGGATCCAGGCAGAAGTTTTGGTGAACTGAAGTAGTGCAGATCCAAAAGGGCTTTGGCAAACTCAGGAGAGATGTTGTATTCTGCATGGTGGGACTGGAAAGTCTCCAGACAACAAGCTATGTTTAATTAAAGCCATTTAAAAAGATACAAAGGTCAGTTTTAGGTGCTCTGAACTGTGGCAGCAGCATGAGGGTGGTGATGCTTTTCTGGGTTAATTAAAATAAGGGATGTCTTTGGAGCTTCTGACAATGGCAAGTCGTTAATGGAGCAACTAGCAAATGAACAAGCCATCGTGGGGCTGGAAGGGACCTCAAGCATTGGAGGAAAGAAAACATTTGCAATGGAGGGCAAGCGTCTGCACAGCTAATGCAGATGGCAGATACCCAAATCTCGTTGCTTTTGGTTTGAAGTACCACAGTTCAAATGCAGTTCAGTTCATGCCAAGTCTCTTAAGGGTTTAAGTAACCCTGCTGTAGGGCACATAAACCCCTGACGGCTTGGGTTTCACCCAGAGGAGGACTGTGCTCCCATCAGTAATAACAGCAATGATAGCTTTTATCGCTGCAGCTTACGGTGGACATTGTCTGTTCACACAGGCTTTGAAAAAAAGAAGATGGCCCCAAAGAAAGAATCATAGAATGGTTTGGGTTGGAAGGGACCTCAAAGATCATGTAGTTCCAACCCCTGTTCCATGGGCAGGGACACCTTCCACTACACCAGGTTGCTCAAAGCCTCATCCAGCCTGGCCTTGAACACTTCCAGGGATGGGGCAGCCACAACTTCTCTGGGCAACCTGGTCCAGTGCCTCACCACCCTCATTGTAAAAAAATTCTTCCTTAGATCTAATCTAAATCTACCCTCTTTCAGTTTAAAGCCATTACCCCTTGTCCTATCACTACAGATCCTACTAAAATGTCTGTCCCCATCTTTCTTATAAGCCCTCCCCTTTTTTCTTTTTTTTTAAAGAGAAAACAGTCCACTTCCAAAACCATTTTGAGAGTCAAGTGGTTCATCCATCTCCTAATCCCCAAGGGACTGCTAGATCCACACTTCATTTGCAATGTCTCCCTAGAAAGCCACCTTGCATCTGCCAAAAGCACTACTAAGGTCTTCTGGTGTCTGTCCGTCTTGGTGACTCAGGGGATGAATAAATAGCTCATCCAGGCACGGCATTTTTTGGAGTAAGGAGCGAGGTTCAGGAAGAATCTTGACCAAGAGTAGAGCTGGCATCTAAGCTCGTACATCCTTCATCAAAAATGAGAGCTTTCCTCGGTTCGAATTCAGGAGCTGCCTTTCTTTTCAGAGCAGTTTAATCGGGAAATCCTGCCAGGGAGGTACAGCCTGGCTCCAGGGTGCCTCCGCCCTTCCCTACAGCACTTTTGATTTCCGAAATCAAACTACACTTCCCAGAAGGCTCTTGCCCTGGCAGTGCCTCCAGGCAGGCCCATGGCTAAGGCTAGTTTGAGTTTCATTTTTCAGGCATTTGGCATATTCGAGCAAGATGAGGGAAAAGACACATTTTGTAAAAATATCATTTAATCAAAAGAAAACTGATTCTTATGGGAAAAGAAGAAGGGAAAAAAAAAAAAAAAAACAAACCACCACAAACACCTCTGGTGAGATGGAATATCTTCAACCAGCCTAGAAACTATCCCACAGCTCCCCAAACCTGGCTCCTTGCCTTCCACACAAGCAGCGACTGGGTAGGAACTCCTGCTGTCAGCATTTTACTTCATTTGTGACCCGCTACCTCTTTTCAAATAAATTCCCATTGAATTATCTGAAATGAGCAGAGAGCAAGAGGGGAAAGGAATTCAGGCTTGGAGGATAATACAGAAGTTATTTCAGCTGGAAGATGGAGTGCATTGCATCCATTTAAAAATCATTTAAAATGGTGAAAGAGGTGTTTTGAACTCAGTGGGAAGTTGATGACTGATTTGAATTCGCGCTCGCACACCCTGTTACAGCGAAAGGCTCACTGGAAAATAAAAATCCCCAGAGAGATCTCCCGGGATGCAGTGAATGGTACAAATCAAAGCAAACTGGAGGTGTGATGCAGGTCTGGCTGAAACCAGAGGTGGAGGGTCCAGGCATCTTCCTTCCCCGGAGGTGAAGCCATCCACTGCCTGTCCCACCACAGCCATCCTCAGCATCCCTGGGAAGCATCCCCCAGGAAAGGTGCTTGTCCCCTGGGGAAAGTGCCCGCAGTTATTTTCTCAACTGAGATCTTGGGGTGATGCCCAACGGGAATGCAGCTGGGTGGGAAACCGAGCGGGGCTTCGATGCATCCACCAGCTCAGTTTAGCAACAAGCAGCAGCAAGGAGAGCACCGCGCCGCTAATTCCAGAACAGGGTCTTCTGCTCCCCCACGGCCATTAGCTGCCTGCGTCAGCCCTTGGTTTTGCCTTGGTTTTCCCATCTGGGGAACGGCGATGATAAATAACACAGAGCCATTTTTGTGACTGATTTGAGCTCTCTGGATACAAATTGCTAATAATGGCAAATATTCTTGAAGGGAGTTTAAGGAAATATAGATAATTCGGTTTGTTTTGTACTGTAGCTTACTCACGCTGCTTATATAAACATATATATGTGTTTCTGTTTCTTCTTAAGATTCATTTTGGTTTTAAGTGTGTGTGAGAAGAGCCCAGAGTTCAGCTATGCATCTCTTATTATTGATGGTTCTCAAAAGTAAATAAGTGTATGCTATTATGATTTCATCTCCCGTGCCGGAAAGCAGCGCTCCGAGTGCGTATTACTCCGGGAGACCTGCCGTGTTTATATCTCTTACGAGATATGTCTTTGTTTTCCGAGGCGCAGAGAGTGTCTTCTCCATTTCACAGCACACTAAGGATTAACACCCAAACTGTAAAATGTGTTGTACTTCCACTGTTAATCTGTCACATCAAAAAAAAAAAAAAAAAAGAAAAAAGAATAAAAATGCTTCACTCACCTTCACTGCCGTTCCACGTTGGAGATTTTTTTTAGCATTTTTGCAACGCAATCTGATATTTCCAGGAGATAGGTGATGTCCTCATGGGTCTCCAGGCTGCAGCAGGGGGGATCCAAACTGTGTATAACCTCTGGGTCACACTGTACCCTAAAAGACGTATTCCTGGTAGCAGAGGACAGCCTTTGGCTCAGAAAACCAGGCCTGAAATCTCTGCTTTTCCTATATAAGCTTAAATAAATGAGTTTGTGATGCAGTTCCCATGAGTGAGATGAGTATCATAGACCCCTCCAGTCTCACAGGGCTTTCCGTGGGGCTGGGGTGTTAGGACAGGCCAAGTGCAAGGTCCTACATCTGGGTCATGGCAATCCCAGGCACAAATACAGACTGGGCGGAGAATGGATCGAGAGCAGCCCTGAGGAGAAGGACTTGGGAGTACTGGTGGACGAGAAGCTCAATATGAGCCGGCAATGTGCTCTTGCAGCCCAGAAGGCCAACCGCGTCCTGGGCTGCATCAAGAGGAGCGTGGCCAGCAGGTCGAGGGAGGTGATTCTCCCCCTCTACTCTGCCCTCGTGAGACCTCACTTGGAGTACTGCGTCCAGTTCTGGAGTCCCCAACATAAGAAGGACATGGACCAGTTGGAGAGGGTCCAGAGGAGGGCCACGAAGATGATAAGAGGGCTGGAGCACCTTTCCTATGAGGACAGGCTGAAAGAGTTGGGGCTGTTCAGCCTGGAGAAGAGGAGGCTCCGGGGTGACCTTATAGCGGTCTTCCAGTACCTCAAGGGTGCCTACAAGAGGGCGTTCAGGAGGGCCTGTTGTGATAGGACAAGGGGTAATGGTTTTAAAATAGAGGGAGGTAGATTCAGGTTGGATATTAGGAAAAATTTTTTTACCATGAGAGTTGTAGAACACTGGAACAGGTTGCCCAGAGAGGTGGTGGATGCTCCATCCCTGGAGACGTTCAAGGCCAGGTTGGACGAGGCCCTGAGCAACCTGATCTAGTTGGAGATATCCCTGTTCCTTGCAGGGGGGTTGGACTAGATGACCTTTGAAGGTCCCTTCCAGCCCTAACAATTCTATGATTCTATGATTCTATGACAAAATAGAGTATGTAAATAGATAATACGGGGAGAAAATGCAAGCCCCAGCTGTTTCTTGTTTTTGAAAGAAAAGAATGCCTCCAGCTTAGGAACCAGTAAAAAGTTCACACGTTTTATATGAGCCTGGATTCCCACGCGGGGTTTGGAGCGCATTTTACATAAAGTTTGCCTGGCAATATTCCAGCCTGCAGATGAAAATAAAACTCTGCGGAGGTACCAAACCTCGGCGACTCGAATCCGCTCCCAGGCTGAGATTTTTCCCAGCTGGCCAGCAGAGGTTCACATTAATTTTAATCAGAATTGGGCATTCAGACCCTGCAAGCGATAGCGGGGGCTATCAGCCTCCAAACCCGTACGAGCCCCAGCCAAGCGGGACCGCGTTTCTGCAGAGCTCCGACAGCCCTAAATACCTGCTGGAGCCCGCGGAGACCTGCCGTGGCACACAGCCCTGTGCACACACGGACCCAAGCAGCCTCCCAAAAGTGATGGGAATATTTTTTAACCTGTACATTTTGAGATTGGTTTGGGTTTGGTTTTTTTTTTTTTTCCCCTCTCTACTAGGAAGCGGGGATTATCTGCAAAAACGTGTTCGTATGGCTAAGCGAAAGCTATAAACATGCAAATTCCAGTTCAGCAAGTTTTTATGCTGATTGCTAGACCTCTTCTTTGAGCAGATCCTCGCAGCATATAGCTTGATGCTTAGGAGTTTCTTAATGAGCAAGCTTCAGCGTGGTATTTATGGCAATGCTGAGAGGTGCGGATGAAACTCAGCTTTAGAGGTTCAAACCGTTTCTTAATTCAGGCTTTTAACTCAGACTTGCACAAGCAATTAAAACACTGGTGAGCACAAAACTTCTGTAAGAACCTCGCATTGCCACGGCCTCTCAATGTGAGGTTTCTGGATGAAATTCCATGAGAATTTCATTTGGGTTTTTTGGCTCAATTTTGGTGCTCCTGTTGCCCTCCGTGAAGACATGGGCATATGTCTCATCTGTGTCCGACCTAAGTAAGGGATTGAACAGTGCCTTGCACGCTATTCCTGAGTCCTGCTGGGTTCAAGAGAGGTCCTTAGCCACATCCCTTCAGTGTCCAGATTCAACATCAATAAATGAGTGTGATGGCTATTACTTTTTCATTTGTAGATGAAAAGACAGAAGTAGCGACTATGCCTGTGAATAAAGATCATTGAAGGTTTTCAAACTCAATGAAAATGCTCAGTACCTGAGATGCACTTGAATATTTAATGAAGGGTCTGGTCAGTTCTTAAATCCAAATCAGCCCAAGCCTACTTAGGATTAATGCTCCACTTTTCTCAGATGATTTTTGGGAATGTGATCTAGTAATAGAAAAAACAATGAGACATACCACTGGACAAGAGGAACAAAGTCGAAGCTGAAATTCAAGTTCTGCCTGTAGGTTTCAGGGCTCTGCAACTAGCCCGATGATGCTCCTCATCTGTGCAGACCTTGATGTCTCATGGGGACAGCCCTGCGCTGGGGCTCTGGAGATTGAAGCGTTCATGCCAGTCTTGTCCTGTGTATCTTCTGTAACAGGATGAGTTCCTTGGGCATTCTCATCATTCAGCTGAGCCATTTGTGTGACATATCTCAGTCGATGCCTCCAAGCAACAGCATTTTCATTCATGTGTGAACCTGCTGAGTCTCCAGGGCTTGCTGGAGCTCACTAGAGTATTGCAACCAAGTGATTAAGGCTAAGTTTGAAGTGGTTTTCTGACCACGTTTTTCCATGTGGGTCACACCTTAGGTTCCCACCACTGGTAGCAGGTCTAAGCATCTCCCAGTCTTCCAGGTAGGACCAGGGAGAAAGCACCAAGAGCTGAAGGAGCTCATCAAACAAGAGGTCCATTCCTGGTCAGAGTAACCTGTCCAAGTTCAGACTGGGACCTGCAGCCAAGGAAACAGCTGAATTGTGTTTTTCAAATCCTGGCTAACATCTTCACAAACAGAACATCTTTGCTTCGTGCTGGCACTTGCTAGGGACAGGTTATGTGGTACAAACTGCTCCAGCAGTTGTTCTGAGACAGCGCTTACTGGAAAGCCACTTTCCTTGCCAAAAATGCTTCTGCTTGGATGTCAGTGCTCATTTGCCAAGTTGTGTTGCCTTTAGATGTTGTTCATATACTTATCAAAGTCATTTTCCCCCGAGCTTTCAATCAGATAGCCCTGCGCTGAGCAAACAGGAGGAGACACTCCTTAAGTCCTCAATTACATTTCTTTTCTCCTCTTCAATTCCAGCACAGACAAGAGGTGATAATACCGAATCTTTCAAATATTTGATATACAAAGAGAAGAGCTTGTTAAAACGAGACCAATTAATGCATTTTTAATCCACATTTAAACACATGCAAAGATCCTGAATACTAATGCCGTCATTTAAATTCCGAGCGGGGAGGGCTGGCGCGGGAGGCTGCATATCTTTCCATCTCTGCTTTCCTGCCTTGTTTGAATCAGGCAAGGTCGACTCGGCACTGCTGCTTATAATAAAAAGGCATATTGAGGCTCCCTCCAGTTTTTTTTAATCACCTGACGATGTTCTCGCAGCTCCTGCTCATGTTGTTATTCTCCCCCCTCCCCTTCTTCTTCTTCTTCCTTTTTTTCCTGAAGTTCAAGGACATTTTGAATCCCCCTGGGTGTGCCTGCTGCCAGGAGGAAACAACCACACGAATCGTTTGAGCTTCTAATGTTTCCCTTAATGGTACAACACGTTCACTCCCGGCTGCTCCTCGTGCAAATTGATCAAAACTTTGATTTTCCGTCATCTCGCCGTCGTCGTTGACACAGCAGATTGTTCAGGTAGGCCACGTACGTGGGCAAAGATTATTTCTTTGAGGCATTGCTTGTATTTCTGTTGGACCTGGTGGCCCTTGCAGCCTAACTTTCCTCGTAGACAAAAATTTTTTGGCTTCAAGAGTTTAACGCATACGTGGGAAAAGGGGAGGAGAGAAAAGAAAGTTGATGCAGTCGCCGATACCGACTGTATCGCTGCGTAGGAAGCTGCCACCTGCCAGCTGAACGAATGGCCCGTGCGTCTGCACGGATGGCGTTGCCAAATGGGATGCTAATTAAGGAGACCAGATATCTGTTTGAAAGAAATGCGTTTCACTTCGATGCAGGTAGGAGTGTGCACATGGCCAGGGACTGAGACGCAGCTGATAACTCGTATTTCAGTGTCTCAGTCGCTTCTGCTAGGACAGTTCACCTGAAGGTGATGAGAAGCGTCACAGAAAATAGGCAGAAGTGAGAAAAGCACCTACATCCCTTCAATCTGAGCCAGTCCCGCAGGCCATATTGTCTCCCGCTGCGGTATGGGATGTTAATGGGAGAAATGAGTATGCCTAGGAGTCATTTGCCAAAAAAAAATTCATCATAACGTGTTGATTCATCAAAGCCAGAATATTTCAGAGGGAAGGACCAATTTCAGTAGATTTTACATTTGGGGAAAAACGGAGAAAAGTTTTTAAAATTATCAGTAGGTCACCGTGACACCGAGAAATGGAACTATTATATTTTGCTTTAAATTTGCTTTTTGCTTTGAAATGTAAGTTCAGCTACAGGACGAAAAGGAAGATTGAAATGGAAATGAAACCTTTGGAAATTACCAAACTGAAGTGTTTCTGTGAAACCAGACAGGGCGATTTTTTTTAATTACTTTGTCAGAGTCTTCATTTTTTGAGCCTCACTTTAGATTTTCAGCTTTTGCAGGAAAGGATAGGGTAAAAGAACTCCTAAAATTTTGAAAACTTTCAGTCTGCAGGGAAAACGTTGAGTGTGACATCACTAGTGATCGCAGAAGGGGCTGTTTCTACAGTCCAAACAGATGTAACTGTGAGGACACCCCTTTAATCAGCTACCCGCTGCTTCCTTGAGATGAGTGATTATCCTGTATTTAAAGCTTTGGCCTTGAACTTGCAGTAGGGGATGATGTCTCTCAGGTTTTTTACTCTTTTCTTAATTAAGAAACTGTATTAAATATTCAGAAATTCTGCACTGTGACTTTCCTGGGAAGCACAAGGACACCCTGGAGAGACAAATCACTTTCTTGTTAACACCTAGCCAGGCCACCCGCTCTCCTTTCCCTTTTCTCAGTCCTGACTCTGGTCCTCCAGGGCCACAAAACCACCAGAGAAAAGCAGGCAGCTTTTCCTGAGCCGGTGGAAACGCAGCAAGGCCTTTCATTGACTCCAGTTTACACCAGCTAAAAGTCGGCTCTTTGGGAATCATAGAATGGTTTGGTTTGGAAGGGACCTCAAAGATCATCTAGTTCCAACCCCCCTGCCATGGGCAGGGACACCTTCCACTACACCAGGTTGCTCAAAGCCTCATCCAACCTGGCCTTGAACACTTCCAGGGATGGGGCAGCCACAACTTCTCTGGGCAACCTGTGCCAGTGCCTCAGCACCCTCAGAGGGAAGAATTTCTCCCTTAGATCCCATCGAAATCTCCCTTCTTTCAGTTATGCAGGAGAAAAGCTATTGGGAAGTATAATGTTCTTCCAAGCACCTCCAAATGTTGCTGACTCTCTTTCCAGGTATCCACAGGATGGTTTTATGCAGGAGGGGCTTATGAAAAACAGGAGGAACTTGGAAATCCCAGGCTGAGCATCATCACTGTGGCAAACACCCCACCAAAATACCTACTCTGCTGTATGAGACAGCCAGCACATCCCTCCTCGCGTGCTGCTTGTCACCGGGATCCTAACGAGACCCTATTGATTAGGACCATCGACATCCCTACAGCACCTGCAAGCTGAGAGCGAGCCCCCCGCATCCGCAGCGGGACAGACGGCGCTGGCGGCACTGCGCCTGCTCGGGCTGATTTATTGGCTGCTGGGAGCCGGATCAAACTGTTCCTTCCCTTTTGTTTCCCGTTTTGTTTTCTGTTGTGACCTGTCAGTTCTCCAATACCAAAGAAACATTTTTCAATCGAGCGGAGTCCCCAACCTCCTGCCTTTAATTACTAATCAGAAGCACGCGGGCCATCAGTAAAGGTGCTGAAAGGCAGGTCTTTATTGGCTGTTTGTTCATTTTTCCAAAGAAGTGTTGGATCCTGGAGGTGACAGGCTCTAAAAGTTGCTGTCATGGAGGAGATGAGGGAGTATTTTTATGAAAAAGAAGAAATATAAAACCTCATAGGTCTCATTTTTCTGAAAAGAGATGAAGCAACCAAAGACCTCAATTTCTTGCACTGCTTCTAGCAATCCTCAGGCAACGGCCAGGCCAGAGATTACCACCCCCATAGGCTAAAACCCCAAGCTTTGCCCAAAATTTTTAGCATTTCCATGTCCAAGGCAGGCAGCCAAGGTGTCCTGGCTTTTCCAGCCCCTTTCATTGTTCCTGCTGCAGAGCTGTGTCTCCTGGGAGCTCGGTGGAGCGCAGCAGCTTGTCCTTTCCAGGGCCAAGAGGACAGAGAGCAGCCAGCCCTGTGCCATTAGCAGACCCACTCCATCTGTGCCTTGTTAGTCTTTCTTAACGAGACTAAATAAAGGCTTGCTGGTCTCTATAATGATGTTGGACAGAAACAGTGGCAGCTGCTGGTGGAGAAAAGATGTATCCAGGCTCTGGAGGGAGGTCTTAAGGCCACTTCTGTGTTTTTTCTTTCCTGGTAAGAAAAATGGTTAAAGCTGTGTTGGGAGGTGTTATGTAATTTGGCTTTGGATAATAAGTGTTCTTGGCTATGTTTGAGCTTGTTTGCTTGTGAGGAATCTGGTTGTTTGGTGTGTGTGGCCTGAGAAAGGTTCACTGTAGCTTGGCTGAAAATAGTAGATACATAAGAAAGTTAATGGTGCAATAAGGAAACTTCCTTTTAGGTTCTTTAAGCTCTCAAATTTAAATGGCAAGCATGACAGCAATAGGTCTAAGGCAGGCACGCGTTCAGTATGGAAGACTGATGATTGAAATGCTTCTTTTTTAAAAAAAAAAAATAAAGAGCTGCTCCTAGCCTCTTCCAGAGCAAGAGCTCAGTGGAAGGAGATGTTACAGAGAGGGTCTGAACATGCTGAACCATCATCTGCCAGCCCAAGACAAGTCCCTGATCAGAGCTGCCCCACTGATATGGGTCCCTGGTGCCCCTTACCGCAGTCACACAGTGGATCTCCACTCACCCTGTGTGAGCTGGCAAAAAACCAGGCAGGGATGTGGTCTGTTTTGAGAGTTTATTAGAGCAAAACCAAGAAACCTGGCTCTGAATAGGCAGTGCCTGCAGAAAGCACGGTTTGTGTTGCAGTACTCCAGCTCTGTTGCAATGTTCTTACCTTAAAACGTCCTGGAGACCCTGTGCCTTGCTCGATGTGGGTGAGGGCTTTGTGCATGCAAATGGAATAGCCACAGTGACCGGAGATGGTCACCTCTGTATGTGGCTCAGGGCATTTGATTGTCCCCAGAAGAAGCAGATGGGAAACTGGTAAGTGGTTGGTGTTTCAAAATGTCAGCAGCTGTTCGGTGGGTTTTTTCTCACAAAGTGTTTGCACAGTGCTGGGAGCTGTGGGACCTCGGTCTCTGCTGGGGTTCCTGGTGCTGCTGCTCGCTGGCAGCTCATGGGTGCATCTTCTGGAGTCCCACATCTTGCAGGGATGAGCGCTGACCCTGTGACATCAGAGCAGAGCGTCCATGGGCACGAGCCAAGGAGGGATGGGGGAAGGCTCGGTGTGTCGGGCTGAATGCCAGCTGGAGACCTGCCTTCAGAGCTGGGGTGGCTAAAGCTGAGGTCTTGCTGCTTTTGCTTTTTTCAATACCCAACCTGTGAGGTCTTACGAATGTCCTTTCCCTTTGCCAAGGCCAGGGACTCACCCTTGCAGGCTGTTTTGTCCTTTTTACTGGTAGCTGTGCACTGCTCGGGACACCTCAGTCGTTGTGTGCAGGTTTGGCCCCTCCTCATCTCACGTTATCTGCAAATCCAGAACATCGGTGCCCGTTTCTTTGCTGCTAGAGACAAAAGAGAAAATCTTCCTGGCCCTTCTCTAGAGAAGGGCTCCAGGACACCCGACACAAATCACATCCTCAGCAGCAGAGGACAGCAGCTCACACCTTCATTATCCCAGTGCTGGAGTCAACCAGCTAAGGAGGCTGGCAGTCCCAGAGCTGCCAATGACATCCTCCTCCTCCCCTGGCAGTTCAGCTGCTTCTTCTGCCGAAAATTATACGTGGCAATCAAACCTCAGAGCTGTGCTCGCATCCCCATCGTGCATTTCTTCTGACAGTCCATGTCCAGCTCCCACCACCATCCTCAGCTGCCCGGGTGGCTCCAGCATCCCTCTCCTCACACTCCCCTCCTCGTGAGCAGCGGAGTTTATTAATTGATCCGTGTTGCAGAAGGATGGGGGGGGCAGGGAGGGGAACAGGCGTGCACAAAGGCAGCGATAGCATCTGCTTTGTACCAGGCAGCGAGCAGCAGGGTTATTGTTTGTTAATAGATTGCTTTTGAAAAGCTGCTCATATGGGACCAGGCGAGTTTCAGAGGTAATTAAAACTCTGTCTATGCAAAAGGCAGGATCTGATTATTTCCTTTCCAGAGCAGGCAGATTAAACCAGGAAGGTTTATTTCACCACTTCTAAAAGCGCGGGGCTGCTTTGAATGAAGTTCATAATGTAGCATATAACAAATAAAACTCTTCCACTTCTCTTATATTTAAAAAAAAACCCCAAACCTTAAAACTTTTGTTAAACCATCTTCCTCCTTGATTATTCCTTGGATTTAAACAGTTCCTATAAAGCAGGGCACATGTGCATCCATGCAGTGCTGTTGTTCCAAAGCTTGTTTCTTATCTTTTAAACCCGCTTACTCTCATCTTAGGCTCTTCTGCACCAGGACTCCATCCTACCTGAAACAGAAAAGTGACCGTGGGTTGGTAAAGAGGCTCAGAAATAGTAGCAAAGTCTCCATGTCATTTCTCATTAATAAAAGAAATGAAATCAAGTATGTTTAAGGTAATCAAGACATTTTAGAACCCTGTTGATGTCTGTCATCTCAAAGACTGGCTGTGAGGTTGTGGTGTTGCCCGTGGGATTCAATCTCTGCACCGCTCTTGTCTTTAGGCTCTGCCTAAAGGCGTAGCATATTTCAAAGACCTGACCTTTGTGGAGCTTCAGGGAAGAAGAAATCTGGGTAGGGATTCATAAATCTACAAAGGAGGGAGGCGAGAGGAGGGGGCAACTATGACTTTATTATCTGAGATTTTGGGCATTATTCTCGTACTTTCCTTGTCTGAGATCTGGCTGAAACCCTGAAGGAGTTACCTCAGCTGGGAGATGTGGGCAGTAGAACTGGCCAGGTGGGCGAGCACTGGGTTGTAGCTGGAAGGAAACATGTCCCATGGAGCAGCAACAAGGCATGAGGAGACCTCCCTGTGCTTGGGAGTCATTCCCCCAGTGCCTCCAAGACTGAGACAAGCATCTGCAGTTTCTACTGGCTTGGTCCAGCCTTGGTTTTTGTGTGCTGAGATGAGGAGCTCATGCATGTTCAAGGGGAGCCAGGCCACCTAACACCACTTGTACCTGGGGGTAAAAACCCTTTGCAAGCTCGGTGCCAGGTCTGCACGGGCTCAGCTGCGTCCTGCAGGAATAAGTCAGGGGGTGCAGAGCTGCCTCCTTTGGAGTGAATCCTGCCCTGCAGCTGCTGGATCTCACTGCCTTTCTGCAATAAATAATGGTTGATAATGGTGAATATATCAGCCTCTGAGGGACAGCTGTGGGGAAGCAGGAAGGCTGAAAGACTCAGAGGAACATGGCCAGAGAGAAAAAAAAACAAACAAAAAACCCCCACAAAATAAACAAACAAAAACCCCCACAAAACAACAAAGAAAACTTTAAAAAAAAAAAAAACAGTAGCTTAAACTGTGTTTCCTGGCTCTGTTCAGCAGCTTGGAGACTGGGAGAGTTTGCCTGTAAATCCTCGGCAAAGTGCCCAAAGAGACCAGCTGACTGCAGTGGATTTACAGAGGTGGGATGGACCTCCATCTCTGGATGCTGAAGGCTGCCAGCAGCAGTAGATTTTTGAGCTGAAAAACAATATGGAAAGAGGGACTGTTTTACACAGAGACATCTCAGCAGCATCGTGACTGCTGTCCCTGCTTCCATGCCAAGGTCACTGGGGTTTGAGCATCTCAGTTGATTCTCACCTGCTATCGGGGGTACAACAGCAGCCTGGGTCAAATGAGTTCCTGAGGTCTCAGTCCTAATGGGGGGAGAAAAAAAATAAATATCATTTTAAAGCTGTGGGGCAGCTTCATCAGCAGAAAAGGACCAAAGTAGTGGGATCACAAACCTTTTCCACCCCTTCTTGACTGGTGGACTGTGCATGATGCAGATTAGATGAGTCCTAAATTAGGAGTCGCCCTTGAAAATCCCGTCCGCTGGTCAAGCGAGGGTATGCTCCGCTGCACAAACTCTTCTTGTCAGGGCTGGGTGTCTTCTCTGAAAGAGGTGACTTGATGCAGAAATTACAGGGTGAAATGACATGGCCCTTGTTTCATAATAGATTGAACCAGCTGATCGGAACAGGCCTTTCTGCTGGAACATCTGTCTGGCATCTGTAATACACTCACATATATTTTACGAGTGCATGGGTCTCCTCGCGTGTGCTTGAACCGAGCACACATATGCATGCATACACATATTTTATTGCTGATAGGAAATGAAACCTCAGATTAAAAGACATTAACAAAGATAAAAAGTAACAGAATCTAATTTCAATTGTCTGTGGCAGGAACCCAATTTTCAAATGATAATTACAATAATTAAAAATTCCCTTATCAACGGAGACAAAAATGCTGCACGTTGGCAGGCAGAGACAATGAAAGAGGCAAGTGCAGACTCCTCGGTGCTGAAATCAATTTTCAGAAGTTCAAACAAGCCCCAGAACAATTCCAGTTTTGTTGTGCCTTTTCCTCCTGGGAGAGGAAGAGACTTTCCCTATGCGTGAACACATTTTTTTTTTTTTTGTCTCATTTACCTACAAGGTCACATTAGCTGGAATAACAATGAAAATCTCATGTAAACAAAACTATTTTGCTGTAGAAGTGCAGTATGGGAAAAGTTCAAACCTGTATCAGGCCTTCCCACTTTGGGCTTTACTTCTAATTATGGATTAACTTATTTGGAATTAGCACACATGCCCAGCTTTTGGAGAATTTGCCAAGCAAGGTTCTCAAAGCTCTCTGTGCTGAGCCATCATGAACTTGCTTCCTGATGCCACCTTCTGCCATTGTCCCCGTTGTACCACTGAGGAGTTCAAGAACAGAAATTGAAGTCTAATTAAAATAAAAAAAAAAATCCAGATGGACATCTGGAAAATGAACTTTTTTGCCCTGAGAAATCTCATGTTTCTGTGCATATGCTTTCCAGAGGTAACACTGAAATATTTGGGACTTGATGCTTTTTATTTCATGGAATAGAAATATATTGTATGGTTTTCAAGTTTTTTGTGGTGGTGTGTTTTGTTTTTTTTTTTTTTCTTTTTAGGTATTGTGATGCACAGAAGCTAACAGACATCTCCAGGCCCACCCCATTAAGCTCAGTGATACTCTCGGAAAGAGATATGGGACTTTAAAAAGATCTCGTTCCTCAGCCTTAGCAATTCACAGGGAATGGAAGACGGGAGAAACACTTGTGATGGAACAGAGCTTTGAGCTTTGCTCTCTGCAGGATGCTCAGTCAAGGTCTTCAGGGAAGTTCTGACTTCCCCCCGATGGAGTTAGTCATCGCCTTGTCATAAACACCGGGTCCAACGCGATGGATTTATGAGGATACGACAATTCTCTGTGCATGGCAAACGCATTAGCGCTCTTTAAGCAGTTTTAATTGTACCTAATTAGTGTGGAGAGTCCCCCAAGCAGAAAGTTTGGCTCTGAAAGTCTTTCCAAATGTTTTTATTGTGTGTTTGACTGCAGGATTTAGGGCAGGCTGTCTTCACTTGAGAACTTTTATTTGTGGGGCCCGGCATTTCTCACATTTTTCTCACGATACAGTGAATTCATCCTTTCCTCTGAGAAAATGTTTCCACTATCAGTCCCATACTGCACAGGCTGGTGCATCATACAGTTACTTACTGCTCCTGCTCCTGGTGCCATCTAATCGGCTCAGGAAAATCCTATAGAAAGGATCTCCTTCCATACTGAATTATATGGGTTATTAGTGTAACTGCTCTAAACCCACGTTACTTTCATTGTGGCTGGATTTTATATCAATAGGATTTTTACTCCTGGGATATTATTCCTGTGATGGTCAATGAGAATTTTATTTATCAGTGCACATACAGGAATATGAAGACAGACAGAAAACTCTGGCACCCCGATTGTTTCCTTCCTGGATTTTAGAAATGTCTTGAGATCAGGGGAGGAAGAGAAGAGGAATAAAACATTGCTAGATTGAAGGTGGGCTAGATCCAGCTCCATGCAGATCAGTGAAGTGGGCACTTGTTCTGCCAGTGGTTTTTCTTGTTGGCTTTTTCTTCCACGGTGGATAACGAGCCTGGAGATGAAAGGGCATATCTCAGCCATGACTTTCCATCCACTTGGAATCAACCTGGAGCATGTATTGGTGCAGTGGGTGACTGAGAGCCACCAGCCATGGGCACAGCGATGAGGGGAAGCCAGAGGGAGGGGAGAGGGCTTGAGGCAACCAGAGCTTTCCTAGGTGTACTGTTAGTAACTTTTAATTCCAGCTTCCCCATATCTGATCTGCAGCAGCAGACTCCCAGTTGGGTGATGCAGCCAAGACCATTGTAAACTTCACTTACACTTGTCACCTCTCTCTCTCGAGTCACCGCAGCCTGAATGCCAGCTTTGAAATGTCCCTGCTCTCTCCCAGCAGCCCTAAGGCGAGAGGACCAGCATCGATGAGCCCAGCCCTGCCAAGCCACATGGCTTTGACGACCACCCGCTCCACTGGCGCCACGTGGGATTGACGTCTTGGTGGGAGCAGTGTTGTCGAAGGGGGCAGAGCTCAGGGTGACCTCAATTTCTCAGCTCCAGTGTTCAATTATTTCTGCAAGGAAAAAAATCTTTATTATTTAATAGTGGCTGAGGCACTCCGAATTATTCATCAGCGCAGGAAGTGAGTTGCTGAGATGCACAGAAAGGATGTGGTTGGTGTTGAGGGGGGTGATGCAGTTAAAGCCCAGCTGAAGGGAGAGATTTTTCTGCTTCACCAGCACAGACAAAATCTCCTCTTTCTGGGGTCTCGTCCAGTTGTGCACTTGGAGAAAGATTTTTGTTTCTGCAGGTATCTTGGGTTTAAGGTGGTGTGTTAATTTTCAGGAGAAGCCCAGGTGATAACTGAACCTGACCCTATCAATGGGTTATACTGTGTTCTTGTGGGTGTTAAAGGGTTGGGATGCACCCCAGGTTTGGCCATGGGGCTCTTCCCTGTGGGCAGATATAATTCACAGCCAGGTTGTTGGTGCTCTGTTGGGTTTTTTCTTGCTCATCTAGAGATCCTGGCAGTAAGCTCATTCTGCAGTGAAGATGTCTCAGCTGGGTTCCACAAGCAGCTTTGACCCATGCTCTTTTCCCTAAGTGGCAATAACAAACATCCCAACTTTTAGGCAGAGAGATGTGGGCTTTCCATCTGGAGCTCTACTAAATTATATTTCTACAGCAAGTAGTGGTGTGTTGTGGGATGCTGCTGAGTTGGTATGAGTCCGTGCTGGTGGCAGTGTCCCCTGCCCACACAACACAAACAGTATTTTTCCACTCAAGTCAGAAGGTGAACCTGTAAAACGCTGGAAGCTGTTTTGTGAAAGTACTATACCTTCGTGCTTGAAAAGAAAAAGCATCCTTGCTTGCATCTTTAACTGCCAAATTATCGTATAAATGTCACATTACTTAGGGTACCAGAACTCACTGATATTTTAAATGTTTCCATGTTTTAATTCCATGCAAGTCGACCTTTGCGAACGTAATTACAAGGGGAAAATCACTGATGGAATTTTCTTTCTTATGTTTGGAGCTGATGGGAGTTTCCTGAGACTCACAGAAATTTTCAACAATTTTTTTTTTTCCTTTCTTTCTTGGCAGTGACAGGAGTTCTTCCTGCTGCTCCTCACTGGGATAAGATGGATTACTGTCAGTGAAAATCATGGAGCAGCATCAACAGAACATGCTTGTGTATTTGGGTTAGTTCTGCAAAATAACCCAAAAATAAACAGAAATGCCCGTGCAGAGTTGAAAACCTTGGGGAGGCTTCATGCAAAACAGCTTTCCACTTCAACATTTCCTTCCATTTTGTTGCAAAAGCAGCTGTCTAAAAAGGATCAAAATTGAAATGAAATATTTCTGAGATGGCACAGAGTGGTTTTTGACATTTCCAGTGCTTTGAGAACTGCATACTTTTGAGTCAGTCTAATATTTATATTTACACTTACAGATACACACTTGCTGGTGTCCTTCTATTTGCTTCTGTACGCACCAAACCTATAGATCTGTGGTCCTCAGGACTTGCAGGCCAGTACTTTGTACCACCCTTTCCCAGTACCATGTTAGAGACAGACCCAGTCTGCGTTCATGATCTATGGAAATCCTTCAATAACTGCCCTCAAGTGTAGTGGAAGTAGTTGTGCTCCTGTATCTCCTCTCTCCCAAAGGCTTGGGGCACCTCTCAATGCTCATTCTTGCATCTCTTCCACAGGAGCCAATGGATCAACTGACTGCAGAAGGATATGAAATCCTTCTGCCTGAAGGAACTCCAGCCAGCTCTGTGCAGGTCTGGTGGAAGGAACAGTCTTTAGCCCCTCTAATGCTGTTTGGAGTGTGGAGGAACCTGCTTCAGTCCTTGGTGTAAATGAAAGCAGCTGGGGGATGATCTGGTTTAGATCTTGTGACTGATGGTGCCATTTCAGAATGGAGCAGCAGGTATTTCTGTCACCTCTTCAGCATTATGTCTAAGCAATTCCCATCTCTTGGTTGCAAAGAGATGGAGAATAGGAGAGCAGAGGGTGCTGGCCCAAAAACCCCATCGTGAGGGAGGGACAGGACTGGAAATCAGCTCCTGGTGCTACAGGTGCATGAGAAATATCAGTATGTGGTGCCCAGGGTCTTCTGAGGCTGCTGGAGGGTTTTGCCTTCAACTTCAGTCTCTGCGTTTCCCCTGTTGAAAGCAGAGTCTTGTTTCAGTGCTGTTCTGTGCTGAATTTCCAGAGCACCTCTCACCGGTGGTAGTTTTGGGGCTGGAGCTCCTGATTTCCAACCTTTTGGCGTAGCACAGCTCCTCTGCTTGCCCTTCCCTTCCTGGTACTTTCTGGGTGCAAGGTGGTGGTAGAGCACTGGCTTTTCTAACCTGTTTGTCACCCTTTTTTCCTGAATTTTTCTAGCCTGAAGCGAAGGAAACAAATTTAAATCCGCTAATCCAGACATTTAAGACTACACAGCCAAGGTTAATAATCCAGTGACATCCGAATTGCACATACTGTAAATAATCAACATCTTTCCGAAGCGCTGCCGAAGGACTTGGAACAGGCTAATTACAGAAATATGGCCCCATCGATTCAGCGCGTCGCTGAACAGCAAGGCAATTTCCCAAAAGGCTGGGGGCGAGACTCTGATGTGCAAAACGGTGTCTGTATAAAATGTATGTATGTATGTATGTATGTATGCAATGCAAAGCTTGGGAAACAAAGGTGCTGTTTCTGCTTTGATACTTTTTCCTTCTTAGGGAAGATTACGTGTCTCAACGTTGCACTCATGAAAAGCAAAACTAGTTCAGAGTGTTGACACTCAAATTTCCAGTTAGTTTCACTTAGGTCTGTCTTAAGGTCCATCCAGCCTGCTTGGGCATGCAGAGCAGAAGCTTTGACTGCTGGAGATCTAGGACTTGATCCCAGACTTCTCAGGCCTTCTGGACAGCCTTGATCAAGGCTCTTATTCATTTGGTTGGTGTTTTGTGGTTTTTTGTTGGTTTAGTTGTGGGTTCTTTTGGGTTTTCTTTCTCCCACCTCTTGTTGAAGCCACGGTGATCTCCAATCACTTTGCCCCTGCTTGAATGAGTTCCCTTCACTGGGGTGAGAGCAGATTCTTCCTCCAGCAGAAGGGCCATCTGTTCACTCTGCCCCTGCCCAGACTCAACTGGCCAGACCCTGACCCAAACCAGTGCAGCACCAGCATGGAGAAAGTCCTTCAGCCTCAACCTGTGAGCAGAGCCTGCATCCAACCTGGGAATGGACAAGGAGCTGTGAGCTGCTCCCTCCTGTGGGGTCATGTCAGAGGGGACAGGACCCCCAGCTATGGGGTGCAACGGGGTGATGAGGCCCCCGTTGCTCTCACCTCATCTCTGGAGATGCCTTCAGGTCAGCAAGCTGGGAATGGGTAGGGGCTGCACCCTGAGCTCGGGCTCCAAGGTTCTGCCAGGCATTGTTCAGGAGCATAAACCACCTTTGTTAATGAAGCACTTAAGACTGCAGAACCTGGAGGGAGAAGTCTGGGTCTATATATAGCAACAGGCACTTTAAGAGCTGAGAAAGAGAACATGTCTGTTAGAAACTGCCAGCTATTGACTGCTGAGATGTGGTAGGCGCATGGAGGGTCAGACCCTGACCACCGATTTAAACTGTGACAGCAGGGAGGGACCAGTGCTGGTGCACCGTGGTGCTTCCAGCTGCACAAAGACAAGCTTGGTAAGAAAAAAAAAATCAATGGCAATAGCACAGGGAAGCAAAGGACCCAGCCACTTTCATCCTGGTGTCCCCAACCTCTGGGTTCAATTTGCACACCCCAACGCTGACTTTGTGTCTCAGCCAGGCTGAGCAATGCTGGCTGGGTGGGACTGCGCGGCTCTGCACGCTCAGGCTTCCTCAGACAGTGCCCATAAATGTGGTTAATTATTGCATAATGAATAATACATCTTTGTGGCAATCTCATCTATAAAATACTGCATTATATATATATTTTTTTTCTCTCTCTTCCAAGCTCAGTGTGTGATGTTCCTCCAAAAGAAGACGTAAAGAGCTTGTGTTTGCTTGTTCTGGCAACCAAGCTCCGTGCAGCGCTGCCAGGACAGGCTGCTGTGAGGTCCATATCTCGATGATGTAGGGGGTCTGCTCCCCCTCAGGCAGGGCAGAGATGGAGCTCCCAAAGTGGAGGACTGCCTCTGCGGCCCATCCCTCTACAACAGGGCAAGCAAGATGCATGTGGTTGCCCTCAGGATTTATATTGGATTATGGACGTGACGGAGCACTGACATTTCAACCAAGAGCTGAGGCATTTTAAGCTGTGTGCAGGGAAAATTAAGGTCTTTGCACTTTCTAGCAATGATATTGCAAAGAGTAGGTAGGAAGACAGGTGAGATTCATTATGGCCCAAAAGCTGTGTTCAAAACGTCACACTTCCATTTGCAGTTTCTATTTTTGACCATCTGTCATTCCAAAATGTTTATATGAAATAGGGAAAAGCAAGAAACGGGAGAGCTAGAGAAATAAACCCTGCAAATAGACACACCTCTAACTTGGGCCTTTTCTATTCCTTTGCAACTCCACCAACTTTGCTGAAGACACATCTGAATTACGCAGTTCTGGGGGACAACATGGGGCACCAGTCCTTGCAGCCCAACATGGGGTTTTGTAGGATAACAAAGAAATGCTCAAATAAGCCATGGAAGTTTATATGAGGCCAAAAACAAAGCTAGGCTGAGTATAAAACCAGAATATTTTTGCTCATGTCTATTTCTATTCACATTATTACTGTAAAAGCCTCTTAATTACTGGAAGGAGACTTGTAAGAGGCCTTGTGGTGGAATGCTGCATTGTTAGCTGCATTTGTACGCAGGGAGTTACGTTATGAGCAATCTGAAATCTATTATAGAAAAGTTCTTCTTTGAAATAAAAAGAGATGGAGGTGGGGACAGCCAGAGCTCTCTGTGACTGTCCCCTTTCTGCTGTTTGATGGTCCGATGCTGTCAGAGACTTTGACACTATTGTTCAGGGAACAGTAACATGCGATTTTTTTGCATTTTCTTTGTGGTCATAAGTTCTGATGGGTCCTTTGATCCTACTGGTGTTCTCTGCTCCAATTTGCTCTTCTGCTGGTTTGGCTTAATTCATTGTGCCAGTTGCCGTGGCGTTGTCTGGCTCTGTGCTTCCCCAGGAAGCTGCATGGTCGGTGATGTACCTCCCCAAGGACTAGGGGGCCAAACAAGGTCTTAGGAAGAAGTTTCTCTCCCAAAAAGGTTGTCTTTTAGCTGCCAACCCCAAACACTTCACATGATACTCACTGTTTGGTGCCCAGCAAGTAGAGGCAAAGCAAAGCTACTCTGGTCTTTCCAGAGGTTGTACCACTGCTGACTCATGAGTTATCTTAGCAAGGAGCAGAGCAGAAAGGTGAGAAATACTTTCCCGCAGACTCTCCAGGAGCTCTCAGCTGGGACATGGAACTCAGATCCCATCTCTTCCTGTCTCCCAGGAGGTCCTCCCGCTGGCCTGGAGCACAAGCAGTCTTGTGGGTCTACACAAGAGATGAGACATTTCATGTAACTCAGTTTTTCAGCTGCTGTAACTTTGGTCAGGCTTTTATCCTGGATGACAAAGACAAAATGACCCCTTGGAGTCTTTACCTGCTGCTTTCAGAGAGCCTCTCCTGCACCTTCAGCTTTGCAGTCTGGGTGGCAAACCAGTCTTTTTACCTTCATGCAAACAGATCTTGCGTGGAAGTGTGGAGAGATAGGGTTTGTGTGGGACAGGGATAAGTCTAAGAGAGGTACCCTTCCAAAGCCCAGCGGCAGCTGGCCAGGCAGAGAACGCACAGTGTTGTGTAAAAGTCAGGATGGGAGCCTGGTCCAGCCAGGAGGCAAGAGTAGCCCAGATATGAATTGCAAAGAGAATGAAACTTTGATTTTGCTGTCAGCTGGTGTGCTCTGCACTGCTGGCACCCTGCTGATAAGCTTGTCTCAATGGCAGTGGGATACAGAGCCATACTGACCGCGTTCCCGGGCTGCCTGTCGCGAAGGGACAGCTCTGCGTTCCCCGGGTTTTATGACTTGAAGCTGTCAGGCACCGAGGGGCTGGAGGGGAAAAGCCGTGATGGATTCTTTCTTCTCCCTTATCCAGCGGCTACGCTGCACCTTCTGCAAATATCAGCATCTTGAAACACTGCGGAGAAAGACAGAGGAGAAAGAGCGAGACCCAGATAAATCGCAAGACTTTATTGCGAACGACGCCGGCACCTGAAAGGGGCTTTATTTTTATCCCCCTTTTTGACTCTCTTGTTATGCTTTCTCCTCACCTTCCTTCTATTCTGTTCCCACTCTTACTCGTTCATTATTACCATTAACAACTATTAATTAGGAGGCTTAGTTATGGGTCAGAATTTGAGCATGGTGCTGCAGAAATTCAGAGTATTTCATCTGTGTGTTCGCTCCTTCCTTCTTCCCCCTGTATGGTCACCTCCCTTCCCCACAGCATCTCTCGGGGCCCTGCCCCACCTCGAGATGCTTTGTCCTGAGCCCACGAGCTGCCTGTCTCTGCCTGTCCATGGGAGATGCCCTCACTTGGGGTCACGGCACAGGCCCACACCGGGAACGGGGCTGGATGTGGGCAGCGGGAGGCAACCAAGAGTTCTGCAAGTCGTGAATCAGGCCAGCTCAGCACTCGCTTTTAGAAAACAGTCTGCGTGGGCTGAAGTTCAGCCCGTCTGTTTTTGGAGTCTTAAAAATCTCAAATAGTCAAAAGATTGAAGGAGAGAACGCTTTAACAAAAATAGGTATAAAAGCCATGACGTCAGGAGTCTTTTTGTGCTGCTGTGAACTGGGGCAGTAAGACAGCGAGCGATGATGGTGATGGACACTCCCGGATGAAGCAGCTGTCCCTCGAGGGACTGACGAGGAGAGGAGCCCCAACAGGAACTCAGATCCCAAGAGCTGCTGTCTCTGGACCACGGGAAGGGAAGGGGAAGGAAAATCCACAGCTACAGAAGCCTCTAAAGCTGCTGCTGCAAACACTAAACTGCCTTTGGAGGACCCTGAGCTGAGTTACACAACTGAGGGAGGATTTATGTTTTCCAGGGCTGGATCCAGAATAGAAATCCTGAATTAAATTATTTATTTTGAAGCTTTTGTTTCGCTGGGGGAGATGCATGTGACGTGTGGTGCTGTGTTTTGGTGAGAGTGGCAGGGGCCTGGTGGCTGCTCTACTGCAGCAAGCAAATTCATGGAATCACAGAATGGGGACACCTTCCACCACACCAGGTTGCTCAAAGCCTCATCCAACCTGGCCTTGAACACTGCCAGGGATGGGGCAGCCACAGCTTCTCTGGGCAACTTGTTCCAGTGCCTCACCACCCTCAGAGGGAAGAATTTCTTCCTTAGATCCCATCGAAATCTCCCCTCTTTCAGTTTAAAGCCATTGCCCCTTGTCCTATCACTCCACACCCTTGTCCAAAGCCCCTCTCCAGCTTTCTTGTAGCCCCTTCAGGTACTGGAAGGCTGCTATGAGATCACCTCAGAGAAATTGCCTAAAACTTTTGTGTTGTTTTGCAGTTTAAACAAATTAGGGTTTGGGATATCAGATAGATACCAGCAAAAAAACACAACAAAACAGGAAAGTGAAAAGGACCCAATTCTGCAAAATGCTGAGTCCCTCCTCTGTCATCTTTGTTGAGTTTCCAGGGCACCAAGCTGTTATTGTCATTGGGTTTTCTGTTACAGACAAAAGCCCTAATGAAATCTCATTCCAGTTCATCGAAATGCTATCCCTGTCTAAAAGGAGAGGCGATCACTTGCCCTGAAGCCTAACTCCACAAAATCTCTGGTGGAAATGGAGAAAAAACAGAAACATAAGGACTGTTTTTTACCATCCCAAAAGCAGCTGGGGCACAGCAAGCCCGAGGCTGGAGCTGTAAGGAGATTTGAGGCATTTGATTCCTATGAAATCTTGTGGGGTGGTTTGGTGTTCCCCAGGGCAATGAAAAGAGCCAGTCCCAGATCCAGATCTGTTGGTGGCTGGTCCAGGTCCATCTTTTTGGCTGCCTGAATCTGTCCTTTAAAAACCTGAGAGGCTCTAAAGCAGTTTCAAATTATGTAGGCAAGATTGATGATGAGCTTTCTCATTGGCTGTGTCCTGTAAATCTCTCTCTTATGCCTGTCATTCTTTTTAAAATATTTTTAAGGGAGAAAAAAAAAAAGGACTATAACCCCAGCAAATCTATTTTAACATATGTAAATCCATCTCTGCCATCTAATTCAGCAAAAATGCTTAAGCTCAAGTTAGAGTGGCTTCAAAATCGGACCTTTTCCTTACCCCCGGAATCTCCTGATGGGTTTTATGGATTGGCACAGAGGACATACCGCCTGCTGTGATACAAATACCCGTACAAATACCCGTAAATTTGATATTGAGATATTGAGCTCCTGGAGCGAGTCCAAAGAAGGGCGACTAAACTGGTCAAGGGGCTGGAAAATAAAACTTATGGGGAGCGGCAGAGGGAGTTGGGGCTGTTTAGCCTGGAGAAGAGGAGGCTGAGGGGAGACCTGATTACGGCCTATAAATACTTGAGAAAAGATGGTGGGGAGGTGGGGGAAGGGCTCTTTACATTAGTGATGGGTGATAGAACAAGAGGAAATGGGTATAAGCTTAGTCAGGGGAGATTCAGGTTGGATGTTAGGAAGTATTTCTTCTCTGAAAGGGTTGTCAGCCACTGGAATAGGCTGCCCAGGGAGGTGGTTGAGTCCCCATCCCTGGATGTGTTTAAGAAAAGGGTGGATGATCTACTTAGCGATATGGTTTAATGGGGATTAGGGATGGTTGGACTCGATCTCTAAGGTCTTTTCCAACCTAGAAATCTATGAAATCTATGAAATACAGCGCGCAAGAGCTGCGTGAGCCCCGTCGCAGCCCGGACCGAGCCGCGTGTTTCTGCGCAGAGCAGCAATTTTTCCCAGGCAGCGCAGGCGACAGTGCCGCGCTCGAGGAGGCGATGCGAGAGCTCCCGTAAAACAGGGTACACGAGACCTTGGAGAGGAGCTCGTGGGCCAGCTCGGCAGGTGGATGTAAAGCCACCAGAACCCATTCAAGTCAATGAAGCTCTCCTGTTTTACACCGACAGAGTGTACGGCGCTTAGCGTGTGATACCAGATGGTATTTTATAAGCACAGGAATTATTTAGGAGTGTGGCTATTACCCCACTACTAATGAATTACAAATAACTCCTTCAGGAAAGACCCTTTGCTGAGTAAGAAATACGTCCCCGAGATAAACTAACTGTTGAGGTTTAAAGGGTCAGCAATTTTTAAAAAATATTTTTATTCCTGGTAAGTTAAAGGGGCCCAGAAATATCCCACTTGCCTCATTAGCAAATATTACCCAATTTTTCTTTCACAGCGTAGCAGGGGGGAAGAAAAGCGTATAAAATAAACACCTGGCAGGAGTGCATAATCTGCATAAATTCAAGTGGTTACACTCTTGACAGGAAACCAAACCAAAATGAGACTTTCAAAGCTGGCAATGAGACCTCAGTGATGATTTATTTTCATGCAGAGAGTGCATGGTTGGGATTTTAAAGAGTAGCCTTGCAGGTTTTGGTGCTCCGTTCCCTCTGGATGGACGAGTCGGCTGATGCAGCTCCTCCAGCTTTTCTAGGCACAAGTCACAGGTGGAAGGGAGCCGGTCCCACCTCTGCAGCCATTGCGGCTACCAGTGCTGAGTAGCAGCATCACGTCCTAGTTGTAGGTCTCCTCCAGATTGGTGGTCCACAAGGTGGGAGGTTTGGTGCTCATCGGTCACACGTGTGCCCTTGCGATGGAGCAGTTGTGCTACTTCATGTTGGAGCTGAAGTTTGTCGTTTCAGGCCCTGCTAATGGGGTGCAATGCATTTTTTGCTGATAGGATCTTTGGTATTCTCCTTCCTTAGGTATTTTATGGATGACCATCAGCCAACTGGAGCCATTTCTCCATCAGCATTCAGTGCTGCAGTGACCAGGCAAGCACAGTATTGGTTTGAAGCCATTGTTTTGGTGGCCAGCTGGCTGTGCCAGGCAAGTGCTTCAGTAGGACCAACACAGAAGGGACAGGGAACGTGACTTTTTCTCCACTCTCCCTTGCATTGTAGCCCTGACACAAGGTTTCTACTATTTCATTCACCCTCTGGCACAAGAACCCTCTTTTTTCCCTGTGAAAATGATTTGCCAAGCTATTTATGCAAACTGGCATCAAACAACCTCTTGACATGATCTAGCGTGTCTGCCTGTTTTCCAGCTTGCTTTTGCCTGGCAGGTGGGTGTTGTGGATTAGGAGATAACTCATACCATCTCACCTCATCCTTTTCTCTAAATCGAACAATGCTTATTATCTTTGTACATCAGTGCCACGCTGGAGACCATGTTGAGGACTGCATCAGCCCTTACAGTTCCCTTCCCACTGGCAGGCTGGCTGTCTTCAGTTTCCCATATTCCTTTACTCTTCCAGCTGAAGGAGGAGGGAAAAAAAAGGAGGAGGAGAGATGGAGAAAGGTGTGCGATCTGGGGCAGGGGGAGGTAGATCTGCAAGGCAAGATGAGGCAAACCTTGTGAGCTCCTGGAGGAGAAGAGTCCAGGGTAGCTGCCCACCCTCTGTGCTGGTCGCTCATTGTGTGTTCGGAGCACATCCAGGTGAGGGACAGCCATAAACTGCGCTGGTCCTGCGTGTGAGATAAAACATTTTCTACAGGCAAATGGCTGGGCAAGTTGGGACAGAGCTGGGCAACGGTGTCCCCGTTGAAGCTGCTGAGGATCTCCAGGTGCTGCAGGAACCTGCAGGCAAGAGCTTTGCTGCCTCTTTGCACCAAATCGAGTTCCTCTGAACAGAAATGGAGACCTTTTCTTTTTAAATGGATATTTCCAAGGGGGACAGTCCTAGAGCAGCTGGAGAGGAGCCCTCACCCTACAAGGAGCACTCGTGGCTTTCTCTGGGTTCTCCCATGCACAATTACCAGAAAATTAAGCTCCCTCTGAGATGCTTCGATAGTATGAGGAGAGGGAAAAATGCAGAGGGATAGTCTCTAAGAGGAGAAAAAAAAAAAGTGTTGGTAAATTTTTAATGCTTGATTAATTTTAGGTGCTAAACAACGTATTTGCAACAGAGCTGGTCTCATCAGAATAATAGAAAATTCATGTTCACAGACATAAATTATTGATAAGGGTTAACAGGGCCATATCCATTCAGGATGGCCATGTTGCTCCTTCCCCTTGTACGTCTGGTTTTCTGTTACTTTCATTCCCTTTTCTCACCTTTTAGCCCCACAGTTTTATGTTTCAAACCACCCTCACTCCAGCCGTGCCTTTCCTGCTGACAGTTTCGCCCTAGGAATGGCTGGTTTGTTTTCTCCCCCAAGAAAAGGCACCATTCAAGGTGTCAGAGTGCAAACCAACACATTAACAACCCAAAATATAACGAATCCAGCAGGGTGGTGTAGTTCAGATGAAGTCTGGAGACTGCATTTAAGATTCTGCATTGAGGTGGAGGTACATACACCTTAGAAACCGAATGCAAATAGATCATTTTTAAATCTTTTGTCTTCAACCAAGAAAGCTAGAAACCAGCAAGAAAATTAGAAAGAGTGTTGAGATTCTGTCAAAATCGCAGACTCAGGCTTGAATTTTAAAAACCCTCATGGAAAAACGGCAATATTTTTTCTTGCAGCAAAATTGGGCATGATCTCTTTGAGATCAAATCCCAAAGGATCTTCTCACTCCCTGGGCTTAGGAAACCACTAAATAGGAAACACTCCTGGAGGATTCTAGTCCTGGGTTTGTTTATTTCCCTGCAAATGCCCAGTAGGATGGAGTCCCTTGGGACTGCAGTCACCTCTGGGCCAACCTCCAGCCACACTGAACACGTAACAGCACTGCCACATCTTTGATTTTGCAGCTTTAGGCGTGACGTTTTCGGTCAGCTATGGTCCATCCTCTAGTTTCCCATCTACAAAACATCTACCAATATGAGGATTAGGGCAGGGCAAGGTGACAACTAAATGGCAGCTTCTGGCAAGGATTTCATCTCTCCTTCACCTAGTGATGTGCTTCAGCAGGAGGAAATCAATTATTCCATTGCAGAAGACTTCAAAGGACCATGACAAAGTTGGGCGAAAGGCATGGAGAGAAACCGAGCTTGCTGGTGTCTTTGAGACCTAGGTGAGGAAGAGGATGCAGTCATGCTCTCCAGCTCCAGGGTTATTTCCAGGCTCACCCCAGATGGGGTGAAATGATAACAAGGGAATATATCCCAAAACAGCATGGCGAAACAAAATGGCCAAAGCAATTATGTGTTAATCCAGCAGTCAGGAGCAGCTGCCTGTTGCAACCAGCACAAACCTCTCCTCACCCAGCACTGTTTTGCTGCAATTGTTTTATGTTTCTTCCTCCAGGCAGCAAAAAACCCTCATAATTGTGGCTTCTTCAAGGCAGGGAAAGGAAGGAAGCTTGATTTCTTCTCCTCATATCCAAAAATCCATATTTGAACACAGACTAGGAAAAAATTACATACAGAAGCGTCATCTTGCAATTAATCATAAAAACCAGCATAATGTAGCGATGATTACTTAGCAAGAACAAACACCCACTCTCTTCTATCTTCTCTTTGTCATGGTTTGGACAATTTTCAAGAGTTAATAGGTAAAGCCTAGTTTTCAATAGCTCTGACTTCCTTTTTTTTAAAAAAAAAAAAAAAATCCGTTCTTTTCTCTATTATTACGCATCCTGGTAGGAATTAGGCATTAATGGTTGTTTTTGCATCATTTGCTGGGTCCATATTTGAAAAGCAAAGTAGGTAGTTGGTAGCAAATCTGAATACTTCTGACCCATGTGTTAGACTCTGAAAGTTTACAGTGCTGCTGAGTGACTAAATATGTGGATCAACACCAGATGACCCAAAATAGATGCATGTAGCTTGTTTGTGTTTGGTGAGGAAGAGAGAAGAAAGAAGTTGGGAAAAAAATATGGACTTTTCTTGCTAAATCGGTGAAATTCAGTGCTGCAAGATGGAGATTCAGGCTGCTGCTTCTCTCCCTGAGCTGCTCTGTGTCACGCTGCAAGCTGGGCCTCCTGCATTTTATTTGTCACTTGTAAATAGTCCAAGGGGGGGAAAAAAAAAAAAAAAAGCCATTATTCTGGTCAGAAAGCACTTTGGCTGAAAGGCTGCATTTTTTATTTTTTGTGTCTGTTGCAGTCCACGAATAATAAATAAAACCTTGGGTAATTTAGCTTTAATTATGCTCCCTGGTTTCATTGCTTTGCCATGCCCCAGGTGTGCCAGATCCATCCCCCTGTTTGGCCACTCTATCATTTCCACGGAAATGCGCATCCGATTATTCTCCCTTTGTGCTTTGGTGATGAACAACGGCCGCCGCCTGGTCTCTGCTGCTGGACGCCGGCTTTGCCTCGCTGCCGTACGCCTTACCCCAGGCTGGAGCAGCTGGGAGTAGGGGTTGGACACGGAGCAGACTTGGGAGAAACCAAGCAGAGAGTTTGTGGTTGAGCCTTCCCTCTCCTCCCTGCGGAAATCGCCGGGTTTTCGACATCAGAACGGTTCACAGCAAAGAGTTGATCTCCTTCAAAAACAGGGAAACGCGGAAACGTTTGAAATTAATCCTTTAGGACCTTTTTGAAGTGAAAATATTCCCTCTGAGGGTCAACATTAATTTCCATTTAGATGTTTAGCTAGAAAAGAGAAAGAAAACAGGATGGCCGACATCAAAAGAGCTGCCTCTCATGCAGTGATACGGGCTCTCCGCGCTGACCCAGCTGGGAGGGAGGGGGTTTTACTGGTTTCATTTTCTGATTTCTCTATTGATGGTGCCTCTCTCTGCATCAACAATCTGTGTAGATCCAGGAGAGCTGATCTAGCTGGCAAAGCTCCATCTCTAACCAGAGACAGTGCAAATACTCCATGTCCCTAGGAGACTCCCTGGAGAAATGGGTGATTTTTGCCTCCTTCAGATGCACAGTTGTGAATATTTTGGGATGGGAGGGTTGAATACCTTGGACGTATCAGCTGAAGTGAGGAATAGCTGGTCCTGAGTCCTGCTGTCACGTTTTTCCAAGAGAGAAGCTTTGCAGTTTTCCGTTTGGATCACCTCACCACTTTGGGAAGGTTTCCAGGCCCCCTCAACAGAGAGCTCTCTGTCCCCAGCTGTGTCACCTTCCCTCCTTGGCTTTGCGAGCCGCCTTGTCACGAAGGAGCATGGCTGTCATGGCTGTTCGCAGATCAAAATCC